>NC_136413.1:133237500-133977500 GCF_051521515.1 Lactuca serriola
AACAAAAGGTCGGTCCGCGTTGTGGCCTCTCGCCCTGAATCACTAACTCTCCCCCACTGGGAGTGCGAACCCTCACTAGCTGAAGCTCACAATCAATCACCGCCCCATTGGGGCTTAGCCAATCCATGCCCACAATAACCTTATTCCCTCGCAGGGGAATAGGAACCAGGTCCACCGAAAACTGCTCATCAAACAACTGAAGAGAACACCCTCTATGCACTCTGCCGACCCTCACGGTCCTGTCATCAGCTATCTCAACCTCTAATGGACAATCCAGCTCCCCTGGAGCTCTGCTAAATCTCTTGCTAAGCGCAAGCGATACGAATGATCGGGTAGCCCCTGAATCGAATAATACCATATCAGAAATGCCGTTCACAGAGAACGACCCTATATAAAACATACAATCATAAGTAATAATCAATCAATAAAATAAAGAGATGAAGGGAAGATACATACCCGTCACCACATCAGGAGTCGCTCGCGCCTCCTCTGCTGTCATCTGAAACGCTCTACTCTTCGCCACTGGCGCCTCAGCTCGGCCCTGCCGGCCATCTGTAATCCTCAAGGTAGCAGGGGCAGGTGCAGCCACCTTCCCTAATGCAGCTAAACTCGGACACTGGGACTTTTTATGTCCCCTCTGATTGCACTGAAAGCAAATCAGATCTGATGCTGCAACGGCAGTAGCAGGGGCCGTACAATCCCTGCTCAAATGCCCAGTCCGACCGCACTTTAAGCAGCCGGAACTCCCTGCCTTGCACACCCCATCGTGCATCTTCCCACACCTATCACATCGACTGTGGCTCGGCTGAAACCTGGACCTGTGATCTGAAACGTTGGGCTTTTTTCCCGAACCTCCTAAACCCAAAACCGCCTCCGATTTCCTCTTCTTCTCCATCTCGAGATCAATCTCCCTCTCTCGAGCCCTAACAATCATGTCATCCAGCGTTTTACTGCTGGACCGGCTCACAAACTGGCGGATATCGCTCCGCAACATCTCATGATAACGGGCCTTCTTCATCTCCTCATCGGCTGCATACTGAAGAACAAGAAGAGCCCTCTCCCTGAACTTGGCGGTGATCTCCGCCACAGTCTCTGTAGTCTGGGTGAGGTCCTGAAACTCTCTGGCTAACTGCTGCACCTCAATAACTGGTGCAAACTCCGCCCTGAACCTGGTAGAGAAATCAGCCCAGCTCATGGCATCCAATGCTGCATCATCTCCCATGGTATGTCCGACCTCCTCCCACCAATCTCGTGCCCTGTCCTTCAGAAGACAAGACGCCAATCTGACCTTGTCCCCCTCGGGACACCTGCTAGTGCGGAACGCGTTGGCCACATCCGCTAACCATCTAGTACTCGCTATGGGGTCCCACGCCCCGTGATAATTTGGAGCTCCACATGCCCTGAACTCCCTGAATATAAGTGTGTGCGACCCCATCATGGCCGCCACCTCGGCACGGAAGGTGCCCAATCTCTCATCCATCAGCTCTAGGATACCCTCCTTGATCGAACTGAAGATCACAGGAGTCTGCTCTAAAATGATACGAGTAATCTCTGAAGAAAGAAACTCTCTGGTCTGCTCATCCATGTGCTCGTTCCCCGAGCCTGATCCTGATCCCTCCCCGGCACCTCCACTGTCAGCTGCTGTCCTCGGACGCAAAACCACCATTCTGAAACACATCATAGCAATATCAAAAAACTGAAATATCTCAAGGGATCATTGATACTACTACTAGCTTCCTGGTCTTGTCTCGGCCTTCCTTGATTCGAGTACGGATCCTCTGCTTTCAGTAATACGGGCCCATACTACCTTCCACATCTATCCGTACTTTCCTCAAGAACCGCCTTGACTCCACCAAGTCACTTCTACTACTACTGATCTCTGTTATTCTCATCCTAGGCTTGCCCTAGGGAAATCGCTGACTCCACTCATACCAGTCCTCAGCTGCCGAAGGCCTCCTTGTAATGTTGATTAGCCACCACCTGAATACCATCACATGCAATGAGGCTCGGATAATCCTTCGAGTAAAAGACTCGTCCCTACAACGGTTGGACTCAGATAAGAGCTGCGCAATAGGGCCAAATCCAGCACTCTGAGATTATTCAACCCTGATCACATGTGATGTGACGTATTCACCTAATGGCTAACTCCCACCACTGAGAGTCCCACAAAGCACAAAGCAAGCAGCATTCGGATAAGGGAAACATACTCAGGCAAAACTATTCTCATAACGAGAAGCTACTCTAGCATACAATGCTAAGCTCGCGCTACCAGGCATAACCTAAACAGGCTATCCTACTGTTGTCTACTCAATACTAGCATGCAATTCTCATAAAGCTGTAACACATATAGCAGGCACATAAGGCATCCTCCTAGAGCCTTAGTCCTATACTAGCATGCTGTTCTACTGAAACTGGAACAATTAATCATAAAACTCGTATTGGTAATTTGGGGGTACTTACTTGAGCTCGGCTGATCGCATGCACCACACCTATATCTTGTTTAAAAAAATTCTTTTCTTTCTAAGTGCTTTTCAAAATCTCATTCGAAAACATTTTTCTTTTTGAAAATCTTTTTATCTTTCCCTTAGTTTGAGTTCAGGTGCACCCGGAGGTGTATCCGAATCCCTCAAACCAAGGCTCTGATACCAACTATAAACGACCCAAAAATACGATCCAAAAATTTCATTTTTAATATAACCAAAATCATAAAACGGAGTATATCATAATAAAACCATGCGTTGCAAATCTCAAAACCATACTAAAATACAATGAGAAAATGGTGTCACGACTGTATCAAAACATATCTAAGATAGCTGATCAACTCCCAGGATAAAAACTGTAGTTGTGGTGTATGCGATGCCATCATCCCGAGCTCTTCCCTTTGCTTGCGGAAGTACCTGAAACCAAAACTGAAACTGTAAGCACGAAGCTTAGTGAGCTCCCCCAAACTACCACATACCACACAATAACATATAAAGCACATACTGGGCCTTGCCCACTGCATCGGACCGAAGTTCGGCTAACCGGGGCCTTGCCCCCTACATCGGACCGAAGTCTGAAGCTGACTGGAACATCGGACCGAAGCCCGAAGCTGACTGGGACCTTCGTCCCCTACATCGAACCGAGTCCGAAGCTGACTAGGACATCGGACCGAAGTCCGAAGCTGACTGGGACCTACGTCCCCTACATCGGACCAGAGTCCGAAGCTGACTGGACCTCTGTCCCCTACATCGGACCGAAGTCCGAAGCTGACTGAACATAGCATAAACATATCAGCTGGCATAAACACATATCCTGTCTGAACCACGAAGGCATCAAACATACTAACTACTACATCGGATCGAGGTCCGAAGCTGACTGCTAGCTAAACGGGTCGGAATTGTGGCCTTAGACCCGTTACTACTGGAAGGAAACTCACCTCGTGAGCTGGCTGCTGTGTGAATGGCTCTGGAAGCTAACTGCTGCTGCTCCGGTATCTCCCCGGCTACAAGTCCATAAACACACTCAATCAAATACTAAACACTCCACTGGGGTAAAATGACTCTTTTACCCTTGGTCAAAGTCAACTCTCCTGGTCAAAGTCAACCCACAGTTGACTTGACTTGCCGAGTTGGGCCGCCAACTCGCCGAGTCTCTAGTCTCATTCACAACCCCACTCGTGGCTACTCGTCGAGTATGGCATCGACTCGACGAGTACTCTCTCGATCCAAGAATTCAGACAATCTGCATCCGACTCGCCGAGTCATATGAACAACTCGACGAGTTGTTCTTGAGCTTAAGAAGATTGCCTTGGACTCGTCGAGTTGTATGAACAACTCATCGAGTCCCTCCATTACTGAGTCTGCTCTCCAACTCACTGAGTCCACTCTACTACTCATAGCTTCCACTCGACAACACTCAAAAAGGGGAAAAACGGGACTCGCGACCTGACTCGCCGAGTCGTTCTTCCGACTCGCCGAGTCACATCCATGCAACTACTCTAAACTCGATTCTGCTTGAATCCAGCGCATATAAATGATAGATCTGAGTCCAATAAGCTGATCCACCACGTAAAGTTTCCAACTTTACGTGTACATACACATGAAAAAGGAGATATAGGCTAAAATGGCACTTAGAAGAGTAGATCTAGGGTTCTTATGCAAGGCATCTCCAAAAAGGCAACAGATCCGGGCTCTACAACTCCTAAATGAACAGATCTAGGGATATCTCGTCCCATAAAGGCATCCATACAACTATAGGGCTTAGAAAATGCATCAAACTAGCCCTAGAAGAGTTCTAATGAATATTTAAAGCATAAAACAGAAGGAATCCGAGAAATGCCTCAATGAACTCTGATTTTTCCCTTGGATCTTTGCTCCACACCTCTTCTCCTTGCTCCTTTCTTCTTTTTCTTCTTCAAGCATTCAAAATCCACACAAAAGCACTTAAAACCAACAAGGGATGGATTAGGGTTTTCTCATAGCTCTCTGAGGGTGAAGGAGGCGAGTTTGGGGCATAAAGCATTGCTTAAATAGTGAGCAACCCGGGGATTTAGGGTTTCTTCCAGACAGGCAGACTCGCCGAGTCCCGAATATGGACTCGCCGAGTCGCCTACTAACACGTGCACGAAAACTCGACCCTACTCGACGAGTCAGGCCATAGACTAGCCGAGTCCCTCAATAAAACTTCTAAATAAAAACCACGAAAGCATCATACCAAAGACGGGGCGTTACAATAAGGCTACCCAAGCCTAAAAACTCTTCTACGTCATGCTCTGACTAGCGAATAATACGGCTCCTCGTAGCATCATAACATTCCCTCTCACTAACTCGTGAAGGCTACGGCTCCCCGCATGCCTACAACACTCTCTCACTGACTCATGAATACTATGGCCCCCACAGTATCATGACACTCTCTCGCTGACTGGTGAACACTATGGCTCCTCGCAGTATCACAACAGTTTCTCACTGACTGGTGAACACTACGGCTCCCTGAAGTATCACAACACTTTTATTGCAGACTGGTGAACACTACGGCTCCCCGCAGTATCACAACACTTTCTCGTAGACTGGTGAACACTACGGCTCCCCACAGTATCACAACACTTTCTCGCAGACTGGTGAACACTACGCTCCCCGTAGTATCGCAACACTCTCTTATCCCACACAATCTCCCGCTCGAGTCATCACCCCCACTGAGTTCCCTATCGAATACTCCACGACTCAACATAGATAGGTACATACCCACCCAGATTAAGCATCACCACTCCTGACGACAACCGTCATGACCAACGCCTTTTCTTGTTGCAATTCTCATCCTTGGATACTACCGATTGATGACAATTAGTTGAAGGGCTCCCGTTGGAACCATAGATACGTGATGCACCACTTGCTATCTCATAACCCAAGTCTCAAAATAATCTGAAATTCAGGGCATTATACTCGGATACCTCAATACACCATCACAGAACCTCATGATGTCTTGCCTCAGCCACTGATCTCCTACTTATAGCGTCATACTCAGATACGACCATACATCCTTTCAGAATCTCACAACTGATCTTCCTCTCATGCAACTCGTAACTTCAGAATATTCCAACTCTCAATTGAAACTCGGAGGAATCGTAAATGACTCAGAACACATTGACGAAAATCCAAAACTCCCTCCTTTACTGTCCAAAACCCATGCAAGAATACACATGGCGACCCTGAAGTTGGTTGCCCAATCAACTTCTACCCTTCCCAAAGTGCATATAACAACCCATACATTGAACCTAAGACTCTCTACCGCCGAAACTATCCGTACGAGCCAACCACCTCGAATTTACCATTACCACCTCGTAGACTTCTTAACCACCACAAGGTCTCCAAACAACGACCACTTGTCATGGAGACACTCATCCTTTCCTGAACACGTACAACATGCATCATCTCGCTCTGCACCTCGCCTCGACCGCCAAAAACCTGGTCTCATGTATCCATACTGTAGGTCACTATATCCAGTCCTCTAACCGCTCCTGAACAAATCTCTGATACTCTCAATAAAATACCCGGTTCTCCTCCACTAAGGGCTCGAACCATCACCATTTGGCACACCAATAATCTTTTCCACAGGCTGTTTCACTAGCTACATCACACTTACTCTTGGGAGGTACCACATAACACTCGATGCTTTCCGATAGAGACAAAGCAGCTCCAAACATCCCAAATCTCAGATAAAATCCTCGAAAAACTTCCCAACGTGTCATCTAGAATCTCACACTGATACACTACCAGACATCTCAAGTGTCCCGTAGTAGCCATGACTCATAGTCTGAAAATGATGAACTATCACACTCCTCATCTTCGACTCCTAAACCAACGTCCCATCATGAGAATTATCATGATAGAAGAGACCCTACTACCACACTTGATATCCATCATAGACGATGAGAGCCACCGCCTCAATATACTCCTCCTGATTACCCGACACTGTTGCTAACATATGCCCTACAATACTCAAATAGGGTATATCCTTGTCCTTGACCATCTCATTCCCCACTGATGACCCTCTCATACTATAATATTACCTTACGGTAGACATACCGCCCAGATACTCTGGCGAAAGATTGCAACCAATGCTACCCCACAGGGTTTACCTTCAAACTCAGAAACTGAAAACTCAATGGTTCTTCTGCTTCTCACATGAAAAGGAAATAGCACAACTCTGTTCATCAAAATTGAAGTCTCCACTATCGGTCGATTGCTCAACTCAGACCGTAATCCTCCATAAAGCATCATCTCTACTCATCCCTGAGTCTTGCGACTCCAACTGGCATCTCACCAAAAATCTCTCAGAAACAATCTCGATATCCTTCTCAAGGTATACTCCACTGAAACTCGTTGGACAGGGCCCTCAGGCCCCACACTCTATCACATCTGATCTTAGTTTAATCAAATACAATGGGATAACTGGTAAAACAAGAAGCACTAACCGCCATGAATCATGGTACTCAACCATGCTATCTCCTCTCAATCTGCTACTTAGAACCTCTAGAATTCTGTAGCACCTGGTTCTTGGTATGTGTTCTGTAATTAATCTTCTTTACTTTTTTTTTTGCACTTTTGGCCCTGGACTCGGTGATTCGAAGGACTGACTCGCCGAGTAGAAGCGGGATGAGGCGCGGGATTTAAGTGGCGAACTCGGCGAGTCGAGTCCCGGACTCGGCGAGTAGCCGCTGTTTGGACAAAAACCCTAATCCAGGGGTTTGCACCCTATTTAAACGACCTTATGCAGCCTCCTTTTCCTTTTATGCTCCCAAACACTCATAGCAAACCCTAGCCGTTTTTGTGAAGATCTAAGGCTTTTTGAGTGATTCTTGTGAGTTTTAGTCTCAACGAAGAAGGAAGAGCATAGAAGGGTCAAGAGGGGACTGAAGGATTCGAGTTTGGTTCATCATTTACAGTCTTTAGAAGGTATAAAGTCTGAACCTTGCTCATTCTTTTGTTAGATCCCTCTTTGAGGTGATTTAGGGCATTTATGAGCCATTTTTGGTGGCCAGCCATGTTTGCAAACATGGTTGGGGGTTTTGGCTTCTGTAGTATGTCATTTTATGAGCCACAAGTTAGATCTAGGTTGCTTTTTGCACCAAGGAAGGCCCCATGCAACAAAAGAACCATTCTAGAGCCTTTTAAGCTCTAATGTCCCATGCATGCACGTAAAGTTTGTAACTTTACGTGCTAGATCAAGTTTAGGGGCCTGGATCTATCATTTGGTTAAGTGTTGTACATCAGAAATCAAGTTTCTTAGTAAGGAATATGTTAGACTCGGTGAGTCCAAGAGTTTGGTCCCATATCAGTGAAGGTCGTAAGGAACAGTTGAGTGTGGAAGGGTTTTAGGGAGTCCCAGGGAGTGTCCCAACGTTCTGGACTAAGCAAAGTATTCTAGGAAGTCATGGTACTCGACGAGTGCATGAACAGACTCGGCGAGTCCAAGGCAATCTTCATGGAACTCGGCGAGTTGTTCATCAACTCGGCGAGTCGAGGACAGAACGTGTTCATAAGATGAAGAGTAACTCGACGAGTTGTTCATACAACTCGGTGAGTCAAGTCAGGACATGAGTATCAGTCGATGATGAACTCGACGAGTTGTTCATACAACTCGGTGAGTCGGATGTGGATTCAGTCGGTGTTCATTTAGAAGGAAAACTCGTCGAGTCATCGCCTAACTCGACGAGTAGAGATGGGTATGAGGTCTAATGAAAGGATAGGGACTCGGCGAGTTGACGAGTCAACTCGGCGAGTCAGGTCAACTGGAAGTTGACTTTGACTTTGACTTGGTCAAGGGGTAAAATGGTCATTTTACCCTAATGGTAGATGTCAGTTTCTGACTAAGTGTTTTGTGGGAATTTTAGCCGGAGGACTTCCGGAGCAGCCGCGGCAGCAGTCAGAGAATTTCCGCACAGTTCAGCAGATACGAGGTGAGTTACCTTCCAGTAGGGGTGGGTCTAAGGCCACAATGTTGGCCCACCATTGAGGAGTATTTAGAAGATAATTGTCTTTGTGATAATCTATCTTGGTTTGGTATGCATTTGATTATGTGTTGTATCTGTATGATATGTTGCATGATAGGGATAGATTCCCTAATAGTGGTCCGTAGGAGCAAGGGGTAGGTCAGTACCCGGATATGTATGAATGCGTGCTTATATCTTGCTATTGTATGCTAGTGGTAGGGGGTAGAATAGTCCCCAGTTACCGGTTGAAAGATACCGATGATGATTACCGGTTGAAAGATACCGATGAGGATTACCGGTTGAAAGATACTGATGGTATTGTATGGTATTTGTTATGATGGGGGAACTCACTAATCTTTGTGCTTACGGTTTCAGTTTTTGCTTTCAGGTACCTCTTCATCCAAGGGGAAGGAGCCGGCGGCATAGCATGACATCACACACACTCACATATGATTTCCACACAGTGTTTTCTGGGATTTTACTATGATATGTCATTTATTCATGGTTGTGGGTTTCAGACATGATACTTGGTTTTGAGATGACGTGTTTATACAATATTTCCTAATGAATGTTTTATGAATTAATTAATCAAAAATGAAATTTTTGGGCTTAAATTTTGGGATGTTACAAATTCTCCATGTTTCAAGTATGGGTCCTCTTCTTTTAGTAGTACAGGCCCATACTACCTGCCATATATACCCATACTTTCCACCCGAATCATCCTAGATTTCCTAAGTAGCTGCTCAGCTTTCTCGATCACCAATCTCGTTAAACCTGGTCGCTCCCCAGCGAATACTTTCCTCTATCAACGTACTCATCTGACTAAGCTTACTCCCTAGGCTCTTCCTAGGTTCTCACACTTCTCTGCCATCAGCTGCTGAAGAACTCCTTATGATGTCAGCCATCTACCTCCTGTATGTCGTCATATTCACTCAGTAGCTGACTCCCATCATTGCGAGTTCCACAAAGCACGAAGCAAGCAGCATTCGGGCATCGAATAATCTCCACCAACACGTAAAACCACTCTAGGTTACCACTCTATTTGCTATACTCGTACCCAAAAGGTGTCACTGAACTCAAGCAACTCTACCCCATGCGGGTATCTAACTGCTCTCTCAGTAGGCTCCTCCAATGCTTATCTAGGTATATCTCCTAGATTACTCCTCTACTTAAAGCTCTATTTCTGAAATATTCCTGCTAGATACTCTTACCCAGCACATACTCAAGGAACATAACAGATAGCAACAACTCCCATGCTAAGGCATCATAAATCAGGCAACTCTAGCCCAAAAATATGAAATACCTAGCCTATCCTCTAGCATGCATAAATAGTATCTCATAAGTATCTCATAACACAAACTAAAGGTATTTTGGGAAATCACCGTTCAGGCTCTAACTAATTGTACACACTGCTCCTTATCGTTTTCTCTTAGAACTCTTGCTCGTTCTACAAAAAACATTTCTTTTGAAATAATTTCTCAAATCCTCAATTTGAGTCCAGATATACCTGAAAGTGCATCTGAATCCCTCAAACCAAGGCTCTGATACCAACTTGTAACATCGTAAAATTTTCAAATAAAATTTTCATTTAAAATCGCCTACTTCTCATAACATATTTCACATAAATCTCACTTATTTAATTAAAAATTCACAACCCCATAATTGTTTGATTAAAATCCAGGATCTTCAAAACATAACTCTTTCACTGGTGTGTACAATCAAGCCGGTGCCTTCCCACGATCCTAAGAAAACCTGAAACACATAACCCATAACACGGTAAGCACGAAGCTTAATGAGCTCCCTAAAATACCATGCACAAATAATTAGCCACTCGAGGCTATAGCTCTGTAAGACCCTCCGGTCAATGTGTCTCAGTAGGACCCTCCAGTCCCATAGCTCGTTGGACCCTCCGGCCCAGTCTAAGTGAGGACCCTCCAGTCTCATAGCTCGTTGGATCCTCCAGTCCGGTCAAAGTATCACATAATAAAACAGATAGCACAAATTACACAGAAGATGCATAACTCAAGCAAGCACATACGACCCTCTGGTCACAAATAATTACCACTCTAGGTAAAATATAGTGAGAAGACTCACCTTGCGAGTAGCAAACATATAACGTCGCACCCAAAACTCGAACTGGCCTCCGCCTATGACAAGGATGAATATCTCAAATTAATACTCTATTCATGCTCAAATCCACTAAAGGCTATTCTTTCTCTCTCTAGCTCTTGAATTAGCTAAAAGACCATTTTACCCCTCCATGGTCTCCATTACTCATGTTGAACAAACCCTAAAGTCAGCAGAAGTCAAGCTCGAGTCAACAATCCATGTTTGACCCGACTCGTCGAGTGCACTCTTGCGACTCATCGAGTCCCCTCGTTTCCTCGGAAGTCTCAAGAAAGTCCAGCTCAACTCGTCGAGTTGACCCCTAACTCGCTGAGTTATCGCACAATCAAACCCATCGAGACAAACCCTCACTGACTCATCGAGTCAGGCCATGGACTCAGCGACTTCCTTCGATCAGATTCATCATTCAGACGATTTATGGCAGATCTATTACTCCAAACACTAGATCTACCATCCTAAGGGTCGATTGTCACATAAAGCTGTAAGCTTTACACCCAAACTTGGCATACAAGGCTCATAATGCCAATACATGCTCCAACAAGGGCACCAAACACAATTACTCTTTATGTGACTAAATAAAGCTTGAGCCTTTGGACCCTCTGGACCTCACAAGGTCTAGATCTGAAGTCTAGGCCTAGAAATGGACTCCATGCACTTATTTTCCCAACAAAAAGGTAGAAAAATCCCTAACTTCCATAATCATTAGATCCAACTAATAAGATGAGAAAGGTGTAGGCTTTATACCTTGTGTAGAAGCTCCAAGTGAAGAAATGCTAGATCCGACAGCCTCTTCTCACTCCTTGCTTGTTGCTCACTCCTTTCCTTCCAACGATTCACCAAAAACACTTGATATTAGCTCAAACACTCTTTCTTATCTTCAATGGCCGATAAGGGTTTCACACAGGATAGTTGGGCAGCTGGTGAGGCGCATTTGAGGTTATAAGTCCCCTTAAATAGGCCCCAACCCCGGGAATTTAGGGTTTCCTTGCTCAGCACCAACTCGGCGAGTCGGCACACTGACTCGTCGAATCAGTTCATTAAACCCACGCAGATAACTCGACTCTACTCGACGAGTTGGACTCATAACTCGTCGAGTCGCTCCATAAATCTCAGAATTTACTCTTACAATGCTATATCTAAAAATCCGGATGTTACAGGGTAATTTCTATTTTTTTGTATACATCTAGGTAACAACTTTTTTGAAGTATTCACATATGACCATTATGAAAAAAATGAAAGGTAATTACCCTAATAATTCAATTTCCCAGCAGATTAATTGTCTTTCATATTTATAACATTAGTTGATAAAAAGATTTGTGTAACATCCCGGCGATGACGTATTTCCAAATTTAATCCTTAATTATGAAGGTTTACGGTATTCAACCTTTGTGTATGATAAATCTTGCAAAATGGCCCATAGTGACATTTTTGTAATTTCAGGCCGAAGGATAGTACGATGGCCGTACATTTGCGGGTCTAGTACGTTGGACGTACATCGCATACACATGGCGTACGCGTGAAGGTTGCAAACCCTAAATTTTAGGGTTTGGAGCCTATTTAAACATCTTTATGGCCTCAAACCTCCTCTCTCATCAGCCTCCAACACCTCTATTCGGTTCTATTAAACCCGAGCCACTTGTTTAAGCCTTTTTACCCTTGTGTGTGTGTGTGTGTGTTTGGTGATCATGAAGGAGGAAGGAGGAAGTAGAACCACCTTAGAAGCTTTAAGGAGCCTTGGATCTAGGATCTTCACTTATCTAGAAACCACCAAGAGGTATAAAGCTACGAACTTGGCTTGTATTTCATTAGATCTTGCTAAGTCCTTGATTCATGAGCATGTTGTTCCAAGTCTTGACCTTCTTGGAGTATGGCATGCTCTAGTCCATTCTAGTCGTCCTTTCAGATGTTTTGAGGGGTTTACAAGTAAAATTACGGTTTTGGATCTTAATCATTTTCCATGGATGTTTTTGATTGTCTTAATGGATTAAGAGGGTGGGGTTTTTAACATTTAGCACTTATTGGCCATGCAAGAAAGGTTTCGGATTTGCTCATTATCCAGGGTTGTGGCCCAATCTTCAGTTGTCATGAGGCTTAGGTCCTTAGAGAAGAAAAGTGTTGGTCTTTTCGGATGTAGGTGTTATGGTTTAAGTGATTCAAGTGTTCGATGGTGTCTTAGGAGACCAAGGGTATAATCGTAATTTGATAACTCGGTATTTTATGAATTTTGGGTTTTGTTTGGGGAGTTTTAAGACTTTGGTGAGTTGTTAGAAGCGTAGGGTTTTTCGCCACCTTTCCGTGGATATAAGGTTCGTTGGAAACGGACCTAAGATGAAGAAGTTATGGCAATTTGAAATAATTGGTAGATTTGGTCCTTAATGGAAAAGGCTTGCAATTCAGTCCCATGTGTGCATGGTAAGGGGCACGTGCCTGGGTGAGTATGCCCAGCATAAGTTGGGGGCACGCCCAACGTAATGATCAGAGTACCAAACCCTAATTTTTAGGGTTGGGGAACTATTTAAACATCTTTATGAGCTCAAGGCTCTTTCATTTCTCAGCCTCCACTGATCTTGGAGCCTCATTTCGAACCTAATCCCCTTGATAGTGTTTTCTTGAGCATGGAGGTGTTTTTGTAGGATTCTTAGTGTTATTTCAAGGAAGTGGATCTTGGTGATCAAGCTTGGTGTAGCCTTGGGGTTATAGATCCAGAATCTTCATACTCTTGGGAAGCTTCAGGAGGTAAAAAGTATGTATCTTGACTTCTTCTTATGCTAGTTTGAGTTTAGGGAAATATTAAGGGATTTTATGGTGTATTAAGTTCTCCTTGTGAGTTTAAGCCACTCCAGGAGCTTGGAGTGATAGATCTTGCCTCTTCTGATGTTGTTAATTCATAAAAACATTTGCTTGATATTTAAGAATGGTCCATGCATGTTCTAGTAGGATTATAATGGGTCATAATGGATTAAGATGGTTGTTGGGTCCCAATAAGTCATGCGAATGCATAAAGGTTCCGACTTTATGAATTAAGAGTTTTATTTTAAGGTTCCCTGAAGTTTGGGTGCAAAGGGCTTAAGTGGTTAAGTCATAAAATCAGTTTTGGAATGAGTGGAGTTATGCCCGCGTATCTGATGGTACCCCTAGTGTACCATGTTTTGGTGGCAATCTGGATTCACTGTGTATGCCCAGGATAGCTAAACATACGCCTAGCGTACGACGTTCAGCTGGGCTTGGGCTTGTTGTGTTTTTGGCTTCGCATCTTTGGGCCACCTTGTTGCTTTGGGCCTTTTGGGCCATATGAGATCAACTTTTTGGGACTAAGGAAATTATTGGGCTTTAGTATAAGGCCTATATGGGTTTGGGCCCAATTTGGAAAATTAGACCATTAGTGGGCATTTGTGGATCATTTAGTTTTGGGTCTTTTTCGTTATTGGATTTGGGCCTCAGTTTTGGTTTAAGTTGGGCCAGGGGTAAAATGGTCATTTTACCCTATGTATGGATTATGGACCATAGATTGGAACCTAATTTCTAATCGGGTGTGATTTTTTTAGCTCGGGGAGTCGTCCGGACAGCAGCTATGGATTTCTTTCAGTGAGCTTCAACATTCGAGGTGAGTCTCCTCACTATTCTATGGGACGAAGGCACCAATGTCAGCCCATTTGGTTTATGTGTTGTAGGAAGACCCAGGGGTGACCCGTGGCACTTTTTATGGAAGACCAAGAGGCGGCTCCTGGAAATCTATATGCAAGACCAGAGTCTGAACTCTGTCAGTTAATTAGTTAAGTAGTTGTAGATTGTATGTTGATTGTCTTTGTGATGCTTGCATGGAAGACCAGGAGGTGGCTCTTGGCACTTGTCTGTAAGACTTAGGGTTTTGGCCCCCAGCCTGGCAAGGAAGACCATGATACCGCTCGTGACATAATGGCAAGACTATGGTTGGCACATATCACTTTTTATTGATTACTGGACATGCATGATGTGTATGGCTCGTTTGATTTGTATGGTATGTGGTATTTGAGTAAATCACTAAGCTTGGTGCTTACAGTTTGTGGTTTATGGTTTCAGGTACTTCCGGTTCGAAAGGGAAGGCCAGGCTTCATCGCAGCGCATACACCCGTGTTTTTCCGCAACTCATGATTTTGTGATTTACCCTCATAATTATTTTATTTTGGATGTAACAACGTAATTTCTCAAACCAAATTTTTCATTTTTAACACAATAAAACTTGTATCATAATTCTCAAGAACACATATGTCTCAAATGTCAACAAAAGAAAACACAATCCCATAATCATAAAACAATCTCCTACCGGTGTGTACAATCATGTCGGTGCCTTGCCATGATCCGCAGAACTACTTGAAACACATAACACATAACACGGTAAGCATAAAAGCTTAGTGAGTTCCCCAAAATACCACACACAGCACATTAGCCACTCGAGGCTATTACTCAATTAGACCCTCTGGTCGATGTGTCTCAGTGGGACCCTCTGGTCCCACAACTCATATGGACCCTCTGGTCCCTCAACTCAGCATCACAATATAATACTCATAAAGCATAACACAAGTAAATAGCAGGATATCTCATTACACAGTTCATGCACATAAGACCCTCTGGTCACACATAAGATTTACCACTCAAGGTAAGTATAGTGAGAAGACTCACCTTGTAAGCTAATTAATGAAAATCTCGCAATCGGGATCTTGATCTCTACTCCCAGGTCAAGCTCTCGCCTAACACATAATAATTATCCCTAATTAATATTGGCCCTCAAGAAGCTAGACTAACCCTTCTACAACTCACAGAAGGGTAAAAGACCATGTTAGGTCTTTTACCCCTCCAATGCTTAATAGTCCTCAATCTTGACCAAACCCTAAAAGTCAACAAAAGTCAATAGCAGGGAGTATGCGGCGCGTACCAGCTCTATACGCGGGGCGTACCCCGGGGCTATCCAGAAACGGGGAACTCGAACCTTACGCTGTGCGTACTGGGATTACGCCCAGCGTAAGTCCCAGTTTCACACTCCTCGTGGTTTTAGGTCTGAATCGGCTAAGACATAAGCTCAAATCTCAGATCTGGTTACTCTAATGCCTCTTAATCCATAAAGTCAATGACTTTAAGCCTTTGCATGGCTGTAAAGGTCACCAACACCAAAATCATGCCATTTTCTTCCTTAAAAGATTCATAACTCATGCATGGTCAGCTCTTAATGACCAAGTTTAGATTTTTATGGCTCTATAACACAAAATAAGCTAACAAGGGACAAATCTCGGGTTCTTGGGGCTTATCAACTCACAAAGCCGTCAACTTTGGGGACAAAAACCCTAAAACACCCCACGCATGAACACTAACAAAAGAGTAGGAAAGCTTGGAGCTTTTTACCTCCAAATGAAGCTTCTCTCACTACTAAGATCAGATCCAAGAGCTTGGGCTCTAACTCCTTCTTTTCTAAAGCTTCCTTTCTACTTCTAATGCTCAAGAACACACCCACAAGCTCTCAAAGGCACTCTCTTGCTACAAGAACGAGGTTTAGGGTTTTGGGGAGGATAAGTCTATGGAAATGGTGGCCACAAGGAGGCCATAACATTCTTTAAATAGGGGACTCACTTAATATTAGGGTTTCAATCTGCGCCTGGTACGCCCCGCATATACCTTGGTACGCCCAGCGTACTAGGCGGCCCTCCGCGATCAAACACACGCACGAGTATGCTGAGCTTACACTCTAGTACGCCCCACGTACCCATCTACCATCCTTCTATTTATCAAGGACCAATATGGACAATTTCTCAGAGATTAGGGTTCACAAGGTATACCTGGGTTTTTGGATGTTACAATTCTCCCCCACTAGAATTAGACTTCTCCCCCCGAAGTCCGCAAACAACTTTGGATGCTGCTCCCGCATCTCAGACTCCTATTCCCAAGTCATCTCAGACCCTCTCTGATGCTGCCACTAAACCTGGACCAAAGGCACCTCCTTGCTTCTCAAAACCTTCACCTTTCGATCCAGAATCGCGATCGGTCTTTCGATGTAATTCAGACCCGTATCTACTTGAATATCCTCTAGTGGTACCACTGCCGTCTCATCGGCCACACACTTCCTCAACTGGGATACATGGAAGGTGTTATGGATCTGACTCAACTCCTCAGGTAGCTCCAAATGGTATGCTACCTTGCCCACTCTCTCGGTCACCCTGAAAGGACCAATGTATCGGGGTCCCAGCTTGCCCCTCTTCCTGAATCGGATCACTCCCTTCAAAGGAGATATCTTCAGGAGTACAAAGTCTCTAACCTGGAACTTAAGCTCAGATCACCGCCTATCCGCGTAACTCTTCTGGCGGCTCTGGGCTGTCAGTAACCTCTGTCTGACCTGTTGTATCTGCTCAGTCGTCTTTAGCACTATCTCAGTGCTACCCATCACTCGTTGCCCTACCTCTCCCCAACTGATGGGGGTCCGAAACCTCCTCCCATATAAAAGCTCAAAGGGAGGCATACCAATACTCGAATGGTGGCTCTTGTTGTACGAAAACTCATCAAAGGTAGGTATGTGTCCCAACTTCCACCGAAGTCCATAACACATGCTCGAAGCATGTCCTCGAGCGTCTGTATCGTCCGCTCACTTTGTCCGTTTGTCTGTGGGTGATAAGCATTACTGAAGTGCAATCTCGTACCCAACTCCTCATGAAACTTCTTCCAGAGCCTGGAAGTGAAACACACATCTCTGTCTGACACAATCGATATGATCAAATAGCCCAGGTCAAGGGAGTGAAGAAAGAGAATTGGAAGATAGAGAAAATCTGGGGACAATATCCTCTATTTGTTAAGGATAGTCTTGGCCTCTTGACGCAATGTGGCCGAGTGTGGGTGTCGGTGACTTGGCGAGTGAAACAAAGGATATTAGAGGAGGCACATAAGTCCAACTTCTCTATACATCCAGGGGCTACGAAAATGTATAGGGACTTGAGACTGAGTTATTGGTGGCTCTGCATGAAGCGAGATATCGCCTAGTTCGGGGAGTGGTGCTTGACCTGCAGGAAGGTCAAGGCCGAGCATCAGTGGCCTCATGGAAAGGTACAACCACTACCCATTCCCATGTGGAAGTGGGAAGAGATCACTATGGACTTCATCACGATGTTACCTAGGATCGCGAGGGGTGTGGACGTCATATGGGTGATCATAAACAGACTGACGAATAGTTCCCACTTCATTCCGATTTCCGAGAGTATATCCGCGAAGAAGTTAGTGGATATTTATGTACGAGTGGTGGTGGCTAGGCACGGGGTGTCAGTGTCGGTAGTCTCTAACAAGGATGTCCGGTTTACATCCAGGTTCTGGAAGAAGTTCCACGAGGAACTGGGTACTCAGCTACATTTTAGTACAGCGTATCACCCCCAGACTGATGGTCAGAGCGAGAGGACGATCCAGACAATGGAGGACATGCTTCGAGCATGCGTGTTGGATATTGGAGGTAGTTGGGACATGTACCTCCTACTGGTAGAGTTTTCGTACAATAACAATTATCATGACAACATCGACCTAGCTCCATTCGAGATGTTATATGGTCGGAGGTGTCGGACCCCGGTTTACTGGGACGAGGTTGGGAACCAGGTCATGGGGAGCACAGAAGTAGTACTCAAGACCACCGGGCTGATTCAGCAGGTGCGCGACTGGGTGTGGGTCACGCAAAGTCCTCAGAAAAGTTATGCCGACCGACGGTGATCGAATCTTGAATTTCAGGTGGGGGATTTTGTGTTGCTGAAGGTGTCGCCCTGGAAGGGAATTATCATGTTTCGGAAGAGGGGCAAGTTGGGGCCTCGGTTCATAGGCCCGTTCAGGATCACGGCTCGGTGGGCAAGGTAGCATATCGCTTGCATCTGCCAGAGGAGCTTAACCAGATTCACAACACCTTCCATGTGTCTCAACTTCGGAACTGTGTCACTGATGAGTCCGCAGTCATTTCATTGGATGATATTCACGTGGATGAGGGTATGAACTACATTGAGAGGTCGGTGGCCATCTTAGATAGGAAGACGAATGGTCTTCGGAACAAGGAGGTGAAGCTGGTAAAAGTGCAGTGGCAGCACCGAAGAGGCTCCGAATGGACTTGGGAGCCAGAGGAGGAGATGCGGGAGCATTGTCCTGATCTATTCCCAGCTATGGACTTTGAGGACAAAGTCTAGTTCAAGTGGGGCATAGTTGTAACACACCAAATCAGTGTTCATTCAAGAAGGAGAAGTTATCAAGGAAGCTTGGAGTGTCATTTGGCTTCAAGAATCTGTATATAGTCGACCTTGAGGAGCTTCTGGAGGTATAAAGCTTAGCCCTTTCCACCTTAATCACTAGATCTAGATAGGGTTTTCTAGTTTGGTCCCCTTTGTTGATTTTGGACCTTCTCTTGTGAGTTGAGCAACTGCAGAGGATGGAAATGTTAAATCTAAGGTCATTTGGTCCATTTGCATCATAAAAATGGAGTCTTGGTGGGTTTTTTAACCTCATGCATGGGTTAAGAACCTTAGAAAGGTCATAATGGGGGTGTTAGGAACATATGAGACATGAAAAGGCATAAGGTTGCCAACTTTATGCCCTAGGTCGTCTTAATAAGCTTAGATCTGACTTTTGGACGTAAGGGAATCGAGTATTAAACACTTAATGGAGAAAGTGCTTAATCTGTTAGTAAGTTGGGTGTAACCTACTGTACACAGCATAAGTCCCAGAAACTCAGTATGATGCGCGTACCAGGGTGGTATGCTAAGTGTACGCATCACAGATGGGCTTGGATCTGTTTGGGCCTTTGAGCTGTTGCGCCTCATTTCGTTATTGGACCTTGTTGCATTTTGGGAATAGTGGACCATCTTATCTGTTTTGGGCCATTGATGTTATAGTAGGGCCTTATTGGGCCAAGAGGTCCATTAATGATTTTTGGACATGAACTTTGGGCCATTAACAAAGAAAGGGTATTTGGGCCTTCATGGATGGACTTGGGGTTTGGCTTTCCCTTTGATTATGTAATGTCCTAACATGGGTTAATACTATTATTCAGCACGGGAGGTTACAGTCAGTTAAGAGAGCAGTTTCGGATTCTTCGGACGGAGGTGAGTCTTCTCACCATACCCATGGGTCTAAGGCACCAAGGCCGACTCATTATGTGATTATGGTATATGTGTTAGTCATTTCTGTGATTTGATATGCTATGTGATTGTGTGTTATTGCATGGAAAACCCCGGGGGGAGCCCGTGGCAATTAGATGTAAGACCATGTGGGGTAGCCCATGGCACGTTGGATGTAAGACCATGTGGGGTAGGCCATGGCACGAAGATGTAAGACCCTAGGGGAGCCCACGACATCCTTACAGGTTTATTTATGCATGACATATGTGTTATAGGTAGCTTTTATAGCTAACAGGATATGTGATATGTGTATTGTGTGTGTGGTATGCTTTGGGAAACTCACGAAGCATTTACCTTATAGGTTGTGGATTTGTTTCAGGTACTTCAGATCCCAAGGGCAAAGGCAAGGCATGATGGCGTGGCGTGCACTCTCTCCTAACCATTTTTATGGACACTATGATGTTTGGAATAAAAGTTGTATTTGACACCTGTTTTGAAAACAATTATGATTGGATTTCTTAAATTATGGAAATGTATTTCACTATTCCAAAAATGAAAATTTTCTTAGAAAAATTAGGTCGTTACATACACATTAGGTCTATTACAACAGTGATTAGACTAACACTGTTCGTTTAACGATGACCTGATTTCTACAGTTGTCATATCTATCTATATCTCTATAAATCTTATAAAAGAGGTCATACAAGTGAATATGGTTAAAGATATGTAATATATTTGTGTCATGTTCATTTGAAACCCCCACAATATCTCAACTTTCAACCAATTAGTAACAACCGCTCAAGAGTTTTGAACTTATATCTTATAATAATTTAAATAAATGAATTTATAATGCCATTTATTATAGACTTTTTATTTTCCCTCAGTTATATATTTCTAGCCATATTAGAAATATAAAAATAAGATTTTCCTTCAAAAAAATCATTTGTTTCAAGTGGTTTTGTGATTCAAATATAGAAAGTTGAAGAGATATGGAGAAGTGAAGATTTAGCTTTTGTTTCATAAAAAATTGAGAATTTAGTTATGTTTCTTAATGTATCAAATATATTAAGCATATGTTGAGTTGTATGTATTCTTTTTGCTATATTTTATGAATGTTTAATATGTTTCTTGAATACAAATCTTAAAATGCATGCTTTAGTGTTTTAATGTTAGTAAAACTTATAGTACTTCTATACTATTTGTTATTTGTCATATTAATAATAATTTTTATATTTAATAAGTTAAATAAAGATGGATGTTGAAGACAAGAGTTTCAAATCAATAATAATTCTTCCAATCAAACACGGACAACAGATGATCCATCCATCATCCCCATCTCCAGCGACACTAGCTTCGCCACAGCCTTCTTTTGTTTCTCCACCGGGTTTCCATTTACAATCGGATGCAGCAGTAGATAAACCCCATATCCAGATTTTTAGACAAACCGTAGATATTCTGAATCATAAAAACCCATCGTTCTTCCGTTTCTCCTTTTGTTTGGAACAAGGAATTATCATTTATCCATTTTATGGTCTTTGTGTAAGTCCTTTACTAGCCGAATTAGTTCGATGTGAGTGCTTGAATCAAAACGAAAGGTACAAAAGATTGCATTTTGGAATCATCGAGATGCTCATCTTATCTTGAAGGCCTCACTTTGGTTTTTACGGGAATATCAAAGAACAGTTGGTGAAAAAAAACGTCAAATTGGCAACAACGGCTGGATCAATCGCCATAGCCGACCCTTGATTCGGTTCTCTGGCACCCAATTTGGATGCTTTCTTCCTCAATTCTTTATTGACTAAAGCATTTGTCGATCGAATTGTGAATTGAACTTGATCAATATCGTCGTGATCAGCCACAATCAGCCAGACAGCCACCATGGAACACCACAAACCACCAGCACGACCACCGACGACATCATCGCCACTCCCTTGGCATCGTTGCAAATTTGCTGATTGAATTTCTAAATTGATCAACTTCAACTATGAAATGAATCGATTTGCCTTTACGTGGAGTTATCTTGGGGATTCCATCCACAGAACCAAGGTTTACGTATTAAAACTCGCTTCTTTAAATTTCCCTCTTCTCTTCTGTCGACGTCTTCCTCCTCTGCTCTGCGCCTCTTCTTCCAGGTAATGCCTTCTTCGATTTTCCGTCCTTTGTGATTTCTGTTTGGATGCGTTTTTATTTTCTCTTATTTGATTTTCTCTATGTTTGTTACATATTGTTTTTGTTGTTACCTGATGTTTCTGTGTTTTTCTCCATTATATTTGTCTATTTTGGATTTGTTGTTTGTTATCTATGACGATGGTAGTATGATGTATTGCGTTTTCTTCTGTTGTTTGTTTTTTTTGTTGTTCTCAGCACATCCGAGGATGGATTTCATTCCAGAGATTGATGGTCCCAGTGAAGATGTTTCTAGGGAACAAGAGCGGTTGGTGTAGCATATAAGGCAGTCGATATAACTGTCATGGTTCAAATCATAAATCTCTAAAATTAAATGAAAGCAAATTGCATTGGTAAGGGTAAAATGGTCATTTAATTTTTAAATTATGGATTTCTTTTACAGCCACCTGTAAAACTGTTGGAGTACTCAATGTGTACGTCACAAAGGCTATGAAATACCCTCCAACCCTCGCAACGCGAGATTCTTCACTAGTTAGATTTAAAAGTTAAACCAAAATCTCAAATAAACTTAAAAACCAATCAAAAAATATATTTTAATTGGTTAAAATGTTCAAACTTGTTAAATACAAATTAATCGAATTTTCGACTTAACTAAATTAATATACAATATGGTAATAGAATTTTATTGTTTAATATCTTTTTTAAAATACATTATTTTGAGAAAAACAAGCACGTTGTCATTTTATAAAATTTTAGTGTTTAAGATATTTAAATATAGTATGCCAGTTTGTATTCTTAATTTTGACATGGAAAAAAACTTCAGATTTGATAGGGAGAAAACACATGATCGAGTTGATATGCCACCTTGTATTCTTAATTTTTGCACATGTACGTAGTACATTTAATATCTTAAACAATAATTTTTTATAAAATGACAATGTGTTTTCTTCCTATAAAATCTAGAGCATTTTTTTTTACTAAAGTAGTGTATTATAATAAGATATAATCAAAATGGTGCAGTTTTAAAAATATTTGTCATATAGGTTAGATTTTATACCAAATCAAAATTAAAAAGAAAAATAAAAAAGAATGGAAATTGACTTATTAGGATACTTATATTTTCATTTTGTTCACATTTTGGTAATTTTTTTATACACATCTAGGTATGTGAGCATTTTCAAAAAGTTTGTTACCTTGATGTGTACAAGAAATAAGAAATTACTCAAACGTAAACCAAACAAAAATGTAATTACCCTGATAAATCATTTATCTTATAATGTTTAACCTCTGCTAAACATTTTAGGATATTCGTTTTATAATTTTTTTTTATTTTGAACTAACATACTCCTAAATATCACATATGTCTCTTACTCTCTTAGTAAGACTTGAATCTATGACCTCTTGAAGTCTCACCTTGACCTTTAATAAATTCCCTTACTTCCTTACCATTGCTAACGATATGAAAACAATTCATATTTCCAATTTTAGTGGTTCGATCTACTTCAGCCGATAAGGAGTCTGCCTCAGGGTTTTGACCTTTTTTAGATTAGATATTAGATTGTGATCAAGGCTCGAATTTCTTATTAGTTATTACGCCTAAAGAAGTTGAGGATAGACAAAATATTGATAGAATATGAGTAGTGGGAACATATTTCATACTCTTCTTCCAAGTGATGGAAAGTGAATTGTTTTGTGAAAGGTCTCTTATAATATGGTTAACAGGTTAAGTGTAGCTTTTAAAAAGATTGCTCCTTAAACAAGGGTTTGTAGAAATTAAGACTTGGGCTTCGTTGAGCCCAATATTAGGTGGTGGAGGACTGGAGGTCAAAACTACGGGTGCACATAATCGGATCGGATCAGTTTTTAGAATATCAAATTTTGGATAATTGGAACCGGATACAATTCTTTTTAAATGGATTTTTGATATTCTGATTTTTTCAGTTTAAATTTAACTCCAGTCAAATAATTACTTGTACTATATTTGGTTTTAAAATACTAGAGGGTGGTAATTTCGGGGGTTATAACAGCATAAATGGCTCTATTAATGACTATATAGCTGTTTTGAAGAAAAATATATTTTATTGTCCGTCGACTACAATCGGATTTGGATTTTTATTCGGGATTAAAAGTCTTTTAATTCGGATAAAAATCCTGCAAAAAAATCTGATTTCAAACTTATAGGAGATTTCGTTGATGTCCAAAATATCAGTTATATCCGAAGTAGATATTATAGAACGGATATACAAAAAATCCTAATTGGGTTTTCTATCGAATAAAATAATAATTAAGCACCTTAAGCCCAACAAAAGGGTGTCATTCAAAAAGCCTATCTGAACTATTCATAAAGTAAATTTCGATTGAATTAAGCATTATCTGGTTGTTTCCATCAATAGGGAAAAGACATTTTGAAGAATAACAATAGGTTTTTGAAGGGGAAATGACGTTCACATGTTTTTGGGTACCTAAAAATCACATAAGGGAAGGGATTGTTGGGTATTAAGATCACTCGGCTGTTGTTAGTCGCTGTTTGTCTTTTTTTTTTTTTAAATCATTTCTATCGTCGCGCAACACTTGGTCCTACGTAGCTATTTGTTTTTCAGAAAACTTTTAACTTAAAAATTGTCGTGTGTGTGCCGCATGGCGCAAAACTTGATGTGCTTCAAATCTCTTCACACCTTACTTTAAATTATTGCAGCAGTCTGCAGAGATTAAAAAACAAACAGACTTTTTATTAAATGTTGCAGCCGTTTGGTCCCCAGACTTAGTGCATTTTCGCTTCGAAAAAACAAACGACATCTTAGTTTTTTCATAAAAACCATTTTTAACCATTTATTGCTGTGTCGCGTAGCACAGGCGCAACAGTTGGCCTTTCGTGGTTGTTTGTTTTTTTACAATACTTCTGACTTAAAAACTGATGCACGTATGTTGTATGGCGCAGCACTAAACCATCTTCTTTAAACCATTTCTCACTTTACTTTAAATTATATTATTCAATATAGATTGGTTTTTTAACGTATTTATTATTTTAATAATATTATAAACGATATTATAAAGTTAATCACTAAAATTACCAAATTTATTAAAGCTAACCGTAAAAATAACCATCGTTTTCGAAAATTTAACAAAAATGAACATATTTTTTGCTAAATTAACAATTTTAGTTATTGTTATTTAGTAAATATTATGCTTGATTATTCATAACATCAAAATAATCTTTATATTTGATTTGCATATGATTAAACTAAATAAATTTTTGATTTGAAATTACTTTTAACTATTATATATTTCATTTCAGTTTATTGCAATAGCCTGTGGACGTAAAAAAAACAAACAAACTTCTTATTACGGTTTGCAGTCGTTTGACCCACCTCTTCTACTGCAGAGTGTTGTAGATATGGACTGCAGACTTCATGCATTTTCACTTCGAAAAAACAAAGAACACCTCAGACAAACCATAAATAATCTCACACGGGGTAATAAATGCAAAAATGAATAACATAACACAATCAATTTATGTGGTTCATATGGTTAGAGAGATAGAGAGAGGTTATACGAATTCATAGAATATAATTATCGGGTAGTTGACCTAAAACTGTCATTGATGTTTGTTGATGATAAAAGAATCCAAAATATAGGACTCTGACCTTAGGCCAGACGGAGCGGGTTCAGGGAACGGAAGCGGGGAGCTTCCTGCCCGGCGGAACACCGCACCGTCGGCGCAGGAATGGGTTGTGCGGGAAACGGAGAGGGGAGCCTCTTCCGCTCCCCCTCTCTCTCTCTCTCTCTCTCTCTCTCTCTTTCTCTCTCTCTTACTGCGATTAGCCGGCCTTTTTCTTTTTATTTTTTTTGTTGAAAAACAACTGTTGAATAACGGTAAAAAATGTAATTTTTTTTTGCTGTAACGACTACTTTTGTTTTTATTTCTTTTTTTTTTATCCTTTTACCACTACTATAAATATATACATATTGTAACATCCCAAAAATACAGGCAAAAAATTTCATTTTTAAATACGTCATTATAAGACCAATAGTGTAATAAAACATCAGTAATATCATGTCATGTAAAAACCAAAGTAGAAATAGTCAAGCGTGTTATCATAAAATAATATCAAAGTGTAATCCCAAAGATCTCATGTGCGGAAAACCATAGTGTGATGCGCTACGATCAAGCCGACTCCTTTCCGTTAAACACAAAGTACCTGAAACCAAAACTGAAAACCGTAAGCACGAAGCTTAGTGAGTTCCCCCATCATACCACATACCATACAATCACATATCATACATACTGTCGGGCAATTCTGGGGTGCCCGACCTACCTGGTACGACCATTCTGGGGTGCTGACTTACCCGTCTCAAGCCGTTCTGGGGTGCTGACTACCCATGTCAAGCCATTTTGGGGTGCTGACTACCCATCGGTCCTAACAACCGATCCTCGGGGACTATTTCACCCCCTACTGCTACTATCACATATATCATAACATAACATATTATCAGACATATTTGGGGTGTCCGATCTACCCTTCGGTCCTAACGACCGAACTTGGGGACTATTCCCCTCCTACTACCACTATCACCTATAACATATCATGCCAACATATAAACATATCATCAAATACTGTCAGACATATCTGGGGTGTCTGACCTACCCTTCGGTCCTAACAACCGAACTCTACTACTATCACATATACATATCATGTCAGCATATAACATATCAGGTAGTAGCAACCCTAGATGATATCACAAAGACAATCATCTAACATACAACTCCTACTGGTAGGCCGACATTGTGGCCGTAGACCCACCGCTACTGGAAGGTAACTCACCTCACACTGCTGAAGTCCCGAAGACACAATCCCACACTTGTTGAAGTCCCGCAGACTCGACCCCAGCTGCTGGCTGACAGATTCCCGAACTGTCAACACCAAGATAACACCCAATTAATAATTGGGTCCCAATACATAACCATACGTACATTCTTTGGGTAATTACTACATTACCCCTCGCTTAGCTTATTCAAGCCTAAGGCCCAAAGTCAATTAGGAATCAAAGCCCAACACATGGCCCAATTTTCCAAATTGGGCCTAGGCCTATACATGGTCTCATTCAGAGGCCCAACATCATATAATCATTAAGGCCCAAACTATGGCCCATCTATGGCCCAATTTTCCAAATTGGGCCCAAGTCCCTTACATGGGCCTTACCCTAGGTCCATTAAATTACTCTAGACCATTTGCTTGGTCTTGGATAGCCCATTTAATAACCCAATCATCAAGGCCCGATAGAAAGGCCCAATAATAAACCCAAGTGAAACTAGGGTTTCACATAAAATGATGATTAGGGTTAAGTTTCCTACTTAACCCATTAAGGGCTTAATCCATTAAGTCCAATATTGATTAGATTCATTTCCGCCAATGATTATTATTTAATATTCCAAGTTATTAATAAGTCTCGTGTGTCTCGATTAATTCCCCAAAATTAGGGATTCATGGCATTAGGGTTTTCCAACTCAAATACTAGCCCATTATTAATTTGTTTGGCTTGTATGTCAATTAGGGCTTTATTGGGCCCATTAAGCCCACTAAAATATTATTAAGCCCATTAGGGTTTTATCGGGTCCATTAGAGTCCATTAAGCTTTATTGGGCCCATTTTAGCTTACAAGGCCCATTAGGGTTTCAAGCACCCCTCCCAAATGAATCAACTCGCAAGGCAACCACATCATCAAAGCACACCGCCACCCGACACGGCGGCCGGTGGCGGCAGCCACCACCTCACGGTGGTGGTTTCGAATTTCTTTTCATTATTTTTCTTTTCGGTTACATTTTACAATGTTCATCTCTAAAATAACACACACACAACTAGTCTAAACTTACACACACAACCACCGATGGTGGCCGGCGGTAGCGAGTGATGATGCCTTTTCGAGCCAACTAAACACCCACACAACATCTTCTTGATAGATATGCACCCACACATGCTAGGAGCAGAATCACACACCCACAAATACACCGACAGCAACCTCCCATGGTGGCTGGTGGCGGCGGAAAAAGACCCAGACGACAGTCACGGCGTTGTAGCGACAGAAGATAGTGGCGGCAACAAGATAATGACCACACACACGCCGAAGCAACAACGAAAGTCTTCAAATCGCTGGCCCCCGGCTTCGTCGTCGGCTGGGAATGACGGTGGCGATAGGGCAGCAGGGGACATGCCAGCAGGAGCGTAACACCTAGGGATGGAGAGAGATGTCGTGGCCGAGGACATCAACAATAACGGCAGCAACAACACTCGTCGGAGTTACCTGATCGGAACGCGGAAGAAGCAACGAAGGCCTATAAAGGAGAAGGAGAAGGAGGCTGATGGATGTTCGGTGTTCGCTTGGCGGCTTGGGGCACACGACGCCCAAATATTCTGGTACTCCTCCGACGATCTAGCGACGCTGCAAGTTGAAGGAGGGTGAGAGCGGCGGCCGGAGTTGGTCAAAGAGAGGGTGGCGGCTGATAAAGGCCACTAGGGTTAGGGTTCTAGAATGGGTGACGGGTTTATATACCCGGTCCCCTCAGCTACTTTCCATAATACCACCTTTAGTCCCTCCTTTCCCTTTTCTTTCAAAACAAGGCCAATATTTACCATTTAAACCCCGAATCCATAAATTTCTTTCATTATAGGTCTGGATTTACTAAACAGCCCCTAACTTCTAAAATCTTTACAAAACTAATCCAGAATTTACAAAAACACACCTTGTTTGCCAATTTCTTTTCATTTAAGGTCCAATCCTCAAACTTCAACCATGTTAACATTTTTAGTCCCTGTCTTCATAGATATTTACGAATCTAATCTGAAACTTTATACTTTAACACCCCCCTCCCCGAATTCTAAAAATGTGGCAATTAACTTCTCGAACCCAACACCCTGCATATATAATTATTTATTTTAGGGCTACTATTCGTTCATCAATTTATTTATTTATCTAATAAATAAACAGGGTATTACAACTCTCCCCCACTTAAATTAGATTTCGTCCTCGAAGTCATTACTTACTCACCCAACCACTCTAGTAGCATGGTCACCAATCTAGGCACGCCCTAGCCTTCCCAGGGTAGCCACGACCAATCCTCGTAAAGCCCTAAAATCCGTAGGTGCCGAATTCTTTTCCACAAGACCACATGTACTCTATCCGAAATCTGTTGTCTCAAGATGGTCTGAATCCCTGGTAGACCACTCATACTAAATCATTATTGGTGGAACCAGCCCGCTTATCCCTCAACTGACCACTTAACTTCTGATAGCATGTGGTTCCCACCATAAACCTGGGTCACAAACCTAATTACCCCTGCAGATCACTTATTCTCGGCAAAGGCTCAGCTAATCCCGGTGTGGGTGACTTGTCACTCCCCAATAAACCAGCTATTTCATGCGCATATGCAACTAAAACACACATACTATTACTGCCCACACGTTGAAACTGCCCGAACACTGAACTTCCTGAAGCAGTATACGCTGCTACATAGTTGCTTACCAAAAGCTACCGAGACCTCCTGGGTCTCAATTCGCTTGCCAATCCTCTGATATACTGGGTTTCCACCCGGATGCGGAGCCAAAGGACTTCTTACTTAGTCGCCTCACACGACTTCGAACGAAATCCTTCTCTGGAACTAGTTGCCACTAGTTATCATGTCACTGAGGCTCTAACAACCTTCTGGTCTCACCGATCGGGTCCATGCATTGAATCTTGTCATCATCACATCCAAGACTAAAAGTGATTGCTACCTAACCAATGGTAGCCTTACATCACAAAATGCCCTTATGCAGTCCATTACTTCCCTGGTATCATAACTGTAGTGGCGTTTCTACAGTCTTATCACTGGCTCAACCAGATCTAATCCATCTGGGTAATACCGAAATCCAATACCTGGATTTCCATATCCTTACTGCTGCACCCGAACTGGTGGGTACTACTGTTCCTTCCGCGTTCTAACAACACGCTCATGCCATCTACCAACCTAGTGAATGCTACGGCTACACCCGTAGACTTACAACACTCTAATACTATATGGCTGCTAGTGAATGCTATGGCTACACCCGTAGACTTACAACACTCTAACACTATCTGGCTGCCTGGTGAATGCTACGACTACCCCGTAGTCTTACAGCACTTTCCAAACTGGGTCGAACACGCACTTGACCTAACACACCACTACACTTGAGTCCTAACCAGAACTCTAACTTGATTCCCGAAACTTGCTATCATGTGACCCCACTGTATCAGTACCGTACCCATGCCCATGATCAAAGCGTCACAGTAAACCATGAAATCATCTACGCCCTCTTGCAGGGTGAGAATCAATGCCTGGCACAACCACCGTCTGGGGGTCTCGAAGGTTGTCTACTGCTCAGGCCCCAAACGAAAGGTCACCGACTTCTTGGTCATTCGGGTCAAGGAACCGCAATCTCGTAGAAATCCCATATAAATCTCCGATAATAACTCGCTAGACCCAGCAGACTCCAAATCTCCCACTGCATCACGACCTCTATCTTGGCCGGATCAACTAGAATACCCTTCTGGTTGACAAGGTGGCCAAGAGATTGCACCCCGCGCAACCAGAACTCACATTTGGAGAACCTTATAGAAAGTCTCTCCCCCACTTAGATTCGACTAAGTCTTCACGGCATGCGAGAATTGAAGGATTCCTAATCCGTCTCGCTTTCTACTATCCCACTGATGACAAAATGTGCTTACCAATTCTAGCGTTTAATCACCGATTAAACCTTAAGATCGCCCATCCTCTGAAATCTTGAAGAGTACTCTTGAAATCTGTTCCATTCTGACACCTCAATTCATCTCCCAGGCTAACCACTGAAGACCTTAATCTTCACTCTGGTTGATGAATCCTCGTTCTCATTTCCATTCTCGCAGTACCACTGAACTCTGACCGAACACAACCCATGCGAAAATACAATTCTCTTGAACCTGCTATGACCAACCACTTTTGCATCTAACACCCACGACTAACATTATCCTTTTCATGTCACCAGCTCTGTCCTAGCAACGGTAGTGCCTTGAACTCCAAAGTTCATCCATAGACAATTACCGACCGTACATGAACAATGATAGAACCTCTGAACGCTGACTTCACTGGAGAACTATCACTCTAACCCTGACCAAGGATCTTCCAAACAATACTCATGTACAAATCTTGACAAAGATCCGAAATGATAACGGTACGCGTGGAACCCACTCCGCAAGATACGTCCCTCTGTAGGTTCATCAAGGACCTTTCGGCATGCAAAATGGCATATACGGTCCTTGATAACCAAACACTACCAGAAAACCGACCCGAGATCCGACTTATCCAAACTCGCTCACAATTCCAAAGCGATACGTATTCCCAACATGAATGGGGTAGTAGTAAAAGATGACATACTCGCAACATCTGGAGGAACCCTAGTTACCTCCAGCTGACATGATCAACCCTGCCACACCTGTAGCAGCCTAAACCCTTGGAGTGACAAACTCCCTCGTGTACTCTCTCGTACGCATTGCACTGACTCTGGCCCTGCTGGCCCTCCACTCGATGATAAGAAGTCATGGGTCTCTTCCCGGGATCCTCTACTATACGCACCTGGCACGCACCTCTCTTTCCAGGGTGCTCCAAATCAATCTCGCATCTGCAACTTCTTGGAAATCATATCCTTCAGGGTATGACACTCTGTCACGCTCGCTAGCTCTCTTGCCAATGACTAAGCTGCGATAACTGGGACATCCTCTGTCCCCAAACTGGGTCAAGGACTCTCCCCTGAAGCTTCTTAGATTCTCCAAGACTCTCACTGATTCGAGTATGGATCCTGTGCTTTCAGTAGTACGGGCCCAATACTACCTTCCACACCTATCCATACTTTTCCTCAGCAATCCTCCCGGATCCTCCAAGTCACTTCCTCAAATGGTAAACCCAAGTCTAACTGAGCCACACTACTAACCCACTGAAACATATCCTAGGCTTTCCTAGGTTCCCGAACTCACCCAGTCCTCAGTTGCTGAAAGATTCCCAGTAATGTCAACTAGCTACCTTATGAATATAGCCACATGCAATAGAGATCAGATAATACTTCGAGTGAGACACCCATCCCTAGAATGGTTGGACTCAGACAAGAGTTGTGCAATAGGGTCAAGTCCATCACTTTGAGATTATTCGGCCTGTGTCCCATGTGACTTAGCATATTCACTTAGTAGCTAACTCACATCAGAAAGAGTCCCACAAAGCACAAAGCGAACAACATTTAGACAATGGAAAATCTAACCATCATAATCCATTCAAGTCATTTTATCCTCTAATCAAGAATCTGTACATGCAATTCAAAGGCTCATACAATCAGGCATAACCTAAACAGGCTATCCTATCACTGACTGATCAGTACTAGCATGCAAGTCTACAAGTGCATACAATAGGCATATAAGGCATCCTCCTAGATCCTTAGCCCTAATCTAGCATGTAATACTCATAATCATGTCATATCCTACCATAACATAAAATGTATGGGTATCTTGGGGAAAAACTTACTTGAGCTCGGCTTATTGCACGCATCACACACTTTGTTATTCTCAAAGTTCTTTTTCTCTTTTCAGATTCTTTTCAAACTCCTTTTTATAAAATGGTTTTTCTTTTGAAAATTTTCATACCAAGCCCTTAGTTTGAGTTCAAACACACCCGAGAGTATGTCCGAATCCCTCAAACCAAGGCTCAGATACCAACTTGTAACATCCCAAAAATACAGGCCAAAATTTCATTTTTAAATACGTCATTATAAGACCAACAGTGTAATAAAACATCCGTAATATCATGTCATGTCAAAACCAAAGTAGAAATAGTCAAGCGTGTTATCATAAAATAATATCAGAGTGTAATCCCAAAGATCTCATGTGTGGAAAACCATAGTGTGATGCGCTGCGATCAAGCCAGCTCCTCTCCGTTAAACACGAAGTACCTGAAACCAAAACTGAAAACCGTAAGCACGAAGCTTAGTGAGTTCCCCCATCATACCACATACCATACAATCGCATATCATACATACTTCCGGGCAATTCTGGGGTGCCCGACCTACCCGGTACGGCCATTCTGGGGTGCCGACCTACCCGTGTCAAGCCGTTCTGGGGTGCTGACTGCCCATGTCAAGCCATTCTGGGGTGCTGACTACCCATCGGTCCTAACAACCGATCCTCGGGGACTATTTCACCCCCTACTGCTACTATCACATATATCATAACATAACATATTATCAGACATATCTGGGGTGTCCGATCTACCCTTCGGTCCTAACGACCGAACATGGGGACTATTCCCCTCCTACTACCACTATCACCTATAACATATCATGCCAGCATATAAACATATCATCAAATACTGTCAGACATACCTGGGGTGTCTGATCTACCCTTCGGTCCTAACAACCGAACTCTACTACTATCACATATACATATCATGCCAGCATATAACATATCAGGTAGTAGCAAACCTAGATGATATCACAAAGAGAATCATATAACATACAACTCCTACTAGTGGGCTGACATTGTGGCCGTAGACCCACCGCTACTGGAAGGTAACTCACCTCACACTGCTTAAGTCCCGAAGACACAATCCCACACTTGCTGAAGTCCCGCAGACTCGACCCCAGCTGCTGGCTGACAGATTCCTGAACTGTCAACACCAAGATAACACCCAATTAATAATTGGGTCCCAATACATAACCATACGTACATTCTTTGGGTAATTACTACATTACCCCCTCGCTTGGCTTATTCAAGCCCAAGGCCCAAATCCGTAGGCCCAAAGTCAATTAGGAATCAAAGCCCTACACATGGCCTAATTTTCCAAATTGGGCCTAGGCCTATACATGGTCTCATTTTGAGGCCCAACATCATATAATCATTAAGGCCCAAACTATGGCCCATCTATGGCCCAATTTTCCAAATTGGGCCCAAGCCCCTTACATGGGCCTTACCCTAGGCGCATTAAATTACTCTAGACCATTTGCTTGGTCTTGGATAGCCCATTTAATAACCCAATCATCAAGGCCCGATAGAAAGGCCCAATAATAAACTCAAGTGAAATTAGGGTTTCACATAAAATGATGATTAGGGTTAAGTTTCCTACTTAACCCATTAAGGGCTTAATCCACTAAGTCCAATATTGATTAGATTCATTTCCGCCAATGATTATTATTTAATATTCCAAGTTATTAATAAGTCTCGTGTGTCTCGATTAATTCCCCAAAATTAGGGTTTCATGGCATTAGGGTTTTCCAACTCAAATACTAGCCCATTATTAATTTGTTTGGCTTGTATGTCAATTAGGGCTTTATTGGGCCCATTAAGCCCACTAAAATATTATTAAGCCCATTAGGGTTTTATCGGGTCCATTAGAGTCCATTAAGCTTTATTGGGCTCATTTTAGCTTACAAGGCCCATTAGGGTTTCAAGCACCCCTCCCAAACTAATCAACTCGCAAGGCAACCACATCATCAAAGCACACTGCCACCCGACACGGCGGCCGGTGGCGGCAGGAGGCGGCAGCCACCACCTCACGGTGGTGGTTTCGAATTTCTTTTCATTATTTTTCTTTTCGGTTACATTTTACAATGTTAATCTCTAAAATAACACACACACAACTAGTCTAAACTCACACACACAACCATCGATGGTGGCCGGCGGTAGCGAGTGGCGGCAGCCACCACCCTATGGTGGTGGTGATGCCTTTTCGAGCCAACTAAACACCTACACAACACCTTCTTGATAGAAATGCACCCACACATGCTAGGAGCAGAATCACACACCCACAAATACACCGACAGCAACCTCCCATGGTGGCTGGTGGCGGCGGAAAAAGACCCAGACGACAGTCACGGCGTTGTAGCGACAGAAGATAGTGGCGGCAATAAGATAATGACCACACGCATGTCGGAGCAACAACAAAAGTCTTCAAATCGCTGGCCCCCGGCTTCGTCGTCGGCTGGGAATGACGGTGGCGATAGGGCAGCAGGGGACATGCCAGCAGGAGCGTAACACCGAAGGATGGAGAGAGAGATGTCGTGGCCGAGGACATCAACAATAACGGCAGCAACAACACTCGTCGGAGTTGCCTGATCGGAACGAGGAAGAAGCAACGACGGCCTATAAAGGAGAAGGAGAAGGAGGCTGATGGATGTTCGGTGTTCGCTTGGCGGCTTGGGGCACACGACGCCCAAATATTCTGGTACTCCTCCGACGATCTAGCGATGCTGCAAGTTGAAGGAGGGTGAGAGCGGCGGCCGGAGTTGGTCAAAGAGAGGGTGGTGGCTGATAAAGGCCACTAGGGTTAGGGTTCTAGAATGGGTGACGGGTTTATATACCCGCTCCCCTCAGCTACTTTCCATAATACCACCTTTAGTCCCTCCTTTCTCTTTTCTTTCAAAACAAGGCCAATATTTACCATTTAAACCCCAAATCCATAAATTTCTTTCATAATAGGTTTGGATTTACTAAACAGCCCCTAACTTCTAAAATCTTTACAAAACTAATCCAGAATTTACAAAAACACACCTTGTTTGCCAATTTCTTTTCATTTAAGGTCCAATTCTCAAACTTCAACCATGTTAACATTTTTAGTCCCTGTCTTCATAGATATTTATGAATCTAATCTGAAACTTTATACTTTAACCCCCCCTCCCCTCCCCGACTTCTAAAAATGTGGCAATTAACTTCTCGAACCCAACACCCTGCATATATAATTATTTATTTTAGGGCTACTATTCGTTCATCAATTTATTTATTTATCTAATAAATAAACAGGGTATTACACATATAACTTAAAAACATGACACTATCCTCTATTCTCTCTACTTTATATCAACCAAAAAATGAATCCCGACAAGCAAACCTCAAGTTCCGATCGAAGGAAAAAAAAACCCATGGTTCGAGTATAAACATCCCTCCTCGCAACATTTTTGCTATCGATTCATCCCTGCAAGGATTTTACCGCCCCCAACTCGATGCTCTCATTCAATCTCCAATACAATTCCAATACCAAAATGTTGGCCAATATTACCCGATGCAAGTTCCAAATGTTCCGTCGTAAATGTTTTAAAATTTGGTGTGTTTCCGGATCAACAATCGCCAAATCAACCTCAACCTCAAACTCAAACTGAACTCAAACCCAAACCCAACACCACCACCAACTTTTCGATGAATCGGATGATGCGGAAGAAGAAGACATGGTTCCTGAAACTTAACCAACACCACCACCACAAAGACGTAAAGGGAAAAAACAAGGGTGCGAAAGTGTCGCACAACCGGGAAGACAAAAGCTGACAGCGTGGGTTCGGCACGAAGAGCTAGTTTTGGTCAAAGCTTGGGTTAATATTTCTGAAGATTCGATTCAGGGAAACGCACAACCGGGAGAACATTTTTGGTTTCGTATTTTAGAACGATTTCGAGAGGAGCTAGGAAAATGTAACGACTACTGTACGAAACATCAACTTAATTCAAAGTTTCGAGAAATAGCAAAGGGGGTTTTAAAAATTAACGACCTAAAAACCCAACGAAAAAGCGGCCAAGGCGATGAAGAAATACTTCAAGAAGCGTTGCAGTTTTACCTTGAGGAAGTCGGAAAACCATTCAACTGGCACGATTGTTGGAAATTATTGGTCCGAAGTCCTAGGTGGAAAAAATACGAGCGGGATTTTATTTTTGGAGTACAACAATCAAAGCGAACGAAAACGGGCTCTAGTGGTTACACAACCTCCTCCGATGCTCGGGTCGGTCTAGGTTTAAATCAAGACAATGAACTCGAGCTAGAAGAAATTGAATGCCCAATGGGTAGGGACAAAGCGAAGAGAAAGGGAAAAGGGACTTCTTCGAGTGCATCTGATTTCAGCGTGGACATTGACGAAATGCGGAAGATAACATCGTCGTTTGATCGATATAATCTAAATTTCTCTGAACGTTTGACTTTCAACAAAGAAAAAGAAGAAACAAGGAAAAAGGAGCGGCCAGAGAGACAAGAAATGGAAGACATAAAGTTTTTGAGGGAAAACGTCGATCATCTCTCAGGACCGGCTCTCGAGCTCGTAATGAAGAAGAGGGAAAAAATTCTGAAAAAATATTTTACGTAGGTCGTTGTTGATTTGTTTGATTTTTAGTTTGTGTGTGTGTGTGTTTTTTTTTAATTTTCTACTTTTTTATATTTTAGGTTTAATGTAAGTTTTATTTTAATTAATGAAATGCTTTTTATTTTTAATTAAAATTTATGTTTAGTATTAATTTAAAAATTATAATTCATAACAAAAAAATTAATTTTATTTAATTAAAAAAAAGAGTGAGGAAATGGCTTTCCATTCATTCATTGGGTTTTAGGTGAGAGAAAAAAAAAAGTGAATATGAGGGCAGCTTCCTCCCACTTCTTATACTAGGAAATAAAGTTGGTGGATTCATAGGCCGTCCTATAATTTCTCCTGAATATATCACATTGTTAGGTACATTTGAAGGTGGAAGTACATAAGTATTTAAATTTTAGTACTTAACGTTTATAAAAGTAGCAATTTGTTTAAAAATGTAAATTACTAACTTTGAAGAGTTTATTAAATAGTTTTTACCAAAAAAAAAAATTATTATTATCTAGTTTTTCAACTAGTTTGTCCAACATAATCTTAATTTATGTTTTTGTAATCAAACAAAAAATAATCAAAAAAATTATATTATTAATCTTTGAATATATGAGTATTATCTATTAAGGTCATGACCTGGTGCTGATCAATAAAAACCGAAAAGGTGACATAGGTCCAAATAGCAAAGGTTATGATAGAGTTGGAACTTGGAAAAGTATGGTTATCAACTTCTATCAAATAACTTGATTAATCATTTCATTAACACCACTTGTTTTTAATTTCGAACTGCAAAATTTATTCAAGATACTACTTTTTTTGATTTTCAAATATTTTCAAATGAAAAAATTAAATATCTTCCTATATTTTATTTCTATTTATATTTATACCATATCAAATGTTAACATTTGTCACGCTTAATGACAGCTTAATGACACGAAGATTGATAATATTTTAGTTTATTTTTCACCATTTAATGTGGGTATAAGGATAATAGGAATAAAATATATGAGAATATTTAATTTCTCATTTGATTATGATAGTATTTGAATATGATAGTGTTATTTTCTTTTGATCAAATATGTTTGAGTGAAATATAAGAAGTTATAGGACAATAAATAATCTAACTATTTGTATTAATCATTTCATGTATTTTAATTAGCACAACTCTTTTATGATCACGAATTGTTCACAATATTCTTCATTGGAAGAATGCATTCATGCTTCTTTTTAGTCGTACACAACAATTTATGATTTAGATGATTTTACCATACAACTGTATAAAGCACAAATTTGTTGTGTATGGCTAAAAATTGTTGTGAACAAATAATCGGTACCCTTTCATAAAGTCTGTTGAATAACGATATCTATCTTATAATGCACCTAAAAACATCTTAATGCAAAAACTTAATACCCAAAAGTTCATGAATCCAAAATTTGTACCCGTTAAAACCCGTCACTAGCATTAAAAAGACTAGCCAAAACTCCATTTACAAACTAAGATCAACAAGTAAACCCATTAACTGATAATGACAATCATATAGGCTATAGCTCAGATATCAAGCAAACAAAAACACATGCTTAGTTAACCCATATCGCCATATCCAACCAAATCTAGTATCCAATCACCACAAGACTCCGTGGCTTGTAGTTGACCATAGCAGCCTCTTTCGTTGGAGCCACCTGAAGAATGATGGGCCGTTGTGGTAGGTATTGGTACTGACAAGATTGTTGTGGAAGGGATGAAGACCTTCCACCCAAAGCTTCAAAAACAGGTTTGACATGGTGTACCTGAGGTGCCATTTTTGGTGTTTATAAAGGTGAAGAAATTAAACTTGTTCTTAGTTGTTTGTGTATGAGCCTTTGGAAATATAAGCATTTATAAAGGGAGAAAAGGGTAGAAAAGGTAAATGTGTAAAGTTCTCTTCTCTAATTAAAAATATAATATAAAATATAAATAGAATAGAATAGAATAGAATAAATATCTACAAAGGATATATGTGGCTAGATTGTGACAAGTCAAGACATGTTGGTTTTATTCTTTTTGAACATAAATGATTCACATATTTAATTATAGGCTAAATATAAAGAATGATTACTAATTTTATTTAAATAACTTATATTTTGATCAACAAAGTTTTGATAGTTACTAAGAAAAAACTTAGATTGTAAAAAGTTAATCTTGAGAATATAGTAGACAAAATTTGTTGTCATTTCCTTATCATAATTTATTATTAAGAAATGCCAATCAACTTGGTCCATATTATCCTAAATGCAACTTTTTGGAAACAAATTATTTAATTCTTTCGTGACTTTCAATGTTTGAAACCAAAATAAAATTAGGCACATTGTTCCTCATTCTTTGCAATCGGACCTAAGTATAACTATATAGACCATTTGTAAATCACGTATATAATTCTTTCTATTAAGCAAATATAGAATGTTGTAAAGATAAGCGAACTCTGGATGCCATTTTAAACTAATTGACCTTATTTTATTATATTTAAAACTTAATTTGACCAGTTTTATTCGTAATTAATTAAGTATAATAGAAAGTGAAATACTTAAATATAAGTCGATACTTTAAAGAAAAATATTCCAACCTTGCAACTAGCAGCAACTAGTGGCGATTCCTCCGGATAACGTTTTCAATATAAAGTGCAATCATTTTTGCATATCGCATCCAAACTCTATCTCTAAAGGAAAGGCTTCGATAATACATAATATATTTTTTTTAAAATCTTCCATTTCTAATATTTTTGGAAAAAACGAATACAAAACTTCAGTTACAAAAAGTAGCCTTGTGGATGTCTGAAAGTAATGTGGTCGTCTCGTCTGGTCTTCTAATGCACAAACAAAAAGGCACGCTATAAAAGTAGACAAATGCTAGGTTAGAAAGTGATACGGATGTATGAACTCCGTTATTGATCTCCGGTGCGTAAGTTAAATGTCAATAGTGAGTGTTGCAAAATTGCTTATTGAGAGAAGAGTTATGCCCATACCAGTGCGTGTTGTGGCCTCTGTGGCCTTTATATACCAACAAAAAGGTTCAAGTTCTTTGTTCATTGATCGGGTTATGCCTTTACCAATAAGTTGCAAGGGTAGTAACTTTCAATATAACAATATTACCTTTTTCGTGTTTCTTGAGATGTTGCGTAAGGATTTGCACGGATGATTTCCTTGCTATAAAATATTGTTTTGTTCATTGACCGGGTTATGCCTTTACCCATAGCTCTTTCCTAAAGTGGATGTGTGACTTCTATGTATGGGCTAACCCTCATATATCATTAAGCCCTCCAGCCTAATTGTTAAAGGATGGTGCTAAACAAATTTTAATGATTGCGCTTTAAATAACTTTTAAGTATCTGTGTAATGAACCATCTGACGTAGATTATATGCACATATATCTTCATGTAACTGTTAGGGTAGTTGGTTCATTAGAGGTCTGCACTCCCTTCTTTTTTCCCTTATAAATATCTTTCACGTTAGTTTTGTAACATTCCAAAAATCACAAGAATTTAAAACTTTCAAAAACAACCCATATTATAAAATTGTTTACAAAACCAAGGTTTCCAAATTGTTTATCAAATATCAGAGTATCCCAAAATCGTAATGTCATCAGTCAGGAAGATGTGTACATTCACGTCTTCGCCTTCTCGCGATCATCAGAAATACCTGAAACCATAAACTAAAACCGTAAGACAAAGCTTAGTGAGTTTCCCCCAGAGTAACAACACACAAACAGATAACATATACAACAGCATATTGAGTCCAATCAACCATCGAGTTGGAATACCCTAGGACCAATCATCCTCGAGATAAAGTACCCCAAGTTGGAATGCCAATATATAACGGGTCCAGTCATCCTTGGGATGGAATACCCTCCGACCCAATCAACCATCGGGTTGGATTGCCCCCAATCTATTGGTTCACACACAAAGCAGTAAAGCCTCAACCACCACTCAAAATATGTTGATATATACATAACATATAAACATATAATCAGCCAACAGACAAACAGGTAAATCTACAGATCACTACCGCATAGCAACACCCTTGAAACTAGAATTCAGATCTAACAGATCACTACAACATAGCAACATATAGTAAACCAGGATATCAATCCAATGGGTCGGCCTTGGTACCTTCGACCTGCAAGTACAATAAGGAAGACTCATCTCTCAGTTTGAGCAAGATCCCTGAACAGAACACAAATCTGAATACAACTCAACGAAATCTATTCATCAAATAATGACCAGTCTCAAATACAACTCAAAATACCCAAAATACCCTTAGCTCAAACTTGGTCAAATCCTAGTCAAGGTCAAAGTCAAATCGAATCCAAAAGCCTCACAGTCAGGGGTTACGTCTAGGCCTGGCAATGGAGCAGATTTTGACCCTGATCCGATCCAAACCCTTAACAGTTATACGGGTTTGGAGCATAGTTTTTGATCCGTTTACCCGTTAATGACCCGTACCCGCTAACCCTTTTATTAAAAGGGTCGGGTATGGATCATCACCAATCCAATCCGTTTATAACCCACCCCATATAAATTTTAGAATTATACATTTATATTTTACATTGCCTAAAGTTTACATTAAATGCCAATCGGAAGTCCAAAGAGAAAAGGCCAAAGACTAAAATGTTTTTACATAGGACTCGAGGAATCAACTTCTAGACTTCCAGTCTTCTCCCAAGAGTCATGATTTCATTTCATTTATATTTCATCATGTAATCACCAATTTCATTTATAAATCAATAAGGTTATTTATCAACCGGAAGAAAGTTTGTAATTTCTATTCTCTATCAATGCAATCGACGGTCAAAAACCAATCGGAAGTAACTAAAATAAGGATTTTAATTCCAATAGAAAGTCCTCGAGTACATAATGTGTTTTCTAAATCAAAATTTAGTTTTATTTAATAAATGTGATTTTATGATTTAAGTAAAATGTGTTTTATTATTCAAAAAACTTACGGGTTACGGGACGGGTTTGGATATCTACTGATTCGGTGGATAAGGGTATGGGTTTAATTATTCAATACCCTGCAGGTTACGGAGCGGGTTTGGATCGGATTTCAAAATTTGTTAAAAGGGTTTGGATCAAGGTTGATTCGCTCCAAAGCCGCCCCATTGCCAGGTCTAGTTACGTCGTGGCCCCTCCAATGGTCACTCCATGATTGGACAAAGTCCAAAATAGTCGAGGATCGGCATCCTCACATCGTGACACCCCCAAACCCCTACGTCGTGAAGACGCCCAATCAGAAGTTCTTAATGAAACTCTAGATCCTTTAAGACAAGCAACCAAACTTTCCATATAGTCTTATTCACTGCAGAGCATCATAAAAATCATGGCTGTTTGGACATGCATGTCCAATACATGTCCTAATACCAACTAGGGCACCAATGGGGAAATATAACATCAAATCTCATGCAAGATTCATAAACTCCTCCAAACTACAGATCTAGCAACTATAACACTCAAGGGACCCTGGAGACCCATAAGGTTGGTAACTTTATGGATTCCAATCACTACCTCAACTTGAATATAGAGAAATAAGCAAAAAAAAACCTAGATCTAAGCACTCACAACAGGTCCAAAAGGTGCCAAAATGGATGATGGCGAGGCTTGAATGTTGGAAAGATGAATTAGATGTTCTTCCTCTTTTTATTCTTGGCTAAAAGCACCACAAATGAGCTCAATGACCAACAATGGATGCTAGGGCTTCGAAAGGCAAGGAAATGAGGTGATTGAGGCTGAGGGTGGGCTAACCCTAGCCCTCACTTCCTTTATATATGGAGTGAAACCCTCAAAACTAGGGTTTTCCACACATATGAATCTCATGTCGTGAGTTATCCATTGCTCACGTCGTGAGCCTCAAAATGGCATGCGCGGTCATTTAATTCCCTACGATGTGACAAGAAACCTCATGTCGTGAGAAGTGTCAGAATTGAAATTTTGACTTCATCAAAATAATAAAATGTGCACCTGAACCGAGTGTTACAAGTTTGTTCATTTATCTCTTTCCATTTGTTTTATTTTTCCATTGTTGATTTGCTTTATTGGAGACAATGTCTCAATTCACCATGCCCGTCTTACATTCTACGATGTCTCATGAGCGGCTAGTCCAAGTTTCTAATAAATATCATCTTATCAAGGAGGATGGTGCCACAGTTCCTAGTGTAGGTACTTCTATCGATAATCGTCCCCTGGTAAGATAGGCTTCTATCATTATTGTTTTGAGGCATGTTTAAGGGTTCCTCCTTCACCCTTCTTTAGTCAAGTTATTGGGGAATATAAAATCCATACAATCCAACTAAAGCCTAATTCTATTTCTAAGATTATCTGTTATGAACTTATATGTCATGGTTGTCTTGTTGTGCCAACCATCTACTTGTTCTAGTATTTCTTATGTATATGTAGTAGTGATGCATGTTTCTACTTTCGTTCTTGAAGGAAGAGTTTTATATAGGGTCTTCTTGAGTCTATTAAGAAATGGAAGAACGAGTTCATCTGGTTCAATGCTTTGCATTTTAATTATCCCTATTATTTTCATCTTCATGGTACCATTGAGGATCAGAAATTGGACTAGACTTGTGATATTCGTCAAGTATATCCAAAATATCTAGGTTGGGTGTGGCTATGAAGAAGTTTCATGAGGTGGTTATGGGGCAAGTGTGTATCAGTCCTCACGGGACTCGCATGGGTACTGTTACTACCTTATATGTTCAAGACCATATTTTCTTCATCTTGTCTTTTTTGGTTTGTGTGCTTAATTTCTTTGTTATCTGATTGTCTCATATTCAAGTTTGTGTGTAGATGGAAGTCTTCTCCCTTTTCTTTTGCATGATTTTGTTGAAGGAAGGATTTCTACTAAGGAAATTATTGATTCTAATGATTTTGAGTTGGCCTTAATATATGATAGTATGCGCAACGATGAAGATGAAGGTAGTAATGACGAGGATGGCGAAGAGTCTCAGTCATCTCTTCACATCCATGGCTCGTATAATTTAAATGTCGGTGGCCAAATCAAACTTCGGTTGATGTTGTTTATATGATTGTTATTGATGAGGATGAAGATCAGGATGAGGCTTTGGATATTGGTTTGGTTACCCGAAAAACAGGGTAAGGGAGCAGCAACTTCGGTTGATTTTTCGGTGGCTCTTTCCAGTGAAGAAGGTAGTAATGGTGAGTGTTTGATAAAGTAACCCCTCTCTTTGGATCATACTGCCTTTCAATCATATATGATCAATTTTGCTTTAACTATGTGTAGCACCTGGTTCCTGGTACGTAAATCTTATTTGAGTATTCTCTCTTTTTAGCCTTGGACTCGGCGAGTCATAGGTCCGACTCGCCGAGTTGAGTCGGAACCCGGGACATGTTTAAGTTGGCGACTCGGCGAGTCCATATTCCGGACTCGGCGAGTCACCACTGTTGGATGAAACCCTCATTTTCAGGGGTTTGCACCCTATTTAAGCCTCATGTCCTCCCCAAGCCAACCCCTATTCACCCTCAGAGCCCCCAACCCTCGTTCAAAGCTTATTTCCTTGAGAGTTTGAAGCATTTTGTGTGTTCTTGAAGGTTTTGAGAAGGAAGTGGAGTAGATCAAGAGGAAGGGAAGGAAGCCAAGCATCTTAGTGTTCTCTCAGTGATTCCTTTGAGGTATAACACCTTTTCCCTCTGTTTCTATGCTTATTGCTCCATTAAGTCTTTCTTGAGCCCTTCCCCAAGCTTGTATGTGCAATATAATTCGTAATAAGTTGATTGGCCTTTAGATCTAGGCATGATTGAGCTCCAGGAGCTCAGATCCTTTGCCTTTATGGACCCATGTTGCTTGTTCACCCTAGATCTACCCTTTTGAGGCATTTTGAGCCCTAAATCCCTCATTGGTGAATATCTACACGTAAAGTTGGAAACTTTACGTGTGATTCATGCTCTAGGAACCCATATCTGTGAATGGCATGGACTCGAATCGAGCAAAATCGCGTATTTAGTGACTGCATGGCGACGACTCAGCGAGTCGTTCATCTGACTCGGCGAGTCTACTCGCGAGTCTCCGAGTTTGTCCCCTTTTCGTTGTTTGAGTGGGAGTAGTGAGTCACGGGGTGTGACTCAGTGAGTTGGAAGCTAAACTCATCCATGGAGGAACTCGGTGAGTCGATGCCCTGAGTCGGTGAGCTCAAGGCAATCTTCTTAGATCAAGAACAGACTCAACGAGTTGTTCATACAACTCGGCGAGTCACAGCATAAAGTGTTCTTCGGATGAAGATGAACTCGGCGAGTTGTTCATACAACTCGGCGAGTAGGATGAAGGACTTGAACATCAGTTTGGAAGGAGAACTCGTCGAGTCAACGCCTAACTCGACGAGTAGAAACGGGACCCAGGTTAGTTGATTGGACAGGGACTCGGCGAGTTGGCGAGCCAACTCGGCGAGTCGGGTCAACTGAAAGTTGACTCTGACTTTGACTTAGGGCATGATCAGGGGTAAAATGGTCATTTTACCCAAAGGACCGTTAGCAGAAATTGATTGAGTATGTTGTGGGAATTGCAGCCGAAGAATTTCCAGAGCAGCAGTAGGCAGTCAGTTCCCGACCAGATCAACAGCTACTTCGAGGTGAGTTACCTTCCAGTAGCGGTGGGTCTACGGCCACAATGTCGGCTCACCAGTAGGAGTTGTATGTAGATGATTGTCTTTGTGATATTCATCTGGGGATTACTACTACCTGTGTTGTGTTTATGTGCTAGTATGAGATGATGTTATATGCCAGTGACAGTAGGGGGAGATAGTCCCCAAGATATCTGGTCGATAGGGCCGAAGGGGTAGTCATACCCAGTCATACTAGATAGATTCTGATATTGTGATACATGTTATGTGGTAGTAGTAGAGGGGGAGAAATAGTTCCCCAGTATCCGATCGAGAGGACCGAAGGGGAGGCCAGCACCCAGATATGCTAGGCAGTATCCGGTCGAGAGGACCGAAGGGGAGGCAGGCACCCAGATATGCTAGGTAGTATCCGGTCGAGAGGACCGAAGGGGAGGCCAGCACCTAGGTATGCTAGGCAACGTCCGGTCGAGAGGACCGAAGGGGTAGGTCGGGCACCCAGATATTCCTGACAATTTATGTATGTTATGTGGTTATATGGTATAAGCTACAGTGGGGGAACTCACTAAGCTTTGTGCTTACGTTTTTCAGTTTTGGTTTCAGGTACCTCCTCAGCTAGGGGAAAGGAGCCGACACGGTAGCAGCATGTCACACACACTCTCTTGTTCCGCAGTTACGAGTTTATTTTGGGATTGACACTCTGATATTTTGGTTGATCAAATGTTGTGGATTTCAATTTGGCTTTCAATGTGAAATGGTTAATGTTTTAATTATTAATGTTTTCTACGTAATGTTTTATAAACGAAATTTTTGGACGTGAAAATCGGGTCGTTACAAGTTGGTATCAGAGCGCTGGTTTGAGGGATGCGGACACGCTTTCGGGGGTGTCTGAACTCAAATCGAAGGATTAAAAGATTTTCTAAGAAAAGAGTTTTGAGAAAGAACGAAGTGTGTGATGTGCGCGACCGGCCGAGCTCAAGTAAGTATTCCCCAAAGTACCCATACAAGTTTATGTTATGTTTATCAGCTTTTGTAGAACAGCATGCTAGATTAGGACTAAGGATCTAGGAGTGATACCTTATGTGCCTGCTTTATGTGCTTCAGTGTATGAAAATTGCATGCTAGTGATGAGTAGACAGCAAGTAGGATAGCCTGATTAGGCTATGCATGATAGTATGAACTTAGCATTGTATGCTAGTACAAGTTCCTGTAAGCAGATAGAGTTGATTGAGATTGTTACCCTTGTCTGAATGCTGCTTGCTTCGTGCTTTGTCGGACCTCGAATAATGGGAGTTAGCCATTAGGTGAATACGTCATGTCACATGTGATTAGGGTCGAATAATCTTAAAGTGCTAGATTTGATCCTATTGCGCAACTCTTGTTTGAGTCCAACCGTTGTAGGGATGAGTCTGTCACTCGAAGGATTATCTGAGCCTCATCACATATGATGGTATTCAGGTAATGGCTAATTTGCATTACAAGGAGGCCTGCAGCAGCTGAGGACTAGATGGAATAGAGTCAGAGGTTTCCCTAGGGCAAGCCTAGGATGAGTATAACAGAGGACAACAATAGTGAAAGGGACCTGGTGGAGTCAAGGCAGTACTTGAAGAAGGTACGGATAGATATGGAAGGTAGTATGGGCCCGTACTACTGAAAGCAGAGGATCCGTACCCGAACCAAGGAAGGCCAAGATGAGACCAGGGAACTTGTAGTAGATGTGATCCCTCAAGAAGTATTAGTATCGCTAATAATTGTTATGTATGTATTGCAGAATGGTGGTACTTTGATCGAGGCCGATAGATGGCGGTTCAGGAGAGGGGTCAGGTTCGGGATCAGGTTCCGAGCCGGTAGATGAGGGACTACGCAAGTTCATCGCGTCAGAGATCACCAGGGGTATCCTTGAGTCGACCCCCATTATCTTCGGGTCGATCAAGGAAGGGATCATCGAGTTGATGGAGGATCGCCTCAGGGCGTTCAGGAGTGACATGGCATCTGGCCAGTCAGGATCTCGCACGCTGTCCTTTAAGGACTTCAGGGGCAGCGGTGCGCCAGATTTCCACGGGGTGAAAGACCCCATTGCTGCCAGGCGATGGATTGCGGACATCGAGTCTTCACAGTTGACTAGCTTCTGTCCCGAGGGGTCGAAGGTGAGGTATGCAGCAGGGTGTTTGCGAGATTGAGCTCGAGATTGGTGGGAGTCAGTGGGTGACTCGTTGGGAGCCTCAGCTATCGAGGCTATGACCTGGTCGGACTTTGTGACCAGGTTCAGGGCAGAGTTTGCGCCGGCTGTCGAGCTTCAGCAGCTGGCCAGGGAGTTTTTGGACATGAGACAGACGACGGAGACTGTGGCGGAGATCACCGCCAAGTTCCGGGAGAGGGCACTGTTGGTGCCCCAGTATGCGGGCGATGAGGACATGAGGAGGACCCGCTATCATGACATGCTCCGGGCTGATATCCGGGAGCATGTTACTTTTTCAGCTTGCCCTACCTTGGACTCCATGATTGCCAGGGAAAGGGAGAGGGAGATAGATTTGGAGCATATCCGGAAATAGAAGTCAGAGGAGGGACAGACAGGAGGGGCTTCGGGGAAGAAGCCCAAGGGATTAGATGTGGGGCCGAAAGGCCAACAGGGATGGGGACGCTGCAGGAAATGCAGCAAGACGCACGAGGGGGCGTGCAGGTTGGGATCATCAGGCTGCTACAAGTGCGGCAAGTCTGGGCACTTTAGCAGGGATTGCACTGCTCCGGCAACAGTTATTCAGACGTCTGAGTTGCTGTGTTTCCACTGCAACCAGAGGGGCCACAAGAAGGCCAATTGCCCCCAGTTCACAGTTTCAGCGCCGGTGAAGGCGCCAGCTCCAGCGACCCTACGGATCACGGATGGCCAGCAGGGCAAGGCGGAGGCTCCGGTGGTGAGGAGCCGGGCATTTCAGTTGACTACCGAGGAGGCACGCGCCGCACCCGATGTGGTGACGGGTATGATTCTTTCCCTCTATTCTTATTTTATGATGTTATTATATTGATATGTGCTCGGTATATATATATATATATATATATATATATATATATATATATATATATGTTTTAGGATCGTTCCATGTGAACGGTATCCCAGTTCAGGTGTTGTTCGACTCGGGTGCTACCCGATCATTTGTTTCTCTTGCGCTTAGCAAGAAGTTCACTGAGTCTTCGGGCATGTTGGACTGCCCTTTGGAGGTGGAGATTGCTGATAATCGATCATTGCGAGCATCGATGGTGTTTCGGGATTGCGTACTGCGTTTGTTTGAGGAACGCTACTTAGTAGACCTGGTTCCCATTCCGCTGCGTAGGAACAAGGTGATTATAGGCATGGATTGGTTGAGCCCTAATGGGGCAGTGATAGATTGCGCGCAGCAGCTAGTGCGAGTCAGGACCCCAAGTGGGGGAGAGTTAGTGATTCATGGCGAGAGGCCACATTGCGGACCCACTATATGTTCAGCAGCGAGGGCTAGGCGCTATCTTCAGCAGGGATGCGCAGGATATGTCGCATATGTGATGGATACCCGGGAGGCGGGTAAGGCGATAGTGAGCGAGGTTCCGGTGGTTCGGGATTTCACGGATGTTTTTCCAGAGGAGCTTCCTGGGATACCTTCGGAGCGACAGGTTGAGTTTAGGATTGACCTCGTTCCTAGTGCGACTCCGATAGCCAAGGCACCGTATCGGTTGGCTCCTCCTGAGATGCAGGAGTTGTCTACACAGCTGCAGGAGGTGTTAGACAAGGGATTCATTCGACCGAGCAGTTCACCCTATGGAGCCCCGATTTTGTTCGTGAAGAAGAAGGACGGGTCGCATCGGATGTGTATAGATTACCGGGAGCTGAACAAGGTGACGGTGAAGAATCGTTACCCACTCCCGAGGATTGATGATCTCTTTGACCAGCTTTAGGGAGCGTCTTGGTTTTCCAAGATCGATTTGCGTTCGGGTTATCATCAGATGAGGGTCAGGGAGGAGGATACACAGAAGACCGCGTTTCGGACGCGCTATGGCCATTATGAGTTCGTGGTGATGCCGTTTGGGCTCACCAATGCTCCTGCCGCGTTCATGGATCTCATGAACCGCGTATGTAGACCGATGCTGGATCGGTCTGTGATAGTCTTTATCGATGACATCTTGGTTTACTCCAAGACCCAGGAGGAGCATGAGGAGCATCTGCGAGAGGTGTTGGAGACCCTGAGGAGGGAGAGCTTGTATGCCAAGTTATCCAAGTGTGAGTTTTGGTTGCGCGAGGTGCAATTTCTCGGACACCTTGTCAACCAGAACGGGATTCTGGTTGATCCGGCCAAGGTCGAGGCTGTGATGAGATGGGAGGTTCCGAAGTCTCCATCTGAGATTTGGAGTTTCCTGGGATTGGCAGGCTATTATCGGAGATTCATTCAGGACTTGTCCAAGATAGTCGTACCCCTAACGCGGCTGACGAAGAAAGCCGTAGTCTTTTGGTGGGGACCCGAGCAGCAGACTGCGTTTGAGACGCTGTGACAGAGATTGTGCGAGGTGCCAATCTTAGCCCTGCCAGAGGGCGTAGAGGATTTCGTAGTATACTGTGACGCGTCCATTTCAGGGTTGGGCACGATACTAATGCAGAGGGGGCATGTCATTGCCTACGCTTCGAGCCCAGCTCAAGCCTCACGAGGCGAACTACCCGACGCATGATTTGGAGTTGGGGGCGGTGGTTTTTGCCCTCAAGATTTGGCGACATTACCTCTACGGGGTTCGATGTACCATTTACACGGACCACAGGAGTTTGAGGTACCTCATGGATCAGCCGAATCTGAACATGAGGCAGCGTCGGTGGTTGGACGTGGTGAAGGATTATGATTGCGAGATCCTTTACCACCCGGGGAAGGCCAATGTAGTGGCTGATGCGCTTAGCCGCAAGGCGGCGCCGATCAGGGATATTTGCATGAGGATGACCGTAGTGACTCCCCTATTGGAGCAAATTCGGGAGGCTCAACAGGAGGCTATCAAGGAGGAGCATCGGAAGAGCGAGCGTGTGGTGGGTCAGGTTTCCTCCTTTGATTATGATAGCCGAGGACTATTGACACTACACCGTAGGGTGTGGGTGCCGTATCACGGAGACGTGCGCCAGATTTTGATGGAGGAGGCGCACAAGTCCCGATTCTCTATTCATCCCGGGGCGACGAAGATGTATAGGGATCTTCGTCTAGATTATTGGTGGCCCTGCATGAAGCGGGATGTGGCATGGTACGTTGAGCGGTGCTTGACCTGCAGGAAGGTCAAGGCCAAACATCAGAGACCGCATGGCAAGATGCAGCCGTTGGATATTCCATTGTGGAAATGGGAAGACATCACGATGGATTTTATCATGAAGCTTCCCAGGACCGCACGTGGAGTGGATTCGATTTGGGTCATCGTGGATCGATTGACCAAGTGCTCACTTTATCCCGATCCAGGAGAGCATATCGGCCGAGAAATTGGCCGACATCTATATCAGGGAGATCGTGGCACGACATGGGGTGCCAGTATCAGTTATTTCGGACAGGGATGTGCGTTTTACTTCCAGGTTTTGGAAGAGATTTCATGACGAGTTGGGCACTCGTTTACATTTTAGCACCGCCTTTCACCCGCAGACGGATGGTCAAAGCGAGCGGACCATCCAGACTTTGGAGGATATGCTGCGGGCATGCGTGTTGGATTTCGGTGGTAGCTGGGATACCTATCTTCCCCTGGCTGAGTTCTCGTACAAAAACAGCTACCACGCGAGTATCGACCGCCCTCCATTCGAGATGTTGTACGGACGGAGGTGCAGGACCCCGATATGCTGGGGTGAAGTTGGCCAGAGAGTCATGGGGAGCACCAAAGGGTGCTCAAGACGACCGAGAGGATCCAGCAGGTTTGGAGCAGGTTTCAGACTGCTCAGAGTCGACAGAAGAGTTACGCCGACAAGCGTCGATCCAACTTGGAGTTCCAAGTCGGGGATATGGTTCTCCTGAAGGTTTCGCCTTGGAAAGGCGTCATTCGATTCAGGAAGCGAGGTAAGTTGGGCCCGAGATTCATCGGACCGTTCAGAGTTGTAGCCCGGGTGGGCAAGGTGGCGTATAGGCTAGATCTGCCAGTCGAGCTCAGCCAGATCCACAGCACTTTCCATGTTTCTCAGTTGCGGAAGTGCCTAGTGGACGATTCAGCAGTAGTGCCGTTGGAGGACATACAGGTTGATGACAGCCTGAATTACATTAAGCGCCCATTCGTAATCCTCGACAGGAAGTCGAAGGATTTGAGGAACAAGCGAGTGGAACTCGTGAAGGTGCAATGGCAGCACCGGAAGGGATCAGAGTGGACTTGGGAGCCGGTGGAGGAGATGATGGAGCATTACCCCGAGCTGTTTCAGGATCGAGCAGCAGACTTCGAGGACGAAGTCTAAAATAAGTGGGGGAGATTTGTAGCACCTGGTTCCTGGTACGTAAATCTTATTTGAGTATTCTCTCTTTTTAGCCTTGGACTCGGCGAGTCATAGGTCCGACTCGCCGAGTTGAGTCGGAACCCGGGACATTTTTAAGTTGGTGACTCGGCGAGTCCATATTCCGGACTCGGCGAGTCACCGCTGTTGGATGAAACCCTAAGTTTCAGGGGTTTGCTCCCAATTTAAGCCTCATGTCCGCCCCAAGCCAGCCCCTATTCACCCTCAGAGCCCCCAACCCTCGTTCAAAGCTTATTTCCTTGAGAGTTTGAAGCATTTTTTGTGTTCTTGAAGGATTTGAGAAGGAAGTGGAGTAGATCAAGAGGAAGGGAAGGAAGCCAATCATCTTAGTGTTCTCTTAGTGATTCCTTTGAGGTATAACCCGTTTTCCCTCTGTTTCTATGCTTATTGCTCCATTAAGTCTTTCTTGAGCCCTTCCCCAAGCTTGTATGTGCAATATAATTCGTAATAAGTTGATTGGCCTTTAGATCTAGGCATGATTGAGCTCCAGGAGCTCAGATCCGTTGCCTTTATGGACCCATGTTGCTTGTTCACCCTAGATCTACCCTTTTGAGGCATTTTTAGCCCTAAATCCCTCATTGGTGAATATCTACACGTAAAGTTGGAAACTTTATGTGTGATTCATGCTCTAGGAACCCAAATCTGTGAATGACATGGACTGGAATCGAGAAAAATCGCATATTTAGTGACTGCATGGCGACGACTCGGCGAGTCGTTCATCTGACTCGGCGAGTCTGCTCGTGAGTCTCCGAGTTTGTCCCCTTTTCGTTGTTTGAGTGGGAGTAGTGAGTCAAGGGGTGTGACTCAGTGAGTTGGAAGCCAAACTCATCCATGGAGGAACTCGGCGAGTCGATGCCCTGACTCGGCGAGCTCAAGACAATCTTCTTAGATCAAGAACAGACTCGGCGAGTTGTTCATACAACTCGGCGAGTCACAGCATAAAGTGTTCTTCGGATGAAGATGAACTCGACGAGTTGTTCATACAACTCGGCGAGTAGGATGAAGGATTTGAACATCAGTTTGGAAGGAGAACTCGTCGAGTCAACGCCTAACTCGACGAGTAGAAACGGGACCCAGGTTAGTCGATTGGACAGGGACTCGGCGAGTCGGCGAGCCAACTCGGCGAGTCGGCGAGCCAACTCGGCGAGTCGGGTCAACTGAAAGTTGACTCTGACTTTGACTTAGGGCATGATCAGGGGTAAAATGGTCATTTTACCCAAAGGACCGTTAGCAAAAATTGATTGAGTATGTTGTGGGAATTGCAGCCGGAGGATTTCCGGAGCAGTAGTAGGCAGTCAGTTCCTGACCAGATCAGCAGCTACTTAGAGGTGAGTTACCTTCCAGTAGCGGTGGGTCTACGGCCACAATGTCGGCTCACCATTAGGAGTTGTATGTAGATGATTGTCTTTGTGATATTCATCTAGGGATTACTACTACCTGTGTTGTGTTTATGTGCTAGTATGAGATGATGTTATATGCCAGTGACAGTAGGGGGAGATAGTCCTCAAGATATCCGGTCGATAGGGCCGAAGGGGTAGTCATACCCAGTCTTACTAGATAGAGTCTGATATTGTGATACATGTTATGTGGTAGTAGTAGAGGGGGAGAAATAGTTCCCTAGTATCCGGTCGAGAGGACCGAAGGGGAGGCCAGCACCCAGATATGCTAGGCAGTATCCGGTCGAGAGGACCGAAGGGGAGGCCAGCACCCAGATATGCTAGGCAGTATCCGGTCGAGAGGACCGAAGGGGAGGCCAACACCCAGATATGCTAGGTAGTATCCGGTTGAGAGGACCGAAGGTGAGGCCAGCACCCAGGTATGCTAGGCAACGTCCGGTTGAGAGGACCGAAGGGGTAGGTCGGGCACCCAGATATGCATGACAATTTATGTATGTTATGTGGATATATTGTATGAGGTACAGTGGGGGAACTCACTAAGATTTGTGCTTACGTTTTTCAGTTTTGGTTTCAGGTACCTCCTCAGCTAGGGGAAAGGAGTCGGCGTGGTAGCAGCATGTCACACACACTCTCTTGTTCCGCAGTTACGAGATTATTCTGGGATTGACACTCTGATATTTTGGTTGATCAAATGTTGTGGATTTCAATTTGGCTTTCGATGTGAAATGGTTCAATTAAACAATGTTTTAATTATTAATGTTTTCTACGTAATGTTTTATAAACGAAATTTTTGGACGTGAAAATCGGGTCGTTACACTATGCCCACCAAGTATATTGATCAACTAAATACTGTGAGTCCTCCCTGAAATATGGGCGTTGCTCATCCTGTTGGGCCTACCTATACTCCTGATTGGGAGTACCGATGAGATCAAAGCTTATTGGATCCAAAAACTATTATATTATTTTTTGAAAACCTTGTTTCTCCTGGGGCCAAGCTTAGTTTGGGTAAAAATCATCGGTAACATGTTCATGATCATGCTTGTGGAGAACTTGACTTTGGGGACCGAGATAATGACCTGGTTTGACGAGAATGCTAGATTACACCAAAATATTCATGATTTGTAGGATGAGTTCAAAAAGATATCTCATATTACAAATCCTTTCATTACTTCTTATACGTTTCTATCTTATAATGTCCAGTTGTTTCAAGATAGATTTGTTCAAGATATCGAAAAAGATTGATGAATTGGAAGGTGCAAGTTATAGTGTTGTTATGGTTACCGAATTGGAGTTGGAAAGTGTAACTGGTGAAGTGATATTGATATGGGACGAGAAGTTAATTTTGGAAAGTAAAATGGCTAACAATCATCATTTGAAGGATGAGATTGCTCTCTTGTAGCGCAAAGTGTATTCGTTGGAGTTGGAGAAATTTGGTTATATGGAAAAATTGTGATGTTGGAGTTGGGCATTCGAAAGTTGAAAAGTGATCTAGGGGCATTTGTGCTGAAGAACACTGATCTTCAAGAAAGTGTTACGGCTTAACTGGACAAGTGAAAAAGTTGGAGGAGGATGGTAAATGGGTTTTTTTTGAAGACGTAAATAGTAACGTGATTGACAAGGTCTTTGGTCATTATGATGGATTTTGAGCACTATAACAATCCTATGGTGCACATACAACCCTGAGGCTTTGGATCTAAGTTTTCTCAAGTTACACATGAAAATTTCATATTATCTAAAGCATGAAGCCTAACTAGCATATAATTTTGAGATTTACAACATAAAATGAGTTAGATGAATACCTCTTTGTTGTAGCTTGTAGAACATGGCCTTTCAAGAGCTTAGTACCTCAAATGTGATACCTCAAATAAGCCACAAACACCAAGAACAATGGAGTATTATGAGAGAGAGAGAGAGAGGGAGGCTAGGAGGCACCAGAAATCGGCTAGGGTTTCTTCTTGGAAGTCTTGGCCGATTTTGGGAAGGCTAGGGGTTCAATTTATAGTGTGGAATCCTTAAAGTTTCTTACATAAAACCCTAATTTGCTTAAGCCTTTAAGTATTCCAATAATCCACATAATAGGCCCTTTGGACTAACTCTTCATGGACTATCACAGAGATTTAGTCCATCCCTAGTCAACACGGATCATTGGCCCAAACTATAAGTATTACTGATTTACCTAATCAATCCCTATAAATTTAATCAGTCTCTTTTGATAACTAAATTAATTCTTGATCAGAACCAATTAAATAATATGATTTCTCAATTAATATATTATTCTTATAATATATTAATAAATCACAAATAACCTCTTTCTCAAATATCCATCCTATCAAATTGCTCCGGTGAAGGCAACCCAAAAGGACCATTCTACTATCGGGTCAAGTACATACCAATTACAGTTATGGGCTTAGACACTTAATCCAATAGTCTCCCACTTGGATAACTCTAATAACTATAACTACCAATGTAACTTCAAAATCTAATTAGTAATCGTAGCTCTCAAAAGTCGTTGTCAAACTCTGACATAGTCAATAATGTGTCTTTTAGATAAGGGATCATATATTCCTCCATTCTACAAGATATCGTATGGAATGAGACATGGATTATAATCATTCTCTATTTCCATGTGTTGTTTCCCAATTTCCGACTTATGATGACTGACAATCATATCATAATTGAACACATCAACTTAGTCCAGGCTTGGCCAAGCGCTTAAAGTGTCATCACTAAATCATCAAGGGGCCCACAAATATCGCTTTTATCCCACATTGGGTAAAAGGAACGGATAAACTTCAACTCATATGCTTGCTCAATTTACTCATCAAATCATACACAATAATACGTTTTATAACACCAAGTTACTGGTGCGTTTATGTATCATCAATGTGCAACCAACTTGTAAACTACAACTGATATTTCTCCGTTTTAAGAATATAAGGTATTATCGTCTCACAATCACTCGTGATAAAATCCATGAAGTGATTCAGATGAGTGTGGGTTTAATCCAATACTTAAATCCTATTTCAAGAGCACTCATGAACATTGCAATAAACTTTTGCTATGTCTAAACACTTAGACAATCTACAGTCAGATTCATGACAGTGTTGCCTCATTACTTACTTCCAAAGTATGATTGATTGTGGATGTTTGAATAATCTTATTATTCGGGAAGTAAAACATGCAAAGTGAAACACAAGAATAATCCAATCCAATATGGTCTCAACACTTTTGAATATAAATAAAAACACTTATTATTTAATCACCATATTGATTACACATTATTCATTGTATAATGTTTCGACTAACCAACTTAATACTTGAATTAAAACAATAGTTATCCCCTGCTCCAAGAATGCACACTATGTTTACCTATGATCCTTACTTTGTGAAATAGATAAATTGAACACATTTCCAATGATGCTTATTTCATAATTCCAAATCCTTATCATAAGTGTAAGAATACCAAATTCTTCCATTATTAGAATGTGTTAGATTTTAAGCTATCATGTAATATTCCTTTCGTAATTTCAAGGCACCAAAGTTACAGAGACTTTGCTAATGATATTACAAAAAATTCCACTGGACACTTGTTACAAAAGAATTCTATAGAGATGAAGTCTCACATTCAAGGTACATTCATTGAACATCCTTCTTGCATAAAAGTTTCTAAGCTAGACATAGATTCTTAATATTGCAATTCCCATTATGGAAACATTTCCATAATTGTCATATGACAATCTATTTTTAATAGAGTCCTATCTATTCATAATTATATCAATATGGTCCATCCATTCCTATACTTCCAACTATTCCCAAGTAACCAATCTTTGGTAAACCTTTGATTGTCCTCAATAGTCGTTTAACAACTTTAGTCATAAACGGTTTTGGCCCTTTTTCCCTCTTAATTTGCTAGGCATTTGGAAAAATCAGAACATCTGAATATTATGGCATTTGCAATCGATCCTATACCTGAAGCATATGGGATGCAATTCATAATGTCTTACATAAAGACATGATACTAGACTAATCTCTTACTATAATATTTCCATATATAGAATTTCCTATGATGGAACATTTCAACATTACATTAATATATATTCATGACTAAGTCCCATTAAAATTTCAATCTTAAGCTTTTATATTCGAAATGAAGTATGATTGCCCTCTCCCTTACTATAGCAAAACAACTTTTCAAACTTTGCAACTTTGCAAATCAAAACATTGTTTCCTATAAATAGCTTTGCTAACTCGCAACACCTATCATAACGATTATGCTCTCACTTGCACAATAACTATGTCCTTACTAGCATAACACTTATACTCCTACTAGCTTTGACATGTAGCCAGAAATAAGTTGGACTTATAGTAATCAATATTTGTTGACTTTCTTACCGAAGTTCAGATTTCTGATACAAGATGTTTCGATAAGACTTTATTTAGGCTTCTCAAAGTTATACACCTTTCATTAGAAAGCTCATCTGTGTGTCTACAATATTTCAGAACTTATAGTAGTAAGCCCTAAAATGTTCAGAGTATTTGTTATTTCTCACAATTTGAACTATGAAGAGGGATGCTGTAATCATAATCACATTTGAGAACACACTTAACACAACTACTATCTCCTCAAAATCTACTTAGTGAAAGCGTTTCCTCACAATAATATTCATGAAGCGAGAGAGAAACCTTATGTCACTTGGATTTTATGGTGTATGTGTTCCTATCCATATGAATCTTTCATTTCCAACCATCATCATAAGATAAGATCTATAACAAATTCAAACTCATATTGACTGAACTTGTTCAATCTTGCTTTCTTGCCTTCTGGCAGCACAAGGGTCTACCATTGGTTCCAGGTTGTTGAGCAGCTCACCTATACTGGTCAATGTACTTTCATTGATCAAGGTGCTTTGCCTTATGCAATCATATGAGAACTCAAAGGACTCACATGCATAGTTAACTTAACTGGAATGGGCACAGAAACGAGAATATGTCAACACAATAGGTTACAAACCTCAAGTCGTGTGCTAGTGATAAACGATAGGTTTATTCTTGATTAGTTCTTGAAGCTATTCAAGACCATTAAGACTCCCACTAACCTCTCGACATTTAAGATTCCCTTGTCAAGAAACATTCGTTAACAAAAAAAATATGCAAGAGTTGGTGCGGATTCTTATCAAGATAACACTCCATTCAATTGGTCTTAGTTGATCTTTGTTTCAGCCAAAAACATCATAGATACCAATTCCAAATGTGCAAGAGTAAGATAAGTTTTCTACTCCACATTTCATGAGGTGTCATAAACCTACTTAGGATATTGCACTCAAGACACAATTTTGGAGTATGATTCTAAAACTTGGTTTTGGAACGAAGTATGATTTATCCTTTTGATTTAACCATTTCAACAGTTCCTGATTTCTCTCCTTAGTCATACTTATGCACTAAGGTGTCCTTAGAGGATCAATTGCGACATGGTTCCATAATCATTAGGATGATCATAAAACACAATACTCAAGTACTCTCCTTTCTTTTCAGATTGGAGAAACTTTTATCTTTCTACCTAATTGATTCTTCTTATTCGTTCTGATATTCATTAAAAGTTTTTCAATGATTCAGAATCACTCTTAATCTTGTAATTATAACCATATTTACTAAACTTTTAGTAAATCATGACGAATAGTCTTATCGTTCTTTGTGGCTGACTTGACCAGTGCATAACAATGTGTACTAGATCTCCTAGTCCATTACTTGACTCACATATACATGTGAACAAGAAATTAGTTTTAATTTCCCAAAGATGAAGGTTCTCATTCATCACGCAATACAAGTCGCATGATTCCAAGTTTCTGTCCAATTGAAACTTTGGTGATAAGAACCTTTCCTTATTTGGTAAATTATGACATTACCACTAACGATAGAATCAAACCTATTGCTAAAAAATATATAAACAAAAATTTTCACAAATGTCATTGCAAGTAAATATAAAATAAGACAAAATCAAAAAATTTCTTTATTTATAAAACGCGTAAAACTTGTCCTTACAATGCAATTACAAATGAAAACTATGTTACTAAATATACCTAAGCAATCTATCATAACTCCTAACAGCAGCTCAAAAATCTGATCATCGAACCAAGCAATCGAAATACATCTCTTCGTGACCAGACTCAGCTAACTCTTCCTTTAAGCTCCCTTTCTTTTCTTCAATCCTACAAAACATCAAAATGCACTCTTATGACATCATCTATTAAGAATCTATAAATAGGAACTTAATAGAGTTAGATAATGGACATACCTGAAGTAGAGTCATACATTTTGACTTTACCATCCTTGCGATCCTTCAGGTAGATACGACAGTTTCGCATCCAATGCCCCTTGTTTTATGAATAGAAACAAACAGAATCTTTTGGAATGGTGAATAGGATTATCTCAGACTCAGCCTTTCTCTTATGATCAACCTTTTTGACCATAGCCGATTTTTCTCCCTTAAAAGAAGAGACCATTTCTGGACTATTACCTTTGCCATTATTAGGGTCCATGAAAATTTGGGATGCACATCTTCCATTCAAATTTGCTTGACCAGTACACGACATCATTGCTGATTCAGCAGCAATTAGCAAATATGTAAGATCAATAGGGGTCACGTTGTGATCTGTCATATAGTAGTCATTAACGAACTGACCATACGACTTGGGAAGTGATTGATGAACCAAGTCAACAGCCAACTTCCTTGGGAAAATTACACCCAACATTCCCAGCCTGTCAATATGCAACTTTATCTCCAAGACGTGAGCACATATAGACTTTCCATCTTCGTGTTTGCTTGCCAATAGGGCATGAGTGACCTTGAAATTTTCAAGTATGATTTCTAGTTCCTCGATCAAAACGTGGAACATCATCTTCATGAAGAAAGCTTTTTCCAAAAGATTCGGGAAGACCATAGTTTTCTGAACAAGACATCTAGAAGGGAGAAATTCAAGTTAGTTGATTCAATCCTTAATATTGTTGGATTAATGTCTAAGTCCATAATTATATTTGGTATGTACTTGACCCGACCCGACATGGTCCATTTGGGTTGCACTTCACCGACACAATTTATATGGATAGTCTTTTGAGAATAGTATATTTATGATTTATATTAATATATTATAAGTTCTAATATATTAATATGGAATCATATTATTTAATTAGTATTGATCAAGACTTAATTTAGAATTAATTAAGTGATCAAAATGAACTAATTAAATATGGACTCTTATATATATGGAATGGGCCAAGTTCATTTAGGTTGGGCTAAGCTTTCATGGATAGTCCATGGAGTGTTTAACCCATGGATCATATGAAATGAAAGATCATGGGTTTAACCCTAGTTTCCATACTATATAAAGATGTCCATGGTTGGTGAAATTGGCACTAGTGGGTACACTATGAAGGGCTAGCCGATTTCATTAGAGAGAACCAAGTATCCATATTCTCTAAAGTCTTCCAAGGTGTTTTGGTGATTTGTGATTCCACTTGAGGCTTCCACACTATTGGGGATAAGCTCTTAAAGCTTGAAGACATCAAGCTACATCAAAAGGTATGTCATCTAACTAGTACTTTGTAGTATAAGAACTTCATAATATGCTAGTTAGGATTAAAGCCTTGGAAAGTTCTTATTTGCATGTATAATAGAGAAAACATAGATCCAAGGTTTATAGGGTTGCATGTACACCATAGGAGTGTTAGTATACTAAAACCCTACAGTGGTATCAGATCCTAGGCTTATTTTCTTGTTATACTTGCAAAAGTAGCTGAAAAATCGAGTTTTGATGCTGTCTGCCCAGCAGACTCGCCGGGTCAAAGGCAAAATGCATCCAACTCGTCGAGTTGGTTCGTGCACTCGACGAGTTGGACCCCCAGACAGCATAAATTCGACTTTTTTGGCTGGAATTGGACTAGGAACATTACCCTAAGATGTTTTTGGACTTATAAACTTGTTTTTGATGTGGTAATGTTCATGCTAATCCAATTTCAAAGAGATAATTGTCAATAGATTCATGTTTTGTATTAGTTTAAGGTTTAGACTAATTACATTAAAAAGTTTGATTTGAATTATCTTGTTCTTATTAGTTGCTTAGATTAATAGAAAAGTTGAGTGAAATAGTTGTTTTCAATCCAAATTAATCTAAGAGTTGATTCTAAAATGTGTTTTTGTAACTTTTCCTTAAGTTATATGAAAAGTCACATTTAAGTTTCATAAAACTCATAAAAGTTGTCAAAGGTTACAAAATGAAGAGTCTAGTTCTAATTAAATGGTTTTATGACTCCATAACTTGTCCTCAAGTTATGGAGAACCAAGAGTCTCTTCATTAAATAATAAAAAAAAAAGTGTAACCTTAATTAATTCCATAAGTTATAAAATAAAGAAAAGTTAATTCTTTTATTAGTTTAAAGTCTTCCATAACTTGTCCTCAAGTTATGGAACTTGAAGAGTTTTTGGATTAAAACTACTTTAAACACATAAGTTATGGAATTAATTAGTTTTGAATAGTTTCAAAACTTGCCCTCAAGTTTTGGAATTTGAAAAAGTTTTCACTTATGAATACTTTAATTCCAAGTTAGCCCTTAGAATTTTAAAAGTTAAAATTCAACCCTTATACTTTATAATATTTTAAATTAATAATATATATATATATATATATATATATATATATATATATATATATATATATATATATATATATATATATATATATGTATAAGAGTAAAGTCAGTCTTACCGTTAGTAGGCCTCATTCATGAAGACGGTCTATAGGGGGGGTATAAGGTTACTGCCTATAAAATGGCAGTTTAATGGGTGTCCACTCTCACCCACCGCTTCCTTGACTAGTGGAGGGTCGTTAGCCGAACGGGTTTGACAGGACTATAATTCTCCCTTCATTAAAAGTATTAATGATAAATACTAAGTAACTAAACCTTTTATAAATACCCAAACTTAGTTACTTAGGAAAATGTGAATAAGGTGCTAATCCATGAAATTACACTTTGCACTTTGTTTAAGTCGGTTAGTGGAGCGTGTGTGGTTAACCGGCACACTAACTCGTATTTAACAAGGTAGGCAAAGGGTAGCTTAATGTTTATCATAGTATCGATGGACCGTGTGTGGTTAACCGGCACATCGATTGAGGGGTAAACACTTAAGGGTACCCAGTAATTTGCATGGTTACTTCACACCTTGTTTTGTGATCCTCGGCATCCCAGTCACAAAACTTGAAGGGCACACTCGAGATTGAAACATGCCATTGAACAGTTCAATGAATCTCAAAGATCTAGGAATTTCAAATCCAATTAAAACCTAATTAATTATTTCAATTTTCATGGTGGAAATTGGTGAATCGTCATTCACCTACCTTCAAATATTCTATAGCTTGGATTACGGCATCCCTCTTCCAAGTTATAAAATAGTTTGTTGGGTCCTAGCCTTAATATTTCATATTGGGTGTTATATTAAGGACTTTAAATCAACTATCTTGAATATCTCCCAAGAGATGTCAAGTTCAGACATCTATGATCTTCCCAAATATCTTGGAACTTCACTTCCTCCACCTCCTCCAATTATTCTCCCTAACCCACAAGTTCAAGGTCACTCAAGCCCTATTGGCAAGGCAAGGTCTAGGTGTGATCACATCTTGGAGATGAAGTCACATGCTGACAAGTCGGGAGAGTTGGGTGTCAAAGTCTTGAGAAAGTTAGTGGTTCAATCACTTTCTAAGTCACATAGTGAGTTCCTTTGGGACTCCTATGAAATAGACTATGACAAGACCCTTAATGATCTTATCTATTTGCTTGGTGCTGCTAAATCAGAAATGATTTAGTGTACTAGTAAAGCAAATTTGATTAGGAGATCAACTTCCCAAAACTTTATGGACAAGGACAATAGTGACGCAGGAAATCTAGAAATGCATTCTCTTCCCAATGGAAAGGGATTGGCCATAGTCAACTTGATTGACCAAATGGTAAAGAGAAAGGCTAAGTCTGAGATAGTCCCATGTACTATTACCTAAGGGTCCATATATTTCTATTGCCAAAGGAAGGGGCTTTGGTTATGAAGCTGCCAAACTTACCTAAGGATGGTAAAGTCAATAAGTTTGACTTTATTTCAGGTAAATTACATTGTCTAACTCTATTAAGTTCCTACTTGGAGATTCTTATTACATGATGTGGCTGAGTCACATGTTGATGTTTTAAGAATCAAATAAAATTAAAGAAACTTAAAGGAAGTATATGTTGATTCTGATCGCGAAGATGGATCGCATGGTTTGGTAATCAGAATTTTGAGCATGTGCTTAAGAGTTATGATAGATTGCTTAGGAATAGATAACAACAATTTTTCATATACATTTGCAGTGTAAGGATTAGTTTTTCCGCAAAGTTTTAAAATAAAAGAAAAGTTTTTATTTTTGTTTATTTTAAAATATCCTTACAATGGCATTTGTAGAAAAAGGAAAAGATGTTGCTTATATGATTCCATTGATAGCAATACTGGAAATATGAATTTGTTTCTTTCATTTGTGGTAATGTCTAAATTTACCAAATAAGGAAAGATTCTCATCACCCAAGTTTCAATTGGACCGGAACTTGGAATCATGCAAGTTGTATAGCATGATGAATGAGAACTTTCAAGTATTGAAAAATTAAGACTAATTACTTGTTCACATGGATGTGTGAGTCATGTAAAGGACTAAGGGATCGAGTACACATTCTTGTGCACTGGTCAGGTCCACCGCAAAAGATCGATAAGATTATTCGTCATAATTTACTAAAGCTCAGTAAATATGGTTATACTTACAAGCTTAAGTGTAATTCTGAGACATTGGAAAAAGGTTCCATTGTATGGCAGAGCGAATAAGAAGAATCAATCTAGGCAGAAGGATAAAAGTTTCTCAAATCTGAAAAGATGGGAGAGTACTTTAGTATCAGTTTTTATGATCATCTTAATGATTTAGAGACCTTATCACAATTCATCCTCTAAGTGCCTTCTTATAGCTAAGAAGAGGAGCTATGAATTGTTGAAGTGGTTAAATCAAGAAGATGAGTCATACTTCGTTCCAATACAAGTCTTAGAGTAATACTCCAAGATCGTAACTTGAGTGACATGTCTTAAAGAAGGTTTAAAACACTTGTCAAATGTAAGAGTAAAAGTTTCATACTCTTGTACATTTGAAATTGGTAAGTTGTGATGTTTTGGATAAAACAAAGACCAACTTAGGCCAATTTTGTGAAAATGTTTGTCTTGATTAGAATCCACACTACCTCTTGAATATTTGACAACAGAGTCTTATATGTCAAGAGGACAGTGGGAGTCTTAAAGGTACTTGAAAGTGTCAAGAAATAATCAAGAATAAAACCTGAAGTTCTTCACTACCACACGACTTGAGGTTTATAACCTATCGTGTTGACCTATTATGTGCCCATTCCAATTAAAGTTGGCTTTGCATATGACTTCTTAGAGTTCTCAATTGGTTGCACAACAACTTGGAAGATTTGGCAGGCCCTTGAGCTGCCAGGTGGCAAGAAGTTAAGATTGCACAAGTTCAATCCATATGAGTTAGGATTTGTCATCAACCTAGTCCTGTGATTATGGTTTTGACAAATTCACATGAATAGGAACACTTACACCATAAAATCTAAGTGTCTTAAGGTTTCTCTTCGATTCATGAAAATGATGGTAAGGAAACTCTTTCACTAAGTAGATTTTAAGTAGATAGCAATTGTGATATTTGCAGTTCTCAAAGTCGTTAGTGGAGCGTGTGTGGTTAACCGACACACTAACATTGACTTATGAGAAATGGAAAAAGGTCTAAACAATTTAGACTATGATTACGACATCCCTTTTCATAGTTCTGAAATTGTTTAGACACACATGTGAGCTATCTAAGAGAGGTGTATGATATTGATAAAGTCTTATCAAGGCAATCTAGTATCAGAAATTTGAACTTTGGTAAGAAAGTCAATAGAGTATTGATTTCTAGAAGTCCAGTTGATTTCTGGGTACATGTCAAAGCTAGTGGGAGCATAAGTGTTATGCTATTAGGCATCATGTTAGTGGGAGCATGATAATTATGATAAAGGTTGCAAGTTAGCAATGTTAATTATAGAAAAACAAAAGGTCTCAATTGGGAAAAAGTTGTTTTGCTATAATTAAGGGAGAGGATATTATACTTCATCTCAAATCTAAAAGCTTAGATTGAGGTTTTAATCGTATTTAGTCAAGAATATATATGAATTTCATGTTGGAATGGCTCAACATAAGGAAATTCTACATATGGGTTCATTATTTGCGTTCTAAAATTCGATTATGATTACAACATCCCTTTTCATAATCTGAATTATGAGAACTTGGCAAATAGAAATGGAGATATTATAGCAAAAGACTGGTTTAGTCTTTATGTGAGACATCATGAATTGTGTCCCATATACTTCGGATATAGGATCGATTACATGTGCTATATTCATCATTTCTAAAAATTTTCCAAATGCCCGGGGCATTAAGAAGGGAAAAGGTCTAGAATTGGATATGACTAAATGATTAAGCAATTGTTGAGGACAATCTAAGGTTTACCAAGGATTGGGTGCTCAAGGACAGTTGGAAGTATAGTGTTGACTTTGGAAGGACCATATTGACATAGTCTGAAAAGAGGGAACTCTTGTTCGGAAGTGATAGTCAAAATGGAATATGGAAATGGTTCAAAGTTAGAAAGTATTCAATCTGTAAGATTAGGAAACTTAATGCAAGAAGGATGTTTCCAAGGAGTTGATCTCCGTTGGAATACTCTGTAATGATTGTTGCCAAGTCTTTGTGAATTTGTGCATAATCATTACAAGAGGGTCAATGCATATAAGTTTAGAATCTAACAGATTTCAGTAAATGGCATGAATTTGGAATTCTTGCATTTGCAGTAAGGGTTTGGGACTGTGAAAAGATTATCATTGGAGTTATGCTCAATTGATCTATTTCACAAAGTAAAGATCATAGACAAACATAGTATGCATACTTTGTGTATGGCATGACTAGTGTTTAGAAAACATGGTGTACATGCTTGGAGCATGGTACAACTAGTGTTTTAATTCAAGTATAAAGTTGATAAAACCGAAACAATGAATAACGAGTAATCAATATGGTGATAAATAAAAGTGTTTATTTATATTCATAGGGTTTGATACCATATCTGATTCATTTATTCTTGTGTTTCACTTTGCATGTTTTGACTTCCAGAATAAACTAGGTTATTCTTCCGGAATGACTAAGTTATTCAAACCATCCACAGCCGGTCATATGTTGGAAGTAGATATGAATCAAGACTGTCATGGGTTGGCTTGTAGAGGTCTAAGATGGTGGACAAAGGGCTACAACACTCATGAGTGCTCATAAGTTCTGAGTATTGGATTCACCCCGCGCTCATTGGAATCACTTGATGGATTTTATCACGAGTGATCATGAGACGATAATATCTTATATTCTTCAAACCTAGAGATATGAGTTGTTACTATGAGTTGGTTGTACATTGATTTCATGAAAACGCATTCGGTAACTTGGTGTTATAAAACGTGCCTTTGTGTATGATGCAACAAGTAGTAGAACAAGCCATATGAGTCGAAGTTTATCCATTCCTTTTACCTTCAGGATAAAAGCGATATCTGTGGGCACCTCGATGATTTAATGATGACACATGTGAGTGCTTGTCCAAGCCAGGACTGATTTGATTTGTTCAATTAGTCAGTCGTCATGAATCGGAAATCGGGAAACACCAAATGGACAGAGAGAATGATTATAATCCATGTCTCAGTCCATATAATATCTAGAATGGAGGAATATATGATCCCTTATCTAATGGACAAGTTCGTTGACAAGATCAGAGTTTGACAACGGCTTTAAGAGCTACGATTTCCAGTTAGGTTTTGAAGTCATACTCAATAATAGTATTAGAGTTATCCAAGTGGGAGACTGTTGGATTAATGTCTAAGTCCATAACTATATTTGGTATGTACTTGACCCGACCCGGCATGGTCCATTTGGGTTGCACTTCACCGACACAATTTATATGGATAGTCTTTTGGGAATAGTATATTTATGAATTATATTAATATATTATAAGTCCTAATATATTAATATGGAATCATATTATTTAATTAGTATTGAACAATACTTAATTTAGAATTAATTAAGTGATCAAAATGAACTAATTAAATATGGACTCTTATATATATGGAATGGGCCAAGTTCATTTAGGTTGGGCTAAGCTTTCCTGGATAGTCCATGGAGTGTTTAACCCATGGATCATATGAAATGAAATATCATGGGTTTAACCCTAGTTTCCATACTATATAAAGATGTCCATGGTTGGTGAAATTGGCACTAGTGGGTACACTATGAAGGGCTAGCCGATTTCACTAGAGAGAACCAAGTATCCATATTCTCTAAAGTCTTCCAAGGTGTTTTGGTGATTTGTGATTCCACTTGAGGCTTCCACACTATTGGGGCTAAGCTCTTAAAGCTTGAAGACATCAAGCTACATCAAAAGGTATGTCATGTAACTAGTACTTTGTAGTATAAGAACTTCATAATATGCTAGTTAGGATTAAAGCCTTGGAAAGTTCTTATTTGCATGTATAATAGAGAAAACATAGATCCAAGGTTTATAGGTTTGCATGTACACCATAGGAGTGTTAGTATACTAAAACCCTACAAATATAACATCCAAATGAAATATTAAGGCTAGGACCCAACACAATAATTTTACAATTCGGAAGAGGGATGTCGTAATCCAATTGTAAATTATTTTTCAGTAGGTAAATGATGATTTACTAATTCCACCACGATAACGAAATTTTAAACCAATTAGGTTTTTAAATGAAACTCTTATATCTTTTGAGATTCATTGAACTTTTCAATAACATGTTTAATCTTGATTATGCCATTCAATTTTGTGACTAGGATACCGAGGATCACAAACAAGGTGTGAATAACCATGCAAATTAGCTTGGAACTCTCAAAGTCATGTATCATCTAATGAATGTGCCGATTAACCACACACGCTCCATTGAACTATGATAACCTACAGCTACCGATTACCATCCTTCATTAGTCTCAATTTATTGTGTTGGTTAACCACACACGCTCAACTAACGACCAATAAGGTATAATGTGCAATTTCATGGGTTAGCATCAAATTCACACTTTTCCTAAAGTAACTAAGATTTGGAAATTTATAAAACATTTAGTTAATTTGTATAATTATCATTATACTTTTTAATGATAATTAATGTCTTATCCTACCCGTTCGGCTAACGACCCTCCACTAGTCAAGTATGCAGTAGGTGAGAGTAGACACCCATTCAATAGTCATTTTATTGGCAATTTCCTTATACCCCCTTATAGATCAGCTTCGTGAATGAGGCCTACTAACGGTAAGACTGACTTTTATTTATACATATATAATATATCAAACTTTAATTTTAAATAGTATAAGGGTGTATTGTTTACATTTAAAATACTAGATGGTTTAATCTATTAATAATTTAGACTCTTAATTTTAATTAAATTTAAACCATGTCATTATGGATTTATTAATTCTCTCTTTTAATTAAACACTTAATTAATTTAATAAAACCATAAGGGTGAAATTTGAACTATTCAAAATATCAAGGTTCTAAATTTAAGATTTCAAAATTTAAGCTATTTAATCAAATTTAAATTACAAAACCACGAGGTGCTCTTTTGAAACTTTTCAACATACTAGGGTTTAAGAATTTAATATTTCAAAATTAAAAATTTTAATTAAATTTTAAATTCCAAAACTTGAGGACAAGTTTTGAAACTTTTCAAAACCTTTTAGATCAAATTTTGAGAACAATTAAATTAATCATATAATTTATCTATATCACATAATTTGACCTAATCTAATTTCATATAGAAAGATAATTCACATCAAATTCTACAAACAATTAATTTATCACATAAACAAGTAATTATCTCAAAATTTGACAATTATCCTTCAATTGGATGAGGATAATCATTACCTTATCATAAAAAACAATTTTTTAACAGCCAAACTGGTTGTGGTAATGATCCTAATCCAATTCTAGCCAAAAAACCTGAAAATCTGCCAACAGATGATCCAACTCGTTGAGTAAAGCAATGGACTCATCGAGTTGGCTCGACTCATCGAGGTCACCAGTCAAAGAGCAGATTTCAATTTGCTTCAACATGAACAATTAACCAACGCATCAATATAACAGAAAACGCCCTAGGCTCTCATACCACTGATGGGTTTTGAGCACTATAAGAATTCTATGGTGCACATACAACCCTAATGCTTTGGATCTAAGTTTTCTCAAGTTATACATGCAATTTTCATATTATCTGAAGCATGAAGCCTAACTAGCATATAATTTTGAGATTTACAACATAAAACGAGTTAAGATAAATACCTCTTTGCTGTAGCTTGTAGAACTTGGCCTTTCAAAAGCTTAGTACCTCAAATTTGATACCTCAAATAAGTCACAAACACAAAAAATAATGGAGGATTATGAGAGATTGTCTAGGAGGCACCAAAAATTGGCTAAGGTTTCTTCTTGGAAGTCTTGGCCGATTTTGGGAAGGCTAGGGGTTCAATTTATAATGTGGAATCTTAGGGTTTCTTATATAAAACCCTAATTTACTTAAGCCTTTAAGTATTCCAATAATCCATATGACAGGCCCTTTGGACTAACTCTTCATGGACTCTCACATAGATTTATTCCATCTGTAGTCAACATGGATCATTGGCCTAAACTATAAGTATTACTGATTTACCAAATTAGTCTTTGTAAATGTAATCAGTCTCTTTTGATCACTAAATTAATTCCATATTAATTGTTGATCAATACCAATTAAATAATATGATTTCTCAATTAATATATTATTCTTATAGTATATTGATAAATCAAAAATAATCTCTTTCTCAAATATCCATTCTTTCAAATTGCACCGGTGAAGGCAACCCAAAAGGACCATGCTACTATTGGGTCAAGTACATACCAATTATTGTTATGGGCTTATACACATAATCCAACACATTCTTCTTCTTATGACGCAAACCAGGACCTTTATTCAATATGTATCAAATTAGGAAAAAGGAAAGGTTTTGAATTGATGAATGAGGAACACTCGCTAAGTCTTGTTGAAAATGAAGTGTCGTTTTATGATCCTACATATTTGCAACGGATGGAGAATGCCTTTTCTGCCTTATTATGTGGTGATTTCTTATCAGAGCTTGACTTCCCTATAGGTTCGGTTGGTGAACTTTGGGATTTTGTGTATGATCATACTAGAGGTGGTGTGTCTACATGTGGTGGAGGTAATCAAGGTGTTTAGAAGGTTATGGTAGTCGGTTTCTGTTGGCAGTGATATTTGGTTGATGTTGTATGGATAATGGTTTTTTTATCGCTGTTTTTGCTACTATTTTTTTTACGGTTGTTTCTTGATATTATATTTTCCTTTTTCATATCTAATTTCTCAGTTTCATGGCCTTTGTGATTGTCCTTTGTTATTCTTGTGCTTTTGTTTGTTTTGTACTGGTTGCTAAGTGTTCATGAACAACCATTCCACTTGTCTGTGATAATATTATTTTGGGTTTTAATATATATACATATATATATATATATATATATATATATATATATATATATATATATATATGACAACTGTCAAATTCAGGTCATTCTCGGACTCATGTATCTTTTCATAAACCATATATGGACATCATGTCATGGCCTAGTAGTAGAAATTAGGCCATAACCTTGTAGAAACTAGGATCCAACTAAAATCTAGGACTAATATACTTGACTCTTACGATTCTAGTAAGTTGTCTAGCTATTGTAGGAAATGCCAATACCCAAATTCGAGCAACATCCAAACATTTGTTAAAACTGAAAAAGGGTATGAAACTCTAGAAATAAATTAAAATCTTCTAAATTCACTTCATTATGATGTTAAATATCTAACAATGTTCCAAAAGGCCTAAAGAGCCCTAAAATCCAATTTCTAAACTTTAAAACCTATAAACTCTATAAGATTGGTTGTGAACCTCATTATATCGAATAATTATTTATGGGATATAATCAAAGATAGAAAATTTTAATTATCAAACATTAATCATACTTTATGAGCTAAAAATAAAGATTTTTAATAAATCAAAGATTTAAATAAAGAAGCCTTTTTATGAAAATTAGGATTTTATAAAAACTGAAATGATGAGTTATTAAATTTAAATTATGAGAGAGAGGGCTTTTTTCATCCCCCCAAAATCCGGCCACCCTCTCTCCAAGTCACTCTCTTCCTAAAAATCTCAATCATTATTTCACTTCTTTACTCCATCTCCCTCTCTTCACTCTCTCTCACACTCCATCACTTATACCACTCCTTTTCTCTCTTTCTCCCTCTAAACCCACGAAAATCTCCAGCCAAGAACACCCCCAAGCTCAAAATCTTCATCTTCTGGAGTTGTTCTTCAAGGTAATCACGCAAATCCTTTATTCTCCATCACTTTTCTTTCAAGTCTTTAAAAGTTTTCTTACACTTTATTCTTCTCCTACACCATTCTTTATGAACATTCATGTGCATAACCATGAATGTCGAGTTTGATGATGGTGGTGGCAGGATTTCACCCAAGAACAACATGCATGTTGTTTGATGGTGAAATCCAAGGACCAAAACCTATACCAAACCCTAGAATATGATTTTTTTTACTAGTTTTAAATGTTCATCCACCACATGCATCCAATTCTTCCTTTCAAAACATCACTCTGAACAAAATATGACCATGCATGATCTTCAAATCGTGATGCATGTGATGAACATCAAGCTTAAAGCCTTGATGATCAAAGTATATTGTTAATAGTGCATGTAAAGGATTTTATTCATAAAAAAAATATAAATATCCTTTTATGTTCAAAAATAAATTTTCTTAGAATCCCACTAAGAAAATAAGATGATCTTAAAAATTCCAAAAGTTGTTTTCATTTCTTTGATTTATTGTAATTGTAACCAAGGTCATAAATCATTTACTTTTTGAGGTCCATAAATCCTAGATAAATTCTTGGATGACCCCTAAAGTAAATAAAGGCCTCTCATTAAGTTTCATTGATTTTTGTTATCGATTGGTATGATTTTGAATTTTCTTTTTGTTTAGTTCCAATAACCACTTTAGGAAATATGAAATGATCATCTATGATTTTTCATAGCTCCTAAACCATGTGGAATACTCAAAAAAAAATATTTTAGTGATTTTTCATCATGTATTTACAATTTTCCATGATTTTTTTGTATATAACGGACTAAAAACGGGAAAATTAGTCTTACTCATCCAAAATTCATGAAAATTTACTAGAACACCTTATATTACATTAGGATGCTACATAAAAAGTTGGATATTTTTCTCTTCTATATGCTATTTTCTTCTATTTCTTAAGATTAAATATACTTAAATCCACAAAATCGAACTCCAATATATAAAAATCACCTTTGGTATGATGTACACTACATATGAAGTTTAAAAAAGGTTTGGTAAATTCCCTTATTTGTTTAATAATTATTCACGAATTAATGTTTATTTAAGTGAATAAAACAAAGAAAAATAACCAAACTATTTGAAAAGGAACTTTTATATATTTCTTAGCTTTTATATGTGTAATAACAATGGTACAAAAAGTTTGTGGAATTTTGGAAACTATGTTCTATTTATCTCCATTTTTGTTAGAATAAATGCACAAAAATCATAAAATCAGGTTAACCTATTTAAAAATCCATTTTTATATTTTTCAAGACTATGTATGTTGAATAACAGTGTTACAAAAAGTTTAGGAACTTTTATTAACTGAATGCTATTTTTCACAAATTTATATTGATATAAAGGGTTAAAATTAGTAAAAATAACTAATCACATCAAAAACTCAAGGGAAATTTTCTGGAAGACCTTACTGTATTTTGAATGAAAATATAAAGTTTGAAATTTTTTGGAAACTGTTTGATAACATTTTGGATTTTAAGAGTTTAAAACACATTTAAATGTGTTGAAATACCCTCAATTAATATTACAAAAATCTGGAAAACAACATCCAAAATTGTCTCAATCACATGAGTTATAAAATTTCACCATTTCAGAGAACTTGTTACCAAATAATTAAAAGCCAATACTTAAAACTAAATTTGGCATTTCTCTATATGTAGAATTTAGTATATTAGCGTTAAATTTCAACATAGAAACTCAATAGTGAGTGTTTGATGTCGTAGGATCTCGGTAGTAAGGCATTGGTGTACTCCGAGGCACCACTTGTAGCAACTTGAAACATTGTGAGTATTCACGTCTCCCCCTATTTTCGGTTTTTAAATGTTTTGGGGTGGTAAAGCATGTCCTAACTATTCATGTTTGATGTATCTATAATGAATTGTATCAAACTTGATTGCTATATTTTGCTATGTATTTGTATGCAACTTGAAAGATGAGGCCTTATCATCTTAAGTTCCTTACACTTTAATCCAACCATTAACTCTTTGAGCCAATGGTAACTATGAATCGCACTATTTGGAATTGACAACTCCTCACTCGCCCGATTGCTTGAGTGTGTTTTACCATGTTTATCTATGGAACGGTAAGCATTGATGTTGATAGGGCATCAATCTTAGGCTTGGTTGTGAACTCATTGTTGATTGTTACACGCATACAAAGATTATTACATGCATGCAAACTTGTTACTCATTTTAGCAATGCACTTTTATTTATGGAAATTTTATATCAAATCTTGATTTAGTAAACCTGTGAACTCACCAACTATTTTCATAGTTGACCCTCATTTCTCATGCTTTTTTAGGAAATAATTAGCAAGTGGATATAAAGATTCATCATCATAGAGCATGATGCATCGTGTGGAAGTCATTTTATGTAGTTAACTTTTGAATAATGTTATTTTGGGAAACTTGTATTTTTTTTTGTTTAAATGATGGGTTGTAAACTTTAAATTATTACTATAGTGATGTATCTTTATCTTTACTAATGAAACCTTTATCGCTGTCATATCCTTCGTTTCCACTTTAGTAGGGTGTGACAATATATATATATATATATATATATATATATATATATATATATATATATATTGCCTAGGTTTTGGTATGCTTTGCCGCAAAACTGATAGCATATGTGGTTGACCATCTTCATTTGTTGTTTTGTTGAATGGCTTACTGTTAAGTTGCTTTATGCGTTAAGCGCATGATTGTATTTAGGTTTTGCAACGATCAAATTCTTTAAGTGCCCAACTGTCCAAGATATGTTTATGCAATGACCCAAATTTTCCATCTTTCAACAAGGTTAGTTTTCATTACTTGAATATTAATTTTTGATAGTCATTTCAGTGTTTAGGGTTATAAATTCAATAAAATAAAAATAAAAAAGGATGTTATTTTATACATAAAAGATTAATGTTGGGGTATTTAAGATAATTCTAATCATAAAAAAAAGAATAATATGAATTGAGGGGCCAAAGGGTCATAAAAGGAAACTTGAATTGATAACTTATTAGGGTTAGGAGTGCTTAGAAGTCACTTATTATAATTGAGGGGTTAATGTTGAGGAGTAATGTATGTAGGTTGATGGTGGAGAACTGTATTCCTTATAGATCATGTAATTTCACTTTCCGAACTAATATTTCTAACCTGTCTCTGGGTTATAGGAAATCCATTATAGGATAATCCAAAAGGATACTTGTGTATCTAGACACAGAAACACAATACAAATCGCTAGAGAGTTCTGAGTTTTTTCAAGAAGAAGAAGAGCTGAGAAGGGTTCTCTACTGCTCAAAAGAAGAGTTGTATATATACATTAAGGATAAGGGGTTTTATCTTTTAAATTAGTTAGGAGAATGTCAAATTTAATGTCCTAGTCATTGTTTTCCAAAACTGACAAGATTTGTCAATCTTAACATAATCACCCACTAGAATTTGGTTTTTCCATAATCAAACTAATTCAATTTTTTGAATACCTTTCAGGGGTCTGCCCCTTAGACCACCGCCAGTGAATCTACCCCTTGGACGCCACTAAGCGCTCTTCCCCTTGGACCCTGCAAGGGAGCGCGACCCCCTTGACCCAGTCATTTTGTTGTATCGGCTTATAATTCGATCTTATATATGCACGAACTCTGCATTCGCTAAATATGATATATGCATGGAAATTAGATGTGATGTAAAATGTTATAACTTGTAATTAATAGTTTGCATGTTTACATAAGAGGATCTTGGGAAGTAATACACTAGAAAAATATTTTAATAAATATGCATGATTACTTAGGGTGGGAAAATATGTAATTCCTTACAAGTTGAATTAATAATAAATGTATTTGAAGGGGAATACATGAGTGGGGAAAAGGGTAACAACCTATACAGAGGTGTGTATCTTATCCGAATTATTTGATGATCTAGTGGTTTGAAATATACCTACAGGATAAGATCTTAAGCCAATAGAGACATCGAGTGGTTTTTCTATACAACCACTCAAGACATGGCCAATGCGGTGGGTGAACTGGAGTGATGTTGGCAAAGCGATAGGGCTAGCGCAAACATCACGATGGATTTGGGAGGTCTAACATGAGGTAATTGACACAAGTTGTACCAATCCTTAATGACAATGTGTGTACTTGTATATGCAACATAGGAGTAGAGAATTGTAACGTCCCAAAAACAATAGTAAATTTTTTTAATTTTTCAAAGACATTTTCATAAAAACCATAAGTCAATCAACATCGCTTCCAAACATAGTAATAAAATCCAAGTATTAACTAACATCTCTCGACATAAAAATTCACAGGATGTTGTGTACGATCAAGCCTTCGCCTTGTCCCGATAATTTGAAGTACCTGAAAACATTTAAAAGCATAACTGTAAGCGAAATCTTAGAGAGTTCCCCCTAAATACCCCACACAATAATACATACAATGCATGCACACATGAGCCTACAATCTGCCTAGACCGCCTCACGAGGCTTACATGACGCTTGGACCGCTCTACCAAGCCTACAGTCTACTGGCCTGCCTTCCAAGTCCTATAGTAGTTGGACCACCCCCTTGGGCCTACAGTCTGACTTAACTGCTTCGCAAGGCCTACAGTACACTGGACCACCCGGTATCTTGTCATATAGCACAAAGTAGGATCGGCTGAACCCAACCACCACAATATGTCGACATATGCAAAAAGATAAACAATAACCAGCAAAACACAGGTAATCATAACAAATCTATTAATCTGATAGATCACTACATCATGCACACATAAGGATACATGATGCATCACAAAGTATAGTAAGAAAACTCACTTTGCAGTCTAGCAAATAACAACACAACACTCTCAAATCCCAAAACTGGTACTATAGGTCATGTATACAACAATCAGGGACCAATCCTTAAACACTAAGGCCAATCCTTCACATCGTGGGAACTACTCTAGCCTTCTTAATGCATTAAGTTCTTAAACAATAAGGCCACACATCCATACTTTCTAGAAGGCTTTCTTACACCTAATGCATCAAAAAAATCAGTGCTTTATGGACATGCACGTCCAATGCATGTCTCTTCCAATCTAGGTCAAAACATAGAAAAAAAGAAATAAAACTTGTGCATGAGACCAAAAACACCATACAACTCTAAATCTCGAACATAAAAACCCTAAGCGTAAGATAAATATTGTTTTCCATGACCTAAATTTCTAAGTAGTCGGCGGGCCGAGCTATGGCTAGATATATATATATATATATATATATATATATATATATATATATATATATATATATATATATATATTATTGCTTAGTTAGTTAATTTCGGTAGGTGTAGTCAATATGTTGCCATGACCAAAATTTATAAGTAGTCAGCGGACCGAGATATGGTTAAATAAATATTGTTACTAAGTTATCTAACCAGGTAGCCATGGTCAATATGTTTGCATGACCAAAATTTCGAAGTAGTTAGTGGAACAAGATATAATTAAATAAATATCGTTGCTTAGTTGGCTAACTAGGTAGTCGTGGTCATTATGTTGTCATGGCTAAAATTTCTAACTAGTCGTCGGACCGAGCTATAGTTAGATAAATATTGTTGCTTAGTTGGCTAACAAGATATCCGTCGTCAATATGTTTACATGACTAATTCTAAGTAGTCTGTAGACCGAGCTACGGTTAGATAAATATTGTATCATTATTTCGCCATTAAACCATCATTGAAAAGATTAAGAAGGTAGCCACTTTGCTTCTACATATTTTCATGGATAAGGTTCATGACTACGCGCTTGCTCTGGGGAGTTTCCTCAACATGTCACACATAATTGAGGTTGTTGCTATCTGGGCAAACTTTTCTTATTTTTGGAGTTCAAGTTCATGTGTCGTCCCCTGTTACCTCAACCCTGTTTGTCCACTTTTCTTACTTCCCCATCAAACAAGGCAGCTTGGTTTGATGCACCCCTTTCACTTTTTTCCGCTAACGACCTCTCTTTTATCACCCTAAATACCTTGGATCTATGTTTTCACAAATTATACGTGCAAATGGTTTCCAAGGCATTAAACCTATAACTAGCATGCATTTAACATAAACCATATAAGATACTAGTTAGGGTAACATACCTTTTATGTAGCTTGAAGTCTTGATGTGTTTGGCCTTAAGAGCTTATCCTTAATAGTGTGGAAGCCTCAAATGAACTCACAACACATCATGGACAAAAGATGAAACTTGAGAGAGAATTCATACACACTAAAACCATCCATATCCTCCAAGAATACATTAGTGGTCATTTTGGCTACGAAGTAACATATTTATATGTGGAATTCCAAAGGTCATGGGTTAACCCAAGCCCATACCCATGGGTTTATGATCCATGGTTCAGGTGGCCTAACTCTTTATGTATCCATACATAAACTTGGTCCAACATGGATCATAATCCCAACACATATAAATATAACTAATTACCATAATTAGTCCCTATAGATTTAAATTAGTCTCCTTTGATCACTAAATTAATTCCAAATTAATTCTTGATCAATACTAATTGAAACATATGATTTCATATTAATATATTATAACTTATAATATATTAATAAATCATATATAACCTTTTCTCAAGAGTCCATCCTAACAAATTTTCTTGATGATATGCAACCCAAATAGACCATGCTACTCTCGGGTCAAGTACATACCAATAATAGTTATGGGCTTAGACATCTAATCCAACAGTCTACCACTTGGATAAGTCTAAAGCTATTATTGCAAGTACGACTCCAAAACCCGACTAGCAATCTTATCTCTTAAAAGTCGATGTCAAACTCTGACCTAGTCAAGGACATGTCCATTAGATAAGGGATCATATATTCTTCCATTCTAGATATCATATGGACTGAGACATGGATTATAATCATTCTCTCTGTCTATTTGTTGTTTCCCGATTTCCGATTTATGACGACCAACTAATTGATCAAATTCAAAATCAGTCTAAGCCCGACCGAGCACTTACGTTTGTCATCACTAAATCATCGAGGGGCCCACAGATATCGCTTTTATCCCTCCAAGGGTAAAAGGAATGGATAAACTTCGACCCCATATGCTTGTACTAACTACTTGTTGAATGATCACAAAGGCAAATTTTATAACATCAAGTTACTGATGCGTTTTCCTACAATCAATGTATCACTAACTCATAGTCAACAAATCATATCTCTAGGTTTGAAGAATATAAGATATTATCGTCTCATGATCACTCGTGATCAAATCCATGAAGTGATTCAAATGAGCGTGGGTTTAATCTAATACTCAGAACTTATGAGCACTCATGAATGTTGCAACAACTTTTGCTATGTCTAAACACTTTAGACATCTACAAGCCCAATTCATGATAGTCTTGATTCATACCTACTTCCAAAGTATGATTGACTGTGGAGAGTTTGAATAACCTAGTTATTCGGGAAGTCAAAACATGCAAAGTGAAACACAAGAATAATACTAATCCTATATGGCCCCAAACACCTTTGAGAGTAAATAAAACACCTTTTTTCTAATCACCATATTGATTACTCATTATTCAATGTATAATGTTTCCAATAATCAACTTTATACTTGAATCGAAACAATAGTCATGTCATGCTCCAAGCATGCACACTATGTTTGTCTAAACACTAGCTATCCCATACTCCAAGTATGCACACTGTGTTTGTCTATGATCCTCACTTTTTGGAATAGATCAATTGAACATAATTCCAATGATTCTCATTTCATAATTCCAAGTCCTTATCGTAAATGTAAGAATTCCAAATTCCTACCATTTACCGAAATCTGTTAGATTCTAAACTTATATGCATTGATCCTCTTGTAATGACTATGTACAAAGTCACAAAGACTTATCAACAGACATTACAGAGTATTCCAATGGAGATCAATTCCATGGAAACAAAGTATCAAATTCAAAGTACATTCCTTTGAACATCCTTCTTACATTAAGTTTTCTAATCTTACACAGATTTAATGAATAACTTCCACATATGAAACATTTCCATATTCCCATTCTGACTGTCATTTCTGAATATGAGTTGCCTCCTTTCAGAATAAGTCAATATGGTCCTTTCCAAAAATTTACACTATACTTCCAACTATCCTTGAGCAACCAATCTTTGGTAAACCTCAAATTATCCTCGACAATTGCTTAATCATTTTAGTCATATCCAATTCTAGACCTTTTCCCCTCTTAATGCCCTAGGCATTTGGAAAATTTAGAAAGGATATTATAGCACATGTAATCGATCCTATACCTGAAGCATATGGGACACGATTCATGATGTCTCACATAAAGACATGATCCTACACCAGTCTTTTGCTACAATATTTTTTTTATTTGCGATGTTTTCATAATTTGACTATGAAGAGGGATACCGTAATCATGATCGAATTTTGAGAACGCAATATATATAGAATTTCCTTATGTTGAACCATTTCAACATAAAATTAATATATATATATATATATATATATATATATATATATATATATCCTTGACTAAAGATGATTAAAATCTCAATCTAAACTTTTAGAATTGAAATGAAGTATAATTTCCTCTCCCATAATTATAGCAAAACAACTTTTCCCAATTGAAACTTTTGTTTTCTATAATTAACATTGCTAACTTGCAACACTTGTCATAATTGATTATGGTCCCAATAGCATAATAATTACTAGAATAACAATTATGCTCCCACTAGCTCTGACACGTACTCATAAATCAGCTGGACTTCTAGAAATCAATACTTTATTGATTTTCTTTTCAAAGTTTAGATTTCTGGTACGAGTTGCTTTGATAAGACTTTATCAAGGCTTCTCAAAATCATACACCTTTCCTTAGATAGCTCACATGTGTGTCTAAACAGTTATGAAGAGAGATGTTGTAATCATAATGTTTAGACCTTTTGCCATTCTCACAAGTCCATGTTAGTGTGCCGGTTAACCACACACGCTCCACTAACGACTTTAAGAATGCAAATATCACAATTGCTATCTACTTAAAATCTATTTAGCGAAAGCGTTTCCTCACCATCATTTTCATGAATCGGAGAGAAACCTCATGACACTTAGATTTTATTGTGTATGTGTTCCTATCCATGTGAATTTGTCATAACCACAGGAAGAGGGTAGTGACAAATCCTAACTCATATGGACTGAACTTGTTCAATCTTAACTTCTTGCCACCTGGCAGCACAAGGGCCTACCATTGCTTCCAAGTAGTTATGCAAACAATTAAAAACTCATAGAACTCACATGCCTAGTTAACTTTAACTGGAATGGACACAGAAACAAGAAGATGTCAACACGATGGGCTATAAACCTCAAGTCGTGTGCTAGTGATAAACAACAAGCTTTATTCTTGATTATTTCTTGAAACTTTTCAAGATCTTTAAGACTCCCACTCACCTCTTGACATATAAGATTCTCTTGTCAAGAACCATTCCTTGACAAAGCAAATATTCAAGAGTTAGTGTGGATTCTTATCAACACAAACACTTCACACAGTTGGCCTTAGTTGATCTTTGTTTTATCCAAAACATCACAACTTACCAATTTCAAATGTACAAGAGTAAGAAAACATTTTACTCTACATTTAACATGTGTTATAAACATTTTACTCTAAGACTCAATTTTGGAACGAAGTATGATTCATCTTTTGATTTAACCATTTCAACAATTCGTGATTCCTCTCATTAGTAATACGAATGCACTGAGATGTCCTTAGACGACCTACTGTGATATGGTTTCATAATCACTAAGATAATCATAAAACACGATACTAAAGTACGCTCCCATCTTTTCAGATTGGAGAAACTTTTATCTTTCTGCCTAATTTGATTCTTCTCATTCGTCCGGCCATACATTGAAAATTTTCCAATGTTTCATAATTATACTTAAACTTGTAAGCACAACCATGTTTACTAAACTTTAGTAAATCATGACGAATAGCCTTATCTTTCTTTGCGTTGGACCTGATCAGCGCACAACCAAGTGTACCAAATTTCCTAGTCCTTCACTTGACTCACATATACATGTGAACAAGGCATTAGTCTTAATTTTCCAAAGATGAAAATTCTCATTCAACATACAATACAAGTTGCATGATTCCAAGTTTCTATCCAACTGAAACTTGGGTGATGAGAATCTTTCATTATTTGGTAAGTTATGACACTACCACAAACGAAAGAATCAAATCTATTTTCCCATATTGCTATCAATGGAATTATATAAACAACAATTTTCAAAAATCCCATTGTAAGGATACTTAAAATAAATAAAATCAAAAATTTTCCTTTTATTTTAAAATTGTGGAAAAACTTATCCTTACAATGCAAATACTGTTAGATTAGTGTCTAAGTCCATAACTATTTTGGTATGTACTTGACCCGATGGTGCATGGTCCTTTTCGGTTGCCTTCACTAAAGCAACTTGATAGGATGAATTATGGAGAGAAAGGATTAAATATGATTTATTAATATATTATGAGAATAATATATTAAAGGAGAAATCATATTGTTTAATTATTATTAGTAAAGAATTAATTGGTAATTAGTTTTGTGACTAAAAGAGATTAATTAAACTAAAGGGACTGGAATTGTAATTATAAGATAATTGCAATTTGGGCTATGGATTGTCTTAAATTAAGGAGTGGACGAATTCTATGGGGAAATCCATAAGGAAATCGTCCAAGGCCTTAATTAATGGACTCCATGGGTTGCTTAGGGCTTAAGCATCCAATTTAGGGTTTCCTTGTTAGATAACCCTAATAGTCTCCTATATATATAGATCCCTTATGACCTAAAAACGTGGCTAAGACTTCTCTAGGGTTTATGGACGTTTTTCGGCAGCCTCCATCCTCTCTCCTCTTCATCCTCTTGCTTATGGTGTTTGTGAACCATTAGAGGAGTGACATTTGTGACTCTAAGCTTTCTAAAGTCAATACAAGGAGGAATTGGGATTGTTATTGCTACATAACAATCAAGGTAATATCTTAAACCCATTCTCATGTTAATATGATTACTTGTATGCTAGAATTAGGGTCTATAGTCTTGGATAACTTGCATGTACAATAGAGAAACCTAGATCCAAGCATTAGGGTTTGTATGAGCACATAGGATGTTCTTATGACCAAAACCCATCAGTGGTATCAGAGCCTTGATTGGTTTCTATTGTATTGATGCCTTGTTAATTTGTTCATGCTTGAAAAAAATCGTTTTTTGCCTCCTGCCTGATGTACTCGGCGAGTCCATAAGGGGACTCGGCGAGTTTAGCTGTCAGACAGGCGGATTTTTGGGATTTTTTTTTTACCTATTTTGACTTAGGATAGTTGCCATAATTGTTTAAACTTAATAAAATTCGAATTTTGTTAATCCCTTATGATTATCCTTGTCCAAATAAAAGATTTTGGTCATCTAATTATATAATTGTTACCTTATTTGATAGATGTTAAGTTATGGAAATTATTTGATCATTATATTGCAAGAATTTGAACTAGATCTAATTAGATAACCACCAATTATAGTTAGTTTCCTTATTTGAATTATGTGATCTAGAATATTCTTGACAAAGTTTGGAAAAGTTTCAAATTAATCCCTTTAGGTTTTATAGTTTAAATTAGAACTCAAAAGTTTAGTTTTGAAATTTAAATAGTTGAAACCCTAATGTTTTAAAAAAGGTTTCAACACTTGCCCTCAAGTTTTGGAATTAAAATTTTTGGATTAATAGTTTAATTTGATGTATATTTAAATTCTAAACCCTAATGTTTTGAAATGTTTCAAAACTTGCCCTCAAGTTTTGGAATTTAAAAGTTGATTAAAAGTTTAATTAGGAATGTTAAATTCTAAAACCCTAGTATTGTTTTGAAAAAGTTCAAATCACACCCTTATGGTTTTATTAATTAATTAAGGTGTATAATTAAAAGAGGTTTAATAAATCCATAAAAGTTTTGGTTTAAAATTTAATTGAATTAAAGGTATAATTAGTATATTTGACCACCTAATATTTTAAAAGTGTAAAATACACCCTATACTATATATAACATTAAAAGTCTAACACTATATATATGTACGAGTAAAAGTCAGTCTTACCGTTAGTAGGCCTCATTCACGAAGCTGGTCTATAAGGGGTGTTTAAGGAAATTGCCTATAAAATGGCAATTGAATGGGTATCCACTCTTACCCACCGCACTCTTGACTAGTGGAGGTTCGTTAGCCGAACGGGCAGGATAGGACAAAACCTTCCATTATAAGTATAATGAAGTACAAAAGTAACTAAATGTTTTACAAATTCCCAATCTTAGTTACTTAGGCAAAAGTGAATTGATGCAATTCCGTGAAATTACACTTTGTGCCCTTGCGAAGACGTTAGTGGAGTGTGTGTGGTTAATCGGCACACTAAATGGTTCTAAGCGAAGGTAGCAAAGGGTGACTCAATGTTTGTCATAGTTCGGTGGAGCGTGTGTGGTTTACCGGCACATCGAATAGGTGACCGTAACATGTGAGGGCACCATGTCAGTTTGCATGGTTATTCACACCCGCTTTGTGATCCTCGGCATCCCAGTCACAAACAAGAGGGGCATATCGAGATTTAAACATGCCATTGAAATGTTCAATGAATCTCAAAGGATCTAGGAGTTTTCATAGATTTAAAAACTTAAATTCCTTTTTCTTTTTCGTCATGGAAATTAGTGAATAGTCATTCATTTACCTTCAAATATTCTGCAATTAGGGTTACGGCATCCCTCTCCCGAGTTGTAGAATATTGTGTTGGGTCCTAGCCTTAGTATCTCATTTGGGTGATTTACTAAGGACTCAATCAATCAACTAACTTGAATTCGTTTTCTCCCGTTTTGTAGATGTCAAAGTTCGACAACTATGGTCTTCCCAAATCCCGTGGAACAAGCTTTCCACATGAAGATGATATTCCACGATTCGATCGAGGAACAAGAGATCATGCTTCACTTCCTCTACCTCCTCCAATTATTCTCCCTAACCCACAAGTTCGAAGACTTAAAAAGTTCAAGCTCACTCAAGCCCTTTTGGCGAGTAAACATAAAGAAGGAAAGTCAGTGTGTGCACACGTCCTAGGGATGAAGTCACACATTGATAGGTTAAGAATGTTGGGATCCGTTGTCTGTGAGGAGATGGCTGTTGATTGGGTTCTTCAGTCACTTCCTAAATCATATCATGAGTTCGTAAGAGAGTACTATATGATGAACTGCGACGTGACCCTCATAGATCTCACCTATATGCTTATTGCTGCTGAATCAGCAATGGTTTGGCGCAATAGAAAAGCAAAGTTGATTGGTGAATCTTCCTTCAAGAACTCTATGGATATAGACAATGGCAACGAAAGACATGCTATGATCGAAAAGTTTGATCATAAGAGAAAGGCAATGTCTGAACTAGTTCTGTGTCCTGTTCTAAAAGAGTCAATTTGCTTTTATTGCCAAGAGAAGGGGCATTGGAGACGAAGCTGCCCTATTTACCTAAGAGATCTAAGAGATGGGAGAGTCAAAACGTATGGATTTGCTTTAGGTAAAAATCCATTGACTAATTAACTCTTTTAAGCTTCTATTCTAGATTCTTAATACATAATGTGATAAGATTACAATTGATGTTTTGTAGGATTGAAGAAAAGAGAGGAAGCTTAAGGGAAGAAGTGAGCAGAATCTAACCGTGAAGAAATGGATTTCGATCGCATTACTTGAAGATTAGATTCTTGAGCTACCACTTACAGTTAGAATAAGATTGCTAAGAAATATGTATTAGCATAGTTTTTCAAAGAATTGCATTGTAAGGACAAATTTTTCCGCAATAAAATAAATTTTGATTTTTATATTATTTATTTATCCTTGCAATGGCGTATATGAAAAATTGATGTTAGAATGCTTCTATTATTAGCAATAATGGATATTATTCTTAATTATGGAAATGTCCGAATATAGAAAGTTTCTCATCGCCCAAGTTTCAATTGGACAAAAACTTGTAATCATGCAACTTGGTTGCACGATGAATGAGAAATTTCATATTTGGAAATTAGACTAATTCATTGACAAAGTGTCAAGTGAAGGACTAGGAGATCGAGTACACAAAGTTGTGTGTTGATCAAAGTCCACCATAAGAGTAAAAAAAAGATATTCGTCATGATTTACTAAAGGTTTAGTAAATATGATTATGCTTATAAGATTAAGTGTAATTCTGAATTGATTGAAAATGTTTAAATCAATAGCAGAACGAATAAGAAGAATCAAGTAGGCAGAAAAATAAAAGTTTCTCCATTCTAAGAAGAAGGGAGAGTAACTTTATGCTTTATGATAAGTCTTAATGATTAAGAACCATATCTCAATTAATCCTCTAAGTGAGTCTTAGTACAATTGCATGTCTAAGAAGAGGAATCAAGAATTAAAGAAATGGTTAAATCAATAAGTCAATCATACTTCGTTCTCAAAGTTAAGATTGTGACATTGAGTGATAAGTGTTAAAAAGGTTTATAACAATCATCAAATGTGGAAAGTTGTGATGTCTTGGATAAGACAAAGACCAACTAAGACCAATTTATGAAGTGTTTTGCTAAAAACTACACTAACTCTTGAATATTTGTTTGTCAAGAAATGTTTATTGACAAGAGAATCTTATATGTCAAGTGGGAGTCTTATTGGTCTTGAAAGGTTTCAAGAACAAATCAAATAAACCTTATCGATCATCACTAGCACACGAGTTGAGGATTACAACCTATTGTGTTGACATTATTTTGTTTCTGTGCCAATCCAATCGAGTTAATTATGCATGTGAGTCCTATGAGTTGTCATTTGAATGCATAAAAGGCAAGGACCTTGATCAATGGAAAGTACATTGATAAGAAAAGGTGAGCTGCTTAACTACTTGGAAGACATGGTGGGCAACTGTGCTACCATAAGGCATGAAATCGAGATTAAGAAAGTTCGATCCATATGAGTTTGAATTTGTCGTAAACTTTGGTTTTAACAAATTCACATGGATAGGAACACATACACCGTTTAAATCTAAGTGTCATAAGATTTCCTCCTTCATGAAAATGATTGTGAGGAAATGCTTTCACTAAGAAAGATTTTAAGAAGATAGTGATTGTAAAATTGCATTCGCGAATTCGATTATGGTTATGGTATCCCTTTCCATGATTTGAATTGAGAGGTTTGGCAATTAGTCTTAATTGTTTAGACACACATATGAACTATCTAAGGCAAAGGTGTATAAGTTCAAGAAGCCTTGATAAAAGATTATCAAAGCACTAAGTATTAGAAACATGAACTTAAGAAATTCAATAAGCATTGTTTTTCTGAAAGTTAAGCAGTTTCTGAATACATGTCAAAGCTAGTGGGAGCATAAGTGTTACGTTTATAATAATCATCCTGATAGTGGGAGCATAAATGCTATGATTGTATGATTATTAAGGCACGTATTGCAAGTTGGCAATATTAATTATAGAAAACAAGAGTTATACCTTGCAAAGTCATAAGGGTTGTAAAGTTGTTTTGCTATAATTAAGGGAGAGAATATTATGCTTGATTTCAAATCTAAAGGCTTAGGTTTTGGAATGTTAATAAATTAGTCAAAGAAACATAGTGTGTTCTTAAAATTTCGATTATGATTATGGCATTCCTCTTCACAATTCGAATTTCGAGAACATAGCAAATAAAACATTATGGCAAAAGATTGATAAAGTATCAAATCTTTATGTAAGACATTATGCATCGTGTCCCATACGCTTCGGGTATAGGATCGATTGCAAATGCTTTAATATTTGACCATTCTAAAATTTTCCAAATGTCAAGCGCATTTAGACGGAAAAAGGACTAGAATCGGTTTTGACTAAAATAATTAAACAACTATCAAAGGACAATCTAAAGTTCGACGAGGATTGGTTGCTTGTGAGTAGTTGGAAGAATGGTATTAGATGGACCATATCGACATTATTATGAACAGAAAAGATTCTATTAAGAATGAATTGTCATATGGAAAATATGGAAATGTTTCCATATTGGATGGACCATATCGACATCATTACGAATAGATAAGATTCTATTAAGAATGAATTGTGATATGGAAAATATGGAAACGTGTCCGTATTAGGAATTGAATATTGAAAATCTATGTCTAGATTAGAAACTTTTATGCAAAAGGATGTTAAAAGGAATGTACTTTGAGTGAGAGACATCATATCTAAGGAATTGTATTGTAACAATCTCCGATAGAGGACTTAATAATATCTTTGGCAATAGTCTTTGTGACTTTTTGTGCTATGACATTACGAAAAGGATCATTGCATAAAATGTTAGAATCTAACATATTCTATAAGTGGCAAGAATTTGATATTCTTTCACTTATGAAAAAGGATTAGGAGTTGTGAAATGAGAATGATTGGAAATGTATCCAAGTTGATCTATTTCACAAAGTAAGAACCATAGGTAAACATTGTGTGCATGCTAGGAGCATGGGACAAGTGTAATAATTCAAGTAAGAAGTTGATTACCCGAAATGACAAATAATGAGTAATCGATATGGTGATAAATAAAAGGTGTTTTATTTATACTCAAAGGTTTGAGGCCATATGGGATTAGTATTATTCTTGTGTTTCACATTTGCATGTTTTGACTTCCTGAATAATTTAATTGGTTAAGAACAGTTAAATTATTCGAACGGGCCACAGTCATTCATATGTTGGAAGTAGGTATGAATGAAGACTGTCGTGAATTGGTGTGTGGATTGTCTAAAGAGCATTAGACATAAGCAAATGTTTGCTGCAACATTCATGAGTGCTTACGATTATGATTTGAGCATTGGATTAAACCCACGCTCACTTGGATCACTCCATGAATTGTATCACGAGTGATTGGTGAGATGATAACATCTTATATTCTTGAAACCGAGATGTGTGAGTTGTATCTTGCAAATCGGTTGCACATTGATAATATGTAAACACACCAGTAACTTGGTGTTATAAAACATATTGTTGTGTGTGATTCGGTGAGTAAGTGCAAGCGAGCATTGAATCAAAGTTTATCCGTTCCTTTTATCCAAAGTAGGATAAAATCGATATCTTTGGGCCCCTCGATGATTTAGTGATGACAAACGTAAATGCTCGGCCGGGCTAGGGCTAATTTGATTTGTTCAATTAGTCAGTCGTCATAAATCGGGAATCGAGATATAGTACAAAGAGAATGATTAGAAATCATGTCTCATACGATATCTACAATGGAGGAATATATGATCCCTTATCTAAGGACACGCGTATCTGATAGGATCAGAGTTGACAGCGGCTTTGGAAAGCTACGATTGCAGATCAGGATCTGAAGTCATACGCATAATAGTTATTAGACTTATCCAAGTGGGAGACTGTTGGATTAGTGTCTAAGTCCATAACTATTTTGGTATGTACTTGACCCGATGGTGCATGGTCCTTTTGGGTTGCCTTCACCAAAGCAACTTGATAGGATGAATTATGGAGAGAAAGGATTAAATATGATTTATTAATATATTATGGGAATAATATATTAAAGGAGAAATCATATTGTTTAATTAATATTAGTCAATAATTAATTGGTAATTAGTTTTGTGACTAAAAGAGATTAATTAAACTTAAGGGAATGGAATTGTAATTATAAGATAATTGCAATTTGGGCCATGGATTGTCTTAAATCAAGAGGTGGACGAATTCTTATAGGAAGCCCATAAGGAAATCGTCCAAGGGCTTGATTAAAGGAGTCTATGGGTTGCTTAGGGCTTAAGCAACCAAATTAGGGTTTCCTTGTTAGATAAACCTAATAGCCTCCTATATATATAGATCCCTTATGACCTAGAAACGTGGCTAAGACTTCTCTAGGGTTTGTGGACGTTTTTGGGCAGCCTCCATCCTCTCTCCTCTTCATCCTCTTGCTTATGGTGTTTGTGAACCATTAGAGGAGTGACATTTGTGACTCTAAGCTTTCTAAAGTCAATACAAGGAGGAATTGGGATTGTTATTGCTACATAACAATCAAGGTAATATCTTAAACCCATTCTCATGTTAATATGATTACTTGTATGCTAGAATTAGGGTTTATAGTCTTGGATAACTTGCATGTACAATAGAGAAACCTAGATCCAAGAATTAGGGTTTGTATGAGCACATAGGATGTTATTATGACCAAAACCCATCAAATACATATGAAAACTATGTTGTTATCTATTCCTAAGCAACCTATCATAACTCTTAAGCAGCAGCTCAAAATTTTGATCTTCGAATCATGCGACCGAAATCCATCTTCGCGATCAGAATCAACTTACTCTTCTTTTAAGCTTCCTTTCTTGGATTCTACAAAACATCAAAATGTGACCTATTCATGTAATAAGAATCTCCAAATATGAACTTAATATAGTCAGATAATGGACTTTACCTGAAGCATAGTCAAATTTGTTGACTTTTACCAATCTTATGTACTTTTAGGTAAATTGGGCAGCTTCGCAACCAATGCCCCTTCTTTTGGCAATAGAAACATATGGACTCTTTGGTAATGGTACATTGGACTATCTCAAACTTAGCCTTTCTCTTTACCATTTGGTCAACCGGGTTGACTGTGGTCGATCCCTTTCCATTGAGAAGAGAAGACTTTTCTGGACTTCCAATGTTTCCATTGTCAATGTCCATGAAAGTTTGGGAAGTAGGTATTCCAATCAAATTTGCTTTAACAGTGCTCCAAATCATTGTTGATTCAGCAACAACAAGCAAATAGGTAAGATCAATAAGGGTCATGTCGTGATTTGTCATCAGGGAGTGACTAAAGAACCCAGTCAATAGCCAACTTCCTTGAGAATTCGACACCCAACTCTCCTAGATTGTCAATATGTGACTTCATCTCCAATATGTGAGTACATATAGACATTGTTTGCCAATAGGGATTGAGTGACCTCGAACTTTTCAATAACCTGTGGGTTAAGGAGAATAATTGGAGGAGGTGGAGTAAGAGAAGTATGATTTCCATGATCCAATCGTGGGACATCATCTTCATTAGGAAAGCTTGTTCTAAGGGATTTGGGAAGACCATAGTTGACTGAACCAGGCATCTAGAACGGGAGAAATTCAATTTTGTTGATTTAAGTCCTTAATATAACACCCAATATGAAATATTAAGGCTAGGACCCAACACAATATTTTATAACTTGGAAAAGGGATGTCGTAGTCCAAGCTATAAAATATTTGAAGGTAGGCAAATGACGATTCACCAATTTCAACCATGAAAACCTAATAGGGTATTGGGTTTAAAATGGATTGAAACTCCTAGATTTGTTAAGATTTATTGAACTTTTCAATGTCATGTTTATATCTCGGTTGTGCCCTCTCAAGTTTGTGACTGGGATGCCGAGGATCACAAACAAGGTGTGAATAACCATGTAAATTAACTTCGTACCCTTAAGTTTATTACCTAATCGATGTGCCGGTTAACCACATGCACTCCACCAATCTATGATAAACATTACGTTACCCTTTTTCAGTCTTACTAGTCCATGTTAGTGTGTCGTTTAACCACACACGCTCCACTAACGGCTTGGTAAGGTACAAAGTCTAATTTCATGGGTTAGCACCAAATTCACATTTTCCTAAAGTAACCAAGATTGGGAATTTAATAAAGTTTAGTTACTTTATATTTATCATTATACTTTTAATAAAAGGAGAACTAATGTCCTATCCTACCCATTCCGCTAACGACCCTCCACCAATCAAGGAAGCGGTGGGTGAGAGTGGACACCCATTAAACTACCATTTTATAGGCAGTAACTTTATACCCCCTTATACATATATATATATATATATATATATATATATATATATATATATATATTAAACCTATGATATTATAAAAGTATAAGGGTTGAATTCTGAACTTTTAAAATTCTAGGGTTTGGAACCAAAGTATACATGGGGGTAACTTTATAAATTCCAAAACTTGAGGGCAAGTTTTAAAAAATTCAAAAAAACTTTTGGTTTCATAACATATGAGTTTAATATGGCTTTTAATGGCAAGACTCTTGAAAATCCATAATTGGAGGACAAGTTATGGATGTCATAAAACAATTTATGGGAAAAACTCTTCAAATACACAACTCATGAGTTTTAAAGACTCATTAACAAGAAAGATTTTTGGTTTTCCATAACTTGAGGACAAGTTATGGAATCCATTAAAGGCCATTAAGATCATCTAATAAACAAACAAACATGTCAAGAAAAACTATGATCTAGATTAAACTCATATGAAAAAGACAATTTAAATCAAACAATTTTCACGTAATTAGCCTACCCATTAAAATAATACAAAACATGAAAATTTTGAAAATTATCTTTTGAATTGGATTAGAATGGTCATTACCACATCAAAAATAGGTTTATAAGTTCAAAAACAGCTTTGGGTAATGATTCTAGTCAAATTTCATCCTTAAAAGTCGAAAATCTGCACTCACGGCCTCCTACTCGTCGAGTGTTTGAACCTACTCGATGAGTAGGATGATTTTACTCTTGGACTAGGTGAGTCCCCCAGTGGACTCGGCGATTCCACGGTCTAGAAAGCCAGCAATTCGATTTATACAACATTGCATCAAGTATAATTGAAAACCAAGCCTAGGTTCTGAGACCACTGTAGGGTTTTGTATACTACAACATCCTGTGGTTCACATATAACCCTAAATACCTTGGATCTATGTTTTCACAAATTCTAAATTCAAATGGTTTCCAAGGCATTAAACCTATAACTAGCATGCATTTGACATAAACCATATAAGATACTAGTTAGGGTAACATACCTTTTGTGTAGCTTGAAGTCTTGATGTGTTTGGCCTTAAGAACTTAGCCCCAATACTGTGGAAGCCTCAAATGAAGTCACAACACATCATGGACAAATGATGAAACTTGATAGAGAACCAAAACCATCCATATCCTCCAAGAATACATTAGTGGTCATTTTGGCTATGAAGTAACATATTTATATGTGGAATTCCAAAGGTCATGGGTTAACCAAAACCCATACCTATGGGTTTATGATCCATTGTTCATGAGTCCCAACTCTTTATATATCCATACATAAACTTGGTCCAACATGGATCATAAGCCCAACACATATAAATATAACTAATTACCATAATTAGTCCCCATAGATTTAAATTAGTCTCTTTTGAGCACTAAATTAAATTTTTACCAATACTAATTAAAACATATGATTTCATATTAATATATTATAACTTATAATATATTAATGAATCATATATAACCTTCTCTCAAGAGTCCATCCTAACAAATTGTTCGGATGATATGCAACCCAAATGGACCATGCTACTCTTGGGTCAAGTACATATATACCAATAATAGTTATGGACTTAGACATCTAATCCAACAAGATGGCCCCCAAGATTTTTGTTGATGGCTTACGATTTTGTTGGCTCCTCCTCTTCTCGATCTCAATCTCTAGTTTGTCATTTATTGGTGGTGTAGGGTTTCATCCTACTTCGTTTGTATTCATAATGGGTAACAATATTTCTTCATTCGTTCGAGTGTCTGCTACTTTGTTTTTATTTTCCTTTAACGTCTTTATGTTATCATGTTTTTTGCTTGTTGTTACTTGCATGACCCATGTGAATTCTCCCATAGTAATTGAAACATCTTACACTTGGATTCGGAGAGGTGTTGTTCTTGCTAGCAATTTGATCGATGTGCGTAAATTGTTATCTGCATGTGGACTTGTATCTTTCCCTTCTACTTGCTTTTTTCTCTCTTTTACATTATTTATTGTCTTGTACGATTTCTTACCCCGGAGTTGGTGTTGTTTGTCTTTTGTGACATGCTATGTTATCAGGATTACTTACTTGTCTTTCATGGTTATGATATTGCTCTATTTTCCCTACTTTCTTCTGCATAAGGATTGTGCCCACTCCCGACATTGTGTGAAATTTGAACGCTCCATGTATTGCAGATGCTATGACTCTAGACTTATGTATTTTTGACCTTCCGAATATGATGTTATATTGTGATGACATGTTGACGATTATAAACCTTAAAAAAATATAGAAACATTTTACAAAAAATTATTTTGTTATTATTGTGTTAGAGCTGAGTTTACCAGTGTTATGTGTGATATTTTGATGAGAATTCTAAGATTTAGTTGAGCCAGTATGTTATAGTATATTTATGGCTTCCCAGTTCTAGTGAAATCATTAGACCAAAACGTGAACTTGTGTTTTTGAGGAAGATAGTATGTTTTGCATCATTTACTGAAATATATCCAGGAAAATTTATGTAGTTGTAACATCCTGAAAATCATAAGGTAAAAATTTCATCTTTAATATAAATATTTAAAACATTCCTTTATCCTTATTAAAAAAATTAAAGTATTCCAGAGTAAAACAATTATCAGAGTAAATCCCAAAATCATGAATTGTGGAAAACATGAGTTTATGCGCTACGATCAATTCGGGCCCTTCCCTTTCGAACTAGAAGTACCTGAAACCATAAACCACAACTGTAAGCACAAAGCTTAGTGAATTCCCTAAATACCATATACCATACAAATCAATTAAGCCATACATGCTATATATAACCAATCAATCAATAAAAGTGCTATGTGTCAACCATAATCTTGCCATTATGCCACGAGTCGCCTCCTGGTCTTCCTTGCCAGGTCGGGGGCCAGCACCCTGGGTCTTACAGATAAGTGTCAGGAGCCACCTCCTGGTCTTCCGTGCACGCATCATGTAACATTATGTTTAAAATCAACTAAAAAATAATAAACTCAAAATCTCCGATATGTAATCTTTATTATTATTTTATATAATGTTAGCCAAAATCAATAATATTTAGCGGAGTGTTGGTTTCGGGGAGCCAATTAAATGATATAATTTTGGATTTTGGGGGTTAAAAGTGTAAGTTATGGATTTAATTTGAAAAGGATTTCAGAAGTTAGGGTGTGTTTGGTAATTAATGGACTTAAATTAAAAGGATTTGAAGGCTTAAGGCGTTGATTGGTAATTTCGGTACCTATTATGAAAGGACTTTTGGAGACAAGGGCTAAAGGGGTAAATTCCGGATTTAAATTGAAAAAGATCTTGGAAGGAGGGACTAATACTGGCATAATGGACAAATATTTGGGATGAGACACAGGATTAACCCCCGTAACCCTTACCCCCCCCCCCCTCTCGTTTCTTTGTCACAACCCTAAATCTAATGCAATTTACAGCCGCCATCGTCGGGGAATCCTCCAGTCACTGCCTCTCCGCCGTTAACACGAAACCGTTGCTACCCAATTTCCGATGAGGATATACCTCCGAGGTACATGTCATGGCACCGCCGCTATTGTGGTTATGTTTTACCGGTCGTTCACTGCCTCTTCGCCGTCACCCTCCTCCATAAATGGAGTACATCAGCTCGTTCGGGAATCTGTCAACCAACAGCTAGAGTTTTATCCACGAGACTTCAGCAGTGCGAGGTGAGTCTCCTCACCATACCACTGGGTCTAAGGTACCAAGTCCATCCCATTTATCTAGTTGTGATGATTATTGCGGATTTGCTATTGATACATTATGTATTTATGTGAAGACCATGCGAGGGTTCCCATAGCAATTAGTTATATGTGGTATGCTAGTTGATTGTGTGGTATTTGGTATGCTAGTTGTCTTCTTGATACTTACATGGATGACATCGGGGGTGGGGGGGGGGTTTCCGAGGCAGTTGGATATACGGCCATGTGGGGGTTCCCATGGCATTCCAGGCTAAGACCATGTGGGGGTTCCCATGGCAGTGATCTAAGACCATGTAGGGGCTCCCATGTCATCTGCTTTAAGACCACGAAGGGTTCCAGTGGTACCCGGAGTAAGACCTTGGAGGGTTTCCATGGCTTCCTTATATGTTTATATACATGGCTTGTGTAGTTGATATGATTTATGTGATTATGTGTATAAGGCCTTGGAGGTTTTCCATGGCTCCCTTATATGATTGTTATGGCTAATATGATTGATATGGCCTATGTCATTGTTATGGTTTATATGGTTATGTGGAATGTGTGGATTATGTGGGGTATGCTCTAGGGAACTCACTAAGCTTCGTGCTTAAAGTTTTATGTCTAGTTTCAGGTATCATTGTTTTGGAAAGGAAGGGCTCAGCTTGATCGCAGCGCACACACCTGTGTTTCTGCAATATATGATTTTGGGAAGAACTCTGATGAATTTTTTTAATTAATCATGTTTTTGGAATGTTTGGATTTAAAGATATATATGTTTTGACTGTATTGAAAAATGAAAATTTTTCCCTAGATTTTTGGATCGTTACAAGTTGGTATCAAAGCCTAGGTTTGAGGGATTCAGACACACTATCAGGTGTGTCTGAACTCAAACTGAGGATCTGTAAAGTTTTCAAAAGAAAAATGTTTTCAAGGAAAAGTTTTCTAAGACAAGAAAAGGGTGTGGTGCATTTAATCAGTTGAGCTCAAGTAAGTTTCCCCTAGAATACCCATATATGTTAATTGTTATAACTTCATTTATGAATCTGGGAATCGCATGCTAGATAGGGCTAGGGGAGATGCCTTTCTATGTTGTTTGAGCTCGTATACTTGCATGCTAGTGTTGAGTAGTCAGCGATAGATTAGCCTGATATGTGTGATGGTTTTTGAGCATTCTAAGTTCTAACACTCCTATGGTGTCCATGCAACCCTATGTGCCTTGGATCTATGTTTTCACTATTATACATGCAAATATACAAAATTCAAAAGCATCATCCTAACTAGCATATTATAGAGAAATTATACTACAAAAGACTAGTTAGATGACATACCTTTTGATGGAGCTTGAAGTCTTGAACCTTTAAGAGCTTAGCCCCAATAGTGTGGAAGCCTCAAATCGAATCACACAACACCATCAACAAATGGAATAACTTGAGAAGAAGGTTACTTTGGTTCTCCCTATGAAAATTGGCCCTTTCCCTCACTTTGTGTATCCACTAGTGCCATTTCATGAACCATAGGATCCTTTATATAGTGTGGCCCATTAGGGTTACACCATGTAAACCCTAATGTGCATGACTTTCCGTTTCCTTCATGATCCATGGGTTTTAACCTCCATGGAGTATCCATGGGTTACCACTTGGTTTAAGCCCAACATGAAGGATAATGGATCACAAGCCCACATATATAAGAATGAATGATTTACATAATCAATCCCTATATATTTAATTAGTCTCTTTTGATCACAAAATTAATTCCAAATTAATTCTTGATCAATACTAATTAAATAATATGATTTCATATTAATATATTAGAACTTATAATATATTAATATAAATCATAACTAACCTTTTCTCACTGGTTTATCCAATTGTTCTGATGTCATGCAACCCAAATGGACCATGATACTCTCGGGTCAAGTACATACCTAGACCTGACAATGGGGCGGGTTTGGAGCGAATCGACCTTGATCCAAACCCTTTTAACAAATTTCAAAATCCGATCCAAACCCGCTCCGTAACCCGCAGGGTATTGAATAATTAAACCCATACCCTTATCCACCGAATCAGTAGATATCCAAACCCGCCCCGTAACCTGTAAGTTTTTTGAATAATAAAACACATTTTACTTAAATCATAAAATCACATTTATTAAATAAAACTAAATTTTGATTTAGAAAACACATTATGTACTCGAGGACTTTCTATTGGAATTAAAATCCTTATTTTAGTTACTTCCGATTGGTTTTTGACCGTCGATTGCATTGATAGAGAATAGAAATTACAAACTTTCTTCCGGTTGATAAATAACCTTATTGATTTATATATAAAATTGGTGATTACACGATTAAATATAAAGGAAATGAAATCATGAATCTTGGGAGAAGAGTAAAAGACTGGAAGTCTAGAAGTTGAGTCATTGACTCCTATGTAAAAACAATTTAGTCTTTGGCCTTTTCTCTTTGGATTTCTGATTAGAATTTAATGTAAACTTTAGGCAATATAAATATAAATTTATATTTCTAAAATTTATATGGGACGGGTTATAAACGGAGCGGATCGGTGCTGATCCATACCCGACCATTTTAATAAAAGGGTTAGCAGGTATGGGTCATTAACGGGTAAACGGATCAAAAACTATGATCCAAACCCATATAATTGTTAAGGGTTTGGATCGGATCAGGGTCAAAACCCGCTCCATTGCCAAGCCTATACATACCAATATTAGTTATGGGCTTAGACATCTAATCCAACAATGTGGTGCTTGTAGCCTTGGAGATATTGTATGTTATGCTCTAATGAGAATGACTATTGATATCAGTAACTATTAAGTGTATGCTTTAAAAATTGTATACAGTTAGGATCTTACAGCCTTAGAATAACTAATTTGGCCTTATTTCATGTTCCTTGTATGGTTCTGGTCCTAGGGTAGAGTCTAATATTTGACAATTGATTAGATCCTATTCTATCTATAATTTGCATGCATAAGGCAGCCGACAATGAGGATGGATGTGGAAAGCATGGGTTGTGGTATGTGGACTGAATGTCCGATGATAGTTTCACGGGTTGGAGAGTACCCTAGGGAAAGCCTAGGATGAGATTAGTGTCAGTTGTTACCTGCTGGAGGCTTGTATGTGTGGATAGACTGGATTGTCTAGTGTATGCTAGTTAGATTTACTGTTACCTGAATGTTGCCTGCTTTGTGCTTTGTGGAACTCTTGAGTGATAGGAGTCAGCTACTAAGTGGATATGGCGATATCCAGGAGGTGGATGTCTGGCATCATGGGGAGTTCTTCAGTAGTTGATGGCAGGGTGAGGTTGTGACCCTAGGAAACCATAGGATATACTCCAATGAGTTTAGTGGGGCGGTTTGGTGAGTTTGAGACCCTAGGGGAGCCTAGGAGATGCTTTGGTGGGTATTGTGTTGTTGTCTAGCAGATATTTGGTGCACCAGTGGAGTAGGTGACTTAGAGGATTCAGGAGGATTGTTGAGGAAAGTATGGATAGGCGTGGAAGGTAGTATGGGCCCGTACTACTGAAAGCACAATATCCATACTCGAATTGGTGAGAGTCTTGGAGAATTTAAGAAACTTATGGGAAGGATAATTCTTTGTTATGCTCTGATAGTGGGGATAACTGCTTTACCAGACGAGGATGAGCACACATGAGGAAGGACCAGGGTTTGGTTCCGGCTCTAATGGTGAGCCAGTCAGTGGAAGAACTGTCAGGGTTTTCAGTTCGTCGTGGATCTCTTGTATCAGACAGAATGAAGTGATTGTGCGTTCTATTATGCTTTCGGTATTGGAGACTATATCTTGGGAGTAGTTGTAGCTCGGGTAGGGCAAAGGTTGCTCTAGCTATTGCAGTTCAGCCGTTGACGATTGAGTTGGTAAGTGTATCAGGGTGCGAGACCATGAATGATATAATTTCTAGAGCCAAGAGCAAGGGATTGACTTGGAGCACCTTTGGAAGAGGGGACAAGATCAGGTACATATATTGGAGAGTCCCGGAAAGAGACCCAAGAGTTCGGGTCAGCTTTTGAGAGGCCAGAAGGGCCGGATTCAGTGCAGTACTTGTGGGAAACCGCACGAGGGAGTTTTCGTTTCAAAGGTTTTAGCAAGCATATCTTTGGGTTTGTTTCCCTGCTTGTGTTTGGGTTATACCTTCAAACATTGTCATATGTCATTTGCATACCGTGAGTTACAGGGTGGTTAGTGAAAATTCGTTTCCCTCTTTGCTTGTTTGGAGCATTCAATGTTATCTGGGTCTATGGTCGAGATCGGTTCAGAGACGTGAGGCGGAAGGTCTACGGTCAGAATTGGTAACTCAGCCATTATGCTTAGGTCGGCTTTTGGAAGTGCCAGGGGAAGTGGTCTACTGAAGAGGCTTTGGTTTGGGCATCGGTTATTTGGACTTCAATATATAAGGGTGGCATCAATTCAAGGCGTCTGAGATTATTAGTTTCGCTAGGATTCACGAAGTGTTCGTCTGATCTTAAGGAGTTGTGTGGTCTTTTGGGGTTCGGGCCAGTAGTAGAACACTAGCACGAGTAAGCAGCAGGTTGTCAACAGTTTGGTTATTAAACAGTAAAAAAGGGATTAGGAATCCTTTTAATCTCGTATATTGCAAAGACTTAGTCAAATCTAAGTAGGGGAGAATCGCACAGGTATTCAGGACAGGGGTAGGTATGAGACCTGGATGGGTTTCTCATCCTCATCGAGGAAAATGGCGGCCAAAGTGGCTATTTGGTTTGAGGGTTGTGTGAGTTTGGAGTTCGGTAAAACTCCCCAGCATGTGGACCACGTCTTCTTAGGGCTTGATAGCATAATTTAGGGAAGCGAGTTGGGACTCCAGTCATGAATTGAGCTCAGTTTGGGTGTTCGGTCGAGTGTGTGCTCAACTCTATATGTGTTTCGAATTGATAGATTAAGGGTAAGGCATCGGGCTGCGGTTGTGTTAGGATGAAGTATTGTAAGACTACGGGGGAGTCGTAGCATTCATTATGGTCAGTTGGGGTGAAAGTGTTGTAAGACTACGGGGGAGCCGTAGCATTCACTAATGGTCAGTTAGGGTGAAAGTGTTGTAAGACTACAGGGGAGCCGTAACATTCACTAATGGTCAGTTGGGATGAAAGTGTTGTAAGATTATGGGGGAGCCGTAGCATTCACAAATGGTCAGTTAGTGTGAAAGTGTTGTAAGACTACGGGGGAGTCGTAGCATTCACTAGTAGTCAGTGGAGTGAAAGTGTTGTAAGACTACGGGGGAGCCATAGCAATCACTAATAGGCAGATAGTGTGGATGGTGTTGTAAGACTGTAGGGTAGCCGTGGCATTCACGGATTTGTTCAGATGACTTAGGCCAAGGTGGGCCAGTTCACAAGGTTGTGAGTAGGTCACAACATAATTGGAATCAGGAAACGGTAAGTCGAAGGAGACCGAGTATGATGTAAGACTACAGTTATTCAAGTAGCATTCACCTTTTTGCATCAGATTCAATAGTGACAGGTTGTCAGCCTATCATGATCGGATGGATCAAAGGGTTGAAGGAGCCATGAGTGGCAGTATTGATAGGGAGGTTATTGTGAGACGAGGTATCCTTCGGAGGTCATGTTGGGGTTCTATACATGTGTTCTAGCCCAACAATCAGTTTGGTATCTGATGTTTTGAGCATTTGATAGATAAGGTGAGATCAGGAAGGTCTCGACTGCGTCTAGAAAGCAGCAAGTAGTAGCAAGAAGAGTCGAGGTGGATTTAGTGACTTGGGATTCGTATGTGGAATTGCTTGTATTCGGGATATACACTAAATTGTTTGTAGTTGGATTAAATTGTCTCAGAGTGCTTGATCTGACCATGTTGCGTAGCTCTCGTCTGAGTCTAACCAATGTAGGGATGGGTCTTTTACCCGAAGGATTATCTGAGCCTACTGACAAGTGTAATGATCTGCAGGGATAATTGGTAAGTGATTTTGTTCCTAACAGGAAATCCCTAATATCAGGAGCCGAGTAGTCATTTGGGAAATTTACAAGAATGATTCAACTTGGATTTGGTGTGGGCGGTCTGTCATAGAGACAACCATCTCGAGACTTCAGGTTTCAGATTGAGTAAATGGGATCATGTAGCAAGGAATTCATTTCATATTTAGGTTTTAGAACCTTTCGGGGTTGGTTTTGGTTGCCTTGGAAAGGCTGGGGTATGCTTCTGGTTGCAGCCGTGTTGTTCATGTTATTTGGCATGTCGGGAGTGGTAAAGAATGATTTTGAGGAAGAAATCTAATTTAAGTGGGGGAGAGTTGTAACATTCCATTTAAAATCAATTAAACAAATAATAAAATCTAAAGCCCCAAGATGTAATCTTTATTATTATTTTATATAATAAAGATTACTAGCATGCGTAAGCAGCAGGTTGTCAACAGTTTGGTTATTAAACAGTAAAATAAGGATTTGGAATCCTTCGAATCTCATGTATTGCGAAGCCTTAGTCGAATCTAAGTGGGGGACAATCGCACAGGTATTCAAGACAGGGATAGGTATGAGACGGGATAGGTTTCTCATCCTCATCGAGGAATATGGCAGCCCAAGTGGCTATTTGGTTTGAGGGTTGTGTAAGTTTGGAGTTCTAGTAAAAATCTCCAACATGTGAATCGCGTCTTCTTGGGCCCTAATAGCAGAATTCGTGGAAGCAAGTTGGGACTCCATTCATCAATTGAGCTCAGTTTGGGTGTTCGGTCGAGTGCGTGCTCGACTCTGTATGTGTTTCAAATTGATAGATTAGGGGTAAGGTATTGGGATGCAATTGTGTTAGGATGAAGTGTTGTAAGACTATGGGGAAGCCGTAGCATTCACTAATGGTCAGTTTGGGTGAAATTTTTGTAAGACTACGGCGGAGCCGTAGCATTCACTAATGGTTAGTTGGGGTGAAAGTGTTGTAAGACTACGGGGGAGTCATAGCATTCACTAATAGACAGTAGGGTGAAAGCATTGTAAGACTACGGGGGAGCCATAGCATTCACTAGTAGACAGATAATGTGGAAGGTGTTGTAAGACTGCAGGGTAGTCGTGGCATTCACGAATTTGTTTAGATGACTTAGGCCAAGGTGGGCCAGTTCGCAAGGTTGTTAGTAGGTCACAACATAATTGGAATCAAGAAACGGTAAGTCGAAGGAGACCGGGTATGATGTAAGAGTACAGTTATTCTAGTAGCATTCACCTTTTTGCATCTGATTCAGTGATGACAGTTTGTAAGCCTATCATGATCGGATGGATTAAAGGGTTGAAGGAGCCATGAGTGGCGGTATAGATAGGGGAGTTATTTTTAGATGAGGTATCCTTCGGAGGTCATGTGGAGGTTCTGTACGTGTGTTCTGTCCTAGCAATCGATTTGGTGTCCGATGTTTCGAGTAGTTGACAGATAAGGTGAGATCAGGAAGGTCTCGACTGCCTGTAGAAAGTAACAAGTGGTAGCGAGAAGAGTCGAGGTGGGTTCAGTGGCTTGGGATTCGTGTGCGAAATTGCTTGTATTTGAGATATACAATAAGTTGTTTGCAGTTAGATTAAACTGTCTTAGAGTGGTTGATCTGACCCTGTTGCATAGCTCTCGTTTGAGTCTAACCGTTGCAGGGATAGGTCTCTTACTCAAAGGATTATCTGCGCCTACTGACAAGTGTAATGATCTACAGGGATAATTGGTCATCGATTTTGTTTCTATCAGGAAAACCCTAATACCAGGAGCCGAGTAATCATTTCGGAAATTTATGGGAATGATTCAGCTTGGGTTCGGTGTGGGCGGTCTGTCAGGGGGATAGACCATCTTGAGACTTCAAGTTTCAGATTGAGTAAATAGGGTCATGTTTCAAGGAATTCATTTCGTCTTAGGGTTTTAGAACCCTGTGGGGTTCGTTTTGGGTTCCTTTGAAAATCTTGGGTATGCTTATGGTTGCAGTCGTGTTGCTCAAGTTATTTGGGATGTCGGGAGTGGTAAGGAATGATTTCGAGGACAAAATCTAATTTAAGTGGGGGAGAGCTGTAACATTCAGTTTAAAATAAATTAAACAAATAATAACCCAAAAGCCCCGAGATGTAATCTTTATTATTATTTTATATAATAAAGATTACTAGCACGGGTAAGTAGCAGGTTGTCAACAGTTTGGTTGTTAAACAGTAAAAAAAGGATTGGGAATCCTTTGAATCTCATGTAATACAAAGACTTAGCCGAATCTAAGTGGGGGAGAATCGCAAAAGTATTCAAGACAGGGACAGGTATGAGACCAGGATGGGTTTCTCATCCTCATTGAGGAAAATCGCGGCCCAATTGGCTATTTGGTTTGAAGGTTATGTGAGTTTTGAGTTCGGTAAAACACCCTAGCATGTGAATTGCGTCTTCTTGGGGCTTGATAGCAAAATGTGGGGAAGCAGGTTGGGACTCCAGTCATGAATTTAGCTCAGCTCGGGTGTTCGGTCAAGTATATGCTCGACTCTGTATGCGTTTCGAATTGATAGATTAGGGGTAAGGCATTGGGTTGCGGTTGTGTTAGGATGAAGTGTTGTAAGACTACGGGGGAGCCGCAACATTCACTGTTGGTCAGTTGGGATGAAAGTGTTGTAAGATGGGGGAGCCGTAGCATTCACTAATGGTTAGTTAGGGTGAAAGTGTTGTAAGACTACTGGGGAGCCATAGCATTCACTAATGGTCAGTTAGGATAAAAGTGTTGTAAGAGTAGGGGGAGCCGTAGCATTCACTAATGTTCAGTTAGGGAGAAAGTGTTGTAAGACTACAGGGGGTTCGTAGCATTCACTAGTAGTCAGTAGGGTGAACGTCTTGTAAGACTACGGGGGAGCCGTAGAAATCATTAATATACATATAGTGTGGAAGGTGTTGTAAGACTGCAGGGTAGCTGTGGCATTCACAGATTTTTTTAAATGACTTAGGCCAAGGTGGGCCAGTTCGCAAGGTTGTGAGTAGGTCACAACATAATTAAAATCATGATATGGTAAGTCGAAGGAGATCGGGTATGATGTAAGACTACAGTTATTCAAGTAGCATTCACCTTTTTGCATCGGATTCAATGGTGACAGGTTGTCAGCCTATCATGATCGTATGGATCAAAGGGTTGAAGGAGCCATGAGTGACGGTATAGATAGGGCTATTATTGTGAGACGAGGTATCCTTCGGAGGTCATGTGGGGGTTTTATACGTGTGTTCTAGCCCAGCAATCGGTTTGGTGTCCGATGTTTCGAGCAGTTGACAGATAAGGTGAGATCAGGAAGGTATCGACTGCCTCTAGAAAGCAACAAGTGGTAGCAAGAAGAGTCAAGGTGGGTTCAGTGACTTGGGATTCGTGTAAGGAATTGCTTGTCTTCAGGATATACACTAAGTTGTTTGCAGTTGGATTAAATAATCTCAGAGTGGTTGATTTAACCCAGTTGCTCAGCTCTCTTCTGAGTCTAACCGTTGCATGGATGGGTTTCCTACTCGAAGGATTATCTGAGCCTACTGACAAGTGTAATGATCTGCAGGGATAGTTGGTCAGTGATTTTGTTTCTAACAGGAAATCCCTAATGTCAGGAGCTGAGTAGTCTGTTGGGAAATATATGGGAATGATTCAGCTTGGGTTCGGTATGGGCGGTCTGTCAGGGAGTCAGACCATCTTGAGACTTCAGGTTTCAGATTGAGTAAATGGGATCATGATGCAAGGAATCCGTTTCATCTTAGGGTTTTAGAACCCTGCGGGGTTGGTTTTGGTTGCCTTGGAAAGGTTGGGGTATGCTTGTGGTTGCAGTCGTGTTGATCGAGTTATTTGGCATGTCGGGAGTGTTCAGGAATGATTTTGAGGACGAAATCTAATTTAAGTGGGGCAGAGTTGTAACATTCTATTTAGAATAAATTAAACAAATAATAAACTCAAAATCCTCGAGAAGTAATATTTATTATTATTTTATATAATGGTAGCCAAAACCAACAACATTTAGCAGGGTGTTGGTTTCGGGGAGCTAAATGATATAATTTTGGTTTTTGGGGGGTTAAAAGTATAAGTTCTGTATTTCATTTCAAAAGAATTTCAGAAGTTAGGGTGTGTTTGGTAATTAATGGACTTAAATTGAAAGGATTTGAAGGCATAAGGGGCTGATTGGTTATTTCGGTGCCTATAATGAAATGACATTTGGAGACAGGGGCTAAAGGGGTAAATTTTGGATTTAAATTGTAAAAGATCTTGGGATGAGTGACTAATATTGGAATTAATGGACAAATATTTGGGATGAGACACGGGATTAACCCTCATAAGCCTCCCCCCCCCTCGTTTCTTTGTCAAAACCCTAAAGCTAATGCAATTCACAACCGCCATCGTCAGGGAATCCTCCAGCCGCCGCCTCTCCGTTGTGAACATGAAACTGTTGCTACCTAGTTGCCGACGAGGATAGACCGTCGAGGAACACACCATGGAACCTCTGCTATTGCAGTGATGTTTTACTGGCCCACTGCCTCTCCGCCGTCTCCCTCCTCCACAAATGGAGTACATCAGCTCGTTCTGGAATCTATCAACCAACAACGAGAGTTTTATCCGCGGGACTTCAGCAGTGCGAGGTGAATCTCCTCACCATACCAATGGGTATAAGCCACCAAGGCTGGCCCATTTATCTAGTTGTGATGATTATTGCAGATGTGCTATTGATACATTATGTATTTATATGAAGACCATGTGGTGGTTCCCATGGGAATTAGTTATATGCGGTATGCTAGTTGATTGTGTGGTATTTGGTATGCTAGTTGTCTTATTGATACTTGCATGGAAGACATCGGAGGGGTTCCCGAGGCAGTTGTATATAAGTCCATGTGAGGGTTCCCATGGCATTCCAGGCTAAGACCATGTGGGGGTTCCCATGGCAGTGATCTAAGACCATGTAGGGGCTCCCATGCCATCTGCTTTAAGACCACGAAGGGTTCTAGTGGCACCCGGAGTAAGACCTTGGAGGGTTTCCATGGCTTCCTTATATGTTTATATACATGGCTTGTGTAGTTGATATGATTTATGTGATTATGTGTATAAGGCCTAGGAGGTTTTCCATGGCTCCCTTATATGATTGTTATGGCTTATATGATTGATATGGCCTATGTGATTAATATGATTTATGTGGTTATTTGGATTATGTGGGGTATGCTCTGGGGAACTCACTAAGCTTCATGCTTACAGTTTTGTTTATGGTTTCAAGTATCGTTGTTTTGAAAAGGAAGGGCTCAGCTTGATCGCAGCGCACACACCCGTGTTTCCCCAATATATGATTTTGGGACGAACTCTGATGAATATTTTTAAATAATCATGTTTTTGGAATGTTTGGATTTAAAGATATATGTTCCTTGACTGTATTGAAAAATGAAAATTTTTCCCAATATTTTTGGGTTGTTACATATCACAAAGACAACTAGCATACAATTTACAACTACTTAACCAATAATTGCCAAAGTTCAGACTCTAGTTTTGCATGCAGTTTGCCAGGAGCCGCCTCCTAGTCTTCCATACAAGATGCCGAGGGATATCCCCCAGGTCTTCCTACAATGCATAAACCTAATGGCTCAGCATTGGTGCCTTCGACCCATAGAACAGCGAGGAGACTCACCTCGAATGTAGAAGCTCACTAAAAGAAATCCCTAGTTGTTGCCTGACGACACCTCGGACATATCAGATGAAAATAGCACCCAATTAGCAATTCGGTTCAATTCTAAAGTCCGCCATCCATACTTGGGGTAAAATGACCATTTTACCCTTTACCCAACATGAAACAAAATTGAAGCCCAAAAACAAAAGATCCAATAAAGCCTACTAATGGCCTAAATTTTCAAATTGGGCCCAACCCCATATGGGCCTTATCCTAAGCCCATAATTTCCTTAGTTACAATTCTGATTACCTCAAGTACCCCCTTAGGACAAACTTAGTCAAAGACAAAACTCAAAAGTCAAGATCAACAATCCATATTAACCCAACATGCCGAGTTGTCCTTTGACACGTCGTGTTTCTCCATCAACTTCGAATCGGGGAAAACCAAGCCAACACGTCGAGTTCGACTAGTACCCAACAACTTAATACATTAAGTTATCTTCATCGAATCCAAGTACTCCAAAGCTTAGATCTCAACCAAAATGAGATCTAAAAGGGTAAAGTTTCCAACTTTATCCCTACGAACCACCGAAATGGGTCTAAACCCAAACCCTAAACTTAAAAGAGTGAGGTCTCAACCATTAAGCACTTAATCTTCAAAGATAAAGCCCCAAAATGAAAACCTCACACCCTAGTGCCGGAAGACCATGTAAAGTTGCCAACTTTACATTCATGCATACCTAGGAGAAGCTCAAATGCTCAAGAAGGGCTTAATAAGGGACTTAATGCATACATAAGGCCTAGAATCTTTTAAAGCTTGCACCTTTTTGCCAAAGGAGTCCATGAAAACCCCATATCTTAAAGAATAAGGCTTTGTGACATTCTAATCCCAACATCCATCCAAACCATGGCATAAACATAACAATTTAGCCTAAAAGAGAGAGAATCTACCGATCAAGATAAGAACTTGATACCTCAAACTCCTTGCAAAATGGATAGTGGTTCTGGATCCAAGACTTCGTTCTCCAAGCTAGAAAATTCAAGATCTTCCCACTCCTTCATAATGCACAGAATTAACACCAAACTTTCTTCCAAGGCTCAAATGCTTGACAATGGAGGCTAGAAATCCTTTTAGGGTTTTGATAATAATGGAGGCTGATAAGAAGGCCAGCCAAAGGGACTTAAGGTCTTTAAATAGGGTGTAACACCCTAAAAATTAATGTTTCCTTCTCATCTGCCAACACAATGAGTTGAGGCACCCCAACACGCCATGTTGGTTCATTAAAATCTGCGGCCAAAACCATCTTGACATGTTGTGTTGAGGCTTCAACACGCCATGTCCTAAAGATAAACTTAAACAACTTGGAATCAACTTCATATCAGATATTCAAGTGTTACAGTAGTCATTACATATTAGACTAATATATTTAATTAATAAAGGTTAAGGTTAAGTTCCAAGCTTAAATGTATGTTTTTCCCTTAAGTTTTTATTTGAGAAAAAAATGTGAGCTATAAAAAAGAAAAAATGAAAAATTTTGTTAAAAAGGAAAAAAAAGTGAGAGAAATTTTGAAAAGAAAAAAAAAGTTGCAAAAGTTGTTAAGTGAATAAAAGCTTGAAAAGTATGAATATCTTGAGAAAGTGAAGAAATAAAACGAATTGCTAAAAGCCAAGGGCTTAGTAGTCAAGTTGTAATTTTTCTGTCAAGGTTATTTTTATCATATGTATGCTTGGGAACTTAACAAAAATACCTTGGGGTCAAGAAAATTTTCTAATGATGTATTTGGAGGGATGCAGAAATGAATGTTGTTCAAAATTAGGACTGTTAGTTGAAACATCTCAAATTTCAAAACCAAAAATTTCATTTTAATTATTAAATAAAACCATAGTTGTTAAGACATTTGTCAAAAACATAAGTCAAAATATCCAAAACATCACAATCAGAGTATCCATATCAAAAACATATGTCAAATATGATGGGTTATGAGCGAAACAACATTCCTATGGTGTTCATGCAAACCCTAATTACTTGGATCTAGTTTTCCTAATTGTACATGCATAATTGTCCAAGACTTTCAAACCCTAATCTAGCATACAAGAAAACTTGAATCAACATAAATAAACAAGTATAAGTGTTACCTTTGATTTCCGCTTGAAGATCTTGAGCTTTTGAGAATCTTAGCACCCCAAATGTTGTACCTCTAATGAATCACAAACACCAAAGCAATTGGAGGATCTTGGAGAGAGGGGAAAGGCTCAAAATCGGCTCTTGGATCTCTAGGGTTCAAGTGGTAGCCGAAATATGAAGCATAGGGGTCCTTTATATAGGTGTGAGATTAGGGTTTCAGTCATAGTCCTTATCCAATTACTTAGCCACCAAGCAGCCCATAAGAACCTTCTGGATCCCTACCTTGGACGAAATCTTACGGTCTATCCATAAGGATTTCGTCCACCCTATCCCTAGGGTTTCTCAACCTACTTTGCAACTATCCAATAATTACAATTTAGTCCTCAAAGTTTAATTAATCTCTTTTGTTTACAAATAATTCTTAATTAATTCTTGACCAATATGCATTAAACAAATATGATTTCTCCTTTAATATATTATTCATATAATATATTAATAAACCATAATATACTCTTTCTCCATTAATCATTCAGTTAAGTTGCTCCGGTGAAGGCAAACCCAAAAGGACCATGCTACAACCGGGTCAAGTACATACCAAATATAGTTATGGATTTAGACACTAATCCAACAGCCTCCCACCTGGATAAGTCTAATAACAATAAATGCAAGTACGAGTTCAAAATCCGATTAGCAATTGTAGCTCTCAAAAGCCGATGTCGAAGTCTGACACGTCCTTTAGATAAGGGATCATATAGTCCTCCATTCTCAAGATATCGTGTGGATAATCACATGGAACATAGTCATACATACTGTCAATCAATTTGTTTCTCGATCTCTGATCTGTCTGAAATAGAACTTAATCAAACACATCAATTCAGTCCTTACCGGGCCCGACACATAATTCAAACCAAATCATCGAGGGGCCCAAGATACCGCTTTTACCCTCATATGATCAAAGTAATAGATAAACTTCGACTTATATACATTTACCATTTACTCATTATACACAACAATGCGTTTTATAACATCAAGTTACTAATGTGTTTACGCATTATCAATGCACAACCAACTCTCAAACAATAAACCATATATCTAGGTTTAAAGACTATATGATATTATCATCTCACAATCACTCGCGATTAATTCCATGAAGTGATTCAAGTGAGTGCGGGTTTAATCCAATACTCAAATTCTTATTTCATAAGTACTCATGAACGTTGCAGCAAACTTTTGCTATGTCTAATACACTTTAGACAGTCTACAAACCAATTCATGACAGTCTTTTTTCATATATTCTTCCAACATATGAACGACTATGGACAATTTAAATAATCTTATTATTTAGGAAGTCAAAACATGCAAAGTAAAACAATAGTAAATAATTAACACAAGACAGTAACTTTACTCATAAATAAAACAGCTTTATTTCATCATCAAATTTTAATTACAATTTTTTATTCCAAGTTTCTAAAAGCTATCTAAACACTAAAACTAACATCGTCCTTCAGCCCAATGCTCCTAGCGTGCTGCAAGTGCTTAACCCTACCCAGTCCCTTCGTGAGGGGATCTGATGGGTTCTCTTCTGACGATACCCTCTTCACTACGAGGAGTCCCTCCTCTACCCAATGTCTAATAAAATTATATTTGCTGTTGATATGTCTGGATCTGCCATGATCCCTCGGTTCCTTGGTTAAGACAACTGCACCTTCATTATCACAAAAAATGTCCATAGGCTCCTTTATGGCTGGCATAACTCCAAGGTCTCTGATGAATTTCTTCAACCATATTGCCTCCTTCGACGCTTCGCTTGCTGCTATGTACTCTGATTCGTATGTTGAATCAGATACGGTCTCCTGCTTGGAACTTTTCCAAGTCACTGCACTGCTCCTTCATTTAGGGTAAACACCCAGTCCGACTGAGAGCGGAAGTTGTCTCGGTCGGTCTAAAAATTGGTGTCACTATACCCTCACACCCTTAAGTCATCATTCCCACCGAGGATAAGAAACCATTCCTTGATCCTCCGAAGGTACTTAAGAATATTATTAACTGCAGTCCAATGTGCTCTACCAGGGTTCCATTGATATCTGTTTACCATGCTCAAAGTGACGGCCACATCAGGGAGACTACAAGTCATAGCATACATGATCAAGCCAATTGCGAAAGCGTAAGGTACTCGACTCATCTCTGCTATCTCGGCTTCGGTACTCGGACTTTGAGTCTTACTCAGCTTGGTATTGCTTTGGATTGGTAACTCCCCTTTCTTGGAATTCTCCATACTAAAACATTTTAGTACCTTTTCCAAGTAGGTATTATGACTAAGTCCTATTAGTCTCTTACTCCTGTTTCTCACTATCCTTATTCCTAGAGTACAGGCAGCCTCTCCGAGGTCCTTCATACCGAAACACTTCCCAAGCCAGGACTTAACCTCCTGCAGGGTCGGGATGTCATTTCCTATGAGTAGTATATCATCAACATACAATACGAGGAAGCTAACTATACTCCCACTGACTTTAACATATGCACACCACTCATCCTCGCTTCGCAAGAAACCAAACTCTTTAACTTTCTCATCGAAACAAAGATTCCATCTGCGAGACGCTTGCTTCAATCCATAAATTGATTTCTCAAGCTTACACACTCTATTAGGGTGCTTCGCATCGACAAAACCCTCTGGCTGACTCATGTAAACGTCTTCAACCAACTTCCCATTAAGGAAAGTGGTTTTGACATCCATCTGCCATATTTCATAATCATGAAACGCAACTATGGCTAGCATAACCCTAATAGACTTTATCTTCGCAAATGGCAAGAAGGTCTCATCATAGTCAACTCCAGGAGTTTGAGTAAATCCCTTCGCAACCAATCGTGCATTATAAGTGTGTACTTTCCCATCCATGTCAGTCTTCTTCTTGAAGATCCACTTTCACCCGACCGTCTTATGACCTGGTACATTTTCAACCAAGTTCTAAACTTGATTTTCATACATGGACTGAATCTTGCTGTCCATAGCCTCTTTCCACTTATAGACTCCAGGCCCACCATGGCTTCCTTGTAGCTATTAGGTTCATCCAAATTTACTAGTGTACTATCACTAATAAACATATCACCTTCACTTGTTATGTGAAAACCATACAACACAGGCGGGACACTAACTCTACTAGAACGTCTAAGAGGTAAGGACTCGTCACTCGGTTTAACAGGAGTTTCCTCCTCGGGTTGATCGCCAGCGTTAGAGGTTCCTTCATCGCTTGATTCTTGAATCTCTTCAAGATCAATATTCCTCCCACTTCCCTCTTGGCTTATGAGTTCTCGCTCTCGGAATACCCTCTCCTCGCAATGAAGACAAAATTGCCACTTGATCTATAGAAAAGATAGCCAAAGGACTTTTGTGGATAGCCAATGAAAATACACCGCTCACTATGAGGTTCGAGCTTGTCGTGAGTCTCTTGTCTTAAGAAATCCTTGCAACCCCAAACCTTGATATGTGCCAATGAGAGGGAGCTTTCCCTGTCCACATCTCGTGAGGTGTTTTGGCAACCTTCTTAGTAGGCACTAGATTAAGGATATGGGTGGTAGTCTTTAACGCATACCCCCAAAATGAGATAGGTAGCGAAGCACGAGTCATCATGGAACGAACCATGTCCAACAAGGTTCGATTACGCCTTTCAGGCACACCATTTAACTGTGGTGTCCTAGGTGGCATCAATTGCGAAACGATTCTGCATTCCTTGAGGTAGTCGTGGAATTCAAGACTAAGGTACTCACCACCTCGATCGAATCGAAGCATCTTCATTTTCCTGCCCAACTAATTCTCCACTTCTTGCTTAAACTCTTTAAACTTTTCAAAGGTTTCTGACTTGTGTCTGATTAAGTAGATATACCCATATCTTCTATAATCATCGGTGAAAGTCACATAGAAGCGGTTCGCATCCCTTGTGTGGATCTAAAGGGCCCACACACATTGGAGTGTATGAAATCCAATAAACCCTCACCCTTTCCACAAGTGCTAGTGAAGGGTGACCTAGTCATCTTTCCAAGTAAACAAGACTCACACACGTCATCGTCCATAAGGTTGAATGACTCCAACACTCCATCCTTTTGGAGTTGGGCTATGCGCTTCTTGTTGACATGTCCAAGATGACAATGTCACAAGCATGCTTTATCTAAACTATTGGAAGAATCGATATACAATCCATCATTTCCTAAGTTGTCTATAATCATCAAAGTTTCATATATTCCATTACAAGGCAATGCTTCAAAATAGAAAGTACCTTTAAAGAAAGCATTAATAGAACCTTTTTCATTATCAAATGAAAATCTAAAACCTTGTTTCTATAAAACTTTAAAAGAAATCATGTTTCGTGTCATTTCTGACAAGTAACAAAAATTATTAAAATCTAGACCTAACCCACTACTAAGCACTAAAGAGTAAACTCCAATCTTGGTGACAGGTGACGCTTTCCTATTCCCCATGATCAAGTTTATCTTCCCATGCTCCACATCCCTACTTCTTCTTAGGCCCTATAAATCAGAACAAATGTGAAAACCACATCCTGTATCAAGGACCCAAGACATAGCATTTGATGAGTTGTTAGAATGAATAGTATAAATACCTGCGAAGGACGGCTTTATCTTCCTATCCTTGATATCTTGCAAATACTTCGGGCAACTTGGTTTCCAATTCCCTTTGTCATGGTAGTAGAAGCAATCAGCATCCTTTGGGTTCGAGGAGGGTGTAGTGGGACCAACCTTGGTTCCACTAATAGAGGTGCCATATTGGGACTTCCCCTTACGGTGGCTCTTAAAAGGAGCCTTCCTCTTCTTACCCTTCCCTTTCCCAATAGCCAAGACGGGGGCGGTAGCAGCAGGAGTTGATGCAGCAGATTTGTCTTTCAGACTACTCTCAGCAGTCCTTAGCAGGCCTTGAAGCTTGCTTAGAGTGACCTCATCCTTGTTCATGTGGTAGGTCATGCGGAACTGGTTGTAACAAGGAGGTAAGGAGTGAAGTATGATATCTATGGCCAGATCCTCATCGAAGTTAACATTTAACTTCAGCAAGCGATCCACATACCTCTGCATTCTCTTCAGTTGGGCCGTGATGAACTTTCCATCCTTTATTTTGGTAGTGATCATCGAGGTGATGATCTCGTACCTTTTCTGCCTTGCGCTTTGATGCTACCTATCCATCAAATCTTGATGCATCTCATAGGGGTAGTAGTCCTCATAGGATTTTTGGAGTTCGGCAGTCATTGTCGCGAGCATGATGCATTGAACTTTCGTAGAATCTCGCTCGTGAACTTCAAACGCAGCAATCTATTTAGGAGTAGCAGCGTTGATATCAACCTCCTTCAACTCCTTGTTGAGAACATACTCCTTGTCCTCATAGCGGGTGACCATGCTGATATTACAGATCCAATCATTTAAATTGGTTCCATCAAAAATACCCTCCTACACAAATTCATGAGTGAGAATGAGCCAGCAGGGGATGAGCTAGAACCGTTGTTCTTTAAATTAAACATTTGAAAAGAAAAAGAGACAAAGTTTGATTAGATAAGAATCCCCAATTAAACACCTAAATGAGAATTTAGGGCTAGGACCCAACACAATTATTCACAATTTAGAAAAGGGATGTCGTAATCTAAACAACAAATAATTTGAAGGTAAGTGAACGACGATTCACTAATTTCCACCATGAAAAACGAAAAAGGAATTAAGTTTCAAATGTATTGAAAATCCTAGATCTTTTGAGATTCATTGAATTTTTCAATGCCATGTTTAAATCTCGATATGCCCTTCAAGTTTGTGACTGGGATAACGAGGATCGCAAACAAGGTGTGAATAACCATGCAAATATACTTGGTACCCTCGATGTCATTTACCACCTAATCAATGTGTCGGTTAACCACACACGCTCCATTGATCTATGATAAACATCGAGTCACACTTTGCCACCATTGCTAGTCCATATTAGTGTGCTGGTTATCCACGCACACTCCACTAACGACTTGGCAGGGGTACAAAGTGTAATTTCATGGAATAACATCATTTCACATTTTTCCTAAAGTAACTAGGATTGGGAATCCATATAAAAAAATATTTAGTTACTTTATTAGTCATTATACTTTTAATGAAGAATTAGTTGTCCTATCCTACCCGTTCGGCTAACGACCCTCCACCAATCAAGGAAGCGGTGGGTGAGAGTGGACACCGATTAAACTGCCATTTTATAGGCAGCAACCTTATACCCCCCCCCCCCCTTTATAGATCGACTTCGTGAATAAGGTCTACTAACGGTATGACTAGCCATATTCTTATACATATATAATAAGTAATCTTTTAACATTACTATGGTATAAGGATTGAATTTTAACTTCTAAAACTCTAGGTGTTTTAGAATTTAAATGTTTCAAAATTAAACTTTTAATCAAAGTTTAAATTCCAAAACTTGAGGGCAAGTTTTGAAACTTTTCAAAACATTAGATCAAATTTGAAAAATAACTAACTAATCATATAATTAATATTTATCACATAATTTGACCTAATTTAATTTCCTTACAAGATAATTCAAATCAAAAATACAAATAATTAAATTTATCTTATAAAACAAGTAATTATCTTATTTATAACAATTATCTTCTATTTGGGTTAAGATAATCATACCAATATAATAAAAGTTAGATTTGATCAATAAAAAACACTTTTGGTAATTATCCCAATCCAAAAAGAGTCAAAATCCCAAAAAACCAACCACCAGACGAGCCGACTCGCCGAGTCACAGACCTGGACTCGCCTAGTGGCCCTGACTCACCGAGTTCATCTGGTGACTCGACGAGTCAAGCAGTCAAAGGCATGATTTTTCGAATTTTGAGCTTGAACAAGTTACCAATGCATCAAATACAAAACAAAAATTATCTAGGCTCTGATACAACTGATGGGTTATGAGCAAAACAACATTCATATGGTGTTCATGTAAACCCTAATTGCTTGGATCTAGTTTTTCTAATTGTACATGAATAATTTGTCCAAGACTTGCAAACCCTAATCTAGCATACAACAAAACTTGAATCAACACAAATAAACAAGTATAGGTGTTACCTTTGATTGCTGCTTGAAGATCTTGAGCTTTTGAGAATCTTAGCACCCTAAATGTTGTGCCTCTAATGAATCACAAACACCAAAGCAATTAGAGGATCTTGGAGAGAGAGGAAAGGCTCAAAATCGGCTCTTGGATCTCTATGGTTCAAGTGGTAGCCGAAATGTGACGCATAGGGGTCCTTTATATAGGTGTGAGATTAGGGTTTCAGTTAGAGTCCTTATCCAATTACTTAGCCACCAGGTAGCCCTAAAGAACCTTCTGGATCCCTACCTTGGACGAAATCTTACGGCTTATCCATAAGGATTTTGTCCACCCTATCCCTAGGGTTTCTCAACCTACTTTGTAACTATCCAATAATTACAATTTAGTCCTCAAAGTTTAATTAATCTCTTTTGTTTACAAAATTAATTCTTGGTCAATATGAATTAAACAAATATGATTTCTCCTTTAATCTATTATTCATATAATATATTAATAAAACATAATAACCACTTTCTCCATTAATCATCTAGTCAAGTTGCTCTGGTGAAGGCAACCCAAAAGAACCATGCTACAACCGGGTCAAGTACATACCAAATATAGTTATGGACTTAGACACTAATCCGACAAAATATGTCATAGTAAACATCCAATGCTAAACATCATGGTGTGTGCAAGCATTCATCCCGAGCTCTTCCCTTTGCTACCGGATATCCCTGAAACCAAAACTAAAAACCGTAAGCACGAAGCTTAGTGAAGTTCCCCTAAACTACCACATATCATTCACATAACATGCAACTAGGAGATACGGGGCTCGCCCACAGTCAAATAACGGGCCCCGCCCTATGAAATACATGCCACGCCCATGCTTAGTGAGATACGGGCCCCACCCACACTTAGCTATCTAGGAGATACAGGCCCCACCCACACTCAGCTAATAGTGAGATTCGGGCCCCGCCCACACTCAACTAACTAAGAAACACATACAAGTATAACACAGACAACAAGTATAAGCAAATCTACCAATCCATTCCATATCCATACTCAAGTAATGCTAAGATACGGACCCTGACCATACTTAGCTACTAATCAGCACACATAATATACACGGGCCGACATTGGTGCCTTCGACCCATTCAATCCAGGAGGAAAATCACCTCAAATGTTGGATGGTAGCTGAAACGTCTCTGCCCAGAATCAGCTCTACTCACTCCCTGAACCAAAACAACCCCTTAGATACCATTTCATACTCAGAAACCTTTAAGGTAAACTATAGTCAAAGTAAAGTCTAGGTTAAAGTCAAAGTCAATGCTCCGAGTTGACCCAACTCGTCGAGTTTGCCCTTCAACTCACCAAGTTCCCATAAATCGTAAAATCGTGAAATCGAGATGCAACCAATCGAGTTTTCCTCCAACTCACCGAGTTCTTCCCTTTTAATATAATCGGGGCACTTCGACTCAACTCGTCGAGTTCTTCAGTCTGTTAGCCCTTCTTAATGTATTAAACCCTTATTCTTCAAATCTACACCCCATACTCCAGATCTAAACTGGAAATGCCTCTAGAAGGGTAAAGTTTCCAACTTTACCCATTAATACCTTTCCAAAAGGGTTAAGCTCAAACCCTAACCCAAAAAGGCCAAGGTCTTAATCCAATCACCAACAAAACTAAAAGATAGATCATGGGGTCCTGGATCTGGACTCTAAGGACAAAAATATCACGTAAAGTCTCAGCTTTCTCTATATGCATGGCCATTAGCTCCAAAAGGCCAAAATGGTGGTCTAAAGGTTACAGAGGAACCACTTGGGTTGTGGTGACTTGGTAAGGCATGTGGAAGATATGGTGGATAACCTATTGACCCATGTTCAAATCCAGGCACTACTAAGCCCTTGTGGCCATGGAGGTTTGCCTGCAGTGACTCCAGGGCATGAGGCAAAGCCTCATGTTTGCAGCAGGGGATTAGTCGGTGCGCGAAAGCTGGCCCGGACACCCTCGTTAGGGAAGTTCCCTTTCCAAAAATAAGGTTACAGGGGACTTCCATGGCCATAAAGTTGTCACCTTTATGCCATGAAAACCCCTCAAGACCTTAGGTCTGAAATGTTCTCCACTTTGGACGCCCAAATCCCAAGAATCATATCATTTCGACCAAAAACAAGCAAGGAACTCCAAAATACAGGTCTAAATGACCACAAGACAAGGTTCAAGCTTTATACCAGCAAAATGTCATGGATGAGCCAAGGATTCTGGATCTATAAGCTCCTTCTTAAGTCCTCAAGCTTTTACTTCTTCCAATGGCTTCAATACACACACTAAAACACTTAAAATGGCTCACAAACACTCACAATAGATTAGGGTTTCGGACAGTGGATGCTGGAAATGAGGCCAACACCTTGGGGTTAAGGTGTTTAAATAGGGTGCAAACCCCAAAAATTAGTGTTTCACATCTGCCAGCCTACTCTTCGAGTTGACGCCTCTCAACTCATCGAGTAGGTCACCTAAAATGCGTGGCCCTTTTGATCTCTACTCAACGAGTTTGGGGATCCCAACTCGCCGAGTTGTTCTATAAATTAGAATAAATTATAAATTAAATACATACTAGGAACCAGGCATTACATTAGTATTTAGAACTTGGGAAGTAGTTAGGATCTAGAAACAAATATATGCATTATTGTAAGACATAATTGGCAAATTCAAATTGGGTTACTCTATGTGGTGTTTGTGAGCAAGGTTTTGATGTGCGATATTGAATGAAATCATAATGAATCCAGTTTGTTTAAGGATAAGCAAAAGAATAATACATAGTATTTTGATATGATATTATTTAACTATATATTTTAGGTCATTATCTTAATATATATATATATATATATGAATAAAAATGTCATATTTTAAGATATATGATGCTTAATATGCTTTGAAATGATCAATTATAGTTAAAATCAGACTTGGGATGCAAAAGAAATCAAAAGGAGCTAAAACAGATGGAAAATGAACAAATCCGGAAAGCTAGCTTAAAAATGCGTCGCACTCTCTTATGAGGCGCATCATGCCCTATGTAAATCCTAATATTTTTGCATTTTTTTCCTAAGGCATTTTACGACTTCAGAGCCAACAAAAAAACTCAATGCCACAATGTGGCAAGTCTTTCACCATGTCGTGGTGACGCTGAAAAGTATAAAAAGATCCAAAAAGTAACCCTAATGATATATCTTACAATCGCATTCGATTTTTACGAAAAAAATAAACATGGGAGATATAATTATGAGAGTCTAGAAGGTGGTTGGAGGGCCGGTAAGCTGATCTGGAGCAAAGATATGAAGGATTCGAGGGCAGATTCATGATGAGAATATTTCGGTTTTCTTTTCTTGTCACGATTAGTATTTCAATTGTGTTCCTTTTGTTTATACTTTCTGAATTTAGTTGTTAAAACCTTTTGCTTTGCGCTTTAGATAAGATGAATCATGAGATTTTGGATTAAATTGCTATTTCGATCGTTTGTTCTTATTTAATTTATTGTTTCAAGTTTGATTGAAGATATATATGCGTTAAAGCTTGTTACTTTATTACCTATTGTTGAGTCTATGTGATTAGAAGAACAGTCTAGTTATATGTTCTTGAATCATAGTTGTTTTATTACCATAAAATAATTGTGACTAGTGTTGGATCAAATCCTAGGGAGGTTAATAAAGTCATGAACTTTAATGTATGTGCATGTTTTAGATAACCATTCTTAGCAAGACTTAATTCTAATTACCTTTAGGATTAATAAAAATCGAATCTTGCATGATACAAATTGGATAATGAATTTAGGGATAATTAATGGCATGATGAAATCAAAAGTCCTTAGAGTCATTAGTATTCGTGTATGGACCAAATACATGAATCAATTTAAGAACTAGTGAATAATGAGTAAATAACGATTGCACTAAAGTAATTATCCATGATTTTGAGATGTTATCCAATTTGAACCAAAGTACCCTAAGCGATTCGCTTCCAACCAGTGTATCTAGTTAGTTTAGTTATTGATTTGTTTGAGATTTAATAATAACACCCTCCCCCCTACTGCTTTCTTTTATTTAGTATGACCTATAATCACATATTCTAATGTTAATTCATTATCGTTCCCCTTGAGTTCGATACCCTTGCTTATCAAAACTATATTATAAATGAAAACTACTACATTAAAATACACATCAAACTTATTTCAGTTTCTACTATGACACACGTAGTTTGTCTCATTTTCTTCCTTTTATGGGTGATTATATGTTCAATCCTTCTACAGTCTGCACATTTCCCAAGGAGGATTATGTGTAGTTGGTTAAGATGGGATTATTTTCGGTGGTATGATCAGTGTTGTTGCGATATTTGGAGCGAATGATGGGATTAGGGTAATTGGACTAAAATGTAAGTCAGACAAAGGGTGCAAGTTTTATTGATTATCTTGCCTGATTATTATGGATGGCACAATGTTGTTATGTATCTTACTAGATTCCTGATAGTAATCTGGTCATCTGCTCTTCTAATGCAGAAATAGGAATACACACTGCAAAAGTAGACAAATGTTAGGATAGAAAGTGATATCGAGGGATGGACCTCAGTAGTGCTCTCTAATGCCTTCGTTAGTTGTCAACTATGAGTGTTACAAAATAGCTTATTAAGAGAAGATTTATGCCCTTACCAGTGTGTTTTGAGGTCTTTATATACTAACAAAGGAGTACGGGTTCTTTGTTCATTGACCGGAATATGCATTTATGCATAGGGTGTGAAGGTAGTACCCTTCAATATAATAGTATTGCCTTTTATGTGTTTCCCGAGATGTTGCAAAGGATTTGTATGTATAATTTTCTTGGTACAGAATATTGCTTTGTCGACTACTCAATTGATTTGGGTTGCTAAAGGTAACTGATCTAGCAGTTATGGGCTTACTATGATGGTTAGCTATTTCCTAATGTGGTCGTGCCACTTCTATGTATGGACTAACCACCATACACCATTAATAATACAATGGATGATTACTCTATATTAAGAATCATATATATATATATATATATATATATATATATATATATATATATATATATATATATAGTATTCTAACTATCTACTGTATTGATGTAGGGTTAATTGTGAACCAATCAATTTAGTTATTTTAAGAAAGTGATTAAAAATTATTGTGGAATTAAAAATAATTGAAGAAACCATCTAATTTCACTATAAGGGTGTTTTAGTCAATGGAGATAAATTTAAAAAAGAAAAATTCTACATTTTTAGGGATAATTAATATTCTTGATTTAAAAAAATTCTGATTTTTTTTAATTAGTTCAATTTTAATTCTAACATAATTTTTTATTATACCCAGCTTTATTCTGTTAGAATGATATTCTATAAGAATGTCAAGATACATATTTTTGACATAATACATATTTTGATTGAATAAACTTCTTGAAGAAAGACAACATTCTTGAACCATTAGTTGAAAAATAACAAGATCCTTGTATATTCATGAAGATTTGAATGTGGATTCATACATATTCTTACAAAATAATAGTCTTATGCATTTTAATACAATTATACATATTCTAACAGAATATCATAATAATGAAATAAATTCTTAAAAGACATAGCATGCTTAAATATACAAACTTTGAACAAATGCACTTGATCTTTTTCAATAGTCCATAGTCAACTTGATTCCAACCATTCTTATGAGAATGACATTATGTGACATTAACATCACTCGAGAATTACGTTGTGTAAGAATAACATTCTGTGAGAACACATTTATCTTCATCATCTAATATATGCAATGCTCATGTCTCTACCAAAAAAAATACATAATATCAAACCATATGACAAAATACCCTTACAAACTTTAGTGACACTAAATTTTGCAAGGGTATTTTTATCATAAATTTGTGATTCTGATATAATTTATACCACATGATCATAACCAAAGAATTTTGTATAAGAACCCAAAGAATGTTGCTCTTCCTTATTATGACAAAATATTGGCTTTCCGCATTCTAATATTTTTGCCATTATGAAAGAATATTTGAAAGTTTAAATAACATTCATTAGGTAAATCAAATAAGTTTCATTACTCTAGAATAAAACAAAGCAAAAGAACGAAACTCATTATGAAAGGGCCAAATGGTCAAAATACTAAATTAGTTTTAAAATTCAGAAAATGTTTGCAATAAATAAAATTGCAAGAATGAATGAAAATGGAACAAGGAATTAAAGTTGTTGCTTATGCAATGGAAAACATGGCTTTTATTTGCTAGTGTTTCCGTTTTTTTGTTGTTTTTAACCATGTTAGTAATTGATTTTTTATAACCATTTTAGTAATTAACTTTTATTATTTGAAACGAGATTAAGATTGTATAACTTAACTTTTATAAATTGGATCTTGAAAGTTTGAATATGAAAAATTACTAATAATACAGTTAACTTATCAATAAATCGATAAATATTGTCATTCGTTTAATTATATATATTCATGTATACTTTTGTTTTCCAAGACGTCAATTCAGTTTAGACATATCAAAATTAATAATTAATAAACTATTCAATAGAAATATCAAATCTTTAACAATTATTCATCTGTAACATCTCGACTCCCGGATATAATATTTAGTTAATTTATATTCATTTTAACAAGGAAACTCGACGAGTTGGAGGCCCCCAACTCGTCGAGTAGAAATTGAGATTGCCACGTGGGTTTTAGAGTCAACTCGACGAGTTGGAGGACCCAACTCGACGAGTAGCATCTGAGCGAGAAAACTCTAATTTTCAGGGTTTGCATCCTATTTAAAGGACCTTACATCCTTTACCCCACCTCCCTCATCACCTTAACACCCTAAGAGAAACCCTAATCGAGCTATTATCATCTGTGTGTGTGTGTGTGTGAGAGAGAGAGAGAGAGAGAGAGAGAGAAAGAGAGGCTAAGAGTGTGTTTTGGGTGCATTCTTTGAAGGAGCTTGAGGAGCAAAAAACTTGGAACGAGAATGAGTCCTTGGATCCAACATTCTTTCATTTTTAGCGGCCATTTGGAGGTAAAAGCCCACTAACTTGATCACTTGTTTGTTAGATCTCTCCATTAGAGAGTTATGGCCATTTTTTAGCATTTCCCTTGGGTCCTTATTATCTTTGAGCTTACCTTGAAGCTAGGACTTCAGATCTAGACATTATTATGCCCTTTAGGCCTAAAGACTCGAACTTTATCCAGTTTTGGCCAACTTCCATACCTTAAATCCTTTGTTGAGCTTTGGTTTGGCAAGCTTAGCCCTAGATGCCATGCATGGACGTAAAGCTTGCAGATTTTTGTGGTGTTTCAGCCTTAGGAGGCTAGATCTAGAGTTTTAGGCCTGAGTCTTTCTTAAAGACATCTGAATGAGAGGATGGCTTGAAGGAACTCGGCGAGTTGGTGAGCCAACTCGACGAGTTGGTTAGGGTTTTCCCCCCGATAATTTGGACGCATTACAAACTCAGCGAGTTGGTGAGACAACTCGGCGAGTTGAGTAGGATTTTCCCGATATTTCAGAGAAACGAAGGAACTCGATGAGTAGCATAGATGCCCTTGATGAGTTGGGTCAACATGGACTGTTGACTTAATGGTTGACTTTTGTTGACTTTTAGGGTTTGGTCAAGTTATGGACTTAGGAGACCATGGAGGGGTAAAATGGTCTTTCACCCTTTCCGAGAGTTAGTAAAGGAATATTTTAACATCGTTGGAGTTGTTGTTATAAATTGTTAATTAGAAATGATTATGATATATGTAGGCGAAGTCTAGGCTTACCGTTGAGTACGAGACATACTTGCTTACTTACGAGGTAAGTCTTCTCACTATACTTACCTGAGTGGTAATACTGTGTGACCCGAGGGTCTTATTTGAGTCATTGACCGGAGGGTCTTATGTGTTTATACTGAGTTATGTAATATCATGCATTTTGTCTTTGTGATTTATGTTGTATATTATTCTATGCCTTGTTGAGTTAGGACCGGAGGGTCCAAACCAAGTTGTGAGACCGTAGGGTCCTGACTGAGATACTGGACTGGAGGGTCTAACCCGAGTTGTGAGACCGGAGGGTCTTCACTGAGATACATGACCAGAGGGTCCCTATTGATATATAGCCATGAGAGGCTAATTATTTTTGGGTGGTATTTTAGGGAACTTACTAAGCTTCGAGCTTACAGTGTTGTGTGAGATGTGTTTCAGGTACCTCTCAGGATCGTGGGAAGGCGTCGGCATGATTGTACACACCAGCTTGAGATTATGTTTTGAAAATTCTGGGATATCGTCAAACATTTTGATGTCTTGTGTTTTGAACAACTTATAAATTTGGGTTTGAGAAATATGAAACTATGTGTTGTGTGGTTTTAAAAGTGAAAAATTTATTTGAAAATTTAGAGTGTTACATCATCGATTATCAGATTGTGTTCAAAGTTAACAACAATAAAAATATAAATGGATGTCAAACCTTAACCATTATTCATTGAGATGGGTATTTCTTAATACGTTGAATCGAACAATTTAGGCATTGGCCATGACGACTTGTTGCTTGAAGTCGAAGGGTGATGCATGGACTTATTTCTTGGAATCAGATGTTGTAACACTCATTTAAAGTAAGAGTTAATCCTTAATATTTTAAATTTTCCTTTTGGGTGGCCACGGCGTGGTGGAGCCTCACCACGGTGTGGCGATATTTTCAAGGATCACGTGAATTTAAAGACCCGTCACAGCATGGCCATAAGTGTCACAGTGTGGCAGCTGATCTTAATGAAACCCTAATATTCGGGGTTTACACCCTATTTAAAGGAATGAGGAGGATATTTTTTGTTCATCCTCAGCCTCCGTCACCCTCAAGCTTCAAAAACCCTAACCCAAATTCCTTCTTGTGAGTTGTGAGTCCATTTTGGTGATTTTGGTTGCTTTTGAAGGAAGAAGAGGCGTTGGAAAGGATTGTGGTGCTTCTTGGTCGGAGTGAAGATCTCTTTAGGAATCTCTAGACCTTTATAAGTGTCCAAGCTCCTTGCTTTATGCTTCTATGATGATAGATCTAAGGTTTTGTCCCATTTTCTTCTTGTGTACCCAAGTTAGAATGGAAGGATTCCATAAAGTTGGCAAATTTATGGATCCTAAAGGTCTCTTTGAGATCATATGTTATATATCTGATGTTCCATGGAAAATGTTATTCTATACATGAGTTTGAAGCCTCTTTATCACTCTTTTAGACTTAAAATGGAAGAGACATGCATTGGACATGCATGTCCATAAAGCAGCAGCCAACTTTATGGGTCTTAAGGTAAAGGAATACTCTTCTAGAGAGTTTAGGCTTGTGTCCTTTGGGCTTTTGATCCCTTGAAAATGAGTTAAAAGCAACTTAACTAGAATAAGCCATTCAGACTGGTCCCCACGGTGTGACACTAGGTCGCCACGGTTGGCAACTAGGAATCAGTCGACTGATTTGTCGTTTCGTGCCCACAACTTGCCAAGGAAGGCTAATGCGTGGAGAGTTGCTGATTGCATTTTGACTTTGTCTTTGACCACTGACTCCTTGATCTAAGTGTACTTTTGGTCACCTCTTAGTTTCGGAAGGTGGACTAAGGGTTTACCTTGTATGAATTTCTAGGTAGATTATAGCACCTGTGATTCGGAAGTAAGAGCAGTAGCAGTTGATTATCGTCTGAGTGGTGAGTCTCCTCAGTAGACTTGTGGGTCGAAGGAACCAATATCAACCCAATGGTTTATGTATGTAGGATGTTAGTTGTCTTTGTGACTCTTGTAAGTATTTATATGTATATCAGGCGAGGCCCGATGCTGGGCGTGGCCTGATGAATACCAGGCAGGACCGGATAAATGATGGGAGTGGCCCGATACTTGTATTGTATGTGGTATTTTGGGGGATTCACTAAGATCTGTGCTTATAATTTTATGTTTATGATTTCAGGTACGTCCGGTTCCAAGGGGAAGAGCTCGATGTGATTGCATCGTATCCGTCAAGATTTCGTATTTATGATATGATTTGTAGTCTAATAACTATTTTATACATTTTCATACTTTGATGGGTTTTGAAATGAATGATTGGTGGTTTTTTTTTGGTTTAAAAACAAAAAATTTACGTTGTATTTTTGGGATGTTACAAGTTGGTATCAGAGCCTTGGTTTGAGGGATCTGCAAACACTCTCGGGTGTGTATGAACTCAAACTAAGGAATTGGTAATATTTTTATAAGAAAACGAATTTTCTATAAAAAATTTATAAAGAAAAGGGGGTGTGATGTGTGCAATCAACCGAGCTCAAGTAAGTATTTCCCAAAATACCAATACATGTTTATTTGTTTCAGTATGTGTATATATGTATAGCATGCTAGATTAGGGTTAAAGATATGCTCACGATTGCATGATAGGATGCTATGAGAGATGCCTTTGTATGCCTTTTATACGAACCTTTAGAACTGCATGCTAGTATGGATTTTAGAGGATTGGTTGGAGTGGCCTGATTAGGTAGTGCACTGGTTTAGAACTTGATGCTTGAATGCTACTTGCTTTGTGCTTTTAGGAACCTCCACTAATATTAATTAACTATCAAGCAAATATACTAGGTTACATGTTATAGAAATTAGATAATTTTTGAAGGTTAGGTTTAACTCTATTGCGTAGCTCTTGTTTGATCCCAACAGTTGTAGTATGAGACTTTGCTGTCAAAGAATTATCTAGTTCATGTTTCATGTAATTATATTTGTAAGGTAGTTAGTGGGTATTACCAGGAGTTTCTTCTGTAGCTGATGGCGGAGAGAGGTGTGAAGGTAATCCTGGGAGAATCTAGGAAGTATGTTATCATGCTGAACGTGTAGTTTAGCAGAATTAGAGAGTGATTTATGTTGAGGGAGTAACTTAGAGGATTCAAGGCAGTCCTTTAGGAAAGTATGGATATGTGTGGAAGGTAGTATTGGGCCCTTACTACTGAAAGTACATGATCCGTACTTGAAAGGGGTTGCTTGCTAATTTTTGTTGTTGTATTGATTTCCATGACCACCACCATGGTTATTTCTACCACCACGGATGTTTTGAGTCCCATAACGTCCACCTCGGGAGTTGTTATTGCCATGAAAATCACGTGAATTGTGATTATTATTTGTATGCTGAACATTCAGGATAGTAGGAGATAATGAATTGTCATGATGTGTACTTGTAACTAACCTGTTTTGAAGCTGATTCATGGTCTGTTCTTCGAGAGCTAGGATGGATCGGGTTTCCAGCAACGTAGGGAATTGATTGCGATGACGAAGAATACTAGCTATATCATCAAAACGCGGGTTAAGACCATTAATGGCATAGTTGACTGTATTCTTTTCAGGAACAAAAAATTCAATATTCTCAAGTAGATCAATGAGATTTTTAATCCGGGTGTAGTAGGCATTGATTATGGAGTCGCCTTGCGTGATGTTGCAAAGTTGTTGATCCAACGACATTGCTTTTGCATCTTTATTGTCACGAAACAAGTTTTCCAAGGAGTCCCACAAATCAAATGCAATTTGATTCTTCTTGTGAGAAGATTGTGTTAAGCTTTGAGTGATTGTACCAAAGATCCACATGTTAACAAGAGCATCTACACGTTCCTACTCTTTCTTGTCAACAACAACACTTTTATCATCTAGAGGACTAATGTGTTCAGCAACACCGAAAACAATAAAGTGAGTTTCAAAGACATCGCACCATGCATCGTAGTTCATGTGCTCAATATCAAGAGTAAACAACATGTAGGCTTTGATATTGGTAATGCCATAAGGTTTATCAAAAGGAGGGGCAGTAGATGAAACAGATGAGAAAACCATTGTATGGATAGGAAGAAAGAAAGCATAATGAGAAGAAGAAGGGCAGCCGACGTCAATGAGAGAATGTCGACAGCTAGGGTTTAGTTTGGCTTTGATACCATGTAATCAAATGATTTTCATATGACCTCTTCTCATTCATTAAAAGACTTTATATACATAATACAAGATAAGCCTCACACAAATGGGCCCATATAAAAATACAAGGCTATACAAAATAAGAAAATATCGAGACCACTAACATATTTAATTAATGATTTGGTTAAAGCTATGGATGATCCATTAGATTTACCTTTACATTATGGATGTCAAAAAATCTAATGGTACTCCGATCCCCTATGGGGGATATTTCTTAAAAAATCAAGGGTGGGGGCAAGGCCAACCCTCGTTTTAAATTTGGGAGCGGGGATAGGGATGGGAGTCCCGTCCCAAACCCCAAATAGGGCCCCCGTTAATACATTATTTATATTAATATATATATATATATATATATATATATATATATATATATATATATTAATTATACAAATATAATAAATAATAAATAGATTTTGAGCTTCCAAAATTCAACAAAATATATGTTTTAAGTTGTTAGTATAATGTTTTTGAGATATTATAATATTTTTGTTTTTAACATGTAAAATTATGCTATAAATAAGTATTTTTTTACCCAAAATACAGCTTATTTTAGCAGGAAAAAAAAAAAGAAAAAAAAAAACCTTCTGTTAACCCAAAAAAATAGTTTCTTTAGCCCAAAAAAGACAGCCAAAATGGGGGCGGTGGTGGAGGTGGGGTGGGGAAGCAAGAGATTTCGTGGGCAGAGATGGGGTGGGGTAACGGGAGAATTTCGAGAGTGGAGACGGGGGTCGAGAGATGCAATCTCTGACCCGTACACCCTCTTGGCATCCTTACTTTTCATCGATTATTTCTCTAGAAAGAATTATTTAAGTATTTCCTTTGTTTTTCATATTTCTTACTTAAATTAACTAAAAATTAAATAATAATTAAATATTTCTATATGAAGGTTTTATCTATTGCAAGCTACCGCTTGTGTGTAAACCAAGACGATTGGAAGGGCTATTTCCATCGATATCATTTTTCAACCGATCCCCGAGTTCAATCTCCTAGATTATCTTTACGATTATTTTAATTTTTATTTTTTTTATTTTTCTTTAATAATTAGGAGTGTAACATCTTTTAACACATTACCATATTAACAATTTTGAGACTTTTTCATGTCACGTAAACTTATCTCGTAAGAGTTGGGATGTTATGATGAAACCATTTAAGAGAATTGATTTTTAAAAGAAAAAAAAAATCCAACCAAGACACTTTTCTCCCTTATATTTTGTCTCTCTCTCTTTAGAAGCTTGGCAAGCATCTTTGGCGAGACCCTTAACGCAGGCTAGGGGCGGTGTTTGGCGTGTCTTGGCGAGGCTGACGACCCCTACTCCTAATAACCTAATAACTTTAGTACCAATCATTTGCAATTTTTTTATCATCATTCATCGATTGGTCTCTCACTAATATATATATTTTTAATTTGGTCTCACTGACATATATTTTTTAATCATCAATTCTATTAATTATTTGTAATATATATATATATATATATATATATATATATATATATATATATATATATATATATATATATATATATAACTCTTTAAGAACATTCATACATAGAAATATGTAAAACTAATGGTATCCATAATATATTGAACTTCATATATTTCAATGGAAAGCCATATCATTTTGTTATATTTCATACAACTCTGTCAAAAATAATTCTACAATGTATTTAGCTCTATAAAGTTTAATAGAAAATTACAAAAATTAATTTATACTATATATTTAAGAATTAAAATTTTCTTTTTTTTTTCTCATTGAAGAATATAATGGTCGTACTTTAAATCCACTGAATGTCAAATTGATATCTCACTGTGGTAGAGTTCAATCAATTGAATAACAAATAGACTTGTTATCTTATTAAACTCTTCAACTGAACTCACAATTATGGATGCACTATGTTATTTTGTGGAAATTGATTAAGTTTTTAAAACAAATGTAGAAAAGATTAAAAATAAAGTAATATTAAAAATGCATTTTTTAAAACTTATAAAAGTGTAGTTGTAAAAAGATTTGAGAAAAAACTTAGATTAGGTACATAAAATGTTTTTTTTTTCTAATTGACTAGTTAATGGTCAAAAAATATAAAAGACAGAAAACACAAAGAACACAGATATGGGAATTCTACTCTGCTAAACTTCGATTTTGCGGTACCCCACTCATTTTGAACCCTCACTATGGCGGTACCAACAACGACCGTCTAGGCCAAACCGCCTAAACTAAGACTCTGCACTTTAAGGACTACAAATCAACAACTCCAACTTTGGAATTAATAAGTCTACTCGGTATGGGTGGATGTTATAACATCCAAAACTTGTAATTTCACATATCAAGCCAACACCATTATATTATAACATGAAATGGAGGTGGTGATCCCATGTTATAACTAGAGAGAGAGAGAGAGAGAGAGATTGGTTGGAAAATAGTGTTGTCTGTCATTGTCGTTACAACGCATTTTACCATACCGTAAGGGTGGGGCGGTGTTCTCCTTGTTATAACCAGGCTATGGGAAGGCAATCTCACCATAACAGTCTAAGGAACACTCAAAATTATAAAAGCATATATATTTCTAATAGCATGTGAGATGTACTTTATCTCACATACTTTATTTTGGTAATTGTACTAGTATAGAATGTGTCTTTTTTATGAAGACCAAAAATCACCGAAACATTAGGCTATGACCTCTCATGATCAAACTTATTCTACTAGTACTGTAGCATAACGTCATGAATAAATTTCCAAATTACGTGATTAATTTATATATTTTTTAAATACACCTAATGTATATGTATGCATAGGTTGGTGGGGAAATATGTGTTAATGGAAAACTCGTTTAATTGATGTAAAGGAAATGACATAATTCAACGATTTACATCTAAAAGACGAAAAACGATAGAAACATGAGATATATGGTATGATTCGATTTGAATTACTTGTTTACACTTTGTATTCCATTCGGATATTTTAAATTTATATAAAAGATGGGAGAATAAATAAAATAAAATAAATAATAAATCCATAAATATCTACAAGTCTACGTTCTTGGGAAAATCAACAACCGAGAATATGCGCCACGTGTCTGATCAAAGACCAACATGCTCTATTTGAGATTGTGCCACGTGTCTAATCAGACGGCTGTATATGGTTTTACCATAGCCGCCAACGATATCCACTTTCGTAGGTTTCATCTAAGATCATCGGTCCCTATCCGAGTTGACTCAGGAGACGCTGACTCGAGATCTGATTCGGTCACCGTCAAACAACTAGGTCCGACGCCTGACGACGGAGAAACCGCTGGCGATTTTCTACTCATACTGATTATCCTCTTCAAAGCCATTAATCTGCTTCCCGGAGATCTGAAACCCTGACTCGGCGACGGCAATCGGAACTCATTATCCGCCTGTAACTCGCTCCGACTAGGCACATCTATTCTGACGTCGATTCCCTTTCTTCGATCTGCCAACGACGGCGTTTCTGTATGATCCCCGATACGTTGAACCGGGGAGCTAATTGAAGTGCTTGAACTGGGTTCGGCTACAGTCGCCGGTAGCTCAACTGACACCGTCATTTCCGATTCAGAAGGCTCCACCGGCGAGCGGCAAAGCGGGCACGTTGAGTTACTATGAAACCACATGTCAATACACTCCGTGTGAAAGCTATGTCTACATTTTGGCAAAATCCGACCTTTTTCACCCTCTTCAAACTCGGACAAACACACGGCACATTCCGGCATATCTTTGTTAGTTTCCGACGAGTACACAAACAAAGGGAGTCCCTTCAACACAGATGCATCAAGCCCACCGGTGGGCATACCAATAGTGCTATTCGAGTCTACGTAGAAGACAACACGGGTGGAACGATTGCGGCGATTACTACGTCGGGTTTCGTTACGGCGGCGGAGGCGGAGGAGGTACCATCGTGCGTATAGGTGGAGAAGAACCAAGAAAACGACGACCACGAAGAGGACAATTATTGAAGAAAGCATGATTTTGCCACTGAGAGCGTAGTTTTTCGAGGAGTCTTCTTCTTCCCCATCAAAACCCCATTGGGGCTTAACTGGAGAACCAACAGTAGGTCCTGTCGCAGACATGGAGGTAGTTATCGGAGATATGTTTGGCGGTGGTTTAAAGGGGAAAGATATAAAAGGACAGAGATGAAAAGGGAGTGGGAAAGTGAGGGGATTTATGAGGAAGAAGAGGGAAACTTCGAGGTTGGTTCGTTGAGGATTTGTTGAAGCTGTTCAGGAAGCAGCTTTCGTTGAAATAGATTCGGTGGGTAGACGCCATAGTTTGACGCGGGAACTTCAAAATTACGTATTTACCCTTATGCCTTTCTATATTTCTTTTTCTTTTGATTTCTGTTTTAGCTTTTGCCTTTTGTAAAAATATCTTACGAATTGTTGAAGTTGATAAAGATGATCATTTTATTTAATTGTTGGCTATCTTTATAAAAATGATAGAAAATGATTTTCAGATTGGGAATTTGGTCAAATGCTAAATTGTATTATAAGTTGCGCAGTAGTTTTTATGATGAAAAACCGTTTTGGAAACGAATTAATGGCTAATACTAGGTAACTAATTATGTTTTTGACTTTTTTCTTGTACATAGTTAATCATTTTTAATCTTTTATCTGAATTATAAATTAAAATTATTTCGACTGTTGTTCGAAAAAAGTAATTCTGATCATTGATATCTATTTTAGCCGTTTATTCACTACTCTTCCAATGATTAAGAACTTATATACATCCTAATTAATTTTTTAAATATTTTTATTAACTGAAATTGCATTGTTTTCCGAAAAAACTGATTATAAACAATTAATTATTTGTTGATTTTTTAAAAGTGTCAATAGGGTGTCTAAATGGTGTTTTGTTAGCAACACCCATTATTTAAATATGTTGTGTGTGCATGTTTCACTTTCTTTTATAAGATTTACCATTGTAGTGTTGTTTATAGAAAAAAAAAAAAAAAAACACCATTTTGAACTTGATTTAGGTTTCTTAAAATATAGATCTTATTAGTTCAAATTTAATTAAAATTTGTTCTTAATTGAATTACAATTTAATTAGATAGGTTTTAAAAGGTCACTTTTTGATAGTTAACACGTCAAAAAAAAAAAAAAAAAAAAAAAAAAAAAAAAAAAAAAAAAAGACATCTTCAACAATTAATCCAGTTCGAAATGCTACCATATTGTCACTTTACTAAAAGAAATATGCATAAATAGTTTATTTATTGAATAAAAAATTGGATTTTGGTCCAAACCGATATAAAATTCAAAATAATAATTTAGATTTGATCTAAATTAAATTATGTCGTCTCATTCAGATTGTTAAAATAAAATCCGTTTTATCCAATCACTCAAATATTTTACATCATGAATAATTTGGAACAAACTAGTTGACAAACTTAATTGTCTATCAACAATTATTTTTATAAATTTTAAGAGAAACAAACTATTATCATTTATTTTTTTTATTACTAGGTGTGAGACTCATGTATTACATGGGTTTATTTAAAAAAAATTAAATATGAAATTTTAACAATTTGGGAAATTGAATTTATAAGAAAAATGAAAAAAAAAATTAATTATTAAAATTATTGAGACTTTAATATATTGAATAAATTACATATATAAATCATTTTCTAATAAATATTTTACATATATATTACCTTACATATTAAATGTGGAATTTTAATTTAATAAAATGAAAATTACAATAAAATGACAAGTGGAAAATAGAAAATTCAAAAATTCTAGAAAATGTTAAGTGTCCAAATTAAGGAGAAGATGACATGTGGCAAAAAAACTTTCATTTATTAAGAGGGACAGTTAGATTAAGATAACATGACAATTAACTCTATGATCTATTGTTAATGCTATTTATTTTCTCAATGGCACTCATCCATTGGAATTTTAATTCGGATGGTTCATATCATATTTAAATGTAGCATAAACTATTTTAATTCGCATGTAGATAACCAAAATCAATCAAACACCCATATTCAAAATCATTTGACTCATGCTTTTAACGGAAGATCATTCTAGTGATAATTTGTGTAAAAAAGAAAAGACAAAACTGTAAGATTGGTCCCTGTGGTATTCAAAAAACTTTGGATAGGGTCCAACAAGTTTTCAACTTGCACCGAAGGTCCAAAATCAAGGTTTTTTCTGGGTTTTTGGTCCTGATACACTTGAAAAGTCGATTTTACCCTTTTCATTTCTTTTTTCTATTTTCTTTATTTATTTTGGTATTTAAATAATTAAAAATAAAAAATAAAATCTCACCTACCCCCCTCTCTCTCTCTAAACAATTTTATGTGTGTTCTTCACCTATGATTGTGCCAGCATCCAGGAATTGCTCGATTCCAGCCATAATACATGTCCCGCCACCATGAAAGTCCTTCGATCCACCGATATCGTCCCAAACCTCACACTTCACCGTCTCATTTGTGTATGGTCTGATTCTTATCTCCTCAGCGTTGCATCACACGCCTCATTCAACAACCATCTCGTCTTCGATTCCTTAAAGAAATTGAGAAGTAAGGAACATACACAACCACAACTCCTGTCGTTAGGTACGCTATCAAGTATTGTTAGTTTTGCGAATTGTCGATTGAAAATAGAGAATCTTTGATGAAATTGGTCCCTCATTCTCTCTCTCTCTCTCTCTCTCTCTCCACATATTTCTAGTCAAACTCTCACCCCTTTCTTCTTAAGAACCCTAAAAAGCAATCTCACGTTTTTTCACAATTAGAGGTTCTAAAATCTGATTCACCCCAAAGTCAGTTATAGGGACATGAGCGGAAGACCTATCGATAATTCATTTGTTGTTGAATTTGGCTGTGGAAAGAGATTGACAGAGGGGTATACATTCACTACCAACAGAGGCAGAAATGGGTGATTCAGGGCGTTGGTTTTGCTCTCGAATCCTTATCTGTCGCCACCTCTATTTCTCCTTTCCCATACCCCCTCTGATCATCTCGATGGTTGTCTAATCATCTAGGGAATATTTTAAAAACCCACACGTACACACAAATCAGTACTTGATATCTTCATCTGGTGTTTAAGATCAAGTTTGCGCAGCAGTTTCAGATAAGAAATCGCTTCAGATCAAGTTTAGGTTTGGATTTCATAGCAGAAATCGATTCAAGTGGTGGTGAAGGGCATTCATCATATCTGAAAGAAATGATTTATGGGTTCGTGAATGTGATGCTCTTGTTCTTGAACTCAGGAAAAAACGAGTGTTCTTGAGATTCATATTAATATTTGTGTGTGTGTGAGAGAGATAAAGAGATTTTATTTTTGATTTTTAATTATTTAAATACCAAAATAAATAAATAAAATAGAAAAAAGAAATGAAAAGGGTAAAATTGACTTTTCAAGTGCATCAAGGACCAAAAACCCAGAAAAACCTTGATTTTGGACGTTCGGTGCAAGTTGGAAACTTTTTGGACCCTATCCAAAGTTTTTGAATACCACAGGGACCAATCTTACAGTTTTGTCAAAAGAAAAACTCAAAACGTTCAAATGTCTGTATACAAAATCGCCGTAACTTACTAAACCTATTATGAACTTTCAAAATGATGTTTTTGTTTAAATAGTTGAAGTAATTTTAACCGTAATCATCTATAAAAGAGTGATCAAAACATAAGTAGTTACCTTATCAAGTTATTAACTCAGTCTTTGCAAAAATTTGAAATTATAAACCAAACACCTTTTCAAAAAAAAAAAAAATCATTGACAATAAGTTTTATTATTTTTGAAATAGACCAAAGTTACGAACTTCCTTTGAATTTCAAAAGTACTTTTGAAAAATAGTCATTAACAATATTTTTTGTCGCTGTTGAAATACTCCTAATAATAATAATAATAATAATAATAATAATAATAATAATAATAATAATAATAGTATGTGAAGCGTATGAATGGTATAAAACATATATTTCAACATGATGTGATTCAATCATTTATATCATCATCTACTATGAACAATTAAAAAAAATGACCTAACTTAACTATCAATCTGTTTTAATTTATCATAATAAATTAATCAAATAAAAAAAGTGTTTAATAACAAATAATGAACAAAAAAAATCTTAACTAATTTGAGACAATTGTCTTAATTTGTCATTTTATTTTAGTTTATCAAAAATATGAATTTTATTAAGTATAACCTTTTATGAGAGAGTGAAGCGGGTAGGGGTACAAATGGAAACCCATTAAAAAATTGGTCAATGATGCATTTACTTCCGTGTCCAATTGTCCACTCTCTTGACTTGCGGGTCATAGCGTTACGGGGTGATTTTGTGTTTTTGTTCACTTGCTAAACCGAGTAAACAACTCTCTTATTAGTTATTTATTTATATTTATTTTAAATTAAACTATATTCACATAAGTCAGATTAAAAAATAAGTTTAATTCTAAATATAATATAATAAAAACATTAAAACTAAAACTAAAATAAAAAATATTAAACATTAAAGAGGGCAAAACTCCAAAATAAAAAAAATTAGTGGTAACTAAAAGTCAAAAACTACAAAACAATATTAATCATAACAAATTTTTAATTAATGTATAATAATAGGGTTATTATTAAACTAACAACTAAAAAAAGTGATTAATAAAAATAAAATTACCAATTTTTCTGCAACACGATATTCCAACGTAAACAATATTGACGTATATTCAATATGAAATCTCACATGCAATAAAGTAGATTTATTATATTATGGTCAATTGATAAGACATGATATAAAGATAATATCCCATTTATTTAATGTTTTCATTAATATCGATTTCTTTTAAGAAGGACAAAATTGTAAAAATGGTCCATGTGGTATGTATTTTTTGGGGTTTTAGTCCAAACAATGATTTTTTTGGATTGGTGGTCTTTTTGAGGTAGTTTCGTTACGTTTTTGGTCCCTCGGTAAATTGAAATGACTGTAATGCTCTTGGAGTATTTATTTTTTATTTTTCTGAAATCTTATATTCATTTATTTATTTAAAAAAAATAAAAAATAAGTGGTCTCTCTCTCTCTCTCTCTCTCTCTCTCTCTCCATACTATCGACCCAATATTTCTGAGTTTTCAAGAACTCAAGAACAAACACTTATTTTCATTTCTGGAGCAACCCACCATACTCCTTATTAACACCATTATTTCTTTCCTCTTTTTTAGATTTCAAAGAAAGATGTTTACCCCTTATAGGAATCCTTAGAATCCACCAAGTCATTACCAGATACTTGTATGATAATCTTCGGTTTGGGGACCTGAGAGGGATTCGATGACATATTAATTTAGGGGTATTTACACCTCCTGCTTGTTTGTGCTTCTCAAAGCACCTCAACACATACTTTCCCCAAATCTTCGAGTCCAGTGCCAACATCAATAATACCTAAATTAGCAAAAGATTTAGCATCATCATAATCGTTCCCATCAGCTAATTTGGTCATTTCTGAGGATAATGGAGTGACCTTATAACCATCATCGTAATCATCGACCAATTTATCAAAGAAATCTTCGTCAATACCCTTCACCTAAAATGGACGATTTGAAGCCATCTATACCAGTCAAAACCTAACCTAAGAAATCTTACATCATTCAATTCCCCATTCTTTTAACTTTATAGCTATGAATGGTTTAAGAGTACAAGAAAATGCAGCAAGAACAATCTTCACATGAGAAAGAAGATAATAATAGTGCTTGTTTTTCTTTCTACAATGTAAGATTTGTTAGAGATCGTCACCATCAATCTTTACATGTGTTATCCCTGTATGAATTGAGCTCAATCTGGTCCTCAAACAACCCCACTCCATCTTTTTCCCCACCTAGTCTTCTTTACCATTTCTAGACCAGAAAACTTGCAACAAAGATACAAATCCACCACCTCCACCATAAGCATCCATTAGATCCATCAAATCATTGACTCGAGATGAGAAAAGATTAGAGGGGTTAGGGGAGGAGGGTTTTGATCGGACTCTGTGGAGGTTCGATTGCCTTCACAATCTTCGATCGCCTTCTGAAACTCACTGATTCGAAGCCCATAAAATCCTTCGTAGGGTGAGATACAGGGAGCGAGAAACAGAGAGGGAGAGAACTTCCAAGTCATAAATGAATTTGAATTCACTATCTTCTACTTGGGTTTTGTATGTAATTTTTTATCCGACGTGAGTTCTGATGAAAAGCAACAAAGTGGGAAAGAGAGAGAAAGAGAGAGAGAGAGAGAGAGAGAGAGAGAGAGAGAGAGAAAGAGAAGAGAGAGAGCCTTTTCATTTTTTTAATTATTAAAATGAATAAATAATTATTAAAAATTTAAAAAATGAATTTAGAAATAGAAAATAATTACCCAAGGGAATTACAGTCATTTCAATTTACCGAGGGACCAAAAATGCAACGAAACTACCTCAAAAGAACCACCAATCCAAAAAAGTCATGGTTTGGACTAAAACCCCAAAAAAATGCATACCACAGGGACCATTTTTGCAATTTTGTCTTTAAGAAGTTTATGTTAACCCCTACGTCGAATATGTTTCGATTCGTCTAGTTGTTAAAATGATAATGTATAATGGTCTTATATCATAATTTACTATTAATAAGTTTTGGTTTTTCTCTATTAGAGCTAAAAATAAACATCACAGACACTGTTGCAGGAGAGTTCTTTGTGTTCTGGCCCGATTCGTTGTATTCTTGACTGAAATATGCGTTTCAGATTTGTTGTGTGTTCGCTTGGAAGACATATTTTTTTAGTATTGTATTCAAAGCTAACATATATTTCGGGTTTTTATTGTGTTAAAACATGTTAAAAATACTCAAATCAAGAATAAATTAAAAAAATCACCGATTAATAGGATTGGATCTACCACATTAGTGGTTGTTTTTTCCATTCCCCATATATTTACACTTGGTATTTACACTTGGTTTTCGGTGCTTAATACATGTTGGGATGTAAACCCAATCCCACATTGGTAAAAAGAGAAACTATATGCTAGCATATAAGGCAATGGGTAATCCCCTTTATCACAAATTGATTTTAGAAAAAGCAACCTCATTGTCCTTCTATGTTGAACATGGTTGGGCTAGTAGTGATCCTAACAAGTGGTATCAGAGTTATGGTCATAGCCCGAATGATATGGTCGGCGCAGGTGGCACAATCCCCAGTAATTCCCAGTCCACGTGTAGGAATGTTGTCACGCGTGTTTTTGGAAGACCAACTCGACGAGTTATACTGGGTTTGGGAAACCCTAAATCCGGGATTTTACACCCTATTTATATATCCTAAACTCTAGGGTTTCTAGCTTCCATTATCCAAACCCTGAGTCCAGAAACCCTAATGCTAGTTTGAGTGTTGTGAGCCATCCTTTAGAGAAACTTGGTGTGTTTTGAAGCTTGTGAAGGAAGGAGAAGCTTGGGGATTCAAGAAGAAGCTAGTAGATCCAGAGACTCCATTTCATTCTCATCACTTTCTGGTAATTAAGTCTCAAACTTGCTTAGTAGCTTCTTAGATCTCTTTATTATCATTTTATTGGGTTTTTGGTCCAAGAAGCTTGATCTTTGGTATATGGACGTCTCAAGTTAGTACACCATCAGATCTGGAACCATTGAGGGGTTTCATGGCATAAAGGTGCAAACTTTATGGCCATTGAAACCCCATGCAAGATACAGAGTGACATTTTGGCCTTTTAAGCTTAAAGGGCCATGCATGGAGAGAAAGGTGGAAGATTTACGTGTTTATGTAGTGTCTAGGATCCAAATCTTAGTTTGTATGCTTTAGCTTGGTGGGTGATGGCTTGTGAACCAAGATCTAGGTCCTAAAGAGTTAGGGTTTGAGCTAAACCCATTAAGTAAGGGTATTAACGGGTAATGTTGGAAACTTTACCCTCAAAAGGATATTTTCATTATATATGTGAAGTATGAAGCTCAGATCTGAAGAGTAGGGGCTTAATCCATTAAGATGGCCCAAACTGACTAAGGAACTCGTTGAGTCCATAGAGGAACTCGACGAGTTAGAACGATTTGTCCCGATTTTGTACCAGGTAGAACTCGACGAGTCTGAGGAGGGACTCAACAAGTTGACTTGCTTTACCACGACTACGAGTAGCAAGGGAGCTCGGCGAGTTAAGGGGATGACTCGAATAGTTGGATTATGATTTCAGGGTTCCTGATTTATAGAACTCGATGAGTTGAGTCAACCCAGAACATTGACTTTGACCAGAATGTTGACTTTGACCGGGGTGTTGACTTTGACTTTGACCAAGGTTGACCGTGAAGGGGTTTTGGGTATGGAATGATATCTAAGGGATTATTGGATTTTGACTAAGTATTATGTTGGTAATGACAGCTCGGGGAGTCGTCAGAGCAGTTGTTAGAAATTCCTCATCGTGAGATTCTGCATTCAGCTTTGAGAGGTGAGTTTTATCCTATAGGAACGGGTCGAAGGCACCAATGTCGGTCCGTTTATGTATGTTAGTATGTTCTGGACTAAGTTCCGATGTCGGGGAAAGCCCAAGGAATGTTTGTATGCTTCGGGATTTCAGTACGATGTCGGGCGGGGCCCGAGGAATGTTTACATGTATGTTTCCGAACTAAGGTTCGATGTCGGGTGGTACCCGATCAAGGAATGTGTGTTTATTTATACTTGTTGTCTTTGTGATACTTGTATGTGCCTGGTAGGGAGGTTAGTGTGGGCGAGGTCCCGTATCTCATCACTAGCTAAGTGTGGACGGAGTTCTATATCTCATTATTAGCAGAGTAGGGGCGGGGCCCATGATAGGCGAGGCCTTAAGACGAGAATAAATAGTTCTTTGTATGATTCTTTATGTGATAGCACAATTATGTTATTGTCTGTATGTGTATAGAGGACGGGGCCCAGAGACAGGCGGGGCCTGGAAAGAAACAAATCTATATATCGAGCGGTGCTCGATGCCAGGCGGGGCCTGATGTCGGACACTGTCTGATGTCGGGCGAGACCTGAGGAAGGGGCGGGAGCCCAGTCTATATGATTATGTGATTATGTGTATGGTATGTGGTAGCTTGGGGAGACTCACTAAGCTTCGTGCTTACAGTTTTCAATTTTGGTTTCAGGTACTTCCAGTAGCAATGGGAAGAGCTCAGGATGACTGCAGTGCACACACCATTTGTTCAGCCCGGGATGTTTATGATGTGTTTTATGCATAAGAACAATCCTATGTTTTCATACAAACCCTAATGCTTGGATCTAGGTTTCTCTATTGTACATGCTTTGAATCCAAGACTTACAAACCTAGATCTATCATATATAATTCGAAATTATCATAAAGAAAACAGATTTAAGTGTTTTACCTCTTTCAAGTAGCTTGAAATCCTTGTAATCTTCTTGATCTTGAGCTTAGAGTCACAACTGTAACTCCTCTAATGGTTCACAAACCCCACAAGCAAGAAGGAAATATGAGAGAGGATGAGAAGTGCTGAAATCGACCCTAGGGTTCTCTTAGAAGCATGTGTAGCCGATATGCATAGCCTATAGGTCTTATTTATACTTGCAGGCTGGTAGGGTTTCAGTCTAAACCCTAATGGACAACTTAACCACCAAGCAGCCCAAGGAACCTTCTGGAATAAGGCCTTGGAAGAAAATATGATGGATCCCCATCATAATTTCGTTCCCCCTTAAGTCCATAAGGTTTTCTTAGCCCAAAACTTAACTATCATACATTTGACAGTTTATGCCCCTTTATTTAATTAATCACTTTTAGTCACCAAATTAATTCCTAATTAATTTATGACCAATACTAATTAAATAAGTATGATTTCTCCTTTAATATATTATTCTTATAATATATTAATAAACCATAATATTCTCTCTTTCTCCTTAAATTACCTTGTCAAGTTGCTTTGGTGAAGGCAACCCAAAAGGACCATGCACAATCGGGTCAAGTACATACCAAATATAGTTACAGGCTTAGACACTATTCCAACAGTTTATACTCTGATATATTTGACACATGTTATGGTATTTTTGAGATTCACGACTTATGATTTTTATATGATGAATGATATTTATGGTTTTATTAATGATTTAAAATGAAATTTTTGGATCGTATTTTTTGAATGTTTCAAGTTGGTAACAGAGCCTTGGTTTGAGGGATTCGGGCACACTCTCGGGTGTGTCTGAACTCAAACTAAGGATTTGATATGAAAATTTTCAGAAGAAAATCATTTTTTATAAAAAAAAAGAAATTTGAAAAGAGAAAAGAATTTTGAAAAGAGAAAAGGGTGTGGTGCATGCAATCAGTTGAGCTCAAGTACTCCCAAATTACCCATACAAGTTATGTTATGATATGTTTATGAGAATTGCATGCTAGATTAGAGATAAGGATCTAGGACAGATGCCTTTGTATACTTATATGAGCTTGTAGATTTGCATGCTAGAATTGATCAGCCAGTGGTAGGGTAGCCTATTTAAATTATGCCTGATTGTATAAGTCTTTGAATTTCATGCTAGTACATATTCCTAATTAGAGGAAAGAATGGTTTGATTGTATAATGTTGGTTAGATTTTCCAATGTATGAACGCTCCTTGCTTTGTGCTTTGTGGGACTCCTAGCGATGTGGGTTAGTTACTAAGTGAATATGCTAAGTCACATGGGGCACAAGCCGGATAATCTCAAAGTGATAGAGTTGACCATATTGCGCAGCTCTTGTATGAGTCCAACCGTTATAGGGATGAGTCTTTTTACTCGAAGGATTATCTGATCTTTGTTGCATGTGGCTATATTCATGAGGTAGCAAGTTAACATTGATGGGGAATCCTTCAGTAGCTGAGGATTGGGTGGGGCGGAGATTTCCCTAGGGCAAGCCTAGGATGAGATTAGTGTTAGGATCAATAGTAGTGAAAAGGGACTTGGTGGAGTCGAGGCAATCCTTGAGGAAAGTACGGATAGATGTGGAAGGTAGTATGGGCTCGTACTACTGAAAGCAAAGTATCCGTACTCGAGTCAAGAAGGGTTGAGATAAAAACCAGGAAACTTGTAATGCGTGTGTGATCCCTCGATAGTGATGAGTATTCTTACGGTTGTTATGTTATGTTGCAGTATGGTGACACTACAAACTAGACTAGTTGGCGGTTCAGGCACTGATGAGGGATCAAGCTCGGGCTCTGGAGCCGAGCAGCTCGATAAGCAGATGAGAGAGTTTATTTCAGCGGATATTACACGTAGTATTATGGACTAGACTCCTGTGATCTTTGGTACGGTCAAGGAGGGCATTTTGGAGATTTTGGACGAGAGTGATGGGTTTTGAGCATAACAACAATCCTATTGTGCACATGCAAACCCTAAAGCTTTGGATCTAGTTTTTTCTATTTGTACATGAAATAATCATCCAAAGCTTGTAAACCTTAATCTAGCATACTTTGAATCGAAAATCATAACTAAAACAAAGTTAGTATGTTACCTTTCAATTGTAGCTTGATCTTTAACAATTGAGAGCTTTAGTATCACAAGTGTAATACCTCTAATCGATTACAAACACCAAGAAGCAAGTTGGAGAATGTGAGAGAGAGAGAGATAGAGGAGGAGGCTCAAAATCGGCTCTAAGATCCTTCTAGGGTTTCATGTAGCTGAAACTATGACGCCAAGGGGGTCCTTATATAGCTGAAGAATTAGGGTTTCAGTCAAAGACCTAATCCGGTTTCTTAGGCTCTAAGCAATCCATAAGATCCTTCCATAATCCTTATCATGGACAAAATCCTTATGGGCTACCCATAAGATTTCGCCCACCCATATCCATAGGGATCCTCAACCCATTTAGCAATTATCATATAATTACAATATCGGTCCCTTAATTTAATTAATCTCTTTTGACCACTAAATTAATTATTGACCAATATTAACTAAATAATATGATTTCTCTTTTAATATATTATTCACATAATATATTAATAAATCATAATCAACCTCTTTCTCCATAATTCATCCAGTCAAGTTACTTTGTTGAAGGTAACCCAAAAGGACCATGCTACTATCAGGTCATGTACATACCAAATATAGTTATGGGCTTAGACACCTAATCCAACAGTCTCCCACTTGAATAATTCTAATAACTATAAATGCAAGTACGACTTCGAAATCCGATTAGCAATCATAGCTCTCAAAAGTCGTTGTCGAACTCTGACACCTCCTTTAGATAAGGGATCGTATAGTCCTCTGTTCTCAAGATATCGTGCGGACAAATACATGGAACGTAGTCATACTTACTGTCCAACAGTTTGTTTCCCAATTTTTGATTTTTCTGACATAGAACTTAATTAAACACATCAATTTAGTCCTGACCAGGCCCGACACATAAGTCAAACCAAATCATCGAGGGGCCTAAGATATCGCTTTTAACCTCTTAGGATAAAAGGAAAAGATAAACTTCGACTTATACGCTTGTACTATTTACTCATCAAATCATACACAACAATACGTTTTATAACATTAAGTTACTGATGCGTTTACACAATATCAATGCACAACCAACTCATAAACAACAACTTATATTTATAGGTTTAAAGACTATATGATATTATTGTCTCACAATCACTTGTGATTAAATTCCATGAAGTGATTCATGTGAGCACGGGTTTAATCCAATACATAAATCTTATTTCAGGAGCACTCATGAACGTTGAAGCAAACCTTAGTTATGTCTAAACGCTTAGACAATCTACAAGCCAATTAATGTCGGTCTTCTTTCATACTTACTTCCAATGTATGTTCGAATGTGGAAATTTTAAATAATCTTATTATTTAGGAAGTCAAAACATGCAAAGTGAAACAATAGTAAACAACTAACGTAAGACTGTAACTTTACTTATAAATAAAACACCTTTATTTAATCATCAAATGTCAGTTACATTTTATCTATTACAAGTTTCTACAAGCTATCTAATCAGTAAAACTAATATCATCCTTCAGTCCGATGCTCCTAGCATGCAGTAAGTGCTTAACCCTACTCAGTTCCTTCGTAAGGGGATCTGTTGGGTTCTCCTCTGACGATACCATCTTCACTACGAGGAGTCCCTCTTCTACCTGATGTCTAATAAAGTGATATTTTTTGTCGATGTGCCTGGATCTACCATGATCCTCGGTACCTTGGTTAAGGCGACCGCACCCTCGTTGTCACAAAAAAATTCCACAGGCTCCTTTATGGCCGGCACAACTCCAAGGTCTCCCATGAAGTTCTTTAGTCATATTGCCTCCTTCGATGCTTTGCTTGTTGCTATGTACTCCGATTCACACGTTGAATCAGATACGATCTCATGCTTAGAACTTTTCCAAGTCATTGCTCCTCCATTCAGAGTAAAGACACAGTCCGACTGAGAGCGGAAATTATCTTGGTCAGTCTAAAAACTGGCATCACTATACCCTCGCACTCTTAAGTCATCACTCCCACTGAGGATAAGAACCCAGTCCTTAGTCCTCCGCAGGTACTTAAGAATGTTCTTCACCGTAATCCAATGAGCTCTACCAGGGTTCCCTTAATATCTACTGACCATACTCAAAGCGAAGGCCACATCAGGGAGAGTACACGTCATAGCATACATGACCGAGCCAACAGTGGAAGCATAAGGTACTCGACTCATTTCTGCTATCTCAGCTTCGGTACTCGAGCTTTGAGTCTTACTCAACTTGGTATTGCTTTGGATTGGTAACTCCCTTTTCTTGGAATTCTCCATGCTGAAACATTTCAACACTTTATCAAAGTAAGTACTTTGACTAAGTCCTATTAGTCTCTTACTCCTATTTCTCAATATCCTTATCCCTAGAATATAAGCAGCTTCTCCGAGGTCCTTCATAGTGAAGCACTTCCCAAGCTAGGACTTAACCTCCTAAAAAGTTGGGACATTGTTTCCTATGATTAGTATGTCATCCATATACAAAACGAGAAAGCTAACTATACTCCCAATGGCTTTGACTTTTACATAGGACTCATCCTTGTTTCTTGAAAAAACCAAACTCTTTGACTTTCTCATCGAAACAAAGATTCCATTTGCGAGATGCTTGCTTCAATCCATAGATGGATTTCTCAAGCTTACATTCTCTATTAGGGTATTTTGCATCGACAAAACCCTCTGGCTGACACATGTAAACATATTCAGACAACTTCCCATTATGGAAAGCGGTTTTGACATCCATCTGCCATATTTCATAATCATGAAATGAAACTATGGATAGCATAACCCTTATAGATTTAATCTTCGCTACTGGTGAGAAGGTCTCATCATAGTCAACTCAGGGAGTTTGAGTAAAGCCCTTCGCAACCAATCACGTCTTATATGTGTGTACTTTCCCATCCATGTTGGTCTTCTTCTTGAAGATCCACTTGCACCCGACCGTCTTACGACCTGGTACATTGTCAATCAAGTTCCAAACTTTATTGTCATACATGGACTGAATCTCGCTGTCCATAGCCTCTTTCCATTTTACAGACTTTGGTCCTGCCATGGCTTCCTTACAGTTGATAGATTCATCTAAATTTATTAGTGTACTATCACTGATAAACGTATCACCCTCAGAAATTATATGGAAACCATATATACAGGTAGAACACTAACTCTACTGGAACGTCTGAGAGGTAAGGACTTGTCAATCGGTTCAACAGGAGTTTCCTCCTTGGGTTGAGCGCCAGTGTTAGAGGTTCCTTCATCGTTTGATTCTTGAAGCTCTTCAAGATCAATTTGCCTCCTACTATCCTCTTGGCATATGAGTTCTCTCTCAGAAAACCCCTCTCCTTGCAACGAAGACAACATTGTCACTCGGTCTATAAGAGATATCCAAAGGACTTTTGTGGATAGCCGATGAAAATACAACGCTTACTACGAGGTTCAAGTTTGTAGTGAGTCTCTCGTCTTATGAAAGCCTAGCAATCCCAAACCTTGATATGTGCTAACAAGGGAACCTTCCTTGTCCACATATTATGAGGTGTTTTGTCAACCTTCTAAGTTGGGACTAGATTAAGGATATGGGCGGTAGTCTATCAGGCATACCCCCAGAATGAGATAGGTAACAAAGCTTGACTCGTCATGGAACGAACCATGTCCAACAAGGTTCGATTGCACCTCTCAGCCACACCATTCAATAGCAGTGTCCTTAGTGGCGTTAGTTGTGAAACAATTCCACATTCCTTGAGATAGTCGTGGAACTCGATACTAAGATACTCACCACCTCGATCAGATCAAAGCATCTTTATCTTCATACTCAGCTGATTCTCCACTTCTTTCTTAAACTCTTTGAACTTTTCAAAGGTTTCTAACTTATGCTTGATTAAGTAGATATACCCATATTTTCTATAATCATTGGTAAAAGTCACATAGAAGCTGTTGGCATCTCTTACGATGGATCTAAAGGGCCTACATACATCCGTATGTATGAGATCCAATAAACCCTCACCCCTTTCACAAGTACTAGTGAAGGGTGACTTGGTCATCTTTCCAAGTAAACAAGACTCGCACGTGTCATCGTCCCTAAGGTCGAATAACTCCAACACTCCATTCTTTTGGAGTTGGGCTATGTGCGTCTTGTTGACATGTCCAAGAAGACAATGCCACAAACATGCTTTGTCCAAACCATTGGACGAATCGGTATGCAACACATTATTTCCTAAGTTGTCTACACCCATCACAATTTCATACATTCCATTACAAGGTAATGCTTCAAAATAGAAAGTACCATTCAAGAAAGAGTTAATAGAACCAATTGTTGGATTAGGTGTCTAAACCCATAACTATTTTTGGTATGTACTTGATTTGATTATCAGCATGGTCCTTTTGGGTTGCCTTCACCCATGCAACTTGATAGGATGACAATAAGAGAGAGAGAGTAGAATTTATTATATGAATAATAAATTAGTACTTAAAATGGTTTGATTAATATATTACAAGATTAAAATATTATTTGGAAATCATATTATTAATTAGTAATTAATCAGAAATTAATCAAGTATTAATTTTAAGATTAAAAGAGACTGATTAGTAATTGAGGGACTGTTATGCAAATCATTGATAGTTGCATAAATGAGCTGATTGACTCCATAGAGTGGAGTGGACGAAATTTATGGGGAAGCCCATAAGATTTCGTCCATGGGCTCTAAGGAAGGAGTTCATGGGCTTCTTGTTGACTAAGTTAGGTATTAGGGTTTCCAACTGAATACTCTAGCAACCACAGCTATATATAGGACCCTATACAAGGGTTTTCGGCCTAAGCATCCAAGAAAGAAACCTTAGCCGAAATCCTTCTCTCCTAAGTCATCCTCCTTGCATTGGGTACTTGTGAATCCATTAAAGGTGCAACACTTGGGGTACTAGACTTTCAGAAGTCAAGATCAAGAAGGATTAAACTTGTTATTGCTACATAACAAGAGATAAAGATTCTAACCCTAATCATATGTGATTTTCGATATATGTATGCTAGTCATAGGGTTATTGCTTTGGTGTTCATAGTTGTATGTACTAATTAGAAAAACCTAGATCCAAAGTAATTAGGGTTTCATATACACCATAGGAATGATGTTATGCTCATAACCCAACAGTGGTATCAGAGCCTAGGTCGTTTTTCTATTGAATAGATGCAAAAGTGAACTGCCAAAGGATCAAAAAGTCAAAATCTTTGTTGTGTGAACTGCCATGTATGGACTCGACGAGTTGCATGAACTCGACAAGTTCCATAGAGGATTCGACGAGTCTAGTGATCTGATGCGAGGATTTTCGATTTTTTGGCCAGTTTTTTATTAGGATAATTACCAAAACTCGTTTTTCTTGCCTAAAATTGATTTTTATGATTGGTATAAGATATCCATATCAAAATTGGTGGATTTCGTTAAATATGGATAATATATGATTATTTTGATTCAAATATTTAACCTAGTAATTTTGAAAAAGTTTTAAATTACATCCTTTAAGTTTTATAGTTTAAAATTTGAAATTAAAAGTTTTAGTTTTTGAAATTTAAATAGTTAAACCCTAATATTTTGAAAAGTTTCAAAATTTGTCCTTAAGTTTTGGAATTTAAAATATAATTGAAAGGTATTAATTTTGAAATATTAAATTCTAAAACCCTAATCTTTTGAATAGTTCAAATTACACCCTTATGGATTTTATTAAATTAATTAAGTGTTTAATTAAAAGAGAGAATTAATAAATCCATAATAATATAGATTAAATTTAATTAAATTAAAAGTCTAATTTATAGTTTAAACCACCTAGTATTTTAAAAGTGTAAAATACACCCTTATACTATATAAAATTAAAAGTCAAATATATTATATATGTATTAGTTAAATTTAGTCTTACCATTAGTAGGTCTCATTCACGAAGCTGGTCTATAATGGGTGTTTAAGGAAGCAGCCTGTAAAATGACCGCCATTGGGTATCCACTCTTACCCACCACACACTTGACTAGTGGAGGGTCATTAGCCGAACGGGTAGGATAGGACATAAACTTCCATTATAAGTATAATGGAATATGAAGTAACCGAACACTTTTATAAATTCTCAAATCTTATTTACTTTAGGAAAAATGTGAATGTGATGCTAATCCATGAAATTACACATTTCACCTTATTGGTTGTTAGTGGAGCATGTGTAGTTAACTGACACACTAGTATGGGACCAATGAAGGATGGAAATGGGTAGCTCATAGATTATCGTAGATTAATGGAGCATGTGTGGTTAACCGGCACATTGATTAGGTGATAAATGTCTTCGAGAGTACCAAGCTAATTTGCATGGTTATTCAGACCTTGTTTGTGATCCTTGGTATCCCAGTCACAAACTTGAAGGACCTAATCGAGATTCAACATGCCATTGAAAATTTCAATGAATCTCAGAAAAATATAGGAGTTTCAATTCATTTAAAACTTAATATTCTTTTTTGTTTTTCATGGTGGAATTGGTAAATCGTCATTTACCTACCGATAAATAGTTTGCAATTGGATTACGGCATCCCTCTTCCGAATTGTAAATTATTATGTTGGGTCCTAGCCTTAATATTTCATTTGGGTGTTATATTAAGGACTTAAATCAACTAACTTGAATTTCTCCCTTTTGTAGATGTCAAATTCTAACAAGTATGGTCTTCCCGAATCCTTTGGAAAAAGCTTCCCACATGAAGATGATGTTCCACGATTGATCATGGAAAGAGAAATCATTCTTCACTTCCTCAACCTCCTCCAATAATTCTACATGACCTACATGTTCGAAGACTTAAAAAGTTCAAGGTCACTCAAGCCCTGTTGGCTAGCAAACATGAAGATGGAAGGTTTGTGTGTACACACGTCTTGGAGATGAAGTCACCATTGACAAGCTGGGAATGTTAGGTGTCGATGTCTTAAGGAAGCTGGCTATTGACTTGGTTCTTCAATCACTTCCTGACTCATATAGTGAGTTCATTAAAGATTACTATATGATGGACCACGACGTGACCCTCATTGATCTTACTTATTTGCTTATTGTTGCTAAATCATCAATGATTTGGCACACTGGCCAAGCAAATTTGACTGGTTGATCAACCTCCCAAACTTCCATGGACATTGACAATGGCAACATTGGAAGTCCAGTAAAACTTACTCTTCCCAATAGAAATGGATTGGCCAAGGTCAAACCGTTTGACCAAATGGTAAAGAGAAAGGTTGAATATGAGATTGTCCCATGTGTCGTTCCAAAAGAGTTTGTTTGTTTCTATTGTCAAGAGAAGGGGATTGGTTGCGAAGCTGCCATATCTACCTAAAGGATCGCAAGGATGGGAGAGTCTAGATGTATGACTTTGGTTCAGGTAAAATCCACTATCTAACTCTATTAAGTTTCTATTTGTAGATTCTAATACATGATGTGATAAGATTGCATTTTGATGTTTTGTAGGATCGAAGAAAAGAAAGGAAGCTTAAAGGAAAAGTATGTTGAATCTGATCACGAAGAGATGAATTTCGATCGCATGGTTCGATGATCGGATTTTTGAGCTGCTACATAGAAGTTATGATAGATTGCTTAGGAATATTTAGTAACATAGTTTTCATTTGTAATTGCGTTGTAAGGACAGGGTTTCCACACTTTTATAAATAAAGAAAATTTTGATTTTTTGTCTTGCAATGACATTTGTGAAAATTGATGTTTGTATATTTCTATTGTTAGCAATATTAAAAATGGATGTGATTCTTATTTATGTTATTTGTGGTGGTGTCGAAAATTTACTAAACAAGGAATGATTCTCATCACCCAAGTTTTAATTGGACAGAAACTTGGAATCATGCAACTGGTATTGTATGATGTATGAGAACCTTCGAATTTAGGAAATTAAGACTAATTCCTTGTCCATATATAAATGTGAGTCAAGTGAAGGACTAGGGAATCTAGTACACATTATTGTGCACTAGTCAGGTCCACCCCAAAGAACGATGAGACTATTCGTCATGATTTACTAAAGGTCTAGTAAACATAGTTATGCTTATATGATTAAGTATAAATCTAATACCTTGAAAATTTTCAATGTATATCAGAGCGAATAAGAAGAATCAATTAGGCAGAAAGATAAAAGTTTCTCCAATCCGAAAGGAAAGGAGAGTACTTATCTATCGTGTTTTATGATCATCTTAATGAATATGAAACCATATCACAATTGATCCTCTAAGGACACCTTAGTACATTTGTATGGCTAAGAATAGGAATTTGGAATTGTTGAAATGGTTAAATCGTAAGGATGAGTCATACTTCATTCCAAAATCGAGTCTTAGAGTTATACTCCAAGATTGTGTTTTGAGTGACATGATCTGAAGAAGGTTTATAACACTCATCAAATATGGAGTAAAAATGTTTCTTACTCTTGCGCATTTGAAATTGGTAAGTTGTGATAACTTGGATAAGACAAAGACCAACTAAGACCAATTATGTAAAGTGTTTGTCTTGATAGGAACCTGCACTATCTCTTGAATATTTGTTTGTCAAGGAATGCTTCTTGACAAGAGAATCTTCTATGTCACGAGGTCAGTAGGAGTCTTAATGTTCTTGAAAAGTTTCAAGAACTAATCAAGAAAGAACCTATTCATAATCACTAGCACACGACTTGAGGTTTGTAACCAATCATGTTGATATATTCTTGTTTCTGTGCCATTCTAGTTAAGTTAACTATACATGTGAAATCTATGAGTTCTCATTTGAATGCATAAAGGAAATGCACCTTGATCAATGAAAGTACATTGATTTGTAAGGGTAAGCTGCTGAACAACTTGGAAGCAATGGTAGGGACTCGTTTTGCCAGGAGGCAAGAAATTAAGATTGAACAAGTTCAATCCATATGAGTTTGGATTTGTCACAAACATTATCTTAAGATTATGGCAAATTCATATGGATAGGAACACATACACCATAAAATCTAAGTGATAAGGTTTCTCTCCATTTCATGAAAATGATTGTGAGGAAACGCTTTCACCAAGAAGATTTTAAGGAGATATCAATTGTGATATTTTCATTCTCAAATTCGATTATGATTACGGTATCCCTCTTCATAATTCGAATTGTGAGAAGTGGCAAATAGTTTGAACATTTAAGACTTATTGTTGTTAGTTCTGAAACACACATATGAGCTTTCTAATAAAAGGTGTATGAGCTTAGATAAAGGTTATCGAAACATCTCGTATTAGAAATCTGAACTTTGGTAAAGAAGTCAATAAGTATTGATTTCTAGAAAGTCCAAATGATTTCTGAATACATGTCAAAGCTAGTGGGAGCATAAGTGTTATGCTGGTAAAAATATAATCATCATGTTAGTGGGAGCATGCTTATTATGTTAAGTGTTGCGAGCTAGCAATATTAATTATTGAAAAGAAAAGTTTCAATTCGCAAAGTTACAGAGGTTGAAAAGTTGTTTTTTCTAAAATTAAGGGAGAGGAACTTATACTTCACTTCAAATCTAAAAGATTAGATCAAGAAATTTTAATCAAATTTATTCAAAGGACATATATGAATGTTATGTTGAAAAGGTTCAACATAAGGAAATACTATATGACAATGTTATAGCAGGAGACTGGTAAAGTATCATGTCTTTATGTAATACATTATGTATTATATCCTATATGCTTCAGGTATAGGATCGATTACATATGATGTAATATTCGATCGTTCTGTCTATTCCTAATGCCTAGGGCGTTAAGAGGGAAAAGGACCAGAATCGGATATGACTAAAGTAAGTTAAGCAACTGTTAAGTACAATCTAAGGTTCGCCAAGGATTGGTCACTTGTGGGCAATTGGAAGTATAGTAATGGATGGACCATATTGACATTATTATGAATAGATAGGATTTTATTAAGAATGAGTTGTCATATGGCAAATATGGAAATGTTTCCATAATAGGAGTTGGATATTAAGAATCTATGTAGATTATAAACTTTTATGCAAGAAGAATGTTCAAAGGAATGTACTTTGAATGTGAGACATCATATCTATGGAGTTGTTTTGTAACAATCTCCAATAGAGCACTTTGTAATTTCATTGGCAAAGTCTTGGTGACTTTGGTGTTATGACATTATAAAAGGATAATTGCATAAAATGTTAGAATCAAACACATTCTAATAGTGGAAATAATTTGGTATTCTTACACTTGTGATAAGGATTAGGAATTGTGAAATGAGCATCATTGGAAATGTGTACAATTGATCTATTTCACAAAGTAAGTACCATATGCAAACATAGTGTGCATGCTTCGAGCATGGGATAACTATTGTTTTTAATTCAATTATTAAGTTGAGTATCTGAAACATTATACAATGAATAATGTGTAATCAATATGGTGACTAAATAATAAGTGTTTTATTTATACTCAAGAGTTTGAGGACATATTAGATTCGATTATTCTTGTGCTTCATTTCACATGTTTTGACCACCCGAATAACTAGGTTATTCAAACATCCATAGTCAATCATACTTTGGAAGTAGGTAATAAGGTAAGACTGTCATGAATCCGACTGTAGATTGTCTAAAACGTTTAGACATAGCAAAAGTCTGGTGCAATGTTCAAGAGTGCTCCTGAAATAAGATTTCAGTATTAGATTAAACCTACGTTCACGTGAATCACTTCATGGATTTTATCACGAGTGATTGTGAGACGATAATACCTCATATTCTTGAAAATACGAGTCGTTGTTTATGAGTCGGTTGCACATTGATAATATGTAAACACATTAGTAACCTAATGTTATAAAACGTATTATTGTGTGTAATTTGATGAGTAAATAGTGAAAGCATATGAGTTGACATTTTCCATTCCTTTTACCCAATGTGGGATAAAAGCGATATCTGTGTGCCCCTTGATGATTTAGTGATGACACCGTAAAGCGCTTGGCCAAGCCTGGATTAATTTGATTTGTTCAATTAGTCAGTCATCTTAAATTGGGAAACAACATATAGATAAAGAGAATGATTATAATCCATGTCTTATGTCTATACGATATCTTGAGAATGGAGGAATATATGATCCCTTATCTTAAGGATGCGTTGTTGATAAGATCAGAGTTCGATAGTGGCTTTTGAAAGCTACGATTGCTAATCATATTCTGAAGTCGTACATGCAATAATAGTTATTAGACTTATCCAAGTGGGAGACTGTTGGATTAGGTGTCAAAGCCCATAACTATTTTTGGTATGTACTTGATTTGATTATGAGCATGGTCCTTTTGGGTTGCCTTCACTCATGCAACTTGATAGGATGACAAGAGGAGAGATAGTAGAATTTATTATATGAATAATAAATTACTACTTAAAGTGGTTTTATTAATATATTACAAGATTAATATATTATTTGAAAATCATATTATTAATTAGTAATTAATTAGAAATTGACCAAGTATTAATTTTAAGATTAAAAGAGACTGATTAATAATTGAGGGACTGTTATGCAAATCATTGATAGTTGCATAAATGAGCTGATTGACTCCATAGAGTGGAGTGGACAAAATTTATGGGGAAGCCCATAAGATTTCGTCCATGGGCTCTAAGGAAGGAGTTCATGGGCTTCTTGTTGACTAAGTTAGGTATTAGGGTTTCCACCTAAAAACCCTAGCAGCCACAACTATATATAGGACCATATACAAGGGATTTTCGGCCTAAGCATCCAAGAAAGAAACCCTAGCCGAAATCCTTCTCTCCTAAGTCATCCTACTTGCATTGGGTGTTTGTGACTCCATTAGAGGTGCAACACATAGGGCACTAGGCTCACTAGGCTTTCAGAAGTCAAGATCAAGAAGGATTAAACTTGTTATTGCTACATAAATTTCGTCCACTCCACTCTATGGAGTCCATCAGCCCATTTATGCAACTATAAATGATTTGCATAACAGTCCCTCAATTATTAATCAGTCTCTTTTAATCTTAAAATTAATACTTGATTAATTTCTGATTATTTACTAATTAATAATATGATTTTCAAATAAAATATTAATCTTGTAATATATTAATAAAACCATTTTAAGTACTAATTTATTATTTATATAATAAATTCTACTATCTCTCCTCTTGTCATCCTATCAAGTTTCATGAGTGAAGGCAACCCAAAAGGACCATGCTCATAATCAAATCAAGTACAAACCAAAAATAGTTATGGGCCTAGACACATAATCCAACAGTCTCCCACTTGGGTAAGTCTAATAACTATTATTGCAAGTACGACTTCAGAATCTGATTTGCAATCATAGCTTTCAAAAGCCGCTGTCGAACTCTGATCTTATCAGCAACGCGTCCTTAAGATAAGGGATCATATATTCCTCCAAGATATCGTATAGACATAAGACATGGATTATAATCATTATCTTTATATATATATATATATATATATATATATATATATATATATGTTGTTTCTCGATTTAAGACGACTGACTAATTGAACAAATAAAATCAATCCAGGCTTGGCCAAGCACTTTAGGGTAGGGATGAGCTTTAGAACCGGACCGGTTCGAAACCAGAACCAGTTTTCCTATTTATACAAACCATGAAAGGAAATAATGTTTCGTGTCATTTCTGACGAATAGCAACAATTATACTACTCTAAACCTAACCCACTACTAAGCACTAAAGAGTAAACTCCAATCTTGGTGACAAGCGACACTTTCCTATTCCCCATGATCAAGTTCATCTTCCTATACTCCACATGCCTACTTCTTCTTAGACCTTGCAAATCAGAACAAATGTGAAAACCACATCCTGTATCAAGGACCTAAGAAATAGCATGTGATGAGTTATTAGATTGAATAGTATAAATACCTGCGAAGGTGGGTTTATCTTCCCATCCTTGATGTCTTGCAAATACTTCATGCAGCTTCATTTCCAATGCCCTTTGTCGTGGCAGTGGAAGCACTCTGCATCCTTCGGGTTGGAAGAGGGAGCAGCAAGACCACCTTTGGTTCCACTAGAAGAGGTATCATCGTGGGACTTTCCTTTGTGGCTCTTAGAAGGAGCCTTCCTCTTCTTTCCTTTTCCTTGCCCAATAGCCAAGATAGGGGCAGCAACAATCGGAGTTGGTGCAACAGATTTGCCTTTTAGACTACTTTCAGCAGTCCTTAGCGGGCCTTGAAGCTTGCTCAGAGTGAGCTCCTCCTTTTTCATATTATAGGTCATACGAAACTGGTCATAACAAGGAGGAAACGAGTGTTGAATGATATCTATGGCCAGCTCCTCATCGAAGTTGACATTCAACTTCAGTAAGCGGTCCATAAACCTTTGCATTTTCTGCAAGTGGGCCGTGATGGACTCTCCATCCTTCATTTTGGTAGTGATCATCGCAACGATGATCTTATACCTTTCCTGCCTAGCACTTTGATGGTACCTCTCCACCAAATCTTCGTGCTTCTCGAATGGATAGTGTCATCCTAGGACTTTTCAAGTTCAGCAGTCATTGTTGCGAGCATGATGCAATGAACCTTCGTAGCATCTCTCTCATGAGTTTCGTACGCAAAAACTTCCTCGGGAGTAGTAGTGTTGTGATCAATTTCCTTCAGTTCCTTGTCGAATACATACTCTTTGTCCTCGTAATGGGTGACCATGCGAATGTTGCGAATCCAAGAATTAAAATTGGATCCATCAAAGATCACCCTCCCACACAAGTTCATGAGTAAGAATGAGCCAGAAGGGTTTGAGCCAGAAGCATTGTTGTTTGAAGTAGACATCTAAAAAAGAAAAGAGACAAAGTTTAGATTAGATAAGAATCCCCAATTTAATATCCAAACGAAAAATTAGGGCTAGGACCCAACACAATTATTTACAATTCAGAAGATGGATGTCGTAATCTAATTGAAAATAATTTGAAGGTAGGTAAATGACAATTTACCAATTTCCACCATGAAAAATGAAAAAAGATATTAAGTTTTAAATGAATTGGAAATTTTAGATTCTTTTGAGATTCATTGAACTTTTCAACGACATGTTTAAATCTCGATTATGCCCTTTAAGTTTGTGACTGCGATACCGAGGATCACAAACATGGTGTGAATAACCATGCAAATGTGCTTGGTACTCTCGATGTCTAATCAATGTGCCGGTTATCCACACACGCTCCATTGATCTATGATAAACATTGAGCTACCCTTTGCCACCTTTGCTAGTCCCAAATTAGTGTGCCGGTTAACCACACACACTCCACTAACGACTTGGCATGGTGCAAAGTGCAATTTCGTGGAATAGCATACATTTTCACATTTTTCCTAAAGTAACTAAGATTAGGAATTTTATAAAACATTTAGTTACTTTATATAATCATTATACTTATTAATGAGGAATTAGTTGTCCTATCCTACCCGTTCGGCTAACGACCCTCCATCAATCAAGGAAGCGATGGGTGAGAGTGAACACTCATTCAACCACCATTTTATAGGTAGTTTCCTTATACCCCCCTTATAGATCGACTTCATGAATGAGGTCTACTAACGATAAGACTGACTCGTGTTATACATATATATAATAATTAATCTTTTAATATTATAATAGTATAATGGTATAATTTTAAACTTCTAAAACTCTAGGGTTTAGAATTTAAATCTTTCAAAATTAAATCTTTTTTTATTAAAATTTAAATTCCAAAACTTGAGGGCAAATTTTGAAACTTTTCAAAATATCTTTTAGATCAAATTTGAAAAATAGTTAAATAATCATATAATTAATATTTATCACAAAATTTGACCTAATCTTTCTTTATGACAAGATAATTCAAATAAAAAATACAAATAATTAATTTTATCATATAAACTTGTAATTATCTTATTAACTGACAAGTATCTTCTAATTTGATTAGGATATCAATTACCATAATAAAAAATCGGATTTTTTTATTTGCAACATAACATATGGTAATTATCCAAATCAAATTAAGTCAAAAACTCGAAAATGCATTCTGACCCGCTACCACGTCATGGCAGTCCATGTCACGTCGTGGTCATCAGGCAGATGCAAAATCGAAAAACTTTTGCTTTGAACAATTAAGTATAGCATCAAATACAATAGAAAAACAACCTAGGCTCTGATACCACTAATGGGTTTTGAGCATAACAACAATTCTATGGTGCACATGCAACCCTAAAGTTTTGGATCTAGTTTTCTCTATTTATACATGCAATAATCATCCAAAGCCTGTAAACCATAATCTAGCATACTTTGAATCGAAAATCATAACTAAAACAAAGTTAGGATGTTAACTTTCAATTATAGCTTGATCTTTAACCTTTGAGAGCTTTTGTATCACAAGTTTAACACCTCTAATCGATCACAAACACCAAGAAGCAAGTTGGAGAATATGAGAGAGAGGAAGAGGCTCAAAATCGGCTATAAGATCCTTCTAGGGTTTCATGTATCCGAAAATATGATGCCAAGGGGGTCCTTATATAACTGAAGAATTAGGGTTTCAGTCAAAGACCTAATCTCGTTTCTTAGGCTCTAAGCAGCCCATAAGATCCTTCCAGAATCCTTATCATGGACGACATCCGTATGGGCTACCAATAAGATTTTGTCTACCACTATCTATAGGGATCCTCAACCCATTTAGCAATTATCATATAATTAAAGTCCCTTAATTTAATTAATCTCTTTTGACCATAAAATTAATTCTAAATTAATTCTTGACCAATATTAATTAAATAATATGATTTCTATTTTAATATATTATTCACATAATATATTAATAAATAATAATCAACCTCTTTCTCCATAACTCAACCAGTCAAGTTGCTTTGGTGAAGGCAACCCAAAAGGACCATGCTACTCTTGGGTCAAGTACATAGCAAATATAGTTATGGGCTTAGACACCTAATCCAATGTAACACCGTAAATTTTCAAAACAAAAATTTTTTCATTTAAAATCACTTAATCCTAGTAACACGTTTCATAAAAATCTCATTAATTTAATTTACACTTTGAAACTCCATAATTATTTAGTTAAAAATCCAGGATCCTCAAAAACATAACTCTTCCACTGGTGTGTACAATCAAGCCGGTGCCTTCCCGCGATCCTGAGAAAAAACCTGAAACACATAACACATAACACGGTAAGAACGAAGCTTAATGAGTTCCTTAAAATACCACATACGAAAAATTAGCCATTCGAGGCTATAACTCTGTATGACCCTCTGGTCAATGTGTCTCAGTGTAACCCTCCAGTCCCACAACTCTGGTAGACCCTACGGTCCTAACTCTATGGACCTTCCGGTCATAACTCTGTAAACTCTGAATAATACATAGAATAAATGACATTGAAATAATGCATTATATCATAGTACACAAATAACATATAAGATACTCTGTCACACAACTCTGATTACCACTCTAGGTATGTATAGTGAGAAGACTCACCTGACAAGCAGCAAGTAAATAACCTCGTACCCGAATCTCGAGCTAGCCTCCGCCTAACATAAGGGATGAATATCTCTAATTAATACTCTTTTACACGAACCTAATAATTGAGGGATATTATTTCTCTCTCTAACTCTTCAATCGGGTAAAAGACCAATTTACCCCTCCATGGTCTCAGTTACTCATGTTGACCAAACCCCAGAGTCAACAAAAGTCAACCTCGAGTCAATAGTCCATGTTTGACCTGACTCATCGAGTGCACTCATGCAACTCGTCGAGTCCACTCACATTCTCAGAAGTCTCGTGAAGGTCCAGCTCAGCTCATCGAGTTGACCTCCAACTCGCCGAGACATCACACAATTCATTTCTTCGGGACAAACCCTAACCAACTCGTTGAGTCGGCTCACCGACTCGGCGAGTACATTCAGAACCAAAGCTCATTTAGACGATTTAAAAACGATCTATCAATCCAAACACTAGATCTGTCATCTCAAGGCTCAATAGTCACGTAAAGCTTCGATCTTTACATTCATGCAAGATGTATTGCTCCAAAAATGTTAATACATGTCCTTCATGAGTGATTAAGCCCCAAAACCCTCCTATAGATGAATAAACTGGGACACCTAGACTCTAAGGACCTCACAAGGTCTAGATCTGAGGTCTAGACTCTTTGATAAAATCTACTTAAAAACCCAAACAAAAGATGGCAAAAAGCCCTAAAACTCCATAGATATGAGATCTATCCAAAATAAGAAGAAAGGTGAAGACTTCATACCTTCCTCAGGAGCTCTGGACAGGAAATCACTGGATCCAACAGCCTCACCTCCAGCTCCTTGCTTGATAACCTCATCCTCTTCCTCAGATGATGCACAAGAACCACAATATGAACTTCTCTCTCACTCTTTAACTCAAATAGCAATTAGGGTTTGCTCTCAAGGGTGTAGGGTTACTGATGAGGCGGAAATGGGGGCATAAGTTCACTTATATAGGCACCAACCCCGAGAAATTAGGGTTTCTCTGCCCAGCACCAACTCGACAAGTCTGTCTCCCAACTCGTTGAGTCCATTCATTAAATCCCATACGACAACTCGACCCTACTCGGCGAGTTGGACTCCCAACTCGTTGAGTCACTCCATAAACCTCAAGAATTCAACCATACGATAACATACCTAAAATTATGGATGTTACAATGCTCCTCCACTTGAATTAGATTTCGCCCTTGAAATCACTCCTCAACCACACATAGCTCGAAACCTATAACCCAAAAAGCACCACTGAAAGGATCTCGTACCAAACCCGATATCCTTCTCCATGGACACCTGAATCTAAACAAGAACTCCTAAATCCGGAACAAAACCGACCCCTCTGCCACTAAGATACCTCCTTCTGGCTTTCGAAAGTCTGGAAACTCTAGTTGCCTGACCCACTGCCAGAGCGCCCTATGAAGATATTACTATGTTATTCACTCCATGAATAACAGACCCCGATAACTCACTTCCCCTCCGATTCTCACAAAACAAGGTCCGATAATCGGCTACTGATCACTCATAACAGACATACTAAATGATCCAAATCATACTCTAAGGAACGAAAAGGGTCACATTACACCAGAGACCCATTCACTGCTCTGCAATCGAAACCCATCGGATCAATGAACTCTTAACGCCCTGTCCTCAGAGACAAGAAAATAATCATGCTTACTCAAAAATATCCTCTGTCGTCTAAAATCATAAGCTCCAGCTTCCTCCTTAATATTCCATTCAACACTTAAGCACCATGTCAACTCCCAACCCATCAGTTGAACCTCCAAAGGTTACCCAAAGCATGCCCTAGAACGTCTCGCCGACTTCCTTCTCATAACAATTATCTCAGCCCGTTGTAACACACAAGTCACGAAGTTCTCTTTACCCCAAGCGAATACTACAATCCCAACCGAAGATCAACTCACCCCCGACCTCTATCGTGTACTGCTCATTAGTTCCATGCGTCTCGCGGTACCTCCCGTACCAAAGCACTGACCTACTTAGGTCTAAGACATCAAATGAAAAACAATACCCCTCAACATGGACCCATCTCTGAATATGGAATCTCATCTCACCTGCCCAACGCACCACCAGAGCTAAACTAAAACCCGAGAGTCTGGTCCGCCCCATAATTAGAACCCCTCGTCGCAATGAACCACTCAACTCATGACCCATGACCCGCAACCCCTGCGTACATCACTTATCTAATTTCTTCTGATTGTGATACTCACACCTTACTCAGACTACAACGATTCCCGATCAATGAGGAGACCCCAGTCTCGCCCCTGGTCCGACCACCAGGCTTCTAAACACTCAAATATTAGGGCTACCCAAGCCTAAAACTCTTCTGCATCATGCTCTGACTAGTGTATAATACGACTCCCCATAGTATCACAACACTTTCTCGCTGACTAGTGAATACTACGTCTCCCCACAATATCACAACACTCTATCGCTGACTAGTGAATACTACGGCTCCCCGTAGCATCACAACACTCTCTCACTGACTAGTGAGTACTACGGATCCCCGTAGCATCACAACATCCTCTCGCTGACTAGTGAGTACTACGGATTCCCGTAGAATCACAACACCCTCTCTTATTTCCCCACAATCTCATCCTCACGTCAACACCACATTGCGTCCACTAACTTATGCTCCGCGGACCAACATAGATAGGTGCTCACACTCATCCAAATTATGCATCACTATTTCTGACGACAACCGTCATAACAAAACACCTCTCCCCGCTGCAATCCATATTCTTAAATAATCCCACTTGATGTCAATGACCAAAGGGCTCCCCCTGGAACCATAGATACTTGATGCACCACTTGTCGTCTCAAACTCAAGACTCAAAAATAATTCGAAATTCAGGGCATTATAATCGGATACCTCAGCACACCATCATAGGACATCACGATGTCCTGCCTCAACCACTGATCCCCTACTTACGGCATCATACACAGATACATTAATGCATTCCCTCATAATCTGATAACTAATTTCACATAACGTGCAACTTCAGAGTATCCCAACTCTCAATTGGAACACAGAGGAATCGTTAATGAATCAGAACATGTTGAAGATCATCCGAAACTCTTTCCTCTATTGCTGAAAACCCAAGCAAGATTACACATACCGACCCGTGAGTTGGCTGCCCGATCACCTCCTACCCTTCCCAAAGAGCATATAGCAATCCATACATTGAACCAGGAATTCTCAATCGCCGAAATTATCCTTACGAGCCTCACACCTTGAATTTTTCATCAGAACCCCGAGGAATTTCTAGCCGCCACAGGATCCTCGACCAACGGCCACTTGCCGTGGGGACACTCATCCTTCACTGAACACGTACAACATGAACTATCTCGTTTTGCACCTCGCCTCGACCCCCAATAACCTTGGTTTCATGCATCCATTCCACAAATCACTATATTTGGTCCACTAACCGCCTTAGAACAAATTCTTGATTCACTCAATAAAATATTTGGTTCTCCCCCACTCAGGGTTTGAACCATCACCAGTTTGGGTACAACAACAACCTATTCCACAGACTGCTTCACCAGGCACATCACACTCACTATTGGAAAGTACCACATACACTCGATGATCTTCCTAATAGAGACCATGCAACTCCAAACATCCCGAATCTCAGATAAAATCCTCGAAGACTCTCCACCGTGTCATCTAAAATTTCATACTGACACACTACCAGTCATCTCAATCGTCCCGTAGTTGTCATGACTCTCAATCTGGGAATAATGAATTCTCAGACTTCTCATCTTCGAATTTCCAACCAACATCCCATACATTCTACACGGACCATCCCAAAGTTCCCAAGTAGCTTCTCAACTTTCTCGATCACCAATCCTGTTACGCGAGTTCACCCCCCAGCGAAATGCTTTACTCTGTCAGCGCACTCATCTGACTAAGGTCACTCCTTAGGTTTTTTTCTAGGTTCTCACACTCCTCCGCCACCAGCTGCTGAAAAACTCCATATGATGCCAACCATCTACCTCCTGAATATCGTCATATTTTCTTGGTAGCTGACTCCCATCATCGAGAGCTCCACAAAGCATGAAACAAGCAACATTCAGGCATCAAATAATCTCTACCAGCACGTAAAAACATCTCTATGTTTCAACTCTATTTGCTCTACTCACACTCAACAGGTGTCACCGAACTCAAGCAACACTACCCCACATGGGCATCTAACTACTCTCTCAATAGGCTCCTCCAATGTTCATCTAGGTATCTCTCCTAGATTACTCCTCTACTCAAGGTTTCTCTCTAAAAGATTCCTGATGGATACTCTTACTTAGCACATACTCAAATCACATCACAAATAACAACAATTCCTAGGCTAAGGAATCACAAATCTGGCCACTCTAGTCCTAAAATATGAAGTACATAGCCTATCATCTAACATGCAAAATATCTCAATAATAACTCAAAAGTATGGGTATTTTGGGAAATCATCGTTCGGGCTCTGGCTGATTGTACACATTACTCCTTATTGTTTTTCTCTTAGAAACTCCTACTCGTTTTAGAAAAATATTTTCTTTTTGAAAACTTTTCACAAATCCTCAGTTTGAGTCCAGACTACCCGAAGGTGCATCCGAATTCCTCAAACCAAGGCTCTGATACCAACTTGTAACACCGTAAATTTTCAAAACAAAAATTTTCATTTAAAATCACTTAATCCTCGTAACACATTTCATAAAAGTCTCATTAATTTAATTTACACTTTGCAACTCCACAATTATTCAGTTAAAAATCCAGGATCCTCAAAGACATAACTCTTCCATTGGTGTGTACAATCAAGCCGGTGCCTTCCCGTGATCTTGAGAAAAACCTGAAACACATAACACATAACACATAACACAGTAAGCACGAAGCTTAATGAGTTCCCTAAAATACCACATACAACAAATTAGGCACTCGAGGCTATAATTCTATATGACCCTCTGGTCAATGTGTCTCAGTGGGACCCTCCATTCCCACAACTCTGGTGGACCCTCCGGTCCTAACTCTATGGACCTTCTGGTCCTAACTCTGTGGACCTTCCGGTCCTAACTCTATAAAATCTGAATAATATATAACATAAATCACATAGAAATAATGCATTATATCATAGTACACAAATAACATATAAGATACTCTGTCACACAACTCTGATTACCACTCTAGGTATGTATAGTGAGAAGACTTACCTAACAAGCAGCAAGTAAATAACCTCGTACCCGAATCTCGAGCTAGCCTCCGCCTAACATAAGGGATGAATATCTCTAATTAATACACTTTTACACAACCCTAATAATTGAGGGCTATTCTTTCTCTCTCTAACTCTTGAATCAGGTAAAAGACCATTTTACCCCTCCGTGGTCTCCATTACTCATGTTGACCAAACCCCATAGTCAACAGAAGTCAAACTCGAGTCAACAATCCATGTTTGACCCGACTCGTCGAGTGCACTCATGCAACTCGTCGAGTCAACTCACATTCTCAGAAGTCTCGTGAAGGTCCAGTTCAGCTCGTCGAGTTGACCTCCAACTCGCCGAGTCATCGCACGATTCATTTCTTTTGGACAAACCCTAACCAACTCGTCGAGCTGGTTCACCGACTCAAAGAGTTCATTCAGACCCAAAGCCTATTTAAACGATTTAAAGCAGATCTATCACTCCAAATACTAGATCTGCCATCTCAAGGCTTAATAGTGACGTAAAGCTTCCATCTTTACGTTCATGCATGATGTTATTGCTCCAAAAATGCTAATACATGCCCTTCATGAGTGATTAAGCCCTAAAACCCTCCTATGGATGAATAAACTGGGACAACTAGACTCTAAGGACCTTACAAGGTCCAGATCTGAGGTCTAGACTCTTTGATAATTTATACTCAAAAACCCAAACAAAAGATGGCAAAACCCCTAAAACTCTATAGATATAAGATCTATCCAAAATAAGAAGAAAGGTGAAGACTTCATACCTTCCTCAGGAGCCTTGGACAGGAAATCACTGGATCCAACTGCCTCACCTCCAGCTTCTTACTTGATAACCTCATCCTCTTCCTCAGATGATGCACAAGAACCACAATATGAGCTTCTCTCTCACTCTCTAGCTGAAATAGCAATTAGGGTTTGCTCTCAGGGGTGTAGGGTAACTGATGAGGCGTAAATAGGGGCATAAGTTCCCATATATAGGCCCCAACCCCAGGAAATTAGGGTTTCTCTGCTCAGCACCAACTCAACGAGACTCGTCGAGTCCATTCATTAAATCCCACACAGCAACTCGACCCTACTCGGCGAGTTGGACTCCCAACTTGTCGAGTCACTCCATAAACCTCAAGAATTCAACCATATGATAACATACCTGAAATTCTGCATGTTACATCCAAAAGAGAGGTGGGTGCGTTCCGCACTGAGATGACGGTCATGATGGGGGCGCACACGTTGACATTCAGAGAGTTTAGAGCCTGTAACGCCCGTAGATTCGGGCTAGTCAATTTGGAGACAATAAGCGTCAAAAATGACTTTTTAATATAAGATGATTTAGATTAAATAATCTTAACTAAGTTATAGTATATGTCACAAGGGTTCCGTACATCTAAAGAACTCTGAAATCCGAGTTATAACGAAGAAGTTATGACCCGTCGAAGTTTTACAACAAAACCGACACGTCACCGAGAATCGTAAAAAGTGATTTTTTTATAAACTGCTTTTTACCCTTAGATACCTAAATGAAAGTTGTAGTATATGTTAAACTGATAGCATGCATAAAAAGAACGTCAAAATTTGACTTCGTATGAGGAAGTTATCATTTTTCTAAAATTTTGCATAGTAGTATACAGCCCGGAATTCGAATTTTAGATCAAGAAATTTTTAGCTGACACAACCTAAATGAGAATTGAATATATCATTAATTGGAGCTCAACGATAAAAAGATAGTTGAAAACGGAGTCCGTATGTAGAAGTTATGAATTTTACACGGTCGTAAATAGTGTAATATTCTCATACCATTAAATTTAAAACCGGTCAGTCGACTGAGTCTAAATGAAAGTTGTAGATTATGTCTCCACCTACGTGTGGATATAAAGAACGTCAAAACCGAGATCGTTTATGAAAGTTACGCGGTTTAGAAGTCGACAGGGTGCTGCTACGAAGAGGTTGACGTGGCTGAATCTGGGCCATTGCTTTCTCCCCAAGCCTTGCCACCAGAGGGTGACATGTGGCACCAACTCGACGAGTTGACCAGTATTTCAGCCTATAAATAGCATGCGAAGGTGCCTTCATTTCTTACACCTTCCACTCTTTCTTTCTCACTCTAAACTCTTTCTAAACCTCCCACCCCCACTGGCTGCCCTAAAGCCCTAGGAAACTCCCCTAGCGCTAAAAGAAAGCTTCGGAGTGCCTGACAGTTCCGAGAAAAAGAGCTTTTCGGCTCGGAAGTTCTGCCCGCAGAGCCCGGTTCCTAGCTAAACCCCCCGGTAAGTGAGTTATGGTTACCCTACTTTAAGTATAACTTATGTTTAATTTCATTATCATTATTATGAACTTATAAACATGATTTATCAGTGATTCTAAGTCGTTATACTGATTGATCTACTTACGGGGATGATGTCTAGGCTGTGATTTAGTGAGATGTTTAAAGTAAGATTTCCAAAACAGTATACTTTGTATACCAAACGGACCCTACCTCCGATATAATCCTACCTGGTTGTTCCTTACTTGATAGATCATGAAAGTAGAATTCGAGTTAATGATGAATCTAGACTAATAATTAGTCGCAATAAAGATTAGACTAAGACTTAGCGATAATAATGCTAGGTTTCGTCGAAGGAAAATAGAATCATTAGAAGCGAAGCGCTGCCCGAGTTTGGAATTATCACTTTGATAAGTGAGTGCGTTGTTACTTTCATCTTACACATAGATATGAAGTATTTAATATAAGTTGCGTGCTATGTGTGCATATTATTTGTGTACTTAATATTTTTGCTGGATGAATAAAAATATACATGTTTTAATTGTTTTAAACTGTACATGTATTTTATACTTATAATTATGATAGGTAAAGACGGATAGATGAAAGATGAGTTGGATGATGAGGTGAAAGGTGATAAAGATCATGAGATAAGGGTGATAGGTGAAAAATGTAAGGAGCCTTTACCCAATCGTTGGCCCCGTCATCTAGCAGAGTATGGATGACAACCACAGACTATTCTAGACAGTCCGGTGGAACACTAGCAGGCTCGCAACCTGTAGGTGTTGTGAATGAGACGTTCACCCGGTGTACTAAAAAAACCCATTGACACGTATTGTGGGTGGACTCCCAAAAATAATATTGTCAATAAATAAGATCACCCTTGCAGCTATGGACTTAGCGCCCGTTGGATGAACCCTGGCAACTATGGACTTAGTGCCTGTTGAATAAACCCTGGCAACGATGGACTTATTGCCTATTCCTTAGGAATAAATAATGAGGAATAGATTATTCATAGGGAAGATACTTAGGAATAAAAAAGATAATAGTGATGGGTAATTGAGTTAATTGTTTGATGTTTAAACATAATAATTATATTATTGTGGGTTGAAAACACTAGTGTAAATGAATGTAAGATCTGTTTATGCTTATGTTTCTGTATTGACAATGACATCCCAATGTTTTAAAATGAATAAAATACATTTTTTCGGGAATGCTTTGATAACGTATTTATCATGTTTTTTCTGGGAACAAATTCCACAACATTTTTCTTTAAAATGATACTCTGTTTTCCAAAATAAAGCATAAACAAATCGGGCTTTTCTGGCCGTGAAAATGGGGATGTCACAGAGCCTGTGGAGCTCCAGACTATCATGGGGCTAAGGACCCCATTGCAAGCAGCCAGTGGTTGACAGATGTTGCCAACGCTTTTCGTACTAGCCGGTGTCCTGAGGGGGACAATGTCCGACTCGCCTCCTGTCTTCTGATGGACAAAGTACGTGATTGGTGGGAGGAAGTTGGACATACTATTGGAGATTATGCAGCTATTGATGCGATGACGTGGAGTGACTTCTCAGTCAGGTTTATGGCCGAGTTTGCAGCAGTGATCGAGGTGTAACAGTTAGCACAGTTGTCTTAATATGTTGAAGGTTCTGGGTTTGAACATGATTTATATATATATACCATCAAACAAAATGCTTAAAAGGTCCCCTCCTTTACTTTCTATGTAACCAATTTGTCAAATTCCTTTTGTAGTGTCCCCGACGAAATATATTTCCACTTTACATGTACCAAAAACATGTTGATTTGACATAGATAGATAGCACCTTATATATACCTTGGTCGACTCTTCTTCTTTATATTAGTCTTTTTGAGATCTTTTGAAAACTTTATTGGCCACTTTTATGCCTCGTTCTCGAGTTTTAGCAAAAAAAAAAATAATAAATAAATAAATAAATAAAGAGAGAGAGAAAAGAAAGTAAAAAATAAATTTGTCTTTCGTGTTTCCTAGTCAGAAAGAAGTAAAAGTAAAGTTAAACTTTTTGTTCTTTCTCTCCAAATCCGTCCAAATCGGAAGGAAAGTTAGGAGGAAAAGTAATCATTTCATTTCCCTCAAATTCCTTCCTTTCATGAAACTCGGGAACACTAATTTCTTTTACTTTCCTTTCACTTTCATTCATTTCATTTGTTTTCTCTCGTTAAGTTGAACTCAGAAACGGGCTATTAACGTTTTATAATAGTTGTGTGCTCTTTTTAAATCTTTTTATAAACTGTAGAGGCCTCCTTTCATATTATATATGCCTACGATAATATAATTAAGTTACTTTAACATATACCAACAAGACCACGTGAAATATATGCCATTATTTCCTCATGCATTTTGTATTTAACAAAAATGGCATGAAAGCAAAAGATAAATTGCATGACAACACAAGCTTTTTATGTATTTGAAGGCAATAATACCATTGGGAGGGAAACGAATAATGATTTTTATTACTATATATATTCTTTTAAAATAATAGATATAGAAACCATGTGATCCTCGACATATATGTATTCAATGACAAAAGGTTGCAAACAATACATAGAGACCATGCTACATATCGACTTTAAATAGATAATATTCATTTTAGATATCCGAAGAACTCTAAATAAGCCGTTTAATTTTCTGAAAGATTGATCTTACCGAGTATTATGAATACTGATCGTCATTATTATCGCACTCAAATTGATCTATTAAGGTAACAAGATAGATATAAGAAACAGATGAGAGCGAATCACACGAAAACCAGCCTGTCGCGAACCCTAATCTCACTCCATCACGGGTGGCTACCAAACAATTCTTTCTATAAAAAACCCGCCATTCCTTCACTCTCTGTCTTCCACTCCAGAATAGTAGCAATATGGCTGTGAATCCTCATGTTCTCGCCATTGTCTTTATTCTTTCTGTTTTATCATCACAGTGGATGTATGCTGCGGCACAGAATCCACCTCTTTTTGCTTGCGACATCGATAAAGATCCAACCTTGAAGAAATTTTCGTTCTGTGATGCTTCATTGGATATAAAAACGAGGGTGAGTGATCTTGTAAAGAGATTGACTTTGGAAGAGAAGATAGGAAACTTGATTAACAACGCTACTAGTGTTGATCGTCTTGGGATACCAGGCTACGGGTGGTGGTCCGAGGCTTTGCATGGTGTTTCTAAAACCGGACCCGCAACCTTCTTCTCTAGTCTGGTCCCCGGAGCCACCAGCTTCCCTCAAGTCATCCTCACCGCAGCCTCATTCAATGAAACTTTGTTTAGAACCATTGGAGAGGTGATCGATCTTTCTAATTCTACAAAGAAACTGTCAAAATTTTTGTTATTTTAGTTATGATTCTTTGATTAGTAGGTGGTTTCTACTGAAGCACGAGCCATGTACAATATGGGTTTAGCGGGGTTAACATTTTGGTCACCGAATGTAAACATTTTTCGAGACCCTAGATGGGGAAGAGGGCAGGAAACTCCAGGAGAAGACCCGACTTTAACAAGCAAATACGCAGTGGCTTTTGTTCAAGGTTTACAAGAAAGAGATGATGGCGATAAAAAACGACTCAAAGTTGGAGCTTGTTGTAAGCATTACACTGCATATGATGTTGATAATTGGAATCGCACCGATCGGTACCATTTCAATGCTGTGGTACATTTTATTTTTTTAAAAAATAAGACCTTGTTATTTATAATGTTTTAAATATGTATATTTTTATATAAAGAATATTTACCATTTTGTTTGTTTTGATCTTTAAGGTTACAAAGCAAGATATGGAGGATACATTTCAACCTCCATTTAAAAGTTGTGTCTTGGATGGAAATGTTGCAAGTGTTATGTGTTCTTACAACGCAGTTAACGGGAAGCCAACCTGTGGTGATCCTGATCTTTTAAAAGGGGTGATTCGGGGAAAATGGGAATTAAATGGGTAACTTTTAAATGCGAATCTTTTATTTCTCTCTCATTGAGGCTCTTTTGTTTATCTCACCTAGGGGCTCAACATATGTCTTCTCTAATATGACAATGTCTATCTAATGGGTCATGTTCATGGGCTGACCCAGAATTTCACTAGTGATCGACAGTGTTTTTAAACCAAATTTTGATTGAACATTCTTTTGACTTTTTTAAAAAACATTATATTATTTTTAATTTTAACATGTAAAATTATAAGGTATATATTGTGACAACAGAAATTCAAGAAGTGTCAAGGCTTTATGTATTTTCAAAGCAACACGAAATAAAAGACCCGCGACATTAAGTCCCACGTCGGTTGTTTGTGAAATACAGGATTGTTGATGCCTTGTGGGGCTTTATAAAGCTTAAAAAAGGCTTATGATTATCTCCAAAATTTACAGCTTCTTAATTTATTAACTTCTCAAAAATCGAGGGGTCAAACTTCAAATTAATTGAGAACAATAAAACTTTTCTAACTCCATTTCTTATTTTTCTGGGGGCTAAGTACTCACACTCCCAGTGGGATTATTGAAGTCCCCATAGAAGGTCATTGGGAAAATGACTTAAAAGCCCAACGAAGTTTTCAAACTGTTCAAAAAACCTCAATCATGTTTTGTCTGTTCAAAAAAACCCAACAAACTTAACATTTTGTGTAAAAAGCCCAACTAAGTTACACTTTTTAGAAAGTCAAATAAGAGAAACAAATGACGTGTCTTATTACCGTATCGGGAAAATGACTTGTTAGGCCAACGAAGTTTCCAAAACGTTTAAAAAACTCTAATCATGTTTTGACTATTAAAAAAAACCCAACATAACTTAAACAAAACAAAATTGGGATTTTTTGAATGTTTTGGAACTTTTTGGGACTTTTTAGACAAAAGGTTAAGTTCGTTGGGTTTTTTTGAACAGACAAAACATGATGGGGTTTTTTGAATGGTTTGGAAACTTCGTTGGGCTTTTAAGTCATTTTCCCGAAGGTCATTTGTCATATCTATTCGAATCCCCATAAGCCTATATGTTGTCTATATGTTCGAGTCTTGATTTCTTTTACTTTTTTACTAAGGAAAACAGTCACTTTACATACTCTAAAAAATATGTTAAATAAACGTTTTGCAGATACATAAGTTCTGACTGCGATTCATTAGATGTCATGCTTACATCACATCATTGGGAGAAAACGCCAGAGGAAATCGCGGCTGATGCTTTAAATGCAGGTAATTAACAAAAGTTGTACATGTACATAAATAATTAAACGTTACGAAACATACCAAACACATCGAGTAACTTTTCAGGAGTAGACCTAAACTGTGGCAATTCACTAAGATTCCACACAGAAGGTGCTATAAAAGCTGGATTAGTGAAAGAATCAGTAGTTGATAGAGCCGTTTCCAACAACTTCGAGACACTTATGAGACTCGGGTTTTTCGATGGTAACCCAAGTAAGCAAGTTTATGGGAGTCTAGGTCCCAAAGACGTGTGCACCCCGACTAACCAGGAGCTAGCTCGTGAAGCTGCTAGACAAGGAATTGTGCTGCTGAAAAACACGCCTGGATCATTGCCACTCATGTCGACATCCATCAAGTCTCTAGCTGTAATCGGACCCAATGCTAATGCCACAGAAACCATGATCGGCAACTATGCAGGTATATACATAATATATCAATTGACCATTTACATTCAATAGGGTTTTGTGTTGTGTTACTAAAGGTTCAGAGTATTGATCGAATCCAGGTGTTCCATGTCAATATACAACTCCTCTACAAGGGTTATCAGAATCAGTTAAAACCATATACGAACCAGGTTGTGTAAATGTGACCTGCTTGATTGTGCGAATCGCAGAGGCCAAGAAAGTAGCAGCTGAAGCAGATGCGGTTGTTCTAGTAATGGGTTCGGATCTCTCTATAGAGGCTGAAACTATAGATAGAATCGATATAACCCTACCTGGTCAACAAAGCTTTCTTGTCTCACAAGTTGCATCCGTGTCTAGAGGACCTGTGATTCTTGTTATAATGTCGGGAGGAGGAATGGATATCCAGTTTGCAAAGGATAATCCAAATGTAACAAGCATTTTATGGGTCGGGTTTCCTGGTGAAGCTGGTGGAGCTGCTTTAGCTGACATTGTTTTCGGTCGATTTAATCCAAGTAAGATTTGTCATCTTTCACATGAACCCTAATTTTTTGTTCGAAGTTTTAGAGGTTTTGCATATATTTGTAGGTGGAAGACTACCCATGACATGGTATCCACAATCTTTTGCTGAGAAGGTGGCCATGACTAACATGAACATGAGACCCGATCTAACCACAGGTCACCCTGGCTACACCTACAGGTTCTACAAAGGAGAAACAGTTTACCCATTTGGACATGGACTAAGCTATTCTTCACATGCTCATCATCTAGTTAAAGCGCCAAAGTTTGTGTCAATCCCACTAGAAGAAGGTCACGTTTGTTGGTCATCTGAATGTAAATCGCTCGATGCATTGGAACATGTTTGTAGAAATTTAGTATTTGAAGTTAAGCTTAGGGTAATGAATGTGGGAAACATGGAGGGAAGCCATATAGTGTTCTTGTTCTCATCTCCTCCAACCATCCATGATGCACCTCAAAAGAAGTTATTGGATTTTCAGAAGGTGGTCTTGGCTTCGCGACAATGGACAGTGGTTAGCTTCAAGGTTGATGTATGCAACCATCTAAGTGTGGTTGATGAAGATGGCAATAAGAAGGTTCCTTTGGGAGTACATGTTCTTCATGTTGGAGATCTTCAACACTCTCTAAATCTAAAGATTTGATGTGGGTGTTTTAGCTTTTATGATTTATGATATGGAACGAAAATTAAAGAGGATATGAGAGAGAATTGTAATGATGGATTAAATTGAATTAATGCATTCAAAGGCAAAATTGTAGTTATACTTAAGTTGTACCCCACTAAACTACTAAGACCATGGATTAAATTGTTTTTCTGTGGCACATTTCTATTTTCAATAGTTTGTCTCTTCGATAAGAAGCCAAGGAAAAAGAATAATATGATCTAAAACAGCGTAATCATTCTTAGAAGGGTTGGGAACTTATGTAGTTACAACACCAAAATTTGGCAATATTGGTCCAATTTGAAATTTCTTTCCTTGATCAATTATTATATTATGACATTGTGCTTCTAAAAATCGATTCAACCATGACAATGTCATCCATGTGCAAAGCCATTGTTAATATTATATACATTTTTTTTTCTTGATTTGATCACACCTTCTAAATGCTAACGAGAGAAAATCAAATCATCTTTCAAGATTAAAACAATTAAAAATATTGGAGCTGCGAGGACAAAATTTACAAATTTGCCATTAAATCATACCATTTTGCAAATTTTCCATTTTTAAAATTTTTAAAATTAAAAAATATCAGATTTGTTGAGTGAATGCAAAGTAAACTTGGGAAATGAGGCTCTTCCCATTTAGTCTTACCATTTTACAAATTTGCCCTTATTTAATTTTTCTTTCCTAGTTTTATATGTCATTTGAACATCATTTATCCAAATAATATCTAATGGAAAAATTAAAAAAAAAAAACTTACAAAGCAAGATATTCACAAAATGATGAGACTGAAGTTGCAAGCCCTTATGCTGTAAATGTGTATATTCATAGGTAACAAAGAATTTGAACTATCACGAAGATTGTCCTTAATGACATATTTAACCTTTGTAAAAACTTTATTGACATTTTTATTTAAATAATTCTACACGGTTTTTATATGCCATGGGGCCAAAGCACATGCCCATACCCACCCTCTCTCTTTCTTGTTATCATTTCTTTCCTTATGCCATATGAGACTATCCTTCAACTTTTATGCAAATTACATGGCAAAAAAACTACAACCAAAATGAAATCTCTTTTCTACCCATATGATTTAGTCATTGTGACTTTATTGGCCATGTAAGCATCATCATATTCCATCTATTAATTTACATGGACATTTATTTTTTATCCATATTTTTCCTCCACATACATTTTACATAGAAAAACTAATACAAAAATCAATGAAAATAATCCAATAGCCTGTGACCTTGCTATTTCCAGTTTGGTCATAATAAGAACAGACATAGAACCAAGAGATAAACTCAATTGCATGAAAAAAGACATGTCAAAACCAATCAAAGATATAGAATGGAAAAAGAACCAGGTGTGTATCATCTTATGAACTTTGAACTCTGTAGACTTGAGATGATCTCCAAATCTACATAGGGAAAGTAAAAAATCAACCAAAAGTGCAGAAAGTTTTCTTAAACACAAATTATAAATAAATCAAGATACGTTTAGTATACTTAGGCTAGGATAAAAAGGAAGATTTTGTTGCTCTTTGAAACATCTTTATACTTAGGGCTAGGGTTCGAAAAAGCAAAGGAAAAAGCCTCTTCAAAGCATCTTTATGCTTTCAGGGCAACAAAGTTCTTGTTCCTCTCTTCGATTTCCACAGTGATACACTCCCACTCCACTTAAAAAAAAACTACCAAAAAATAATTTTCTATAAAGATTTTGTTTTCCTGATTAAAATAAAGCAAGTCCAAACTAAAAGAAAGTGGTTAGTTACCTCATCATATAGCTGTCAAAATGAAAGTTGCAAATTACCTCTTTGTGATTTAAATTGTCAAAAGTCAAAATAAGTGGCGATAGGCAGCATGATAGCATCACATGGTTTTTGGGTTGTTGTTCCTTTCCAAGCATTACCTAAATCATGAGCAAATAGATGTGTTTTATACATCATATTATGATAATCTTTAGGTCAAGAATGCTTACCTATAATTAAAAATAGAGAAGTGGAAGAATCCGTGGTTTTGAAAAAAATCAAGAACATTACCGAAGACGGGGTCGGTGGTCGCTCTAGCGATAAAGAAGGGCCACACTTGCATTGAGCTTCGTTACAGATTACAATATCATAAAACAAGATCCAAGTCCTGAAACACACAGACACACACAAAGGATGAAACATAAGACACCAACATTATGTTGTATGCTACAATTTTTTTTTCATAAAGAGATTAATTATCATCATACAACGAGTGAGATGACAAATAGGAAATAAGTTGCACAACTAAGCCTTTTTGTATGGTAAAACTAGTTCTTTAGAAGACTACATCCATAGATCTAAGAGATATAACATTGCTATGCATGATCCGTTGTACTCTAATAAGAAGCCCCCCCCCCCCCCCCCCCCATCCGGTGCGAGGAAATCAAACGTATCAAATGCAAATGATATAAATACTTGTTGATTTTCCATGCACAATTTCTCATATTTGGTGACTTTGTATGTAGAAGCTTCAAAAGCAACTTGTCTCGCCGTGAACCCCTCAACCCTCAAGCCCATGAGAGGGGATACCCCTGTAAGGTCCACACATGCGTGTTTCTTTCAAACCATATAAAAATCAAAACGTTAGTCGGTCTAAGGGTTGACATTCCTTCTGCCAGGTCAGTCAAGAAATTCACAAATGCCTCTTTATTGGCGGAAACCCTAGCACGCTTAAATATGTTAAACAAAACATCTCTAACCATATCGTGCCTGTATTTGAACACCGGAAGTTCTTTACAGTGAACTGCATGTTCTCCAAAAGAGTTTGAACATGCCTTGCGACACACCAGACATATCTCGTCAGTTAGGAATATTGGTATCATGAGTCAATATTTGAGGATAGTATGATACTCCACATGAGACACATGTTGGCCAAGCTCATTTATAGGGATAACTAGAAGAAAATCTTGAGCATGTGGTGCACATAAGCACTGGAAAATTGTTTTCTGCCGAGCCGTCATGTCGAGATGCACTTCCATATCTTGGATAATGTTACGAAAAGGGCACTCACCAATGTATTCTGGGATTGGGGGGGGGGGGGTATTTAGTAGTGAAACTGCTATGGTCAATATCTGAAATCTTGTTACGAAGAGAAGCCAAGGCACAATCATAATCAGAATCCATACCATATATGTCACTATCCCGTAAGATGTGGTCTTGCAATACCCAAGATTGGATCCTTGAGGCAACAAAAGCATATGAGGTAGTCTCTACTACCGAGTATAAACCCAAACCACTAGCCTAATGGGTAGGGAAGCAATTCACTACTCTAAGTCGCCAAAGAAAAGGGCCACCACAAACCACAATGTCCTTAATCGCCCTGCACAACCCATTATCAAAGAATAATGCCACCTTCTCCAAGTGAATGGGTTGGCACATCCTTGGCCCAAAGAAAAGATTAACAATATCCATACAAGACTGAAGCAGAAGAAGCTCACTTTGGGGGTCAGACAATTGTGGAAGAAGGCGTATCAAATTCACAACATTTTCGTCTCTCTTTATAGCTAAGCTGCTAATAAAACTAGCATCTCTACTAACAGCTCCCCCAAGAATTTTCACCCCTAAAGGTGGCCTCCTGATGCCAACCGGGAATAGCCCCTCACATAACTTCCTATCATCACACGAGGGCCAAAAGATTTCGGTTTTCTTGATATTCAGCTGATGGCCCAATTTTGGGCTAATCACCTTAATGATGTCCAACGCTTTGGTCACCTCCTCCGACTATCCAATAAGTGTGTCATTATCAAGGTACTATGCATGAAGAAGAAGCTTGCAATTGTCTATAATATTATGCAAGAGTAGGTGCATCACAATGGCAAAGAGAAGTGGTCCCAATAGGTATCCTTGCTGAACCCCAATAGTGGACCAAATATGTGTGTCTTACAACCTTGCTGATTCACCATATAGGAATTATACCCACAAGGATATAGAAGGACACCTCAATCTGACCTCATGAAGTAATGCGGATTTGTCAACAAGGTTAAAGCTTGAAGAAGTCCACGATAAGCATGGAAAAAGACCCGTCATCGTGGTGCTCACTCAACACCTTATAGACGCTATGTAATATGACCTTAGCGTCACTCGACACCCCGACCCCGAACTGAAAATCATTGAGATACTTGGTCATTTATTTACCAACACCTTTCATAGCCAACTTAGAACCCAAATGTCTCCATATGGTACCTATTGCAATAGGTCGTATTCCCTTTTCAAGTTTTAGGAGCCGCGTGAGAGGAGCAGAGGCAACAAATTCTACCAAACTCGAAGGGCATCTTCCCCTAGCCATAATGTAATGCCCCGTTCTTGAAATACCTATTTATGGGTTCCCAAGAGCAAGAGTAAGGGCGTTTCGGTCCTTGATGTGGATATAGAGTTTGGCGAGAACGGCTTATGATGGAGGAAATGTTGTAAATTAAAGATATTGGCGGCAATGGTCCCTAGGGGGGGGGGAAGTTTAACAAAGGGGTCCCATGCATGCCAAGCATGCATGCATGTGTTTGGCTGGGTACGCCCAACGTAGTGAAGGAAAGGAACGCGGAGGTCTCTCGACGTACGCCCAGCGTACTGGATGTATGCCCAGCATACGTCTATCATCCAGAAACCCTAAATTTAGGGCCAGCCACTATATAAGGAACATAATGGTTCTTACCCTAGCCTCCATAAGCACTCTCTTATCCTCAGAAACCCTAGATAGCCATCCCACCTCCATTGTTGGGTGTGTTTGACCTTGGAAAGCTTGTGTTGGCAAAGGAGAGTCTAGAAGAAGAAAGAGGAAGTTGTCAAAGAAGGAGTTGAGTGGCTGGAGCTTATAGATCTGGAAAGACATCATCTTTTGAGGCTCTTTTGAGGTAAAAAGTCTCTGGCTTGACAATCATATTGTGTAGATCTATGTGTTGTAAAGTTTTGACATCATTCTTGTCCTAAAAACCTCATCTTGATGCATGTTTCGAGTTGGCTGAGATTAGCTGTCCTTTTAGACCTTAGGAGAGGTCTTGAGTAAGAAAAATGAGGTCCCAAGGGCTTTGGTTGTCTTATATGTGTTATAGATAGGTCTTAATGGATTAAGACCTTGGATTAAGAGCTTTATGGACGTCCCAAGTAATAAAGTTTGAGACTTTATGAATTCTAGGCATATTTGGTCTATGGATCTCAAGTTTGGGCTTAAGAGCTTAAGCCATTAAGATCTTATGAGGATTTTTGTGGAACTCGCGTATGCCCCGCGTAGGAAGCGGTACGCCCGGTGTACAGGGACAACAGCCCGTTTTCCAGTCAACCTGAGATGAAGTACGCCCTGCGTACCAGAGGAGTACACCCAGCGTACGCCCTCTGTTGAATTTTCATTTTTGGGCCTTAAGAGATTGGGCTGTTATTGGGCTAATAGAGCTTGGGCTGTGACTGGACTTTATGGATGGAGAAATTTGGACTCGCTAATTATTATGGACCTTGGAAGGCCCATTTGGTGAGGTGGGCCCAATTTAGTAAATTGGGCCAATATTGGGCTTTGCTTCGGACTTTTGGTCTTTGGTCCATTACTGGGCTTGAGAGCTTATCTAGTGATGGGCCTTTCATATTTTGATTTTTGGGCCTTTAATCATGGACTAGATTGAGTTAAGGGTAAATTGGTCAATTTACCCTTGGAAGGATATTGTGCTTGGTCTAATGTTGTTTTGTCGCTTCGGGTAGTTCGGGATTTTTGGTGAGGCGGCGGTTCGGGAATCCGCTTCTTCAGTTCAGAGTTTCGGCAGTTGCGAGGTGAGTTATCCTCACTATATCGACAAGGTCTACGACACCAAGGTCGGCCCTCTATCGGATTGTAATCCGGGTATTGTTGTTATGTTTTGTTCTGCTCTGTTTGCATCCTGGTTAGGATGGTATATGTTAGAGACCTGGTTAAGGTCGGTATCCTGGTTAGGATGATGTTATGTTATGTGATCTGCTAGATCGGTTTGATTGGATGCGAATTGTTAATGATTAAATGTTTATGTGCACATGGTTGTTGGACTAGGGTTGGGTTGAGGCAGGTCCTGCTTTGTGATGTAGTCTAACATACCCAGGGCGGACCGGTTATCCCGAAGGCCCAGTGAGCGGTTCAGATAGGCTGTAGGCCCCAAGAGGGCGGACCAGACGTGCCGAGGCTCGGAGAGTGGACCAGGCCGACTGAAGGCCCAGTGCGGGCGGACCAGTCATACTGTAGACTCAGAGAGTGGACCAGGTGGATTGAAGGCCCGGTGTGGGCGGACCAATCACACTGTAGACTCGATGCATATGGCTAGACTCGGAGGGTGGACCAGGTGGACTGAAGGCCCGGTACGACGGACCAGTCACACAGTAGACCTGAAGTGCATGGCTATTATGTGTTCTGTTATGATATGGCATGTTGTGTGTGTATAGTATATGTGGTTGGTATTTTGGGGGTATCTCACTAAGCTTTCGGGCTTACAGTTGTGGTTTAATGTTTTTCAGGTTCTTTAGGAGACCGTGGCAAGGCAAAGGCGTGATCGTACCGCTCCTCATGATTATATTTTATGATGTGGTTCTGGGAAGACTCTGATAATAATTGTATTGAAAACCTTTTTTTAATAACTTTATGAAACTGGGTTGTTTTTGAAATGTTTAAATTGGTTGAAATTTTTAGAGCGTTACACATAGATTAACCATAGATGTAACAGAACGTTGGAGGTCTTTGGCTATAGTTGAACCTTCTTCACAAAGTGTGTAACGCCCGTATTTCTAGGCTAAGCATTAATAGTATGAGGTAATAGTTAGGGTCAACAATTGTAACCCATTTTGAAGTAATGAAGAGGAATTATGTGACATCCCCAAAATCTCGGCCAGAAAAGACCGATTTTCATTTATGCTTTTAAATAATTTCAGAGTAAATCCTTTTGATTTGAAAGAGTTGCGGAATTTGTTCCCAAAACAAAACATGATAAAATAATATTTATCAAAGCATTTCATCAAGAGATGCATTTTCATTATATAATCAAAACTCGGGATGTCATGTTTCGATACAGACCATAAAGCATAAACGATAACATTACAAGTCATTCAACAAATATATACATATACAGACTTGTAAACAAAACAACTTGATGATTCAACCATCTTATGCCCTCGCGCCACTACCTGTAATACAAATAAAACTGAGTGGGTCAGGCTTGGGAGCCTGGTGAGCATATAGGGCCCACAATAAATAAATTATATTTAATTTCACCAACCAATCACTATCCCGATTACCCATTCCCGTTATCCTCACTTTACGTCCCTAAAATAACATCTATCTCAAGGGACCTAATCTAGGATTTTCATCGGGACGGACATCACTGCTAAGGAGTTTCCTCAACAATAGATATCCTAAAGGCAACCATGAGGGGGATAGAGTACACCGGTGAACACATCGTTCACAACACCTACAGGTTATGAACCTGCTAGCATTCCACTGGACTGTCTAGAAAGAGTCTGTGGTCGTTATCCATACTCCGCTGAATAACTAGATCAACAACAACAACAACAACATCGAGGCCTCTCATCTGTTTATTACACACCAACTATCTACCCATGTTCTACCCAACATATTAGTAGATAAAAATATATATTTTCATACATAGTTTGAAACCTGTATATCATTTTCATTCAATATATATTCCCCATAACAGATGAGGCATACCCACGTAACACGTATTTCATAGAAAGCAATTCAGATCTATGAGATGGAAGAGGGTGAACATACATTCACACACATAACAACAAATTCTACACATAACATGTATTTCGTATAAAATACTTCATAATCATGCGTTAGAAGAAAGTAACTACACTCTCACACATATAAACAACAATATACTTAATACACTCGAACCATACTTGTATTATTATCGTGTTTATGAAAGGTAGTATACACTCACTTGATCAGAAGACGATCGAACAGCACTACGACTTGCAGAAGTAGTAATCCTCAGCAGATCTAGAAGATCTTCACAAAAATCGAACTTCTCGCGGGCAGAGCTTCAACTCGGGAACTGCACTTCTCGGGATCTTCGGGATCTCGGGACTTGCCTCGGGGCTCGAGAATGATACCGGGGCTTCGGGGTATTTCTGGCACACAAAACGATGCAAAACGGGAGAAAGAAGAGAGAAAATGAACAAAACTCTCGGCTGCCCTCGCAAGCCTTTTATAGAGGCTGAGCCTCGCATGTACACGGGGCGTATGCCTGTACGCGGGGCGTACAGGTCCGAAATCGTCACTGCGTTCGTCATCCGAAGCCACTTGCTGCGAATGTCGACATCTTTGGAGTACGCGGGGCGTACTTCGGATTGGACCGCTGACTCCCCTTCGGATAATGCCGGATTTTCCAATTAAAAATAAATACAAATTAATTAATAAACTTCGGAAATTCATATCTTCTTCATACGAACTCCGTTTTCGACGTTCTTTATATCCACGCGAAGGTGAGACTACGCTCTACAACTTTCGTTTAGACTCCGTCGGCTAATTTCGACTTTATTTTTATTATTTATTTTTAATAGGCCGCGACAGAAAAACTTCGTTATAAATTCATAACTTCTTCGTTTGACGTCCGTTCTCGCCTAACTTTTTATCGCTTCGATACCAACAACGAGACCTTCGATCCTCGTTTAGAATGCTTCGGCTAAAAACCGCTCGATCTCAAATCGAATATTTCAGGCTGCATACCGCTAAGTCGAAACTTCGATAAATCATAACTTCCTCATACGAAGTCAGATTTGGGCGTTCTATATATATTCGGAAACCTCGTTTCAACTACTACAACATTATCCAAAGATATTAAGTTTATTTTACACTTAAATTTTGACGCTTATTTTTATTCTTAATTAATCAAACCACATAATTAAGCAATTAAGCACAAAACACATAATACTCAAATAATACACTCTTATTATTTCAAAATGGGTTACAAAGGTTAACCTAGACTATTACATTGCTAAAAATGGCAAGCCCGGAAACACAGGCATTACAAATTATTTGAGTATTATATGAATTATATGATTTTATGTGCATTATACTTATTTATAATGACGTAATAAAATAATAAAAAATAAGCGTCAAAAATAGAATAATAGATAGACCCAATCTTTATGAAGAAAGTTAAAGTAGTCGTATTAGGGATTTCATGGATATAAGGAACGCTGAAATTCAACTTATAACGAAGAAGTTATGACATGTCGAAGATTTGCGGCAAAACCGGCACGACACCGGGAATCGTAAAAAGTGAATTTGCGATTTAATACTTTTTAGCCTTAGCGATCTAAACGAATTTGTTGTATACGTTAAACCGAGAACGTACATAAAAATAACGTCAAAATCTGACTTCGTATGAGGAAGTTATGATTTTCTAAGATTTAGCATAGCAGTGCACAGCCCGGAATTCGAATTTTAGATCAACCGATTTTAGCGGACACAATCTAAACGAGAATCGAAGATCTCGTTAATAGGAGCTCAACGATATAAAGACAGACGAAAAAGGACGTTGGATGACAAAGTTATGAATTTTTAACGGACTTTATCTGTCTAAGCCTGTTAAAATATAACTTTAAAAATAAAGTCAAAATTAGTCGACGGAGTTTAAACGAAAGTTTCATACTACGTCACCACCTACGCGTGGATATAAAGAACGTCGAAAACGGAGCTCGTATGCGTAGGTTACAAAATTTAGAAGTCAAGAATAGGCTGACGCAAAGAAGGTGACGTGGCAAAATTATGGCCTTTGCTTGTCCTACACGGTCTCGCATGTGAAGCTGACAGGTACCCCTTTGTACCCGCAACGTAGCCTCGTACATGCAATGTACCCCGAGACCTTCTTTCTCTCTCAACACTCCAAAACTATCCCTCCCCTTCCCTAGTACTTCCTAAGTACTAGAGGCGAGTCCCAGAGCGCGCCAGAAGGCTCCGAAAAGAAGAGCTTTTGGGTCGGAAGTTCTGCCCCCGTAAAGCTTGGTTCCTAGTCAAACCTCCTACTAAGTGAGTTATGCTTACCTTACTTTATGTATAGGTTATATTTAAATTCAATATTGTTATTATGAACCTATAAACAATATATATGTATTATAAAATACTAGTTGTGTACCCGTGCAAAGCGACGACGAGAAACACTTTTCTTTCGGCAATTAATTTCATTCGGAAACATGTTATATATCTAGGAACATTATTATTGTTATTGGTTTGTTTTATGACAACATATAGTTGTAACCCTTGCAATACATAAGTAATTGAATTTTTATTGTCCACAAATTATGCTTATTTATGGAGTTATTTGTATCAAATAATTTTATTTAACTAATTTAAAATGTTACATTTTTTCATTTTAGTACCACATAAAAACAATTATCAATAATAATCGTGATAGTACGAAATCAATACGAATTAAATATAAAGAGTTGGTATGGAATATAAAATATGTATCAATACATGATTGATCATACATTATTAATCGTGATTGATGCAACAGTTCTTTATACACCGTATTTGATGTATAAACTTCATCACTTTTGAATTTTTTTATTATATTTCACTAATATTTTTTATTGTCACGTAATATCTATCTAGACAATAGCACCTAATATTGGTCATGCTAGAATGTTGATTTTGGAAGATAAATACCTAAATTAAGAGGCAAAGATTGTCATAAAGAGGAGAGAGATCTAAAAATACATAGAAGAAATTAGGTTAGATGGTGTTGGGGTGGGGATTGGAAGATGGAAATTTCAAATCGACTTAATGAAGCTAAAAAAAAAGTGTTGAGAATAGTCACCGAACATTAGAACGAAGCAAGTGGGTTAAAAAATAATTTAATTGAATGCTTCATAAAAACTTTTATGATTAATCGAGTAACTAAGCTTAAAAACATTAATATCCTAATATATTTGTAATGATATTATAAGGTTATGAGTTTACATGTTGACATAATATGTATTGCAATCCATTTATTTATTAAAAACTCATTTGTTTCAAAAAATAATAAACCAATGTTTTAAAAACCAGTTTTCTAGTTGAACCGGTGGCTAGTTACCGACTCAAAATGTTTGACTATCGATTCAACTAAGAAAATTTACATCTGATAGTGCTGTGCGTCGGCCTTCGAGTTGTGTATATTCCAAAAATGTTCAATTTGCTTTCGAAATGAGATTTTTAACGGGCTATGGAAATCCAACTATACAAGTCTAATAAACATGTTCAAACGTTTTTTTACTGGTTCTATCCTATCGGTCCAACCCGGTTTCCGAAGAAACTTTTGGTTCGATCATGTCTAGAAATTGACATCATACATGTTGTTATTAAACCTCTCTCATCCACAGTTTACGGTCCAAAACGGTTCGAAACCAGTTTTTAAAACATTGGTAAGAAAGATAGAGAAAACCGGGTTGAGAAAAATGGTGATGGTTCTAGAGTTTGCGTGTGTGTATGTGAATTGATATGAATTAGAGGGTAAGGAGGCGGATGCAATCAATGGATGGTTACAAACCCTAAAGCATTATATCATTCAAAACATTCAATTTCTGCCAAAAATCGGATAAGGGCCGAGATACCAAGCCACGATTGAGGGGAATAAGAAGGAAACGTATTGATTGATTAAATAGTATCCAAGATTAAAAGGGAATAAAGAAGGAAACAAGTTGATTATTAAATAGTATCATTTAATTATAAAATATATTAGCTAGTTGTACCTTATTATACCTCTTAATTTTCAATAAACATCAACTATGTTTTATATAATAGTAAAGATAATATACAAAGTGTTATTATAATACCTTTTAACTACTCGCGGTATGGGAAATCTGGTTTGAAGGCCCGCATAGGGTTGTTGGATTTTAGAAGTGCTATAATGCCAAAATGGTCCTGCCCTCCGGTGTTTCATGCTTGGCCCTTGTCTCTACATAGTGGTTGAAAAGTATTGTTTAACAGTTATAAAATAATATCGCTCGTAAATAATCATAATAAATATTATACTAAAATCTAGCGGTAATGATACTAGGTTTCGTCGAAGGAAAATAAAATTGTTAGAAGCGAGGCGCTGCCTGAGTTTGGAATCATCACTTTAACAAGTGAATGCATAGTTACTTTCATCTTACACATAGATATGAAGTATTTAATGTAAACTATGTGATATGCGTGCATATTATCTATGTTCTTGATATCTATGCTGGATGAACAAAATATACATGTTTTATTTGATTTAAACTGTATATGTATTTTATACCTATAATTATGATGAGTAAAGATGGGTAGATGAAATACATGATGAGCGATGGATTAAAATGATGAAAGGCCTCGATTTTTAAGCTGACTTACTCATCTAGTGGAGTATAGATGACGACCACAGACTATTCTAGACAGTCTAGTGGAACGTTGGCAGGCTCACAACCTGTAGGTGTTTGAGAACGGTGTGTTTATCGGTGTACTCCATCCCCCTCATGGTTGCCTTACTGACATATATTTCGGATGAATCCCCTAAGCAGTATTGTCATCCCGATGATGATCCTTAGGTTAGGTCCCTTAATTTAGATGATTCAGGGACAGAAAGTGAGGATAAAGGGAATGGGTAATCGGGTTGATTGAACTGATGAAATTAATAAACTTAATTATTGTGGTTTGAAAACCCTATGTGCTCACCAGGGTCCTAAGCCTGACCCACTCAGTTTCTTGTATTACAGATAGTGGCACAAGAGCATAAATGTGATGATCCGATGAGGGATTATGGATTATAGTCCAGTAAAAATAAATAGAATGTTGTAAGGCCTATGTTGTTTCTGTTTATGCTTTTGATATGTATTGACAATGACATCCCGAGGTTTTTAATATACTGAAAATACATTTCTTCGGAAATGATTTGATAAATTCTTTATTATATTTTTGGGAACAAATTCTGCAACATATTTCTTCAAAGGTATACTCTAACTTTCAAATAAAAAAAATAAACAAATCAGTCTTTTCTAGCCATGAAAATGGGGATGTCACAATGAGCATCCAAAATATGTTTTTCTCTCAACCCATCTCTCCAACACGAGGTACCTTTAGCGAAGGATTTAATGCCCCCAAAGACATTGTCGACATCCACTACAAGGGGAGGTTATGAAAATATGATGCTCGACATGGAAGGTGGTGGCTTGTATGTATGCTTATCCTTCAATGCCTTCGTGGTATCACCCCCAAATGGAGCAACCCTCGAAGAACATAAAACTTTCATTACTGTTGTAAAATGTCCATCGGCAAGCTTACGAAGACATTGTCTGACATTGGTGTTGCCTAGTGTTCTTTCCTTCTGAATGTACTCTTCTTTTTGTCCTTGTTGCTCCAGTCTTGCATTGTCAACTAAGTTTTTAACTAGCTTGGCGATACTGTCTTCAGCCCCCCAAGTAGCTAATGCGTTAAGGATATTACAATGTTGCAAAGATTTCCTGTTGACAGACCTACTTTCTTTCCTATTCTTGGGCCTAAACACTTGAAGAGTACACACAGGAAGAATTAACAAAGCAACCTATGCTTCAACAGACCCGAGATGAGCAACCACCTTGGAAAGGGATTCTTTCAAAGCCTGAGAGAAAGCCATACGATAGTTATGAGGGATGATTTTGATGATGGTGATAGGTAGTTTAAAAACACTATCAAGTAGCTTTGCATCCATTACCAACCCATCATTGAGGTCGACTTCTGGTCCATTGGGTAGCGGATTTGGAATGCCAACAATATGCTTTCTCATGTCATCATCCCCGTCAATAAACTTAATCAGGCCACCCGGGTGGTGTCACGAATGACTCAGGGCATGAAGTCTCATGTAATTCCTGCATATCTATTGACCAAACTCCTTCAATGTTGCTGCCACAGACATAAACAATCCATGCTCAGAAGTAATAGCCTCCCGTAACACAACTTTGTGTTTATCTGTAGGGAGCTGTAAGCTCTTGAGATGAGATATCATACAGGAAATCCCTTTACTTCCAACAATACCATTTGGGCAACAATGAAACCCCCGAAAAGGACACGCCCAAGTTCTTCTCTCAAATAAATGAGAGGGCACTATAAACACACAAATAAATTTTATTTAAGCCTCAAGATGAGACCCAAAATTAGAGGCAGTGACCCAAAGGAAAATGAAACATAGTACCATACGAAATACCAACATAAAAATTAGGTTAGAACTCTAATCAACTTGACTTCAAGATTCATTAATGCTTCTTTGATTATAAGTCTAATTTCGATTTTTCCACCATGAATTTGTTCAGACAACTAATGGTGGTGGCGAGGATGGTGTTGACCATGAATGGTAGCGGCAAGGATGGTGAATGATACACAGCTCCCGATGGTAGGATAGTGGTTGCCCTAGCATATTCGATTGTCTTCAATGATGCTAATTTCTTTTTATTCTGCCAAAAAAAAGTCCACACATGTTTTTATAATCATCAAATACAAACCTAATGATAAAAACATATCTAAAAAGGTGATAAAACATACAAATAAAAAACATCTAATGGGCTAATATATATTTACCTTTGCTATTAATTTTTTTTTTCACCCTAAAATCAGTATCATCAACCCCAACTTTGCACGATTGTCCATATAAAAGGTTAAATTAGCAGATTCAATCTAAAAGGTTGGATTTTATCCTTATTATCAAGCCAATTTAAAGAATAGTAGGTGCAAGGACACAAAGCATCCAATGATTTATGCTCAATCAAAATTGCATGTAGGGTTTTAACATAAAAATAATAATCTATACCAAGTAAGCTAGTGAAGAACTTACCACTTACAAAACCTGCAAATAAAAAAGGGAGAGGTATTAACAAAATTTCAAAAAATCAATAAACAAAATTACAGAGAGAAAGAAAGAAATATCATATCTATAAATAATCTAGCAAAAATTATTAATAAACATAATACTTTTAGTGGTGGAAACACTGGGTTAGTGTTTTTCTTGTCGGTAGGTGGAGGTGGTTGTGTTGACAATGTGTGCTTCTCTATGTGAGATTCGTGATTGTAGGCTATAGTGATGGTTGTAACAGATGAAGAGGTTTCAAGTATGTTTTACAAGTAATCATATCGAGTTTGGAAGTAAAAATCCAAATGTTGTTCTCGGCTCAACAACGACCACCATATACCACCACCTCCAAAACCTTTTGCAAAAAAATTGAACCAAACCATTATTAACAGAAAATAAAAACGAAATCAAAGTCATTTATATAAAAATAAAAGACTCTTACTTGTCTGGATTTTGCATCTAGTGCAAAATGCCCAATTCTATGCAAATTCCAAACGTGAATAGAATTTAGGGTTTCTAGAATCGAAAATCATACATGTCAATTTTTATCGATTTTGAAAGTGAAAACATGAAGGTATTTGCTAAGTGATATGGGGAAACAAACTCATACGGATTGCGATGACGAGGAAGTTGTGGATCCTCATGGCTATCATCCATGCACCATGCCTGCAACGAAGAACAAAGTCGTAATTGTACATGTAATGCTGGAAGAAAGTTTAAAAGAGTTCGATTAAGAAAGCAAACTAACTTGAAGATCTGAAATATAAATTAAAGAAGTGTGCCATAATTTCGTTAGTCGTATGAATAAAAAATCATATATATATATATATATATATATATATATATATATATATATATATATATATATATATATATATATATATATATGGTTGCTATGTTTTGTCAAATTGTCATTTATAGTCATCAACTTATGTTGGTTATTGTGGCTTCCATTTTTCCTCCAGCAGAAAAGTAAAGAATAATCATTTTGCCATCTCATCTCGAGTACCGATTCCATGAATGCTAAGGCCAAAAAGAAAGCAAGTGTTGGAAATCGATTGGAAGAAGGGGGCGATGCTATAAGAGAAGCCGATTGTCCTGAATAAAGGGAGCCAATTTTAGGGGATTAAACTGGCCAACCCTTCAAAATAATGTGGTCAAATTCAGAAATATCAAAGTTAGTTTACTATTCATAAGATCATCCAAAAATTAATGTTATACATTATTCTTTTACAATGCCACTTGTACCAAATTTACCTAGCCACCTCCTTCATTTCTTGTTATTTTTGAAACTCTTGCAAAAAATAAGGCCCTACATTTATTAATAATTAATTAATTTATCTATTGTAATATTTTTTATATCAGGTAGCCAACTATTTTGTTTTAAACTTATCGATTGATGAATCATGATGATAAGGCTTTTAATATCGACTTAAGTAGCACTTTTTGCAAGGTATTAAAATAGCACCGATATGGGTACTTTAACCACCAAATGACTTCCTATCATGCCGGGTACTCTAATCACCAAATTACTTTCCTTCCATGCCTATCAAGCGAAACTATATTACACGCATGATGCCCAAATTATAGTTGATGCCATAAGAATCTATTGAACTAAAATCATTATTCTAATTTTCATACAATTTTACCACTTTATAGAGATTTTTCGTATTATTTTATATTTTGCTTAACAAATGCTGATAGATGACAGATAGTAATAAGGTTTTTTTTGGCATTTTATTTTAATTAAAAAAATTTGTTATTATTATAATACTAATTTATAACCCGTGAGAACCACAACTAAAAAATTAATTAAAAATTCATAATAAAACTCAAAATTATTAATTAATTAGTTTAAATAAATTATTAATTAAGATATATTCTTTTAATTATATAAAATTATAATCGTTGATTCAAATAAATACATGAAATTATATCAATTTATAATATGTATTAATTTTTTTATTCTAATGTTATTAATTTAATGTAATTAGAGTGAGAAATTTAAAATTTTAAAATTTTAAACAGATAATCAATAGGTTGACAAGTGACATTACATTAATTAGGAGACATAATATGGTGACATATGACAAAAATAATACTTTTTTTTATTAGTACATGAAGATGGAATTAAATACAAAATACAGAATAAATTATTATATATACAATTTTTTAGTTTATTAACTTTAAGACCCAAAGTTTATACATAAGACATACAATATATAAGGGCCGACCCTCATAAACACAAGTTATACTACCTGTTGCGAAAACAAGATACTACGAATAAATATAAAGACTAGTTCATTTAGATGATTATTTATTTACCAGTTACAATGATTTTTTCGTCATAAATTTTATGTAGTTTTACTTTCAAATAAAAAAAGTGACTATACCATAATAAAGTTGTTTGGTATGCTTCATGACACACCTGTTGTCACATCAGCCACACCCTTCCACGTTAAAGAAGGACGAACTTCACTTTGGGAGTAGAAAAATAAGCAGGAAAAGCAACATGGAAAACTTTCCCTTCCCTTCCATAACAGCAACCACATCGTCACCATGCATCAGAGGGAGTGTACACAACGTGGACAAACAACCTCGTGATGGGTAGGGCTGTAAACGAATTGAACATTTGACGAACCATTTGTGAACCATTCGACGGGATGTTCGTTTATTTAATAAATGAACAAACATGAACACAAATTCTTGTTCGTGTAGTTAAATGAATGAACATGAATAATGGTTTCTTTCGTTCGTTTATGTTTGTGAACGTCCGTTTATGTTCTTTCCTTTAAGTTTATTTATGGTCATATATGTTCAATTGTTTTTTATTACATTACTATATTATATGTTCGTTTATGTTCATATATATTGAATTGTTTTAATTTATCTTTGTTCGTTTAACATGTTCACGAACATAAACAATGTGATTTGTTAAACAAACGAACATGAACAACAAAACTCGTTCATTCGTGTTAGTTCATTGTTTGACTAATTTAAACGAACGAACATGAACAAGCCCTTGTTCGTGTTCATTTACAACCCTAATGATAGGTATACAACCCAATCTTAAACTTGTTATTTAAAACTTAAAACTTAGTTGCATGTTAAATGTTAGTTATCTAAGGGTATAATCCCATATTCCTTACCATTGTAGTGGTCGTGAGTGTATTCTCAACGACGAAGAATAGAAGGGAAGAGAAAGAGGAAGAAGGCTTCAACTTGTAATAGTGAAGAGATGTGAAGAAGAGAGAAGAGGAAAATGGATTGGTATGTTGCTTCTCGTACCACATACCACCAAAGTGCACGACTCTAACTAGGGATGAAAATTTGGCTCGGAAACCCGAACAAAACCGAATCAAATTAGGCCCGAATAAGCAATTCGGTTCGGGTTTTGGTATCTATATTATGCTTATTTTTTTCTCGAGTTATTCGGTTCGAGTTATCCAAATAAGAGCTTATTTGGTTCTAAATATCCGACCAAAATAAGCATTCCTCATCCCCTTTCTCTAATCGACAGAAATTAAAATCACGATTCATACTTTTGTCATCGTCGTTCATAATAAAACAAAAAACCCTACGCTGGTTCTCGTTGTTTCAAAATTGACCAATCTTCTCATCTATTTCTAAACTCAAAATCACTTATGTCGATCCTTCCTCTTGTTTCAGATTTTCAAAAACCGACTCTTCCTATTGTCTCTAAGGATTCACGAAATCCTACTTTGTCCATTCATGGATAATTGAGTTCGAACTCAAGAAACTCAAGTAAGAAATTAATTCTCATTATGTTAATCTACTATGTAAATGCTATTCTTTCAATATGTTATTGTATTATGTTAGTATTTGAATGTTTTATGATGATATATAAAAATATATTTTTATTCTATTATTAGGGTTATTTGGGCTACAAAATCATAATATGGTTTAGTCGGTTTTTTCTGGTTATATTAGGTTTTTAATTATCTTGTACATGTTAGTCTGTTTATTCATGTAATAACCAAATTGAACCAACCCATATTGGTTAGTCGGTTCGGTTTTCGGTTCTTACAATTATCCTTATTTAATTTTCGGGTTATTCAGGTTCGTTGTGATTTCGACCCAGATAACATTCCTAGCTCTAACCACCGTACCAACTCACGAGGAGGTGCTCGTGGCTTGTGCAGAATTGCGTTTGTCAAAAATAGTTACACGTGAGAAAAGATAGCATAGCTCGAGCCAGAAATTGATTTCCTCGAGATTCTAGTCCACCTAAGCTTTCTGAGTTGGCATTTCCAAATTAAAAGAAAACAAATAATCAACAAATTTCTTTCATCCCAGATTTCCCTCCACACATTCAATCCTCACCTTATCTCCCAAAATCTGTCCTATTCCTCGATTCCGTTCCCAAAATAAACTCCGCAAAATGATTTCAATTTGCAATTCTTACCCTCCAATCCACCACCATCACGGCCACCGGCGAAGATGGCCTCCAAATTGGGTTTCACCATAACCTCTTCTCGTTTCTTCACTGCTCCTTTTCGAAGACCTTCTGTTGGGTTGTCTTTGTCTGGTTCTAATCGGTTCGCTGCGTCGAAAGTTCACTCTATCCAGTTGATCCGAAGGGAGCTTGTGAGTCGACGGAGATTGATTATTCTTTCCCCAAAGGCGACAACTGATCAACCAGGTTAGGTTTTATTTCGTTCCTTGTTGTTGCTTTTGGACTTCAGTTATGTAATTGAACTATGCTCTAGTGCTATGAATTTAACCTCCAAGTATCTTGTAAGTCCTTAATAATGAATATTAATAGATTTTGTTATGGCTTTTAAGCTATTTTTTAATCGTTTAGTTGGACTCAATTTAGATGAGTGCTTTTAGAGCAATAATCATGGAAAGTTCTAAGTTTCCTTGGATAAATGGATCGATTTAGACTATGGAACTACTTCAACATAAGTTCATTTTTGGAGTACTGTGTTTCTTTCAGGTCAAGTTAAAGAAGATGAAGTTGTCGATAGCAACATAATGCCTTATTGCAGCTTAGATAAACAACAGAAGAAGACAATAGGAGAAATGGAACAAGAATTTCTCCAAGCATTACAAGTAAACCATCTTTTTTATTTTTCACTTTTCCATCTTTCCTTTTCCTTCTTGCTTAATTTGCAGATGAGTTTCTCGATCTTCATTTCACTAATTCTTCTCTTCTGTTATCCTCCATAGTCATTCTATTACGAAGGAAAAGCCATCATGTCAAACGAGGAATTCGATAACCTCAAGGAAGAACTAATGTGGGAAGGAAGCAGTGTTGTAATGCTAAGTATGTACACCTTGTAATCATTTTTCAACTTTTCCCCATTGTTCTTTGCTTATAATGGCTTTTTGGGTTACACACATTTCAGGCTCTGATGAACAGAAGTTTCTAGAGGCTTCAATGGCTTATGTATCTGGTAACCCCATAATGACTGATAAAGAGTATGATCAATTAAAGATGCAATTAAAGGTACATGCTTTAGATAGTTGGCAATAATCCCTTTTCTTTCTTTATACTTTCTTTCTTAAATCATATTCTTTCAGAAAGATGGAAGTGACATAGTGGCTGAAGGTCCACGATGCAGTCTTCGTAGTAGAAAGGTATGTGTTTATTAGATCCTTCATGAATCTTTTATTATTTTTCTTTTTCATTTTTTTTATTTCAGTTAATGTCTTTTGTTGTAGGTTTACAGTGATCTTTCAGTTGATTATCTCAAAATGTTCCTCATAAATGTCCCAGCTGCTGTTGTTGCATTAGGATTGTAAGTCAAAAAGAAATTATAAATTATTGCTTGTTATATTCAAAGAATTTTGTCACTAGACTTACTTACATATGTTTGTATATCAACAGATTCTTCTTCCTGGATGACATCACTGGTTTTGAAATCACATACCTTTTGGAGGTAAATCTTTTATAACTATTTCTTTTCCTGTATTTCCTTTGTTTATATAACAAATTTATGTTTATAAACAATCATATTATCAGCTTCCAGAGCCATTTAGTTTCATCTTCACATGGTTTGCTGCTCTTCCCTTGATATTATGGCTATCCTTCACGCTTACCAATGTCATTGTCAGAGACTTTTTGATCTTGAAGGTTAGCATCATCTTCATCACCTGACAACACTGACACTGATACACCGATACTGTGTTTGATATGCATTGGACTGGGACTCATATAATAAAACAGTACAAAATCACAAAATTGCAATTCTTTGTACCATCCAAGGAGGTGGGACAGGGACTTGTTTTTGATATCTCATGTGTAAAAAGACGTAAATGCCCTTATCCTTTATAGTCAACAAATGCAGCCTATAACTTTTTACATTTCAGGGTCTTTGTCCAAATTGTGGTACTGAGAACACTTCATTTTTTGGAACTATATTATCGATTTCCAGTGGGGGGACCACAAACACAGTCAAATGCACAAGGTAAGTTTCATATCTTTTAACCCTAATTGTGGGTCCCATCAACATAGAACACTATTAATGTTGGAATTAACCCTTTTATTACAGCTGTCAAACCCCGCTTGTGTTTGATCAAGATACTCGTTTGATAACATTGCCTGAAGGAAGTGAAGCTTGAGTTGAGGTAATTTATGTTTCAAGGAAGATGCTATTGTAAATGTAACTAGGTTTTTTTAGGAAGTGTTGCATAAGCGTGGATTCGCGTTGAATATAGTTGATGTATGTTCATGTGTATAACATGGTAACATGGGTTATATATATGTTCATATATGTATATTTGATATTGGGTGATGACTCTGGTTGTTAAAAAAAGCAGAGTGTTTAAGTTTAAGTAATAACATCCCATTTTATAAAAGATGTATTTAGCTCTAAAAATCATGATTATTTGTTGGATGCAAATTAATGCCAATGGTTGAGTTCATGACACAAGATGTTAGAAGTTTGGGGAAATTTGATAGTTAAGTTTGAGAATTTCAAACAAAACATAACATATATTCAATAAAAGATATGATTACCTTGTAGGAGAAAACCTTTAGGAAATGTATCATTCGAGAGAAATTTCATGGGCGATCATGTAATGTTTGTATCATCAACCTTGGACCTCGATTGTTGAAGCAATTTGTATGAATTTTATTGGGACAACTCAGTAGTTTTTGACAACATATTACTCATTGACATTGCCCCCTAAGGCCAATGTATTTCTAGCCATGTTGTTCACATCCATGGAAAACTCATCGATCGTTTTTGTTTCCTTCATGTTCAACACTTCAAACTCATCTGTTTCCCTTGCTGATTCTTATGCTAGGGTCAATAGCTTCTCTTTCAAAATCCATTAAAAATGGAAGCGATGTCCATCTTATGTATCTGGACTTTAACAACTTTTCGAGTGTTTATGGGTTCAATAGTGTTCCATATGCGTTGGGCTTGCATGTAATTGTTTGCCAATAGCATCAAACAGTGAAGGTGACTTGTCCATCATTGTTTTTCTTTGTTGTGTCCATCTCTATATATCGACGTTGTATTTTTGTTATAAATGTGGTTCTAATACCAAGTGTTGGATCGGACCCCTTAACCCTTCAACCTGAAAAACATTTAACTTCAAAGCGTAAGCACAAAGTTTAATGAGTTCTCTAATATATCACACATTGACATTCCATTAAACATACATTTGATATAGTCCAACCATACTCTCAAATACGATTCACGTAGTCCAACTATAATCTCACATATATATGTTATAGTCTAACTATAGCGTAACATGTCATCATTGTAATCCAATTATTGTCTGACCTACAATTGTCATAGTCTAACTATAGTCTCACAATAGTTATACATACAACCTACCAAACAAGGACAACTAATTTCACACATATTATAGAAAACTCACCTGAATCTAGCAACCACAATCTCAAAGCAATCTCTACAAACGGAACAACTAGCACAAGCCACCTAATACCAAAAAGTGGTCAATCCTTAGTCTAATACTCATATCTACCAAGTTTGCATCAAACGTCAATGGTCGGATTCAACGGTCAATGGGTCAACATAACCAACCTTTGATTGCATCACGACCACTACATGACAAATAGTCTTGAGGGCAGACCAACCCTCGCATCGCGACCATGCTTTGGTCGTGTTGTATTTTTTGGGCATATCCATTTCTTCTGTTAAGCACTTAATCCATAAACAAAGAAGTTATAACTTTGCAAAAACCAACAAATGAGGTTCTTAATGGATAAAGTTTGCCACTTTATCCATGCACAAACCTCAAACAAGTTCAACCCTAACCTTAGATCCAAAATGAGCCCAAAAGGCTAAGTTATTCTTGCATGGAGCCAAGAGAGCTCATACATGAACTCTTTTCTCATGCATGCATGCACTTTTTTCTCCACCCTTAGGTGCATCGCGACTAACCGGTAAGTCTACGCCGTGAACCCGTAAAGGAATGCGTCGTGAATAAGCCCCAACACCCCATCATTAACTTTTTAAAATGAATGAATTGACAAATAAAACTTACTCGGAACTAGGTGTTACACTTATTCCAATAAGCATTATACTGAATATGGTAGATTAATTTTCCAACTAGTTTCTTTCATGTATGTGATGCAACAGGCAACTATCAATCTCTCCTATAAACACCAATACCATGCCTCATAATTTTTCCATCACGATTAAGCTGCATATTAAGCATAAGGATATTATGTGATCATACTACTAAAAAAACGGTGTTTCACGACCAAAATTACCATCGAAAAATTATCGTCGATAAATACCGATGGAATAGTGACAAAATGTGAAACCCTAATTTAGTCACGACTCACCAACAAAATACTGATGAAATTAAAGTTGTCGGAAATTTGTCAGTGATTTACTAAAGAATACGAAAAATGCCTAATAAAACTAAATTTTAATTGCTTTTTGGAGTATTTTAATATTGGGAAAATGACATAAATGCCCTACAAACTTTCTAGGATTGATTTTTTAATTCCCTAAACTAATTTCATGTCTTTATAAGGGCATAAGGTTAGAAATACCCTATCTTTTTAGTCCTTCTAACCTATTATAGCCGGTTTTAAGGACACATCAGCTATTTTCCATTTAAAAGTCAAAATCACATTTTGACTTTCTCAAAATTGATTTCCATTTTGTTCTTATTATATACAAATAAACCATAAACCTCCCCTTAATACTTCCTGGGCAGCCGAATCTATCCCGTAATCACGATTCTTCTCAAAATCGAAGCCTGACGAGATTTGAAAGAAAGGAGGGCATATCATGAAGGTGAATGTGGGAGAGTTTTAAATGGCGTCGTACGTCCTACCAATGGCATCAAATATTTTTAACTTGCTCCGTCTAACAACCGGAGACTAGAGACGAAACAGAGTGGTTTGCTCGATCTGATGGTTTTGATTTTGGAATAAAGCTTTGGTTTTAATATATTTACTGTCTCGATTTTGGGTTTTGATTGGTTAAAAGGTAGGGTTTTGATTTTGAATTTTTTTGTTTGGATATTATGTTGCAGTCTTGTTTTGTTGGTAGCTTCATCATCATCCTTTCTCCAACATTTATAGGTTCCACCCACAAATCCAAGTTTCTACATCGTGACTCTATCACACATCTTCTCAAATCAAAATCATTGCAATTGGTAATGTTTGAGTGATAATGAACACATATATTTGAATCATGAGGAATAATAAATTAGTGTTTTGGAAGGTGGGTTCAGACTGCAACAAAGTTGAAGAAGACTAGTTTTACACAAAAAAAAACATTGAACAATAGTGGTGGGTTGAATTAAGATAACCCCATTACCACCAAGTCGAAGAAATGTAGGGGGTACAAGCTGCTAATGCATGAGGTACAACTTACAAGTCTATTGGATTCTCCTCCCACACACAGAAACATGTGACGGAGGATGATGTCGTTGTTATCAACTGTTGGACGTAAAATGACGCCGACAAACTCCGTATCCAACGAAACAAAAGGGTATTCGTCGATGAAGGATGAAATTATACCAAACTCATGTTCCAGGTTATCGACGTTCACAATTCGCGTGAGAACCGGTAGCGTAGGAGACGATAAGTTTTCGATCAACATTCGAACGACAGTAAGAAGGCTTTCTGTTGAACGATTTAGAAATGGGAAAAAGTGGGGCGAAGAAGATAAATAGTATTGGGTTAAGGAATAATTGAGATGATGTGGCAAAGGGGTAACCGTATGACCCCTTCATTTTGCCCAAAAGGACCTAACCCGATAAAGTGTAATTCATTCCTTTATAAAGCCACAAAATAAATTAAGTGACTAAATAGGTAAACCCTAAAAACATAAAAGGGTATATGCCATTTTCCCTTTAATATTCTGTCGTTAATTATAGAAACATGCTAATAAATCTTAAATTTGTTTATTATAAACGATAAACATACACATATATAACTAATAATACATATAGTGACATACACCCACATGTAATTCTTATTATAATCATACACATACACTCAAATAATTAATAATCTTAATAGTAATTATAATAATGATAATAATAATAAAGATAGTAAAAATAAAAATGTTATCTTTGTTATTATTATTCTTATAATTATTATTATTATTCTTAATATTACTTTTATTGTAATTATAATTATTACGTATGTACACGTGTATATTTTTTTTATGTAGTAATACATATAGTTGTGTGTATGTATATATACTTGAATATTAATAATAAACCTCTAAGAATGTGCAATGATAAAAACAGTAACCAAGATAACAATAATAATAATAATGATAAAAATAACATAAATAATAACAACAACAATACAATTAATAATATAATAACATTAAAATAAAAATAATATAAAAGTAATAACAACACCATCGATGATGATGATGATGATGATGATGATGATAATAATTGGTTCGAAGCTTTATTACTATTTATATTACTCCCTCCATCCCAAAATTATTGTCCACAGACAAAAAACATACAGATTAAGAAAAACATTAATTACCACTAACTTTAAACAATAAAATGAAAGTTTTGTCCTTATTTTGCATTTAATGTTCTATTAAATGCTTAGTTGCTTAGCTAATAATGTGGGGTATTTTGGTAAAAATGTTATTTATTTTTAGAATTGGATTATTATTTTGGGAGAAACAAAAAAGAAAAGGTGGACTATAATTTTAGGATGGAGGGAGTATAATTTTATTATTGTTATTATTATTGCACATATATGTGTGCAAGTGTATATATATATATATATATATATATATATATATATATGTGTGTGTGTGTGTGTGTGTGTGTGTGTGTGTATGTATGTGTGTGTGTGTGTGTGTGTGCGTGTGTGTGGGAGTGTGTGTGTAATCCCGAAATTTAGGTATAAAACTGTGGTTGGCCAATTCGACGCGAACCTCTTTGTAGTCTGACTTATTGGGCTTTAATGCATATTTGGAAAAAATAAATAGTGTCATTACAATTAAAATAAGATATGAGATGGTATCTTACTTCCAATTGTGGAAAATCTCAAACGAATCATACAACACAAACTATAACCCTAGTTAATACGTCTGAAAAACTGACATTCCGTATTAAGCAGTTGTGAGCAAAGTAAACACTCTAGTCTCGTAGTACATGTTCACCCGATTATGAAAATATAAAGAACGTCCAAAACGGAGTTCGTATGCAAAAGATATGATCGTTATAAAAAACAAACCAGTTTAATATTGATTTTCTTTAAACTTCATAAACCGTTTCAATCCGTTGAGGCACTTGCACACCTAATATGAAAATTCCGAGAACATTTTTGGACTCAGACAATGAGCTATTATTTGATTCCATACTAGTAAAAATATTTGTAAAATTCGAATAATCGAACGAATCAGATCAATTAAATCCCGGTGTTCTATAACCCAAAAAACTAATCCATTCGGGTTTCTGGAATCAATGCACTCGACCCTATCCTTCGCCACTTAAAAAAAATATTAGACGTCAGGAACTTGTCATGCAAATCTAGGAAGGTTTTGGAGCATTTTTAAGAAGGATGACATCACCATGCACATGCTACCTTGCATGGAGTAAAAGATCAGCCAACTCTTCTCCTTCCCCCTTACTCACGTCCACCATACCTCTACCACCTTACCCATTTGTGTGTACTCTTGCTCCAAAGTACAAGGCATAGGTGTGTTGGGTGTTTGACTAACTAAAGAAAGGCATGGTGTATGGATCGTCTTGCACCCTCCATTGGCTATAAAAAGAGCCCTTGGCTTCTAAATTCATCACAGATTCACACCCCTCAATCACCCTTTCCTTCCCTCTTTTCTTGCTATCTTTCTCGGTTTAAAACCACCAACGAGAACCACCAAAATCACCACAACAACCCCACCTTTTTCCCCCTATTTTCTTCGACCAGAAACCACCCAACCCATTGCCACCTACCTTTCCCCCTCTTCCCTTCGCTGTTTTCTCTTTGTCATCGTTGCCGGACAAAAAAGAAACCAAAGCAGCGAAGATGCCAGAGCTGCTCCACTGCCGCCACTTCTGTCGTTGGCAACCCTCACCATCACCGGTGCCACCTTCCTTTGACCACCACCTTGCTACCCTCGTGTTCCATTAATTTTTATGGTATTTCCCAAGTATAAGTCCCAAGTTTTATTGTTGTTTTGTGGTGATATTTCGAGTCTAAGCCCGAGTTACAAGTTTGTTGCTAGTTGGTGTTATGTCGTGGTGCTTCCCGAACATGATCACATTCTTGAGTCTAAACCAAATTCACTCATCAAAGATGAGTATTTACGACCCCTCTTTTTACGCTTTTATACACTTTAGGGAGAATACATGTGCAATATCATATTTTGCTTATGAAAAACACTTACCAACTTATATCTAGTTCATAAAAGGTTATTTTATCAAGTAACATAATACTTACACATAAACTAGTTTTAAACTTGATATATGCATATGTTATGTTGTCTAGAATGAAATAACTAGTCAAAAAGAACATATGCTACTTACTACACAAATGCTATGATTTTATGTGATAATTGCATCCAATAAATTGAATGTCATAAAAGTTTATCACCTTTATAGTATTCAACTTATATCATGCATGCATGTATGTATGTATGTATATATATATATATATATATATATATATATATATATATATATATATATATAGTTACAAATATTATAAGTTGAAATTTATACATGTACTTGTGAGACTTACCACCTATTTAAGCAAGTATCACTTATCGAACATACTCATCTTCTATAGTGAAACTTTATTTGTGTACATTAGTTAATGACTTTTATAGTGAAACATTATTTATAACCTATAAACACTTAGTATACCCACACGACTATAACCGTATATCTTCGGAGCGAGATACATGTGTATAGATCTATACGGGTTGACACCCCCACCCGCGGGTGCTAGCTACAACCTTGACAGATCAATCGAAGCGGGTGATAAATGTATTAGGTCGATTCCACAACTTTCAATGAATCGTTGTAAGGGGTACATCTAGTCACATAGCTTGGTTATAGGACTCAGTATAAATATTAACCAGATCTCTCTCTTTCTCTCTTGAAACCTCAGATTCTGTTTCTCTCTTTATAAAACATTTTTAAGCAGGGTTTTACCTATAAAGTAATACTTTTTAGGCATTATAAAAGTATCATTACTGCACTAGCATAAAACCTGTAACTCTCACCAACCTTGTGTTGACCCTCAAAATTACATGTATTCTCAAGAGATCACTAAACAAGCATTTCAAACGACATAATAGTTATGGATTTCAGGCAACCTAGTTTTCTAGTTTTTGTTATATCTACCTACCTGTTTAAAATTCATGTACTCTGTTATTATCTATAAGAACCTTGTATTCAAACTTTAAGATGGAATACAACTACTGTTTTTTTTATCATTGTACTTGTGATGTATATTCAAATGTCTGTGATTCCATGAACTAAGTCACACAGCCCGACATGTTCCGCCGCCTCGGCTGGGGATGTGACAAATTAATATGAGGGATAAATTGGCTATAGAGAACTCGTATCCTCGAAAGAGGAGTACAACTATAGTAACATGCTCCTAATAAAAGTATTATTATTCATTACCCTACTTCTTGAGTACTTACATGAGAGGTGTCTAGTTTGAACTATCGCTTGGGTTGCTGGATTTCAAAACGACTATATGCTAAATGGTCCTGCCCTTTGGTACTTCTCAACTGGATGATCGTTAATTGATAGTCTTGGAGTAAACAACAAAAAATAATAATATTGCAAACCTCACCAACAATAAATATAAGAGTTGTATATATACTTTGAGCCACGATGAGAACACTTAATACAATTCTAGCATACCTTCAACTAAAACTACAAACTCAATCCTTTAGATCAAACACCTCGGCGAAGGTTAGTACCATACATAAGTCATACCACAAATAAACTTTGAATGTGTACCTATGTTATTTATGGTCGGTCCGGTACACAACCGACCTTGAGCAAGGTGTTTGACAGACTATAATGGTTTAGAGTTTTAAAGATTAAATAATGTTCTCAAGATTCGCGGTAGATACCTAGTACCTTAGAATCCTTATGTCAAACTTAAAACATTTATACATTTAAATACTCATCACTAAGACACTTAAAATTTCCAAACCTTTGATGTAGATGGTGGGATTACCCGATGACCACCTAATTTGGATTAACCTTGTAAATCTCGAGGAGCTTCATGAGGTCTTACTATAGTTAGTAGGAGACCCGTACTTCCCATATGGATTATCGGTGGGCCCACCTAACCTCCCAGAGGAGGAGGATCCTTTGGAGGATGAAAAGGAAGATCATATCGAGGAAGTCGAAGATTATGAGGACGAGGGTATACTATAGGATGCTCAATAGGAGATGGATGATGACGGTCCAGTAGAGGATGAGGAGGGCCTTACCGATGAGGAATCTGCCCCTCCTACTCCACCATCCTCTCCATATAAGCCATACTACCAGCCATGCCGTCATCATGGCAAGAGTCACATACTGATGAGGACTATGAGGATGCATGTCCCCCAAGTATATCACTTGGAAACTTTCAATTATGTTTCCCGATTCATTATTGGTCAAAAGAGGTAACCGAATCTTCCCCATAAGCCAACTTGGCTTACTGACTTGCTCGACAAGAGGAGGGCTACTGATGATCCTCCATGAATCGGGATGTAGCCGAGAACCGAACGGTCACCAAGGCAAACACTTTGGGTTTTCATATCAGTGCCTTAGCGTACCATAATCAGATTACAGAGAGTCGGCTGGATGTAGCCGAGAACCGAACGGTCATTGCTGAGCAAAGGCAATGCCAAATTCAGGAGAAGTTCAGTGAGCTAGTCCACTATTTGATCACACGTTTAAGGTGGTATACATTTCATCTAGGGTGGCTTGTGCCCTAGGGTAGGTTTAGGATTTTTATGGAATAGTTGTTGTACTGCAAGTGTTTATCATTGCCTGTTTAACACACGTTCTTTTGTAAAGCTTTTCCATTTCTAACCCTATACGGTTGGTACTTTTGTAACCATTGTAACTGAAAACAAGCAGTTCTAATCTATGAAACTATTTTCCAGAATTTGCTAAATGTTGGAACTCATTATCTGTATTGCTTGTAAAACACTATCATTACTCAGTTAAAAGTATCAGTTAAGACTCCCACTCTATAATTTGGAAATTTGTAGGATTTCAGTGTGACATCCTGTAATTTTTAGGACCAATTAAAACGTTTCTTTACGCTTTTAAAAACATTTATTTATATTTGTGGAATATCCCAGTACAAAATATCATTTTGATTACAAATGTTTATTTCCAAAATGTTAAAACCCTAAGGATGTCAAAATCAATATAGATACATAAGTTACATCATAAGGACCTGATGGTCCTGAATACTATTGCGAGTTGTCTCTTAACTACTCAACATCCTAATCAAGTTCCACTAGCTTAAGTCTTGATACCTATGATGCATATAAACTGAGTGGGTCAGGTTAGGGAAACTTGGTGAGACACATAGTGTAACACCTGGTTCCGAAAGTGCTTCGCTGCTAGGGGCTGCGACACAATCATAAATTATCATGGGGTTAGGGTCTTGAGAAAGGGATGATTTGGCCCATTTAGGATGTGGGTATTAGGGTATAAAAGACCCAAGTGTTTGATTGTGGCTTCGGAGGCCAAGGGCATACTAGTAATTCGACATCTCAGTACTTTGAGGATTTAGGTTCGTGTTCGGGAAATTTTTAGGTAATGAGGAGTTATAAGAAGCATAGGGCTTCTTGCCACCTTTTCGTGGATATAAAGTTCGTCGGAAACGGACCTCGGATGAGGAAGATATGACACTTTGCAGTTATTGTCAATTTTGGTCCCTAATGGAGAAAAGTGGCAAGAAGGTACCATGCATGCAAGGTGGCATGCGCGAGAGTACGCCCAACGTAATCTAGGGTATGCCCAATGTAAAAGGTTGCTTGGACATGGGTGTTGAAGGCGTACGCCCATCATACGAGAAGTACGACTAGCGTACGTTTAGAGTCCCTAAACCCTAATTTTTAGGATTAAGCACTATATAAGGAACATTATAACTCAAACCCTTACCTCCTTACCAGCCTCCCAACCCCAGAAACCCTAGATATCCGTTCATTCCTCATCCTTGTGTGATTTTGGCCTTGGGAAGCTCATTGTCGTGTTTAGAAGCTTAAAAGGAGAAAGAAAAAGTTGAAGAAGAAGAACTTGAGTAGCTTGAGCTCAAGGATCTGAGATAACACCACTATTTGGCACTCATCTGACGTAAAAAGCTTCCAACTTGCCTCGTGAATGATTAGATCTATATTAATGGAGTTTTGGACCTTTTTAGGTCCCAATACTGGGTTTTTCGTGATCAACCTCGTTTCTAGGTCTAGGGTTGCCACCCTTAAGGCCTTAATGTCATATGGGTCCTATAAGCAGTAAAGTTTCAATCTTTAAGGTCCATTTGTGATCATGCATGGGATCTATCCATTTCCATGGAAGTTTGTGGCTATATTCCAAGTTTGGGTTCATTTGGTGGGTTGTAAGCCACCAAGTAATCGACTTTATGGATTAAGACGTTGAAGAGGACTTGGATCTGTGATTATAGTCTCTTGAGTAGAGTATTAAGTGCTTAATGGGAAAAGAGCTTAATAGAGCAGTACGTTGGGCATACATGCATGTACGTGCAACGTACAAGACACACATTAGGTACACGCTGCGTACAATTGAGTACGCCCCGTGTACTCATCAGATATGGGCTTTACGTTTTTGGGCCTCGGTTTGGGTCAATCTTTGGACTTATCAACTATTGGGCCTTAATGGGCCATCAAAAGTTAGATATTGGACTAAGGACATGTTTGGGCTTAGGAAAGGACCATTTGAGAAGTTGGGCCCAATGTAGAAAATTAGGCCATTAGTGGGCCATTAGTGGACTTAGAAAGATTAGATGAAATTGGGCCTTGGATATGGTCCAAATTAGAGCAAGGGTAAAATGGTTATTTTACCCTAAGAAAGATTATTGGTTTTGGACTAAGTGTTATTTGGTATTGATAGCTTGGGGATCCGAAGGATTAGCAGTATGGGAATTGCCAGTTAGCGGCCAGAGGATTATCTGCAGGTCTTCAGAAGTGCAAGGTGAGTCTCCTCACTGTTTATATGGGTCTAAGGCACCAATGCCGAACCCATTTAGTTTATGTATGGTAGGAAGACCCAGGGGTTAGCCCTAGGAACTATGCATGGAAGACCAGGGGTGGCTCCTAGCACACAACTAGTTGACATTATTAGGAATCTTTCAGCAGCTGAGGACTAGGTGGGTTCGGGAACCTAGGAAAGCCTAGGATATGCTGCAGAGGGTTAGTAGTATGCTTCAATGAGTACCGGGATAATGGTTTAAAGAAGTGACTTAGAGGATTCAGGAGGATTACTGAGGAAAGTATGGATAGGTGTGGAAGGTAGTATTGGGCCCGTACTACTGAAAGCACAAGATCCATACTCGAATCGGTGAGAGTCTTGGAGAATATAAGAAGCTTATGAGAAAGGACCCTTGGTTATGTTTTGACTTTTGGAATATCGTATTTTAGTTGGAGATGAGCTCTTAGGGAGATAGTCCAGGTTCGGGTTTCGGCTCAGGTGCAGATGCTGAGCCGATTATCGAGCAGTTGCGAGAGTTCATTTCATCAGAGATTTCTCGCTGTGTTTCAGAGATAGTGGATGAGCACTTGGGTGCATTTCGTACGGAGGTTATGGAAATCATTGGAGCTCGCACACTGACTTTCCGGGAGTTCCATGCTTCTTGAGCTCATACGTTTCATGGGGAGAGGGATCCCGTTATCAGTAGGAGGTGGTTACAAGATATGGCTAATGCATTCAGGATGAGTTTCTGCCCTGAGGAGGCGAAGGTCATATATGTTTCCTTCCTGTTGAAGGTTCGGGCACGTGATTGTTGGGAAGAGGTCGGTAGTGAGTTGGGTGATAATGCGGTCGATGCTATGTCGTGGGATGACTTCTCGACCTTGTTCCGAGTTGAGTTTGCACCAGCGATTGAGGTACAACAGTTAGCGCGAGAGTTCCTGGATCTCAGCCAAACTACAGAGACTGTGGCAGAGATCATTGCCAATTTCGGGAGAGGGCGTTGTTGGTACCGCAGTATGTAGCAGATGAGGAAATGAAGAAAGTAAGGTATCACGACATGCTGCGAGATGAAATCAGGAAGTTTGTAAGTATCTCAGGGTGCGAAACCCTGAATGACATGATCTCTAGAGCCCGAGAACGGGAGATTGATTTGGAGCACATTGAGAAGAGGAGGACAGACCAGGTGCATACTTTGGAGGGTCTCGAGAAGACACCCAAGACTTCTGACCAACATTCGAGTGGCCAGCAGGACCGGAGTCAGTGCAACACGTGCGAGAAATTGCACAAGGGATTCTGTCGTTCCAGGGGTATGGGCTGCTACAAGTGTGGCTGTGTTGGTCACATCAGTAGGGATTGCCCTCAGGGGGCGAGCCCATTATGTTTCCACTGCAATCAGGTGGGCCACAAGAATGCTGATTACCCGAAGATGAGGGGAAGAACAGGGAGTGCGTCTGCCCCGACTATTTTGAGGATTACGGATGGGCGAGAGGGTAGGGCCTTGCAGTAACAGATAAGGGAGATCAGGATTCTAACAGACCATGTGGCATGTATGTATACCTTTTACTCTGTTCAGTTCTATCGATTCTTAGAGATTTTATTTCCTCGCATTGGTTGAGAATAATATACCTATGGGTTTATCCCTCTGCTTGTATTTGAATTATATTTTCAAGGAATGTCATATTCCAATTGCATACCAGGAATTCTAGTTAGTGTAAGGTCATTTTCCATTTTTCTGGTTCGGAAGTGTGTAGTATTATTTTGGTTACGGTCAAGGTCGGTTCCGGGGCATTACGCGACGGTCTGCGGTCAGGGTTCAACAGGGCGGTTATTCACCAAAGTCAGCATTCGGTGAGGTCCAGTCTTTGGGCTAGGGTTAGCTTTTGGAAGCGTCAAAAGAAGCAATCTATCACGGAAGAAGTTGCCCTGAGCATTGGTCAATTGGGCTTTAAGGTTGAGTGGGACATTAGGATAAGCATTAGGGTCATTAGTACTGAGAATTCAGAGAGTGTTCGTCTAGCCTCCAATAATAATGCGATCTTTGGAGTGGGTTAGTAATGGATCACCAGCCAAGATAAGCGTTGGTAGCCAGCGTGTCTATCACGTAAGGAAGGAAGGAATGAGAATCCTCCAATTCTCGCGTGCCGTGAAGACTTAGTCGAATCCAAGCGGGGGAGAAACAATCATGTATACAGAAACGGGAGCGGTTTTGAAACTGGGATAAGTTTCGCATCCATGTCAGGAAGAAAGGTGGCCTAGGAGGCTGTATGGAGTGAGGGTAGTGTAAGTTGGAAGTTCGAAAAACTTGCCAACATTGAGATCGTGTTCTCGTGATGGTTGATAGCAGGTCTTAAGAAATTAGGATGGGGATTTCAGTCAGGACATGAGTTAAGCTTGGGATATTAGATCGTGCATGTATGCTTGAATTTGGATGTGCTCGGATTAGTAGTCAACGAAAGACCATGGTCAGCGGTCGAGTGAGCATGGAAAGTGTTGTAAGACTGCGGGATAGCCGTAGCATTCACCAGTGGCCAGATAGCATGAGAAATGTGGCAAGACTGCAGGGTGACCCGTAGCATTAGAAGTGTTGTAAGACTATGGGGCGGCCCATAGCATTCACTAGTTGGCAGATTGAGTAGACACGCTGTAAGACCGCGAGTGACCCATATAGAGTATTATCTCTTTGATGAACCATTTAAGGTAAGGGTTTGACTACATAACTAGGGGCTTCCTTGGCCGATGTAAGTCATAAGACACCCAAACCTTTCGAGTAATTTGATGAATAAGGTATTACCTCTCATCTATGTCTGTAGGTTATGATCCTACACTAACAACGTAATTCACAAGACCGTCTAGAATGGTCAAGTGTTGCCACCTACTCTACAGGGTGACCAGACATACTGCTAACAGTTGCCTAATCGGGACCCACCATTTCTGGTCATCCCATACGGAGGTACCGTACATCGACACCTAATAGTGTCATGGAAGAAAACTTAACTCTCCGTTCCTAGGTTACGTACATTCTCCTAATGAGACTACCTAATACCAAACTTAATCGAGCTAGATATCTTCCATGAGTCTAATTTTATCCCTAGACTAGATTACAATACCTAAAACAACTTTTAATGTCGACTCTATTCTTGGGTGACACTAACCTATCTTAGTGTATATAGATTCCATAAGATTGTTAGGTATTATTGATCATTTATCTTATTAACAATTCTAGTTTTATTATTATTATATAATGTTGTCTGTTTATCCTAACATAAAATATAACTATATCTGGTTCGCATATAGCACGTTATGTATATGTATCCCAACATATAATCTAGGCAATAAGCACATAATTCACATCTGGCTTCCAACATATATTTAATATTTTATTAATACTTATATTATAATCATGTTCATGAAATGGACTAGGCAGTCACTTGAAAAAGTGTCCGGTGATTGATGAATTGGGTAGAGCTTTGCCTTACACCTTTTTCCAACATACCTAGATGTACATAATGCTAAGTCTTAGTCTAATTTTATACTTCATGGAACTATTATCCTAAAGGTGTAGATTCCTCAATAATCCCAAATTCTACTTCAAGATCTAAATAAGGAATAACCAGGTAGGATCATATCGGAGGCAAGGTCCATTTGGTATGCCGAGTATACTGTTTGGAAATCTCACTTTAAACACCTCACTAAATCCAACCTAGACATCACTCCCGTAAGTAGATCAATCAGAATAACGACTTGGAATTATTGATAAATATTTATTATAGATTTATAATAACGACTTTAACTATAATTAATAGTTACACATAACATAAACTAAGTGTACCTTAACTTACAAAGGTTCTGAAATCTAAGTGAGCAGATTACTGACTTGAGATCTCCTACTCGAAAGCTATTACTCAGATGAGTACTCAATGGTGTCACAGGGCTTCACCGTAGGTCAGAAACTAAGGGAAATGGGCTAAAATCAAGAGAATTTTGATAGAGAGGAGGACGGGGAGTGAGGAATAAATTAGCAGATGAAGTCTATTTATAGCCCAATTATGCGCCGCACCTAGTGTACACGGCGTGCACACCTGAGATGTTGCTCCTCCCATTTTCTGCCACATGTCACAAATATGGTGGTCCACGCCTCACCTTCTAGAAGGTGCGTGCCATGCAGCCCACTTGTGGCGCTTCTCGAAAAACTTTAGAAAATTGTATTTTGGTAATATGAACTCCATTTTCAACATTCTTTATATCCACGCATAGCTATCGACAAGATCTACAACTTTCATTTAGACTCCGTCAGCTAATTTTAACTTTGATTTTAAAGCTATATTTTTAACAGACTTAGACTGTTAAAGTCCGTTAAAAATTCATAACTTTCTCATATGATATCCGTTATGGACTGTCTTTATATCGACGGAACCATATGGACGAGATCTTTAACTCTTGTTTTGATTGTTTTTCCTAACAATCAACTGATCTCTAGTTCGATTTTTGAGTCGTATATTACTATGCTTAAACGTAGAAAAATCATAACTTCCTCTTACGAAGTCAGATTTGGATGTTCTTTATATGCACACTCATGGTTTAACTCCTACTAAGACTTTCGTTTAGATAAATAATCCTTCTTTGGTAATGTCTAATTATTGTTGTGACTATTAAGTATCATATTATTCTTTAATCATCTAGCCCTATCTTGCGGGCGTTACATTCAGGAACAAATTACACTAATACACTATCATAAAATACAACTCATACATACTTGTTTATGAATAAAAGGTGTAAAACAACTTAACATGACCGTCTAAACATATTAGGACGATGTCCTCGCAAAAGAGTTCGCGAGTTCGTCCATCACCAACTCCATGAGTCACTTTAAGAGTTGTACCAACGGTAACCCCAACTTCAGGAGAAACTCCAAATTTCGGAGGAACTCCAGCCGGAACCCTACCAATTATCAATACCGCAATCCCACCATTTCAAATGGATCCTACACTAATGCAGACACTGCTTGCATAATGGATTGCCATAGCCTTAGCTGCATATGAGGCTGCCCGGAACGAAACTTCCAAGAATAGTAGAAATGGTAGCGGTATTCCAGTTTTTAACCAAAACAATTTTAGATCCTGTTCATCTAATAATTTCTTAGCCTGCAAACCCTGATCTTTCTTCGGCACAGAAGGAGCTGTCGGTCTATCCCGTTGGATAGAGAAAATGGAGACAGTGTTTTGCATAAGTTCTTGCACTGATGACTGCCAAGTTAAAAATGCTACTTGTACGTTAATGGATTCCACCTTGAATTAGTGGAATAGTCATGCCAAGTCCATAGGAATCGATGTAGCTTATGCCATGGCTAGGAACCTTTAAAACAAATGATGATCGGGGAGTACTGTTCGCAACAAGTAGTCCAGGATCTTGAACAAGAGCTTTGGAATCTAACTATGAAAGGTCGGAAGTGACTGCCTGCAACACCCCAAATTTTTCGAAACTGTTTCATGCTATGGTTTTAAAAACATTCGGGTATTAACCCACATTTAACAAAAACTAGTCCGACAAAACCTTTATAAATTAAAACATTGGGTATTACCATTAAGCATCAATAAATCCATAACAAGCAAATAAGAATTACATAAATACAAAATAATAAGGAACTTATAAAGTTCCACTCCATTCTCTATAACTTGGCTTCTAACTTCCACCTATCATCCTCTGTCCTTAAAGGTAACCTGAGATACATGGCATTAAAAAGAGATACTTAAGAAAATAATGTCTCGTAAGCTACGTGGGTTTGTGACCCAAAACATTTATCACATTTTTACCAATACATTTAATATTTGCAAAACATATTTTTAGACCGCAAATATTTTTGATGCATTTTCAAGGAAAACTCATTTCACACATGTCATAAATTTCATTTCATTTCATATCTTATCGTATCATATCTTATCATTTCATTTTCTTTCATTTCATTTCAAAAGCTATATTTCCTTATTTCATTTTCTTTTATCATTAAGGGCTAATTTTAGTATTACACAGTTGCCATTTTTATACTTAGGGTCTACGTCCAATAAAGGAACCGCTCCCAAGTTTAAACCAATGTGGAAAGAACAAATCAATCCACCAAGGCATCATTTCCATTAGGACATCTATCTCGGGAAGGGGAGGCGCCACCCCGATAGATTCCTCTAGTGCCTCTTACGAGGTAGAAGTGGTTTCCTTCGGGGGCTAAGGGTTTGTTTTTCTTCGGGATGGAAGTTTTGGTTTTGGTTCGGTTGTATTAGGAAGGTCTTTTATGCGTAGAATTTTCAGTTACATTCCTCGTTTGTTTGGTATGATCTGAGTGTTTGCAAGGAGCGATTTTAAGGACAAAATCTAATTTAAGTGGGGGAGAGTTGTAACATTCAGTTTCATATTCGCTTCTTATTCGGGGCTGCGACCCAATCTTCAGTTGTCATGGGCTTAGGGCATTGGGAAAGAAATAATTTGGTCCTTCTCGGGTGTGGGTGTTATGGTTACGTGATCCAAGTGTTCGATTGTGTCTTCAGAGGCCAAGGGTATAATTGTAATTTGATAACTTGGTATTTTATGGATTTTGGGTTGTGTTCGGTAAGTTTTAAGGCTCGGGTGTGTTGTTAGAAGCATAGGGCTTCTCGCCGCCTTTTCGTGGATATAAGGTTCGTTGGAAACGGACGTAAGATGAGGAAGTTATGACATTTTGAAGATATTGGCAAAATTGGGCCCTAATGGAAATAGTTGGCAATCGTTCCTTATGTAAGCTGGGGGTACGCCCATCGTAATGATCAGAGTGCCAAACCCTATGTTTTAGGCTTTGGGCACTATTTAAACATCTTTTTGTGCTCAAGGCTCTTTCATTTCTCAACTTCATAGCCTCATTTCGGAAACCCTAGTCTCATTTTGAGTGATTAAGAGATATAAGTGTGCATTTTGGTGTGTTCTTGCTCATTTTCAAGAAAAGGATGCTTGGTGCTAGCTTGTGGTTCAAAGGAAGACTTTTAGATCCATACTTTTGGCTTCAATTCCAGCTCATCAAGGTATAAATTTCTCATCTTGACTTCTTATTGTGCAAGTTTGAGATCAGGGCAAGATTAAGGGTTTTTATGGTGTACTAAGTTCTCTTTGTGAGTTTGAGCCACTCCAGGAGCTTAGAGTAATAGATCTTGCCTCTTCTGATGTTGTTTGTCCATAAAAATGCTTGCTTGATGTTCAAGAATGGTCCATGCATGTTCTAGTTGGATTAGAATGGGTCTTAATGGATTAAGTTGGTTGTTGGGTCCCACTGAGTCATGAAAATGTATAAAGGTGCCGACTTTATGCATTAAGACCTTCATTTTAAGGTTCCCTGAAGTTTGGGTGCAAGGGGATTAAGTGGCTAAGTCAAAAATTGAATTTTGGATTAAGCCATGTTACGCCCCATGTAATTGGCCGTACGCCCAACGTACTGATTTGAAGTTGCCATCTAGATTCTTCGAGTACACCCAACGTAGCTGGGCGTACGCCCTACGTTCGGTGTGGGCTTTAGGCCTCGCTTTTTTGGGCTGAGGCTGGGCTTCTTTTGTGAAATGGGGTTTTTCATTAAAGTATGAAGTAATTTTTTATGTTTGCATTTTTAGGTCTAGAATTGTGGTTTTGGGCCTTAGTGGGCCCAATGGGCTTGGGCCTCGTGATGTCTTTTGGGCCTTGTTGCTTTGGGCCTTTTTGGGCCATCTGAAATCAATTGTTGGTCTAATAGAATTGTTGGGCTTACGATAAGGGCATATGGGGGTTGGGCCCAATTTGGAAAATTGGGCCATTTGTGGGCCTTTATGGATCTTTTTGGTTTTGGTCCTTTTTGGTTGTGGGTTTGGGCCTCTGTTTTTAGTTAAAGTTAGGCCAGGGATAAAATGGTCATTTTACCCCAAGTATGGATTATGGATCAAAGTTTGGAACCTAATTGCTAATATGGTGTTATTTTGGTATTGATAGCTCGGGATGTCGTCAGGGCAACAACTCGGGATTTCTTTCAGTGAGCTTCTGCATTCAAGGTGAGTCTCCTCATTGTTCTATGGGTCGAAGGCACCAATGCCAGTCCATTTGGTTTATGTATTGTAGGAAGACCCGGGGGTAACCCTTGGTAGTTTGTCTGAAAGACCAGAAGGCGGCTCCTGGCAAGCTGTATGCAAGACCAGAGTCTAAACTCTGGCAGTTAATTAGTTAAGTAATGTAGATTGTATGCTAGTTGTCTTTGTGATGCTTGCATGGAAAACAAGGAGGTGTCTCCTAGGACTTGTCTGTAAGACCCAGGGTTTTGGCCCCCGGCTTGTCAAGGAAGACCACGGGGCGACTTGAGGCATAATGGCAAGACTATGGTTGGCACATAGCACTTTTATGGATTAATTGGATATGTATGACATGTATTGCTCGTATGATATGTATGGTATGTGGTATTTGGGCAACTCAATAAGCTTTGTGCTTACAATTTGTGGTTTATGGTTACATGTACTTTCGGTTTGAAACGGAAGGGCTCGGCTTGATCGCAGTGCACACACTTATGTTTTTCCGCAACCTATGATTTTGGGAGTTACTCTGATAATTGTTTTAATTTTGAATATCTTAATGTTTGGATAAATGTAAATGGATGTTGGAATTGATATATTAAAAATGAAATTTTTACCCTTGAATTTTGGGTTGTTACATGTTGGCATCAAATTATTGAGGGGCCCGAAAGATATCGCTTTTTCATGTTAGGGAAAAAGGAATGAATAAATTTTGACTTATATGCTTGTATCTTTTACTCACCAAATCATGCATGACACTACGTTTTATGACATCACGTTACTGATGTGTTTTCATAATACCAGTGCACAACCACTTTGTAAATTACAATTCATATATCTCCATTCTAAGAATAAAATATATTATCATCTAACAATTACTCTTGATAAAATCCATGAAGTAATTTTCTCAGCGTGGGTTTATCCAGTACTCCAAATACCAATTTTCTAAGTACTCATGAACATTGTAGCAATCTTATTGCAATGTCTAATATTCATAGACAATCTATAATTCAATTCATGACAATCTTAATTCACTACTTACTTCCGAAAGTATGAGTGACAGTGGAATTCAAATTATCAAATCAACCAGGAAGTAAAACATGCAAAGTGAAACACAATAATAAACTAATTAACTTGTCTAAAAAATATTGAATATAAATAATCTCTATTATTTATTCACCATAATAATTACAAATTTATTCAATGTATACTGTTTCGAGTAATCAACTAACCACTTGAATTAAACATCAGTCATGCCATGTTATGAACATGCATACTATGCCTCTCTATGGTCCTCCTTGAGTGAACAGATCACCTATACATTATTTCTATGATGCTTATTTCACAATTCCAAATTCTTATCATTATCCTGATAGGTTTTGAGCATTACAACATTCCTTTGGTGCACATGCAACCCTATTTACTTTGGATCTAGGTTTTTGTCAAGTTATACATGCAAATTAATTTTCCAAAGCAAAACCCTAATCTAGCATACATGAAAATGAAATCTAATCATATTAGGGTTTAGAAGAAAAGCTTTCTTGTTAGTAGCTTGATCTTGACCTTGAAGAGCTAAGTGCCTCAAGTGATGCACCTTTAATGGAGTCACAAACACCACTTAGCAAAAGATGAACAAGATAGAGGTGATGAAGGCTTCAAGATTTCAGCTAGGGTTCTCTATGAATGCATAGGGCCGAAAACCTCAAGCCTAGGGTTCCTTATATAGTTGAGTTGCTACTAGGGTTTTTCAACTGGAAACCCTAATTCCCTTGCTTAAAACCTACGCAATCCACAGACCCCATATGATTGATGTTAGATGAAAACTCTATGGGCTTCCCATATATTCTCGTACACCCCTTATCAACAGGGCCCATTAGCCAAACTACAACTATCACTGATTTACATAATCACTCCGCGTTCTTTTAATCAGTCTCTTTTGATCATTAAATTAATTCCAAATTAAATTATTATGATCAATACTAATTAACTAATATGATTTTTCTCAATTAATATATTATTCTTATAATATATAAATAAATCATTTATCAACCTCTTTCTCATAATTCATCCTATCAAATTTCTATGGTGAAGGCAACCCAAAAGGACCATGCTACTATCGGGTCAAGTACATATGAATTATATTTATGGGCTTAGACACCTAATCTAACAGCCTCCCACTTGGATAAGTCTAATAACTATAACTGCAAATATGAATTTAAAATCCGATTTGCAATCGTAGTTCTCTAAAGTCACTGTCGAACTCTAACGTAGTTAATGACACGTCCTTTAGATAAGGGATCATATAATCCTCTGTTCTACAAGATACCGTTGTCGATAAAGACATGGAAAATAATCATTCTTAATGTCTAACAATTTTCCCGACTTCTAATTTGTTTGATATAGAGCTTAATTGAAGACATCAATTTAGTCCTGACCGGGCCTGACACATAAGTCAACACACAATCATCGAGGGGCCCACGATATTGCTTTTACCCTCTTAGGATAAAAGGAACAAATAAACTTTGACTTATTAGCTTGTACTATTTACTCATCAAATCGTACACAACAACACGTTTTATAACATCAAGTTACTGATGCGTGTACGAATTATCAATGTACAACCAACTCGTAAACAACAACTCATATATATCGGTTTAAAAATTATACGATATTATCATCTCACAATCACTCGTGATAAATTCCATGAAGTGATTCACATGAGCGTGGGTTAAATCCAATACTCAAATCTTATTTCAGAAGTACTCATGAACGTTGCGACAAGCCTTTGCTATGTCTAAACACTTAGACAATCTACAAACCAATTCATGACAGTCTAACCTCATAACTTACTCACAAAGTATCATCAACTATGGATAATTTGAAAAATCTAATTATTCTAGAAGTAAAACTTTCAAAAGTGAAACAATGGACACAAGATAGTAAAATTTACTCATAAATAAGTCTCCATTACTTAATCATAAAATGTCAATTACATTTATCTATTACAAGTTTCTAAACATCTATCTAATCACTAAAACTAATATCGTCCTTCAGACTAATGCTCCTCGCATGCTATAAGTGCTTAACCCTGCTCAGACCCTTTATGAGGGGATCTGCTGGGTTCTCCTCTGACGATACCCTCTTGACTACGAGGAGTCCCTCTTCTACCCAATGTCTGATGAAGTGGTATTTTCTGTCGATGTGTATGGATCTACCATGATCCCTTAGTTCCTTGGTTAACGCAACCACTCCTTCGTTCTCACAGAAAAATCTCCATAAGCTCCTTTATGGTTGGTACAACTCCAAGGTCTCCAATAAAGTTCTTCAACCATATTGCCTCCTTTAACGCTTCGCTCGCTGCTATGTACTCTGATTCACACGTTGAATCAGCCACAGTCTCATGCTTGAAAATTTTCCAAGTAACTGCTCCTCCATTTAGGGTAAATACCCAACTCGACTGAGAGCGGAAGTTATCTCTGTCGGTCCGAAAATTGGCGTCACTATACACTGTCACTCTTAAGCCATCACTCCCACCAAGTGCAAGGAACCGGTACTTAGTCCTTTGCAGGTACTTAAGAATGTTCTTAACCGCTGTCCAATGAGCTCTACTTGGGTTCCCTTGATATCGGCTAACTGTTAGGTTCAATATAGTGTTGCGTCTATTGGGCTCGTTAGCTAGTCCAATATTTATCTCCGGTATGGGTCTGTCCATCCGTGAGTTTTGTAGGGTTTAGTATAAATAGATGCTTGCATACATCCTAGAATGAGATGATTAGAAACGATTAGAGAAGTATTGTTCAGCATATTCATCGTTCTTATTTTGTAACCCTAGAATCCTCTACAGTGGAAGTTCTTAGTCGAGCTCTGCTGAGGATCGAGTAATCTAATCATTCGACACATTCTGATTCATACTTGTGTTTCGTTTTTACTATCTTTACGTTCATTACTTACCTGTTACAAAGATCTAATCGATCAAAGAGTTATTTTATAACTCATCAATTGGTATCAGAGCAGGAGGCTGTGTAATTCATACACATCTTTTCTGTGAAAGAGTTTGCGATTAGGGTTATTCCGCATTAACTAATATTTATTGAGCCGTCATTCCATAATTGACGTAACCCAGCATTTATTTGTTTTGCCCTAATATTACATATTACAAGTCTGATCTTTCAAACAGGTTAAACGATCAAGCATGGACGAGTCACAATCTAATCCCATCAACATCTCAAACAACATTGGATCAACGACGAAGATTCCTATTCTTTACACCCAGGATTACGAAGTCTGGGCGCATCATTTTGAAGATTATGTCATCGGATCTGAAGACAATGGATACCTTATTTGGGAAGCAATCGTATCTGGACCATTTGCTCACTTAGGAACATCAAAAATCATTAAAACTCAGAAAGAGTATAATGATCTGTTAAAGGACGTAAAGGATGTTGCTCAAGATGAAAAGGAAAAGTTTCAGTGAAACATTAAAGCATTGAGACTGATTCGATTCTCTCTTCAATCAGATACATTCAGGCTGGTGAGTTCATGCAGCACCGCTAAAGAAATCTAGGATAGGCTGCGAGAGCTATATTCCACAGATGAAGATTTGGAGCATTCTATTCAGACATTGCTTTTGTCTGAGTTATGTGAATTTAAACAGAATTCTGATGAAACTGTTACTCAGACGTTTGATCGCTTCAATCATCTTCTTAACAAGATGATCAAACACGATATAGAAAGGAAGCTGATTGAACAAAAAGTAACCTTTTTGAATGGCCTTAGATCCGAGTGGAGAGCGGTTGTGTCCACTGTTAAAGCTCATGAGCAATTTAAATCTTATTCATTGGCAAAGCTGGTGGGGATTCTGAAATCCCAAGAAACGATTGTCTTGTAAGAGAAAAATGTGGTCTCAAGTTTGGGGTCCTTGGCACTCCTGTCTAAAAGCAAAAGTGTGGTAGAAGATGAAGATCTCAACTTAGAAGACTATGATCTTACTTTTGATGACTATGCAATGATGGTGTCGAATCTAAAGAGGTTCATTAAGAAAAGGTTCCCTACCAATAAGAACCGAAATTGGCAGGGAAGCTACAGTTCTGAAAAGGTTAAGGAGGAATCGAAGACAGAAGAACCAAAGAAAGAGGTGAAAGTTGAAGGAGATTCTGGTGTGAACTGCTACTACTGTGGAGGAAAGAACCACTATGCCAAAGACTGTGTCCTAAAGAAAATGACAGAGAAGGATGAGGAAAAAGATGAAGAGGCTGTGTTGATGAAAAAGCTGGAAGAGATCAAGAGAAAGAAAGCTGCTACTAACCCTTCGATGAATGCATTAATTGTGCAGGGTTCGGCAGCGGATGATGAGTTTGGTGGCGTGCAGGTCTGGTCAACCGACTCAGAGGATGATGAAGTTAGGAAGCCATCTCATGGAAAGGCGTATGTTACAAAAGGTGATGAAAGCAGTGGGAAGTGTTTGATGGTGACAGATGTATCTCAAATGAGGGGATACAATACAGACGGTGGGAAAGAGGACACCAAGGAGCGAGAGGACTTATGCTTCACAGCAAAACCTCTCAGTGTGCAGATCAATGAGCTTGATGAATTGATCAAGAAGGTACAATCCGTTTTTGTTTCATTCAAAGTCCCACAAAATTCATATGAAAAAGAATTAAAAAGCTTAAATTCAAGAATCTCAAATCTAGATAGCAGTTTAACTCAAACACGGGTCACCAATTCTAACCTAACTGACCAAATAAGCAGGGTGTCATCCAAGAGTGAGGAACGGAGGATGTGGATAGAGCTGAAGGAGTCGGAGCTGATTAAATCTAAGGACGAAAACATTTATTTACAAAGAGACAATTTAAAACTTCTGAAACAGAGAAATGTTTTTTGTTTAATTGCTAAACGTCTTTATGCTAACATCACTCAACTTCATCTGAACTGTGAAATAGGGCAGAAAATTCATCGCATGATTTTGCCCTTCTTTGAGTTTAAGGAGGATGAAATCGATGTTGAAGCATATAATTGCGAAAGTGTAGTTTCGTCTGATGATGTGAATCCGACTTATATGGTCTGGACAAAATCAAATCTTTTATAAAGTCCAAGGACCATAAGGACATGCTGAAAAACCTTTTGGATGAAAACGATAAACTGAAACTAAGGACCGAAACCATACAAAAATTTGACTCATTGAATGCCAACTTGAGCTCGGAAAATAAAATTGATGTTGAAAACGCGTCTGAGCTTAATGAGGATGATGATATGAGCGTAATTTCTGTAGAGGATGAAGTTGACTGTTCTGAGTTTGTCAAGAGCAAACCCGAAAACCACAAAAATCTTATTTCTGAAAATTCTGTGGAGTTTGCTCGTTTGTCCCAAAATAAGTCCCAAATTCTTGAAGAAAAGGCCGTTGTGTACCAAAAGGTGAGAACAACACCAAATCAGGTGTATAAGGTCACAGGAGTAACCGAACATCAGACAGCCGAACTCACCGCCATAGTAATCGAAGATAATGCAGATGGATATGATGAGTTTTTCTTGTCTGCTCCTATAGATAATGCTAACGAAACCGTTGGTCTGTCAGAGCGAACGTCCTGGAAAACCAATGGCAGATATGTGCCAGAGCCACTAAACAAGCCTGACAACTTCGATGTGCCAAGTACTAGTGGTACAAAAGAAGTTCCTATAGAAGAAGTCACTCCTACAAGTGAAACATCATCTGTTAAAACTGAACCGGCTGACAGGAAGCAAAAGCAAAAAGCCAACATCCACCGACAGCCAAAGCAAGTGAAGGATCAAAAGAAGCAAAGGAATCTGAGATACAAAAAGAATCTCTCAGAGCGAAAACAGTTTTGGCGATCTCAAAATGCCCATTTCTTTTATCATGACAAAAATTCAAAGTCAGAGAAAAGTACTGTCAGGCCGCAAGAAATTAATAACAACCGAAAGGACAGGTTCGGTTCTAAAAGGAATAACAACCGAAGGGAATGGTTCGGTTCAGAGAACACCAGCTACCGAAAGCATAGGTTCGGTTCCGAGAGCAAAAGTTATCGAGGTTCAAGGTTCGGTCCCACTAATGACCAAAACCTAAAGGGTCACTTAGAACCTCAAGTCAAGAAAACTTCTCAGTCTAAATTCTCTCGTTCTAATTCTTCTCAACCCCATTCTAAATCCAATTCTGTTAAAACTCAAAATCCAAAATCTTCAACAGATTTGAAAGGAAAATCGAAGGTTTCCTCAGTCAAGAATGATCAAAAGCATTCCAAGGCCCAAACGCCAAAACCTGAATCTAAACCGAATGTAACAAATCCTAACAAAATTAAAGTTTTCACTATTAAGAAGAAAGATGAAACAACTTTAATAAAAAGAACATATCTTGTTGACATTTCTCTTACTATTCCTGTTCCTGTGAAAGGCTCACGTGGACCCAAGAAACTTTGGGTTCCTAAATCTGCTTGATTTTTGCAGGTTATTAGTGACGAGCAGTTCGACGAAGAATGGTATATTGACAGTGGCTGCTCACGTCACATGACAGGAAGGAAGGAAGAGCTGAGGGAATATCGATCTCTTCCAAATGGCGGGAATGTCAAATTCGGGAACAACTCATATGGCACGATAAAAGGTTATGGGATGATAAGAAATGGAGACTTCACGATCAGAAAGGTTGCGTATGTTGAAGGGCTACAACACAACGTCATCAGTGTATCTCAGCTTGTTGGAGGTACCGGTCTTAAAGTTTCATTTGACGATGAGGGTTCAGAAATAATAGAGAAGGAAACAAAATGAGTGATTCTCAAATCAGAGCGCAAAGGCGAAATGTTTCCTCTCAATCTCAAACCTATCAAAGGAAATCCAACTATCTGTCTGTTATCCAAAGCACATTCTGACGAAAGCTAGCTGTGGCACCGAAGGCTCTCCCATCTCAACTTCAAGGATATCAACAAACTTGTCACCGGAGGTCATGTTCGGGGTCTTCCATTGCTCAAGTTTGATCGAGAACATTTATGTGCTGCGTGTGAATTGGGGAAACAGAGTCGTCAAAGTCACCCATCCATTATAAACACTAAAGTCGTTGAACCACTTGAGTTAATTCACATTGATTTGTGTGGTCCATCATCTATCGAAAGCATTGGCGGTAGCAAGTATATTCTTGTTATTGTTGATGAATTTTCACGTTTTACATGGGTGTTCTTTCTGAAGCACAAATCTGAGGCAACTCTCAAGCTAAAGATGTTTATCAAGCAGATTGAAGTGCAGTTGAGGAAAGTCGTTCGCAACATCAGAAGCGACAATGGGCTGGAGTTCAAAAATAAAGAATTAGAAGACTTTTTGGCAGAAAAAGGAACCAGTCACAACTTCTCAGCCCCCTACACCCCTCAACAAAACGGAATTGTCGAAAGACGAAACCGATCTTTGTGTGAGGCGGCTCGAACCATGTTAAGTTTCGCTTCTCTACCTCTATATTTCTGGGCTGATGCTATTGCTGCAGCATGTTTTACGTAGAACAGGTCCTATCTCAATAAGCGTTTCACTCTTACTCCTTATGAGATCGTCAATAACAGGAAGCCGAACGTTAAATTCTTCCATGTATTCGGCTCACGATGCTTTATCTTCAACTCTAAAAAACATCGTAACAAGTTCGACGTTAAAGCCGATGAAGGGATTTTTCTGGGATACTCTCTTACTTCAAAAGCATACAAGGTTTTAAACAAGCGTTCGAGGAAGATTGAAGAAACGTATTATGTGACTTTCGATGACAGCTACGTCAAGAAGCTGAAGGCCACTGAAGAAACAGTTGGAGAAATTTTCTCTCAAACAGGCCAAGTCACGGCCTCAATTGCAAATTTATTTGAGCAGTTTGTGGAGTTATTCGATGAACCGGAGAAGGCTACTCTCTCAGAAGCCAATGCAGCAGACAACAAAGTTAACCATCTGAAGCAAATCGTCGAAGACGCTGCCAAACGAATGGATGAAGGAGTATCAGTTCCAAATGAACCTCCTCAGCACAGTGCTTCAGTTGAAGGGGAGAATCCATCTTCTTCAAAACAGCTGAGTTCACAAGTTGAGGGGGAGAACTCTTCTCCAACTGCACCCGAAAGCTCTACTGCACCCGAAGGCACTGTAGCTTCTGAAAGCTCTATTGCACCCGAAGGTACTGTAGCTCCCGAAAGCTCAATTGCACCCGAAAGTCCTGTAGCACCGGAAAGTCAAGATACACCTGAAAGCTCATCAGTCGAGGGGGAGAATGCCGATATGTTTTATGACGATGATAGTCAATCTGAATTAGAAGAAATGGTAAATGCTGAATTGGATCCATCCTATGATCCAAATTACCCTCCTCTTGTCAAATGGACCAGAGATCATCCTGTTTCACAGGTTGTGGGTAATGTCTCTGAAAAGGTCTTGACCCGATCTCAACTGAAGGCAAAGCAAAAATCTCTGTTCTCAAAAGTAGAGTTCTGCATGTTTAACTCTTTCGTCTCAAAAGTTGAACCAAAGACAGTAAACACTGCTCTTGATCACTCTGATTGGGTTCAAGCTATGCAAGACGAACTTAATGAGTTCGAAAGAAATAAGGTTTGGCGCCTCATTCCAACTCCTAAAGATGCCTCGATTGTTGGTCTCAAATGGGTCTTCAGAAATAAAATGGACAAGGAAGGCAATGTGATAAGAAAAAAAGCTCGTCTAGTGGTGAAAGGATACTGCCAGGAGGAAGGAATCGATTATGAGGAAACTTTTGCTCCTGTAGCTAGGCTGGAATCTGTTCGAATATTCCTTGCCTATGCTGCACACAAGAACTTTGAGGTCTACCAAATGGACGTAAAGTGCGCATTTCTAAATGGAGAACTTGAAGAAACGGTGTACGTGGAGCAACCTCCGGGATTCATCAATGAAAAGTACCCCAATCACTGCTATATTCTGGACAAAGCGGTTTATGGGCTGAAACAAGCACCTAGGGCCTGTTATGAAACGCTAACCAAGTTTTTAAAGATGTCCAAATTCAAACAAGGTTCGGTTGACCCAACCTTCTTTCGTAAGAAGGAAGGTAACCACCTTATGATTGTTCAAATCTATGTTGATGATATCATCTTTGGCTCAACGAATCCTAGCTTAACAGTGGAATTCAGAAAGCTGATGGAGACTAAATTTGAAATGAGCTCAATGGGTCCGATTAATTTTTTCCTTGGTTTAAATATTAGACAGGGACCCGAAGGCATCTTTATTAACCAGGAAGCATATACCAAGACTCTCCTTGCTAAATTCGGAATGATGGGAGACTCAAAGGTTAAAGTTCCAATGGCGTTCGACACCAAGCTCACTTCATCCTTGGATAAGCCAGCAGTCGATATTACGCTATATCGCTAGATGATCGGTTCTTTAATGTACCTTACTGCTAGCAGGCCTGATATAATGTTTTCTGTTTGTTACTGTGCTAGATTTCAGGCGAATCCTCGTGAACCTCATATGCTTGTAGTGAAGAACATACTCCGGTATCTAAAACGAACTACCTCTCTCGGCCTATGGTATCCATCAAACTCAGGTTTCTTCGTTCAAGCCTACTCAGATGCAGACCTTGGAGGTTGTGGACTAGACAGAAAGAGCACCACTAGAGGCTGCCAATTCCTTGACGGGAAGTTGGTTAGCTGGCAATCAAAGAAACAAAATTGTGTATCTCTGTCTACAGCTGAAGCAGAATACATCGCAGCTGCCTCCTGTACATCTCAAGTGATTTGGATCCAAAGCCAGCTCCGGGACTTTGGACTCAATATGAAAAAGATCCCACTATATTGCGACTCCGAGAGTGCAATTAGGATCTGTCATAACCCAGTGCAACACTCCAAGACTAAGCACATAGCACTGAGGTATCACTTTTTTAAGGATCATGTGGAAGATGGGAACGTCGAAATTCATTTTGTTCGAACCACTGATCAACTGGCTGACCAAAGCTCTTCCTAAAGCTTCTTTCAACAAAATTCTACAAGGGCTAGGAATGATGGAATCGGAGTCAGTACCAAAAATTACCTCTCAAGATTAAAAGTAAGAAGCGAAATAGACCGAACGTTCGGGTTCGGGTCTCATGTATGCCGAAATGAACCGAACGCTCGGGTTCGGGTCTTGTTCTGGTGTACCAAAATGAACCGAACGCTCGGGTTCGGTTGTATCATCTGATCTTCACTTATCACTCAAAGGTAGTTTCTTTGGTTGTAAATCTTTTGTATTATTTTTCCAAATTCATTTATCTTATTGTCAAAGTTCTTTTCTTTTTCAAACTTATTTTTTTTGGCAACCGAAATAGACCGAACGTTCGGGTTCGGTTCAAAAATTTTTCTCACCCGAAATAGACCGAACGCTCGGGTTCGGTTCCAAAATTTTCTCAACCGAAATAAACCGAACGCTCGAGTTCGGTTCCAACATTTTTTTGTATTCTTTTTTTATGTCTTATTTTCCTTTTTATCAAAAATTCCAAAAATATATTTTTTTTTAAATTCAAAAACTCCAAAAATATTTTTTTTATTATTATTTATTTTTCTCTTTCTTTATTTTATTTTAATTTTGGCTCTTATCTTTTTGTATGTCTCTTTGTGGGTAAATCATTTCACTAGCTAAGTGTCCCTAGAAGCATGCTGCTGTATGTGTCCAAAGCCTCACCTGATTCTGAATAAAAGCCTTACTAACTTGGTACAAACAAACCTTGTCTTCCCAATTAGGCTCTCATATTTATTGTAATCATGAGCTACCTAACTCTCTTCTCACATGAGATAAGAGTTTTCTGCTTAGTCCTTATTTTCACAGCAGAGGTACTTTGGTCTCTTTACACCATCTACATTACTTTTTCTCCATCTCATTCGCTTCACAAACGTAACCCTTGAGACTCTCAGACATTACCACTGAGGTTTATGGTTGCACAATTTCTGTGTTCATGATCTTAGCTTTGTGTCACGACGTGCTAAGTGAAACCCACAATTCAATACCTACTATGCATTGACGGTGAACAATTAACTTGCTCTAGCTTTCACTACGTGCTAAGTGAAACCCACAATTCAGTCCCTAATCCCTCAAAAGTGTTGCTTTATTTCTTTTTCTTTTACACACTCAGCACGAAAATCTTTTTGATTTTCCAAAATTTTGGTTTCATTAATTTCAAGACATTTTAATTGGATTGGTTGTTATAAAAAGGTTGTGGTTGATATTGATCCACGTGGGCGATTTTATTTTAAAGATGCCATTAAACTCTAAAGGGATAAGATGACAAAATGATGACTCAGGCGGGAGTCCAATCGATTTGATTTCAAACGGCGCAAGAAGGCAAAGCGTGTGAATTGGAACCGTTTCATCTCCAAATGGCGCCTGATGGGAAGGCGTGTAATTAGGGACTGACACTCTCTCTCCTGCGTAATCATCGGCAACACCAACTGTCACGCGTCAATCGCCTCCGAAAAACTCTTCGTTTTTCAATCGAAGATTTGGGAAAGATTCTTCTTTCTCCTTTACTCACAGTATAAAAGGCAATGTAAACCACCGTTTACCTCTTTATTGCACCTATATTTCCAGAGAGCAAGAAAATCGATCCAACCTCTACTGTTCATCATCTTTCCCATCTTCATCACAACAATGGCGGATTCTTCATCAGTTCACGCAACTTCTCACATCTTGCCTATTCGTCCCCAGCAGAGTTTGATCATTGATCTTACTCCTCCGGCATACGACGCTTTCTTGTTTCCCATCATCGAATGCCTGAAATACTCGCCAATCGCTCCTGCTCTTACCAGGGCTGAAGTTGTTCCCATGGAGTTCCTGTCACAGATTTTTGCCACAGCTCACTACGACAAGGTCGTCGACAGGATTTTCTTCGATGTCTTCGAGCACAAGGTGTCGATTTCCAAGAAGAGGTTTTGTACGCTGTTAGGGTTTGAACCTGATTCGTCGAGGATTAATCCTGAAACCATTCCGATGGGTCATCTGTTCAACATGTTCTACAACATGGGGGACACTGAGGTGCTCAAAACGGTCACGAAATTCAAGAAATCGTGCCTGCCCCCTCAGTGGAATGGGATGTTTACTGTGCTTTTCAAGGGCTTGTCTGAAAGAAGTGCTGGATCCGACGGGGCAAGTCGTCTGTTCCTATCCATCATGTACGGGATCTACAATGGTATCAACATAGACTACGGGTCGGTCCTATGGCAACAACTCATTCAGAGTCTTTCTTCCACTTCTCGACATTCCGAGATTTCATATGCCTGGTTCTGGACTCTTGTCACTAAATGGGTGATGGACAAGTACCACATCCCCATTGTCGCTGGTGCTCCAATGTCTTCGATTGGTACTTTCCATACCACAAAGATCATTGTCTCTGACGCATCAAAATTTCCCTTCAATGGTTCTATCCCTGAAACAATGTATGGTGATGTTCCTGCCGACAGCCGGATCATTAAAACGTACAAGGAGTTCCGACGTTCTGGTCCGAGAGACCTTACTCCAGAGATGCTCAAATCGATTCATGATGCTGACAAGCCTGCCCCTAGAGGAAAGAAGGCTGATAAGGGAAAGCAGGTTGCAAAGGGAGCAAAAGGCCCATCTCCCAAGAAGAGGAAAACCACCAGAGCCGCCCAATCCCCTCCTATGAAGAAGCGAAAAACCCAACCAAAGCGAAAGTTGATCATCGCTTCATCCTCAAGCGAATCTGAGGAAGAGGGTTCTGATTCTGATGGATCTCAACGTGGTAACACTCCACCACGTTCGCCTACACTAGAGATTCATATTTCCACTTCTCCTATTTCCTCTCCACCAGTTACAATTCCTTTTTCCATTCCCCCCATAACCACCACCACTCAAATACCATCCACCTCCATCCCAGTACCACCACCTATATTTACCGAAGCAACAACCACCACCACTGCAGACGTAAGAACCAACGTATCTGATATGGGGGTTCATACTGACGCACCCAAATCCACCTCAGCACCCGAACCCACACCAACAACCGAACACACCACCCAACCCGAACCTACTACTACTACTACCGAGCCTCAAGCTTCTGTTGGGTTTTGAGAAATCTAACACTTCCTAAGTGTGCATGCAACCCTAATAAACCTTGGATCTATGTTTGTCTAAATACATGCAAAATAATAATTTTCCAAGGTTCATAACCTATCTAACATGGCATGGGGTACTTTTAAACATAAAAGAATTAGATGAGATTACATCCCTTTTGATGATGAGTTCAATTCCTAAGGAGTTTGAGGGACAAGCACCAATAGTGTGAATGCCTCAAATGGAATCACAAAACACCACAAACTCTTGGAAAACTTTGAGAGAGTATACACACTTGTATTTTCGGCCACACACAAGCACACACACACACTAGTTCACTAGTTACCCCTTAGGGGCCATTTCATGCAACATAAGCATGCTTATATAGTGTACATGATTAGGGTGAAACCCTAATAACCCATGTCTTTTCCTTTCCAAGGATCCATGGGTTAAAAGCTCCATGGATCATTCATGGACTTCCATATAAGCCTAGCCCATTAACAAATGAGTATTAGCCCACACCATATAAAACAATAGCCCACAATTTAATTAGTCTTCCTTTTAATCTCTAAATTAATTCATAATTAATTTAAGACTAATACTAATTAAATAACATAAAACAATAGCCCACAATTTAATTAGTCTTCCTTTTAATCTCTAAATTAATTCATAATTAATTTAAGACTAATACTAATTAAATAACATAACTTCATATTAATATATTATAACTTATAATATATTAATAAACATATGTGTATAACTCTCATAAAATTATCCATAAATAGTTTGGATGAGATGCAACCCAAATGGACCATACCGGTCAGGTCAAGTATATACCAAATAAGTTATGGACTTAGACACCTTATCCAACAGACTCCCACTTGGATAAGTCTAATAACTATATTTGCGTATGTTACTTCAGGAACCAACCAGCAATCGTAGCTCTCGAAAACTCCGTTGAACTATGAAGCGCCATTTTTAGATAAGTGATCATATACTCCTCTGTTCTCATGATATCAGCCGGACAAATACATGGAACAACGTCGTACTTATTGTCCAGCAGTTTGTTTCCCGATTTTCGATTTGTTTGATAAAGAACTTAATCGAACACATCAATTTAGTTCTGACCGGCCGGTACATAGGTCACAACAAAATCATCGAGGGGCCCATATATCGCTTCTATTTCTAGAAGGAACAGATAAACTTCGACTCATATGCTTGTTCTACTACTTGTTGAATTGTACACAAAGGCACGTTTTATAACATCAAGTTACTGATGCGTTTATGTGCAATCAATGCACAACCAACTCATAGGTAACAACTCATATCTCTAGGTTTGAAGATTTATATGATATTATCGTCTCACGATCACTCGAGATAAATTCCATGAAGTGATACAAGTGAGCGTGGGTTTATTCCAATACTCATAACTTATGAGCACTCATGAATGTTGTAGCAACCATTTCTATGACTAAACCCATTTAGCCATCTACAAACTCGATTCATGATAGTCTTGATTCATACCTACTTCCAACATATGAACGACTGTGGAGTGTTTAAATAACTTAGTCATTCGGAAGGAATAACCTAGCTATTTTGGAAGTCAAAACATGCAAAGTGAAACACAATAACAATCAAATCCAATATGGTCTCAGAACCTTTTTGAATATAAATAGAACCACCTTTTATTTATCACCATATTGATTACATTATTCATTGTATAATGTTTCAAACAATCAACTTAAGACTTGAATAAAAACAAAAGTCGTCCCATGCTCCTAGCATGTACACTTTGTTTTTCTAAACAATAGTTATGCCATACTCCAAGTATGCACACTATGTTTGTCTATGATCCTTACATTGTGATGTAGATCAATTGAACATATTCCAATGATACTCATTTCACAATCCCAAATCCTTATTGTAAATGTGAGAATCCCCGATTCCTATCATTTACCAAAAAACTGTTAGATTTTAAACTTTTATGCAATGTTCCTCTTGTAATGATTATGCACAAAGTCACCAAAACCTTGTCACCAGTCATTACAGAGTATTCCAAAGAAGGTCAACTTCTATGGAACGAAAGTCTCATATTCAAAGTAGATTGCTTTGAACATCCTTCTTGCATTAAGGTTTTCTAATCTTACATAGATTGAATAACTTCCACCTATGGAGACATTTCCATAGTCCCATTTTGACTATCACTTCCGAACAAGAGTTACTTCTTTTCAGAACATGTCAATACAGTCCTTTCCGACAACTTACATTATACTTCCAACTTTCCCTGAGCAACCAATCTTTGGCGAACCTCAGATTGTCCTCGACAATTGCTTAATCACTTTAGTCATATCCAGTTCTAGACTTTTCCCTTCTCAATGCCTTAAGCATTTAGAAAATTTAGAAAAGATGAATATTATAGCACATGCAATCGATCCTATATCCGAAGCATATGGGACACGATTCATGATGTTTGACATAAAGACATGATACTAGACAAGTCTTTTGCTACAATATTTTTTTTTATTTTCCCTGTTTTTCAAAATTTAACTATGAAGAGGGATGCCGTAATCATAATCGAATTTTGAAAACGCAATATATATAGAATTTCTTCAAGTTGAACCATTCCAACATAAAATTCATATATATATATATATATATATATATATATATATATATATTCTTGACTAAAGATGATTAAAATCTCAATCTAAGCTTTAGAATTGAAATGAAGTATAACTTCCTCTCCCTTAATTATAGCAAAACAACTTTTCAACCCCTGCAACTTCACGAATTGAAACTTTTGTTTTCTATAATTAACATTGCTAACTTGCAACACTAAACATAATAATCATGCTCCCACTAACATGATGATTATCAGCATAACACTTATGCTCCCACTAGCTCTGACATATTTCCAGAAATCTGCTGGACTTCTGAAATTTAGATTCATACACCCTTTCTTAGATAGCTCACATGTGTGTCTAAGAAATTTCAAGAACTATGAAAAGGGATGCCGTAATCATAGTCTCAATTTCTTAGACCTTTGCCATTTCTCACAAGTCCATGTTAGTGTGCCGGTTAACCACACACGATCCACTAACGACTTTTGAAAATATAAATAACACAATTGATATCTACGTAAAATCTACTTAGTGAAAGCGTTTCCTCACCATCATTTTCATGAATCGGAGAGAAACCTTATGACACTTAGATTTTATAGTGTATGAGTTCCTATCCATGTGAATTTGTCAAAACCATAATCACAAGATAAGATTAGTGACAAATTCAGCCTTACATGGATTAAACTTGTTCAGTCTTAGTTTCTTGTCACCTTGGTAGCACAAGGCCCACCAATGCTTCCAAGTTGAACTCTGATAACTCATATGCAAATTCAACTTATTTGAAGTAGGTACAGAAATAAGAATTATGTCAACACGATAGGTTGCAAACCTTAAGTTGTGTGCTAGTGATAAATTACAGGTTTTACTCTTGATTAAATCTTGAAACTCTTTCAGGATCTTTAAGGCTCCCACTGTCCCCTTGACATATAAGTTTCCCCAGTCAAGAACCATTCCTTGACAAAACAAATATTCAAGGGACAATGCGGATTCTTATCAAGACTAACACTTCACACAATTGGTCTTAGTTGGTCTTTGTCTCATCCAAGACATCACAACTTACCAATCTCAAATGTACAAGGGTAAAAACATTCTACACTACATTTGATAAGTGTTTTAAACCTTACTTTATGTCACTCCAGGTTACAATCTTGGAGTATGACTCTAAGAATTGTTTTGGAACGAAATATGACTCATCTTCTTGATGTTAACCAATCCAACAATTCATGACCTCTCTTCTTAGCCATAACAATGCACTAAGACATCCTTAGAGTGTGAATTTGTGATATGGTTTCATAATCATTAAGATGATCATGAAATATGATACTAAAGTACTCTCCCATCCTTTCAGATTTGAGAAACTCTTATCTTTCTGCCCAATTAGATTCTTCTCATTTGTTTTGTCATACATTGTAACCTTTCCAATGTTACAGAATTATACTTAACCTTATAAGTATAATCATATTTACTAATCTTTAGTAAATCATGACAAATCAATCTTTGTGGTGGACCTTGACCAGCGCACACCCAGTGTACCTAATTCCTTAGTCCTTCAATTGACTCACATATACATGTGATCAAAGAATTAGTCTTAATTTTTCAAAGATGAAAATTCTCATTCATCATACAATACAACTTGTATGATTCCAAGTTTTTATCCAATTGAAACTTGGGTGATGAAAAACTTTCTTCATTTGGTAAATTCAGACACTACCACAAATGAACGAATCAAATCCACTTTCCAATATTGCTATTACTGGAAACATATAAGCAACAATTTTCCACAGATGCCATTGTAAGGATGTTTTTTTTAAATAAATAAAATTAAAACCCTTTTTTTCTTTTATTTTAAAACTTTGCGGAAAAACTCATCCTTACAATCCACATGAAAACCTTGTTGTTATCTATTCATAAGCAATATATTATAACTCTTAAGCAACAGCTCAAAATTCTGATTGCCGAACCATGTGATCGAAACCCACCTTTGCAATCAGAATCAACATATACTTACTTTGAGCTTCCTATCTTTTCTTTGATTCTTAAAAACATCAGCATGTGACCCATTCACATTATGTAATAAGAATCTCCAAATAGGAACTTAATAGAGTTAGATAGTGGACTTTACCCGAAGTAGAGTCAAACCTCTTGACTTGATCAACCTTATGACCTTTCAGGTGAATAGGGCAGCTTCGCAACCAATGCCCCTTCCTTTGGCAACAAAACACATGGACCCTTTGGTAATGGTACATGAGACCATCTCAGACTTAGTCTTTCTCTTTACCATTTGGTCAACCGAGTTGACTATGGCCGATCCCTTTCCAATGGGAAGAGAAATCCTTTTCTAGATATCCAATGCTACCATTGTCAATGTCCATGTAGACTTGGGAAGTTGTTCTTTTAATTAAATTTGCTTTACTGGTGTTCCAAATCATTGCTGATTCCACAACACCAAGCAAATAGATAACATTATTAAGGGTCATGTCATAGTCTGTCTCATAGTAGTCCCAAAGAGACTCACTATGTTACTAAGAAAGTGATTTAACATCCAACTTTCACGAGACTTTGACACCCAACTCTCCCGGCTTGTCAATATGTGACTTTATCTCCAAGATGTGAGCACACATAGACTATGCTTGCCAATAGGGATTGAGTGACTTTAAACTTTTCAAGAACTTGTGGGTGAGGGAGAATAATTGGAGGAGGTGGAGGAAGTGAAGCATGATGTTGAGGGACACCATCTTCAAGAGATTTGGGAAGATCATAGTTGTCTGAACCAGACATCTATAATGGGAGAAAATCAAGTTAGTTGATTCAAAATCCTTAATATAACACCCAATATGAAATATTAAGGCTAGGACCCAACACAATATTTTATAATTTGGAAGAGGGATGCCGTAATCCAAGCTATAAAATATTTGAAGGTAGGCGAATGACGATTCACCAATTTCCACCATGAAAAACGAAATAATTTGTTAGGTTTTAATTGGATTTGAAATTCCTAGATCTTTTGAGATTCATTGAACTTTTCAATGGCATGTTTCAATCTCGAGTGTGCCCTCTCAAATTTTGTGACTGGGATGCCGAGGATCACAAAACAAGGTGTGAATAACCATACCAATTCACTTGGTACCCTTAATATTATCACCCAATCAATGTGCCGGTTAACCACACACGCTCCATTGATCTATGACAAACATTAAGTCACCCTTCGTGATCCTTATTAGTCCAAGTTAGTGTGCCGGTTAACCACACACGCTCCACCAACGACTAGGTAAGGTACAAAGTGCGAATTCCATGGGCTAGCACCAAATTCATATTTTTCCTAAAGTAACTAAGATTGGGAATTAAATAAAAAATATTTAGTTACTTTATAATATTCATTATACTTTTAATGAGAATTTAAAGTCATTGTCCTACCCGTTCGGCTAACGACCCTCCGCCAATGAAGCAAGCGGTGGGTGAGAGTGGACACCCATTAAGTCGCCATTTTATAGGCAACAACCTTATACCCACCTTATAGACCGGCTTCGTGAATGAGGCCTACTAACGGTAAAGCGACTTGTTCTTATACATATATATAATAATTAACCATTAATGTTATAAATAGTATAAGGGTTGAATTTTAACTTTTAAAATTCTAAGTGTTGGAATTAAAGTTTATTAAAGTGTGTGAAACTTTTCCAAATTCCAAAACTTGAGGGCAAGTTTTGAAACTATTCAAAATTAATTAATTCCATGATTTATGTGTTTAAAGTAGTTTTAATCAAAAAACTCTTCAAGTTCCATAACTTGAGGACAAGTTATGGAAGACTTTAAACTAATAAAAGAATTACTTTTCTTTATTTTATAAATTATGGAATTAATTAAGGTTACACTTTATTTATATATTTATTAATGAAGTGAATCTTGAACCTCCATAACTTAAGGACAAGACTCTTCATCTTTTGTAACCATCCAAGACTTTTCATTTCATAACTTATGAATTAAAGGTTCATAAAAATGAAGACTCTTCATTTTCATGTAACTTATGTGTTTTAAGTGTGTGTTAAATAAAAGTGACCTTTGGATATCCATAACTTGAGGACAAATTATGGACTCCATTAAAACACATAAATGATCAAGAATTAATCCTAAACAATTCAGCAAATAATTCCTATCATCTTCTAAATTCATAAGAACATGAACATGATCATCAAAATTTCAAGAATTATATGAACACATAAAAAAAACATGGAATTTTGATATATGCTATTGTAAATGGATTAGAACAACCGTTACACCAACTAAAACAAGTTTTAAAACACCAAAACAGTTTAGGGTAATGTTTCTAGTCCATTTCCAGCAGCAAAAGTTGAAATTCTGCATTCTGTTCATTCTACTCGCCGAGTGCACGAACCTACTCGTCGAGTAGGATGAATTTTGGCTTGAACTCGGCGAGTCCCCCCATGGACTCGGCGAGTCCATCATCCAGACAGCAACAATTTCAACTTTTTTTTCACTATTTTGCATTAAGTATTAAACAAGCAAGCCTAGTCTCTGATACCACTGTTGGGTTTTGAGCAATCTAACACTTCCTAAGTGTGCATGCAACCCTAATAAACCTTGGATCTATGTTTGTCTAAATACATGTAAAATAATAATTTTCCAAGGTTCATAACCTATCTAACATGGCATGGGGTACTTTTAAACATAAAAGAATTAGATGAGATTACATACCTTTTGATGATGAGTTCAATTCCTAAGGAGTTTGAGGGCCAAGCACCAATAGTGTGAATGCCTCAAATGGAATCACAAAACACCACAAACTCTTGGAAAATTTTGAGAGAGTATACACACTTGTATTTTCGGCCACACACAAGCACACACACACTAGTTCACTAGTTACCCCTTAGGGGCCATTTCATGCAACATAAGCATGCTTATATAGTGTACATGATTAGGGTGAAACCCTAATAACCCATGTCTTTTCCTTTCCAAGGATCCATGGGTTAAAAGCTCTATGGATCATTCATGGACTTCCATATAAGCCTAGCCCATTAACAAATGAGTATTAGCCCACACCATATAAAACAATAGCCCACAATTTAATTAGTCTTCCTTTTAATCTCTAAATTAATTCATAATTAATTTAAGACTAATACTAATTAAATAACATAACTTCATATTAATATATTATAACTTATAATATATTAATAAACATATGTGTATAACTCTCATAAAATTATCCATAAATAGTTTGGATGAGATGCAACCCAAATGGACCATGCCGGTCGGGTCAAGTATATACCAAATAAGTTATGGACTTAGACACCTTATCCAACAGCGTCACCACCACCATCTTCTCCTGCTCATGCATCAGAGGGTGAAGAACCACTCCTTGGCGGGGAGGACATGACCTTTGATTCGGTCTATTACAGTCCGTTTCAAGTTCAAAGTGACAATGATGACGATGCTCCTGTCACTAAGAGACATCTCATGGAGCTACATGACAAATCGATTCTATCATCGCCTCATCTTCCACATCACAATCCTCAATATCTGAAGCTGCCATTCAGAAAATTGTTGATGCTTTTTCCAAAGCTCATCAAGTTTCTCTTGATTCCGCCACTGCAGCCATTGACGCCTCAACCAAAGCTTGTGAGGCAGCGACCGAAAAAGTCGATAAACTATTCACTGATGCTTCTTCCTTGTTGAAATCTTTACAGGAAAACGCTGAAGCCACCACGACAAAGCTGGAACCCATTGTCAACCAGCTGGCTAACTCAGTTGCATCAGAGCTGAAGTCGTTCGCTTCACTTCGTCAAACAATTTCTGACGACAACTCAGCTTTCAGAACAACCATTGAGGAGCGTCTCTCCAAGATTCAAGAAGACTTAGCTGCTGAGAACTCTCTCATGGATGCTCTCGCAAGGAATACTACCGCTCTGAAGGTCAAGAGTACTCAACTCTCCAACTCTCAACATGAGATTGAGTCTCTTCGATCTGAAAAAGAGGTGGTTAAATCGTGTGTTTCGGATGTCCACTCAGCTATCTCAAACATCCTTGAAGCACATGACCCGATCCTCAATTATTCTGTGAGGCGTGACCTTGAAGAGAAGCTTGCTCCCGCCCTCTCTCTACTGAGCAAAATTGAAGGGCTCCTTGATTTCGTGTCCATTCCGAAACAAGGGGGAGAAAAAGTGAATATGTCTCGACCGCCTCCTACTTCAACAACAACACACACAACCGAACCTCCTCCAGTAGGCCAAGCCTCCGGTTCCGGTGTAAAAGACAAGGGCAAGAAGATTGCTGAGGAGAGCGATGAAGATGATAAGGAGACAATTGCCGACCTTCTGAAACGACAAGGTCGAGATAAAGAGGCTGACATCAGTGCTCGTGTGGCTAGAGAGGCTGAAGAAGCCGAAAGAAGACAGAAAGAAGCCCACGACCTTCTCGAGAGCAGGAAAACTCTTTTTCTTCCTTGGATTATTGAGAAGCTGATTAAAGAAGCCATCGAAACACCAAGTATCTTGTGGCTAGAACCTGTGATCTCTTTAGATCGTTCTAACACTGTCGACTCTCAGTTCGATATGCCACTAACCCGAAAGGCGTTTGTTTTTCATGCCTTTGCCAACATTGCTGATTTCCCCCATCCTCATCCACAGGTTGATCGGGACTTAGTTGAATTTTATCTGAGGGCAGCTCAACCACAATACCAAACTTGGAGCGCTCAGAAAATCGTCAATGTTCGGGTCCTAAAGCCGTTCAGGGAAGGCAACTTCACCAACATTCGGTTCAAGGTACTACGGGGATTTGCCAAGACCGAACATGCCATCTCACTTGCAGATCTTCCCAACCTTAATCCCCATGACTGGATTATCTTGCACAACATCCTCCTTACAAATGAAGTAGAATATGGTCCAATCATCGACCACTTTAAGAGGATACTTGTATGCTATGTCATGGAAGTTGCTCTGATGGATCAGGAGATAGCGAGCGTATTCAAGAAGAAGCCCACCATATCTCCTGTTGGCTCTGCCAGTGATCTCAACATGATGCAGATGGGGAAGATTGACCCAAAGAGAAACTCCGTCATGTTTACCAGGAACGAAGGACAGAAATGTCTTTTTGCCTTGGCAGACAAACATCTCTACACCACTGCCTGTTTGGAACACGTTTTAGGGATCATCCATCGATGCAAGCAGAACACAGCGGATGATATCAAGTACTTTGATGATATAATTCAATGGTACATTCGCTTCAGACAGACTATCCTTGCACTTATCTCACGTCTGTTTGATACAACAAAGAAGTTTCCTGCTACTGGCCCAAGCAAGAAGAAACGATAGTCTCGCTCCAAATTGACGCAAAGGGGGAGATTGTTAGGTTCAGTATAGTGTTGCGTCTATTGGGCTCGTTAGCGAGTCCAATGTTTATCTCCGGTATGGGCCTGTCCATCCGTGAGTTTTGTAGGGTTTAGTATAAATAGATGCTTGCATGCATCCTAGAATGAGATGATTAGAAACGATTAGAGAAGTATTGTTCAGCATATTCATCGTTCTTATTTTGTAACCCTAGAATCCTCTACAGTGGAAGTTCTTAGTCGAGCTCTGCTAAGGATCGAGTAATCTAATCATTCGACACATTCTGATTCATACTTGTGTTTCATTTTTACTATCTTTACGTTCATTACTTACCTGTTACAAAGATCTAATCGATCAAAGAGTTATTTTATAACTCATCACTAACCATGCTCAACAAAAAAGCCATATCAGGGTGAGTACATGTCATAGCGTACATGATTGAACCAACAACAGAATCATATGGCACTCGAATCATTTATGCTATCTCAGCATCGATACTCGGACTCTGAGTCTTACTTAGCTTGGTATTGCTTTGGATTGGCAGTTCCCCTTTCTTGGAATTCTCCATGCTAAAACGTTTCAGGACCTTGTCCAAGTAAGTACTTTGATTAATTCCTATTAGTCTCCTACTTCTATTTCTCAAAATCCTTATCCCCAGAATGTAAGCAGCTTCCCCTAGATCCATAATAGCGAAACACCTCCCAAGACAGGACTTAACCGCCTGCAAGGTTGGGATGTTGTTCCCTATGAGAAGTATGTCATCAACATATAAAACTAAAAATCTAACTATGCTCCCAAAAGCCTTGACATACACACATGACTCATCCTTGTTTCTCGAAAATCTAAACTCTTTGACTTTCTCATCGAAACAAAGATTCCATCTACGAGACGCTTGCTTTAATCCATAGATGGATATCTCAAACTTGCACTCTATTAGGGTACTTTGCATTTACAAAACCCTCTGGTTGACACATGTAAACATCTTCAGCCAACTTCCCATTAAGGAAAGCAGTTTTGACATCCATCTGCCATATTTCATAATCATGAAACGCAAGTATGGCTAAGATAACCCTTATAGACTTGATCTTGGCCACTGGTGAGAAGGTCTCAACATAGTTAACCCCCAGGGTATGAGTAAAGCTCTTCACAACCAATCGTGCCATGAACGTGTGCACTTTCCCCTACATGCCGGTCTTCTTATTGAAGATCCACTTGCATCCGACCCTCTTACGACCCGGTACATTGTCAACCAAGTTCCAAACTTGATTGTCATACATGGAATAAATCTCGTTGTCCATTGCCTCCTTCTACTTTGTAGACTCCGGGCCCGCCATGGCTTCCATGTAGTTGTTAGGTTCATCCAAATTTATCAGTGTACTATGACTGAAAAACGTATCGCCTTCAGCAGTTATATGGAAAACCATACAACACAGGTGGAACACTAACTCTACTGGAATGTCTTTGAGGTAAGGACTTGTCAACTGGTTCAACAAGAATCTCTTCCTCAGGTTGAGTTCTATTGTTAGAGGTTCCTTCACCGCTTGACTCTGAAGCTCTTCAAGATCAATTTGCCTCCCACTGTCCTCTTGGCATATGAGTTCTCTCTCACGGAAAACCCCTCTCCTTGTTACGAAGACCACGTTGTCATTAGGTCTGTAGAAAAGATATCCAAAATATTTATGTGGGTAGCCGATGAAAATACACCGCTCACTGTGAGGTTCAAGCTTTTCGTGAGTCTCTCGTCTTACTAAAGCCTCGCAACCCCAAACCTTGATATGTGCCAACGAGGGAACCTTCCCTGTCCACATCTCGTGAGGTGTTTTGACAACCTTCTTAGTTGTGACTAGATTAAGGATATGGTTGGCAGTTTCTAAGGAATACCCCCAAAATGAGATGGTTAACGAAGCTTGACTCATCATGGGAAGATGTGACAACCCGAAATTTCCATTCTGTACAAACTATATCACTTCAATTGAAGTTATAGCAGTCACAGTTAATTTTCATACATTTTAGTGTAAGTTTGAGTAATTCAGGGTTTACACTTCAGGAAATATCAGGAGAGTGGGTGCACTAGGGTTTTGTGCAACACTGTTATTCCAACACTCTATTATATTAGAGATCATTTCGGGAATAAAAATATTTTCTGCCAAAAATATCTCAGGACTATAAATAGAATTCTGAACCAAATTCATTCATTATTCGCATCTCCAACTAGAGAAAAGCCATTTTCTCTCTCACGGATCTTTGGGTTTTTATACCAAAACGTGAGTACCTCTTTCTAGTAGTGTTAGAAAGCTTAATATGTGTTTATAACATGATTTAGAAGGCTAAATCACTAGATTTAGGAGTTTACTCCCCAAGGTGTTCTTGGGCGGTAAACTCCCGAAACAAAGCCGAGACCAACCCTTATGTTATGTTACTACCTTAGACTCATTTATATGTGTATTAGGGACATGAAATCAAGCAAAGATCACCCAAGTTTGGGAGTTTACGGCCCAAGAATATCTTAGGACGTGAACTCCAAATTCAAGCTCAAAATGGTGCTTTTAAGGCACCTAAAGCCTTAGACTTCTAACTAGACTTGTTCCCATATAATCTAAGGCCTTAATCACATCAATATCACATTTAAAGATGAGTTTACGGCCATGGCATGGTTCATGGGCTGTAAACATGATTTAAGGACACCAAAGTGTGTCAAGGGTCTTCATATGCTTGGAATAAAAGCCTAGAACCTATACCACATGTGCAAGAGACTTGAAAGCATCAAAAACACCCATACTTAAGAGTTTACGGCCGCAAAATCTAAGGAAATGGCCTTAGGGCAGTAAACTCCTAAATAGAGTGTTTCTATGCCTTAAACCCTTCCAAGAATATAACCACCAAGTTGGAATAATTCTAGGAATCATTTGGAACTTCAAAACACACAATACACCCATGGTTGGGAGTTTACGGCCGTAAACTCAAGAGTTTACAACCGTAAACTCCATGTGTGTTAGTATATGAGGAGCAAACTCATATATGGGGTCCTTTGGAACCCTAAACACAGGTGCCTTGTCCCACAATAGCTTAGATGCAATCCTTAGGGCTTAAAACACTTATATAAAGTGTTTATTATGTCTAGGATGTCTTAACATTATCAATTAGTAATTTGAGACTAATTGAGTGCATATATGTATGATTATATGTTCATTAGGATCGTAGTGTGTGTACAAGTCCTCGCTTGACATCTAGCAATCCTATACCGTTCAGTTCATCCAAACCACCAATTACAGGTGAGTTCATACCCCTAATCAATGTTTTAAATGATTTTAAATGCTTAAATGGGGGGGGGGGGATGCAAGTAGAAAGAAACATGTTATTAAATCATTGATATGTATTTTATAACTGTGTTTGTCATTTAACAGATTTCACATACTACAAAATGGGATGCATGAAATGGTTTTAAATCTTAAAAATAATTTGTTATCAAATGTTTTACTTTTGAAATGTTTAATTAAAATGACATCAAGTCATTTTTAATTATTGTTCAAAACTCATAAGATGTCTTACAAAACCATTTTACATTCTTGAACTAAACTATGCATATACACTTATATTCTTATATATGTATTGATGTTATAGTTTACATCTTTCATTTAGTTTCTCACACCCTTGAGTAGTAAGAGTGTTTAAACCTACTTGAACAACTAATTACCATTCAGTAAATTATCATAGGGATAATTTGAAGATATCAAACATTATTCCTATTACAAGGAATCACACAAGAGTCAGTTCATTCATGAGTCTATACTAGTACATTACCTGATACGTGATTACTTATACATATGCTTACCTGGTGCATGAATATGTTTACATATACTTACTTGTTACATGAACACAATTACATGAATACCTTAAAGGAACACTTTTACATAGGTGCATTATCCTGTATTCACTTACCTGGATACTTGTACTTAGAACTACGAGGATGATTTATTAGTACTTTCTGTGTAAATTATCTTTCCTATCCCGGTTCAATGGGATATCTCGGCGGGACTTACCATTCCGAACCCCACTGATTAGCACCAGTGGTCGATGACCATCTACGGAGGTCTAAGGTTACTACTTATACTAGGTAGATCGATAACCGGGGCTAACCCCTCCACCCACCTGCTGCTGCTACAGAGGACAAGTGGATAATCTTCGATTGTTCATAAGGTTACACCTTTCGCTTATTGTGATGTTGTGTTACTCCTAGTACCCAGCGACGACACTTACATTATTACTTTTCTGGACAATCTTCTGATGTTCATTAGGTTACATATTTCGCTTAATGCGATGTTGTGTTAGTCCTAGTACCCAGTGACAACACTTACAGTAGTACATTTTCCTGTTTACTTTATTTTGTGATACTTTCACATAAACGATGAGTTAGACTAAGTACTTTAGTACTAAACAATTAAAGGAAAAACTATCATTTTACTAACAAAACATTCGGGTCTTGGTAGAAGACTACATTTCATACTTATAGAAAATAAGGGATTTTCTAGGGTTTCATACTTACATCAACATTTTCATTTAAAGGTTTACATGGCCTTCATAACAGATTTTCATAAGCAAGACAATGACACTTAATTACTTATGAATTCACCAGCTTTAAAGCTGATACTCTCTTTCAAAATAACTTGTATTCTCAAGTCAACAGTAGACAGGTACGATGGCCAGGTTTTGAGAAGACGGAGCAGACAAGTCTCGTCTTTTATTTTGATTGTATATTTTTGGTGTCTTACTACAATGAAAGAACACACATGTATTAAAACTTTACTTATAATGCAATGGATGATGATGTTGCTTGTTTATTATATTACACTGTTGTGATACTGTACATGACGTCCTCCACCCCTGAACGTTTCCGTCGTTCGTGGTTTTGGGGTGTGACAGAAGAACCATGCCCAACAAGGTTCGATTGCGCCTCTCAGCTACACCATTGAGTATCAGTGTCCTAGGTGGCGTCAAGAATTCCACATTCCTTAAGGTAGTTGTGGAACTCGATACTAAGATACTCACCACCCGTATCGAATCTGAGCATCTTTATCTTCCCGCCAAATTGATTCTCCACTTCTTGCTTAAACTCTTTGAACTTTTCAAAGGTTTCTGACTTGTGCTTGATTAGGTAGACATATCTATATTTGCTATAATTGTCGGTAAAATTCACATAGAAGCGGTTAGCCTCCATTGTGATGGACCTAAAGGGCCCACACATATCAGTATGTATGAGATCCAACAATCCATCACCTCTTTCACAAGTACCAGTGAAAGGTGATTTAGTCATCTTTCCAAGTAAACAAGATTCGCACGTGTCATCTGAGTTTAAGTCAAATGACTACAAGACTCCATCCTTTTGGAGTTAGGTCATGCGCTTGTTGTTGCCATGTCCAAGATGACAATGATACAAGCATGCCATGTCTAAACCATTAGACGAATTGATATGCAACACATTATTTCCTAAGTTATCTACAACCATCACAGTTTCATATACACCATTACACGACAATGCTTCAAAATATAAAGTACCGAGAGCCAACTTCATTGTTAAATGAAAATCCAAAACCTTGTCTGTACAAACCATGAAAGGTAATAATATTCCTCATCATCTCTGACGAGTAGCAACAATCATTCAACTCTAATCCTAACCCACTACTAAGCACTAAAGAGTAAATCCTGATCTTGGTGACAAGCAACGATTTCATATTCCACATTATCAGGTTCATCTTCCCATGCTCCATATCCTTACTTCTTCTCATCCCCTGCAAATTAGAACAAATGTGAAAACCACATGCTGAATAAAGGACCCAAGAACTAGCATGTGATGAGTTATTAGATTAAATAATATAAATACCTACGAAGGAGGGCTTTATCTTTCCATCCTTGATGTCCTGCAAGTATTTCGGGCAGCTTCGTTTCTAATGCCCCTTTTTGTGACAGTAGAAGCACGTTGCTTCTTTAGGATTGGATGACAGAGTGGCAGAACCGACTTTACCTTTGGATCCATTTGAAGAGGATCCATCATGGGATTTTCCCTTGTGGCTCTTAGAGGGAGCTTTCCTCCTTTTCCTTTTACCATGTCATATAACGAGGACCGAGGCAGTAACAGTAGGGGTGGACTCGACAACTTTGCCTTTAAGTCCACTTTTAGCAGTTCTCAACAAACCTTGAAGCTTGATCTAGGTGACATCCTCCTTGTTCATATGATAAGTCATCTCAAACTGATCATAAAAAGGAGGTAAAGAGTGTAGGATTATATCAATCGCCAACTCTTCGTCAAAGTTGACATTCAACTTGAGCAAACGATATACATACCTTTGCATCTTTGCAAGTGGCTCGTGATGGACTCTCCATCTTTCCTCTTGGTTGTTGTTAGCGAGGCGACAATCTCGTACCTTTCTTGATGCGCGCTTTTATAGTACTTTTCCATCAAATCATGGCACATGTCGTAAGGCCAATAGTCATCGTAGAGCCGCTGCAGCTCAGGAGTCATAGTGGCTACCATAATACATGACACCTTTGTCGCCTCCTTTTCATGAGCCCTATACTCAACTATTTGTTCAGCAGTAGCTTTGGTTTCATCTATCTCTTTGAGTTCTTTTTCAAGGACGTATTCTTTCTCCTCGTATCGCAGGTGCATTTGAATGTTGCGAATCAAATAATTGAAATTGGATCCATCGAAGGTGACCCTCCTACAAATGTTCAAAAGAGAAAATGAGCTTGAGGAGTTGGAGTTCGAGCCAGAAATGTTGTTTGAGCCATACATCTGAAAAAGAAAACGAACAAAGTTTTGTTTAGATAAAGAATCCTTAATATAACACCCAAATGAAAAATTAAGGCTAGGACCCAACACAATAATTTACAATTCAGAAGAGGGATGCCGTAATCCAATTGCAGGTAAATGACGATTTACCAATTCAAACACGAAAAATGAAATGAAGAATTAGGTTTTAAATGACGTGAAATTCCTATATTCTTTTGAGATTCATTGAACTTTTCAATGACATGTTCAATCTCGATTATGCCCTTCAAGTTTGTGACTGGGATATCGAGGATCACAAACAATGTGTGAATAACCATACAAATTAGCTTAGCACTCTCGATGTCGTTTACCACCTAATCAATGTGCCGGTTAAACATAGACACACTCCATTGATCTATGGTAATTCTCGAGCTACCATTTGCTACCCTTGTTAGTCCAAGTTAGTGTGCCGATTAACCACACACGCTCCACTAACGACTAGACTAGGTGCAAAGTGCAATTTCATGGACTAGCATTATTTTCACATTTTCCTATAGTAACTAAGATTGGGAACTTTATAAAAAATATTTAGTTACTTTATAATATTCATTATACTTATTAATGAGGGATTAATCTCCTATCCTACCCGTTTGGCTAACGACCATCCACCAATCAAGGAAGCGGTGGGCGAGAGTGGACACACATTCAATCGCCATTTTATAGGCAGTTTCCTTATACCCCCTTATAGATCGGCTTCGTGAATGAGGCCTACTAACGAGTAAGACTGACTTATCTTATACATACATACATACATACATACATACATACATACATATATATATATATATATATATATATATATATATATGTAACATACACGTTCAGTTATCGTGTTTTGTAGTTTAAAAACAAATAATATTATGAAATATTATATGATATTGAGCATTGAGTTCTAACAAATAGTTTTTACTAGAAATGAAATAAAACTATCTTTAGAATTACTCGGAAAAATACTGGAAGCCTTATGAAATTCCAATAAAATGTCAAATATTGAAATTTAACGAAAATATAAAATTTGAAATAAGTAAAATTTTATTATTGAAAGTTGTAGATAATTTCATTAGAAACATTTAGGCAAAAACCTCATCGAAATCCGAGTTATAACAAAGAAGTTATGACCAATCGAAGATCCGCGACAAAACCAACAAACACTATTTAGTGTAAAAAGTGAGTTTTCGATAAACTACTTTTTAGATATAGTGATCTAAACGAAAGTCGTAGTATTTGTTAAACCGAGAATTTTCATAAAAAGAACGTCCAAATCTGACTTCGTATGAGGAAATTATGTTTTTTCTAAGTTTCGGAATATCGGTAGACAGCTAAAAACTCGAAATAAAGATCGGGTGATTTTTAGCCGATGCAACCTAAACGAGAATCGAAGGTCTCGTCAATAGTAGTACAACGGTAAAAAGACAGACGAAAATAGACATCTGATGAAGAAGTTATGAAATTTTAACAGACTTTTCCTGTCCCGGCTTGTTAAAAATATAATAATAAAAATAAAGTCAAAATTAGCCGACGAAGTCTAAAAGAAAGTTGTAGAGCATAATTTCACCTACGCGTGCATATAAAGAATGTCAAAAACAGAGCTCGTATATGAAAGTTATGGATTTTTGAAGTTTAGGACACAAATACCGAGAAAATCACAAAATTCGAGGAATTTCGCATGGCCTAAGTTCGGCCACGTCACCCTCGCTTGCGAGCCCGCCCCGTGTCCGATACCGGTGAGTGATCCAGAGACGTGGTGCGTCCGAAGGCGCCGGATCCGACGCCTGGCCCTCGCATCTGCTGCCGCATGTCTTCTTCTCGTCCGTAGATCTAAACCTTCGCACCATATATAAAAGGGGGGGCGGGTGCGAACCCTCTCGGCTAATGTGATAATTGCACATTTTCACCCCTAAGCCCTATTTTAAGCCACTTTTAATTCCCGGAATCCCCGGGATCATACCCAACACCCGAAAAATGTTCCGAAGTGCCTGAAGACCCCGATAAATTTATGTTTTCGGTTTGAAGCTCAACCCTTGCATGACATGGTTTTCAATAAAGCTCCCGGTTTTCATCGAAGAAATTTATTTATTAGAACGAAGTGCCGCCCAAATTACTATTTTAACCTCCGGTTATTTCACGGTGAGTTCAATATATAGGAACAATTGTATTCTATATGTAATATATGCTATGTGTTTTCAATGTTATTTTCCTGTGTTATTATTTCGTGCTATTTTGATAGCAAAGCTGTACCTTTAACCATGTGATCTGTGAAAGGACTTAGATTCATAGTGATATTGGTATGTTGCCTCTGGCTGTGTAGAGCATGTCTCGTAAGAGAATGACTTCTACCCCTATGGCATTGGTAGAAGGTTAGATAGGGTTGAAAACCTAAAATCTACCAAAATGATTAATTCGAAATTGTATGTCTTCTGTGCCACTTAGGCTGAAGTCTTATTGATGTATCTCAAGTGGAAATTGTTATATCTCATTGATTGTATATCTTTGAATCAAATCATTGATTACTATGGGCAGCTTGTCACATGATTCACATATGCCTTTGTTGTTCCTTGTTCCTCTTTACTTCTTCCATATTGATGTATATATATGGCATAACGTTATACTGTATCTATTATTGAACTCACTAAGCGTCACCGCTTGTCCCTCTCAGTGTTTAACCATTGTAGGTAATAAGGATCTAGTATAGACATATACTGCTAAAAGATTTTGAATAGATAATACTATTACTTTTGTAATTAGTGTTCATGGATGTATAAAACTATAATATCCTTGGTAGTTATGTAATAAATATAATACTTTGTAATAGTCTTAATAGTCGGTTTGTATCTAGTCTTTTGTAATTAAACTATCAATGTAAAATATTGTTTATAAATATGCATGTAGCATGTTTTGGAATAATATGTTGTAATTTTAGAGAGGGGTTCTCTCAATATACATATTAATCATTTAACATTATAATAGTATAAGGGTTGTACTTTAAACTTTTAAAACACTAGGGTTTTAGAATTTAATATTTCAAAATTAAAACTTTTTAATCTAATTTTAAATTCCAAAACTTGAGGACAAATTTTTAAACCTTTCTAAACTTCTAGATCAAATTTTAAATAATTAAACTAATCACATTATTTTGATATTATCTTAAAATTTGACCATTATCTTTTAATTAGATGAGGATATTCATTACCATATTAGAAAATTCGAATTTAAACAATTTAAGGTAATGATCCTCATCTAATTTTGGGGCTAAAATTCGAAAAAATAGGCCAACATATGAACAAACTCGTCGAGTCAGGGCTTAGACTCGTCGAGTTGGTCAAACTCGTCGATTTCATCTTAGAACTCGTCGAGTTCATCAGGCAGAGACCAAAAACGATTTTGATTTAGCTTTGAACAAATCACAATTGCATCATATATAACAGAAAAACACCCTAAGCTCTGATAACACTGATGAGTTTTGAGCATTACAACATTCCTTTGGTGCACATGCAACCCTGTTTGCTTTGGATCTAGGTTTTTGTCAAGTTATACATGCAAATTAATTTTCCAAAGCAAAACCCTAATCTACCATACATGAAAACGAAATCTAATCATATTAGGATTTAGAAGAAAAGCTTTCTTGTTAGTTGTTTGATCTTGACCTTGAAGAGCTTAGTCCCTCAAGTGCTGCACCTCTAATGGAGTCACAAACACCATTTAGCAAAAGATGAACAAGAGAGAGGTGATGGAGGCTTCAAGATTTCTGCTAGGGTTTTCTATGAATGCATAGGGCCGAAAACCTCAAGCCTAAGGTTCCTTATATAGTTGAGCTGCTACTAGGGTTTTTCAACTGGAAACCCTAATTCCCTTGCTTACGCCCTAAGCAATCAACATACCCCCATATGATAGACCTTGGACGAAAACTCTATGGGCTTCCCATAGATTTTCTTCCACCCCTTATCAATAGGGTCCATTAGCCCAAACTACAACTACCACTGATTTACATAATCAGTTCCCGTTCTTTTAATCAGTCTCTTTTGATCACTAAATTAATTTCAAATTAATTTATGATCAATACTAATTAAATAATATGATTTCTCAATTAATATATTATTCTTATAATATATACGTAAATCATTCATCAACCTCTTTCTCATAATTCATCCTATCAAATTGCTATGGTGAAGGCAACCCAAAAGGACCATGCTACTATCGGGTCAAATACATATCAATTATAGTTATGGGCTTAGACACCTAATACAACATATCCAAGATGTGATGGAATTCCAAATAACATGCATTAATCTCCTATGATTTCAAGATTCCAAAGTCTCAAAGACCGAGTCTTCGGTATTACATAATATCCCATTGGAACTTTGTTGCTTGAAACAATTTCATGGTAATGATGGCTCAAATTCAAGGTACAATCCTTGAACACTTCTCTTGCATTAAATTTTGCAACTTACATGTAGACTTTTCAACCATCTCCCATTATGAAACATTTCCATATTTCCATACTAGCATCAATTCTGATCAAGAAACATCTCAATCCAAAATCATGAGACTATGGTCCGTCCAAATTAATATAATACTTCTAACTGTCCACAAGCAACTAGTGTTATGGTACAACCTTAGGAGGTTCTTGATAGTTGTTTAAGAACTTAAGTCACAAAAATTTTGAGCCCTTTTTCTCACAATCCTCTGAGCATTTGAAAAGTTAGAATAAGTGAATATTATATCATATGTAAGCGATCCTATATCTGAAGCATATAGGACTCGAATCATTATATTTTATATAAGGATCTGATATATGTTCAATTTCTTGCTATTATATTTTCATATATCGAATTTCCTACGTTGAACCAATTCAACATGATATTCATATATGTCTATGACTAAGTTCTATTAAACTATATGATCTAAACCTTTAGATTCGAAAAGAAGTATGAGTGGTCTCTCCCTTAAGTCTACTATAGCGAAACAATTCCCAAACTTTTCAATTTTCAAATTGATACTTTGTTCCCTACAGACAGTATTGTCAACATGTAATACTAGCATAACAATTACACTCCCACTTGCTTTGACATGTACCTATAAATCAACTGGAATTCTAGAAATCAACACTCTTGACTTTCTTATTGAAGTAAATATTTCTATTATGCGATTCTTCGAAAAGGCTCCAACTAGACTTCTTAAGCTTATACACCTTCATTGGATAGCATATGTGTATGTTTAAACCCTTTCAGCACATAAAGATATATGTCTTGAAATTTCAAACAAATCATTTCCATTCCTCACAGTTCGAAATATGAAGAGCGATGTTATAATCATATTGTGAATTTGAGAATGCAATTAAAACAACCAACATCCATATTGATCTTTATTAGATTTTATAATCTATCAACGGAAGTATTTCCTCACAATCATTCTCATGAATTAGAGCGAAACCTTTTCCACTTAGATTTTATGGTGTATACATTCCCATCCATGTGAATCTATTATTTCCAACCTATAATCATAAGACAAGGTTTAATTAGGACAAAACCAAATTCAAATTTAGCTTTCCTTCATGGACTGAACTTCGCTATTTCTAAATTTCTTTCCTTCTAGTAGCACAAGGGCCTACCAGTGTTTTCATGTTGTTAGCAGCTCACCCATAGTGATAAATGTACTTTCAATGACCAATGAGAATTTGCTTTTGCAGTTAAATGAAAACATAGAACTCATAAGCATTATCAACTCAACTTGAAGTGCATAGAAATAAGAATGTGTCAACCAAACACGATAGGTTATTAACCTCAGGTTGCGTGCTAGTGATAACTAAAAGGTTTATTGTTGATTGACTCTTCAAACTCTCAAGGTCAATATAAATCCCACTGACTTCTTCACACATGGGTTTTTTCTTAAAGAGCATTTCCTGACGAGCTAAAACAAATATTCAAGCGTTTGTGTGGATTCCCGACAAGAAAACACTTCATAGAATAAGTCTTAGTTTATCCATTAATGAAAACACCACAACTCTAATTCTATATGTGCTAGAGTAAGAAAATATTTTTCTCCACATATTTTGAGGTGTTATTAACCTTCTTAGTTTGAAATAGTTTCAAGATATGATACATAGTTACTAGAGCATGGCTCTACAACTTTATTTAGATTGAAGTATGACTCATCTCTTGATCGAACTATTTCCAACAATATTTGATTCCTTATCTTAGTCATACAATTGCACTAAGACGTTGATCAAGGATCAATTGTGATATAAATCCTGTTGGATTAGTGTCTAAGTCCATAACTATAATTGGTATGTACTTGACCCGACTTGGCATGGTCCATTTGGGTTGCATGGTATCAGAAGATTTGGATAGACCGTTTGTGAGAAGAGGACATTTGTGACATATTAATATATTATCAGTTCTAAAATATTAATATGAAATCATGTTATTTAATTAGTATTGATCAAGAATTAATTTGGACTTAATTTAGTGATCAAAAGAGACTAATTAAATATATGGGGATTGATTGTGAAAATCGTTAATTCTTATATATGTGGGCTTATGATCCAAGATTCCTTATATTGGGTTTAACCCATGTGGTGACCCATGGATACTCCATGGAGGTTAAAACCCATGGAGCATAAGGAATGGGTAAAGTCATGAGTTACATGGTGTAACCCTAATAGCCACACTATATAAAGACCCCTTTAGCTCAAGAAATGGGCACTAGTGATACTTATATGAGGGCTAGCCAATTTGAGCATGAAGTGTCTTCTTTTCATGGTTATTCCAAGTGTTGATGATGTTGTGTGAACCATTTGAGGTGTCACACTTGGGGCACTAGGCTCTCGAGCTTCATGGAGTTAAGCTACATCAACAAGGTATGTATTTCTATCTAGTTTATTATTCAAGTATCAAAAGATTGTATGCTAGATTAGGATAATACCTTGGATGTTCATATTTGTATGTATAATAGAGAAAACATAGATCCAAGGTATTTAGGGTTGCATGTACACTTAGGAGTGTTAGAATGCTCATAACCCAACAGTGGTATCAGAGCCATGGGTTGTTTTCTGTTATATTAATGCAAATGTTTTATTTTCAAAGTTGAAAAAAAAAGAAAAAAAACATGACGTTTGTCAAATTTTAAGATAATTACTTGTTTTTGTGAAAAACTAATTATTTGTAAAATTTGAATCATTTTCTATATGAGTTGAATTAGGTCAAATTTAGTAAAAGATAAAATTATATGATTACTTTATTAGTTTAAAAAGGTTGATCTAAAGAGTTTTTTGAAACCTCCATAAGTTATGGATATGAAAAGGTTTTAAAAAAAATTTGATACAAAGTTTTTTATGGAGTTACAAAACTTGGTATTAATGTTTTAAAGAATTCCATAACTTGTTCTTAAGTTATGGAACATGAAAAGTTTCATCATAAAAGAAACATTAAACTCCATAAGTTATGGAATCCAAAAGTTTTTTGTGTTACCTTGTTTTGTGAGTTATTTTTTAGATTAATGAAAAATATGTGTTAATAGTTTTCAATACAAATTAATCTAAAAGTTGTTCATACAATGTATTTTTGTAACTTGTCCTCAAGTTATATGAAAAGTCACATTTATGAATCTTAAAAACTCATAAAAATGCCTTAGGTTACAAAAAAAAAATGAAGAGTCTTTCCTTATAAATAGTTTTTATGGCTCCATAACTTGTCCTCAAGTTATGGATGTCCAAGAGTCTCTTCATTAAAAGTTTTAAAGCTTTAATTAAAACTCATAAGTTATGAAAATCCAAGAGTTTTGAATAGTTTCAAAACTTGCCCTCAATTTTTGGAATTTGAAAAGTTTTCTTTTATGAATACTTTAATTCCAAGTTAAGCCCATAGAATTTTAAAGAGTTAAAATTCAACCCTTATACTTTATAATATTATAAGTTAATAATATTTATATATGTATAAGAGCAAGTCAGTCTTACTGTTAGTAGGCCTCATTCACGAAGTCGGTCTATAAGGGGGGGGTATAAGGTTACTGCCTATAAAATGGCAGTTTAATGGGTGTCCACTCTCACCCACCGCTTCCTTGACTGGTGGAGGGTCGTTAGCTGAACGGGTAGGACAATGACTATAATTCTCCCTTCATTAAAAGTACTAATGACAAATACTAAGTAACTAAACTTTTAATAATACCCAATCTTAGTTACTTAGGAAAATGTGAATAAGGTGCTAATCCATGAAATTACACTTTGCACTTTGTTTAAGTCGGTTAGTGGAGCGTGTGCGGTTAACCGGCACACTAACTTGTATTTAACAATGTAGGCAAAGGGTAACTTAATGTTTATCATAGTATCGATGGAGCGTGTGTGGTTAACCGGCACATCGATTGAGGGGGTAAACACTTAAGGGTACCAAGTAATTTGCATGGTTACTTCACACCTGGTTTTGTGATCCTCGGCATCCCAGTCACAAAACCTGAAGGGTACACTCGAGATTGAAACATGCCATTGAACAGTTCAATGAATCTCAAAAGATCTAGGAGTTTCAAATCCAAGTAAAACCTAAATAAATTATTTCGTTTTCATGGTGGAAATTGGTGAATCGTCATTCACCTACCTTCAAATATTCTATAGCTTGGGTTACGGCATCCCTCTTCCAAGTTATAAAATATTGTGTTGGGTCCTAGCCTTAATATTTCATATTGGGGTGTTATATTAAGGACTTTAAATCAACTATCTTGAATATCTCCCAAAAAGATGTCTAGTTCAGACATCTATGATCTTCCCAAATCTCTTGGAACTTCACTTCCTCCATCTCTTCCAATTATTCTCCCTAACCCACAAGTTTAAGGTCACTCAAGCCCTATTCGCAAGGCAAGGTCTAGTTGTGATCACATCTTGGAGATGTAGTCACATATTGACAAGCCGGGAGAGTTGGGTGTCAAAGTCTTGAGAAAGTTGGTGGTTCAATCACTTTCTAAGTCACATAGTGAGTTCCTTTGGGACTCCTATGAAGCAGACTATGACAAGACCCTTAATGATCTTATCTATTTGCTAAGATCAACTTCCTAAAACTTTATGGACATTGACAATGATGACATTGGATATCCAGTAAAGTTCTCTCTTCCCAATGGAAAGGGATCGGCTATAGTCAACTGGGTTGATCAAATGGTAAAGAGAAAAGCTAAGTCTGTGATAGTCCCGTGTACCATTACCAAAGGGTTCATATGTTTATATTGCCAAAGGAAGGGGCATTGGTTGCGAAGCTGCCAAATTTACCTAAGAGTGTTAAAGTCAATAAGTTTGACTCTACTTCAGGTAAAGTCCACTATCTAACTCTGCTAAGTTTCTATTCTGAGATTCTTGATACATGATGTGACTGAGTCACATGGTGATGTTTTAAGAATCAAAGAAAAGTGAAGAAACTTAAAGAAAGAATATGTTGAATCTGATCGCGTAGATGGATTTCTATCGCGTTGTTTGAAGATTAGATTCTTGAGCTACTTCTTAGGAGTTATGAGATATTGCTTAGGAATAGATAACAACAAGTTTTCATATGGATTGTAAGGATAGTTTTTCCGCAAAGTTTTTAAAATAAAAGGAAAAAAAATGATGATTTTATTTATTTTAAAATATCCTTACAATGGCATTTGAGGAAAAATTGTTGCTTATATGATTCCATTAATAGCAAGAGTGGAAATATGAAATTGATTCTTTCATTTGTGGTAATGTCTAAATTTACCAAATAAGGAAAGATTCTCATCACCCAAGTTTAAATTGGATCGGAACTTGGAATCATGCAAGTTGTATAGCATGATGAATGAGAACTTTCAAGTATTGGAAAATTAAGACTAATTACTTGTTCACATGGATGTGTGAGTCAAGTGAAGGAATAAGGGATCGAGTACACATTCTTGTGCACTGGTCAAGTCCACCACAAAAGATCGATAAGACTATTCATCATAGTTTACTAAAGCTCAGTAAATATGAATATACTTACAAGCTTAAGTGTAACTCTAAGACATTGGAAAAGGTTCCAATGTAAGGCAAAGCGAATAAGAAGAATCAACTTAGGCAGAAAGATAAAAGTTTCTCAAATCTGAAAAGATGGGAGAGTACTTTAGTAATCATGTATATATGATCATCTTAATGATTAAGAGACCTTATCGCAATTCATTCTCTAAGTGCATTCTGATAGCTAAGAAGATGAGCTATGAATTGTTGAAGTGGTTAAATCAAGAAGATGAGTCATATTTCATTCCATAACAATTCTTAGAGTCATACTCTAAGATTTTAACTTGAGTGACATGTCTTAAAGAAGGTTTAAAAAACACTTGTCAAATGTAAGAGTAAAAGTTTTCTACTCTTGTACATTTGAAATTGGTAAGTTGTGATGTTTTGGATAAAACAAAGACCAAGTAAGGCTAATTGTGTTAAGTGTCTGTCTTGATTAGAATCCACACTATCTCTTGAATATTTGGCAAGATAGTCTTATATGTCAAGAGGACAGTGGGAGTCTTAAAGATCCTGAAAAGAAGTTCAAGATCTAATCAAGAATAAAAACCTGTAGTTTAACACTAACACACGACGTGAGGTTTATAACCTATCGTGTTGACATTTCTGTGCCCATTCCAGTTACGTTGGCTATACATTTGAGTTCTACATGTTCTCAATTGGTTGCACAACAACTTGGAAGCAATGGCAGGCCCTTGAGCTGCCAGGTGGCAAGAATTTAGGATTGCACAAGTTCAAACCATATGAGTTTGGATTTGTCATTATCCTTGTCTTGTGACTATGGTTTTGACAATTCACATGGATAAGAACACATACACCAGTAAATCTAAGTGTCATAAGGTTTCTCTCCGATTCATGAAAATGATGGTGAGGAAACACTTTCACTAAGTAGATTTTATCTAGATAGAAATTGTAATATTTGCATTCTCAAAGTCGTTAGTGCATCGTGTGTGGTTTACCGGCACACTAACATGGACTTGTGAGAAGTGGCAAAGGTCTAAACAATCGGAGACTATGATTACGGCATCCCTTTTCATAGTTCTTAAAATTGTTTAGACACACAAGTGTGCTATCTAAGGCAAGGTATATGATTGTGATAAAGTTTTATCAAAGCAATCTAGTATCAAAAATCTGAACTTTGGTAAGAAAGTCAGCTAATTTTTTAATACATGTCAAAGCTAGTGGGAGCATAAGTGTTATGCTAATAATCATCATGTTAGTGGGAGCATGATAATTATGATAAGTATTGCAAGTTAGCAATGTTAATTATAGAAAACAAAAGTTTCAACTGGGAAAGAGTTGTTTTGCTATAATTAAGAGAGAGGAAATTATACTTCATCTCAAATCTATAAGCTTAGATCGTGAGGTTTTAATCATTTAGTCAAGGATATATATATGAATTTCATGTTGGAATGGCTCAACATAAGGAAATTCTATATATGGGTCCATTATTTGCGTTCTAAAATTCAATTATGATTACGACATCCCTTTTCATAATCTGAATTATGAGAACTTGGCAAATTGAAATGGAAATATTTTAGCAAAAGACTAGTTTAGTCTTTATGTGAGACATCATGAATCGTGTTCCATATGCTTCAGATATAGGATCGATTACATGTGCTATATTCATCCTTTCTAAAATTTTCCAAATGCCTGGAGCATTAAGAAGGGAAAAGGTCTAGAATTGGATATGACTAAAAGGATTAAACAATTGTCGAGGACAATCTATGGTTTACCAAAGATTGGTTGCTTAAGGACAGTTGGCAGTATAGTGATAATTCTGGAAGGACAATATTGACATAATCTATAAGGAGGCAACTCTTGTTCAGAAGTTATAGTCAAAAGGGAATATGGAAATGTTTCAAAGTTAGAAAACTTTCAATCTGTGTAAGATTAGGAAACTTAATGCAAGAAGGATGTTTCTAAGGAGCTGATCTCCTTTGGAATGCTCTGTAATGGTTGTTGTCAAGTCTTTCTGACTTTGTGTATAATCATTACAAGAGGATCAATGCATATAAGTTTAGAATCTAACGGATTTCTGTAAATGGCATGAATTTGAAATTCTTGCATTTGCAGTAAGGATTTGGGAATGTGAAAGAGGATCATTGGAGTTATGTTCAATTAATCTATTTCGCAAAGTAAAGATCATAGACAAACATAGTATGTATACTTGGTGTATGCCATGACTAGTGTTTAGAAAACATAGTGTACATGCTTGGAGCATGGGACAACGTACTATTGTTTTAAATTCAAGAATAAAGTTGATAGCTGAAATAATATACAATGAATAATGTGTAATCATATGGTGATAAATAAAAGGTGTTTTATTTATATTCATAAGTACTGAGTCCATATTGGATTCATTATTATTGTGTTTCATTTTGCATGTTTTGACTTCCAGAATAAACTAGGTTATTCTTCCGGAATGACTAAGTTATTCAAACCATCCACAGTCGGTCATATGTTGGAAGTAGATACGAATCAAGATTGTCATGGGTTGGCTTGTAGAGGTCTAAGGTGTTGGACAAAGGGCTACAACACTCATGAGTGCTCATAAGTTCTGAGTATTGGATTCAACCCGCGCTCATTTGAATCACTTCATGTATTTTATCACGAGTGATCATGAGACGATAATATCTTATATTCTTCAAACCTAGAGATATGAGTTGTTACTATGAGTTGATAGTACATTGATTGCACGAAAACGCATTGGTAACTCGATGTTATAAAACGTGCCTTTGTGTATGATTCAACAAGTAGTAGAACAAGCCATATGAGTCGAAATTTATCCATTCCTTTTACCTTCGGGATAAAAGCGGTATCTGTGGGCCCCTCGATGATTTGATGATGACAAATGGAAGTGCTCGTGTAACACCCCGAGATTCAGGTGCATATCTTTCATCCTTGTTCTTTATTGTATTGTCATGTTTAGTCCTTGAGTGGAGAATGTATAGCAAGTGAGTACGCTGGGCGTACCAAGGGGGTACGCTGCGCGTACTCACGCGCTTAATTTGGACGCAGAGTCGGCAAGGTACGCTGGTCGTACCTAGAGTTACATCGGGCGTACCCGGCCCAGGTGCAAAAACCCTAATCCTCCTTGTGCACTATTTAAAGGGTGTTATGGCTCATTCCTTAGCCTCCATATCAGTGAGTGAAACCCTAAAAGAGAGCCCCATCGTTCTTAGTGTGTGAGAGTGTTGATTTGAGCTTGTTGGTGCTTTAGAGGCTTGGTGAAGAAGAAGGAAAGGAGAACTTGGAGGCTAAAGCTTGAGGTGCCATTTTGGATCTGAGATCTACAGAGGAAAGAGCTACTCTTGGAGGTATAAAGTTCAAAACTTTCCTCTTCTTTTGGTTGTTGTTGTATGTGTCATTTTTAGGACTAAAAACCCCAAAGGTGGAGACTTTATGAGTGTAAAGTACTCCATGGTCCGAGATCTGTCCCTTTTCAGTGTTATTAGTGATGTAGAGCCATAAAGTTCCCATCTTGGATGTTACTTTGGAGTCATGCATGTGTTTTAAGCCTTCTAGAGTTGAAGGTTGGATCATTTTGGGAGTTAGTGACTTGTTCAGCCATGCAAAGGCTTAAAGTCATCAACTTTATGGATTAAGGGGCTTAGAAGGGGTCAGATCTAAAATATGGACGTAGGTCTTAACTGATTAAGACCTCAAGAGCAAGAGGGCAGATGCAGGGGAGTACGCCGAGCGTAATTCCTAGTACGCGCCGCGTATTGGGAGGCGCTCCCTGATTTTGTGGTGCAGCTGGGTACGCCTAGCGTACACATCTGGTACGCGCAGCGTAACCCGAAGAGTTGACTTTTGGTTGACTTTTAGGGTATGGTCTATTGTGGGGCCTTTGAGCTATGGGAGGGGTAAAATGGTCTTTTACCCTTCTGAGAGTGTCATAAGAGAGCATAGTCTAGCCTTGAGAGTTATACTAAATAGAGTATTATTTTTATATGATTAGACGGAGGCTAGGCCAGCATTTACCGAGTCAGAGATTTACCGAGATACCCGAGGTGAGTCTTCTCACTATACTTTACCTAGTGTGGTAACAGAGTTAAGAGAAAAAGTATTATAGAGTTATATGCCAGTGTGATTGCATGTTATTATGTGTTGTGATTTATTGTGATATGTGATATACATGATTCAGAGTTATAGAGTTGGGACTTTCGGGTCCCTAGAGTTAGGGCCAGAGGGCCCACAGAGAGTTGGGGCTGGAGGGCCCCACTGAGACACATTGACTAGAGGGTCAACAAAGTTACAACCTCGAGTGGCTATTATGTGATTATTGTGGTATTTTGGGGAAACTCACTAAGCTTATGCTTACAGTGTTCAGTGTTATGTGTTTCAAGTACCAGTGATGACCGCGAGAAGGCATCGGCTTGATTTGTACACACATATGGGAATTGGATGTATTTTGATCTTGGGAGACATTGTGATTTGAAAACTTGATGTTATGACGTTTTGTGAATGAATTGTTTAATTAAAAATGTGTTTTCAAAAGTGAAAAATTGTTTTAATTTTTACGGTGTTACAGCTCGGTCGGGCTAGGACTGATTTGATTTGTTCAATTAGTCAGTCGTCATAAATCGGAAATCGGGAAACAACAGATGGACAGAGAGAATGATTATAATCCATGTCTCAGTCCATATGACATCTAGAATGGAGGAATATATGATCCCTTATCTAACGGACAAGTCATTGACAAAGGTCAGAGTTCATCGACAAGGTTAGAGTTCGACAGCAGCTTTTGAGAGCTACGATTGCCAGTTAGGTTTTGAAGTCATACTCAATAATAGTTTTAGACTTATCCAAGTAGGAGACTGTTGGATTAGTGTCTAAGTCCATAACTATAATTGGTATGTACTTGACCCGACTTGGCATGGTCCATTTGGGTTGCATGTCATCGGAAGATTTGGATAGACCGTTTGTGAGAAGAGGACATTTGTGACATATTAATATATTATAAGTTCTAAAATATTAATATGAAATCATGTTATTTAATTAGTATTGATCAAGAATTAATTTGGACTTAATTTAGTGATCAAAAGAGACTAATTAAATATATGGGGATTGATTGTGAAAATCGTTAATTCTTATATATGTGGGCTTATGATCCAAGATTCCTTATGTTGAGTTTAACCCATGTGGTGACCCATGGAGGTTAAAACCCATGGAGCATAAGGAATGGGTAAAGTCATGAGTTACATGGTGTAACCCTAATAGCCACACTATATAAAGACCCCTTTAGCTCAAGAAATTGGCACTAGTGATACTTATATGAGGGCTATCCAATTTGAGCATGAAGTGTCTTCTTTTTATGGTTATTCCAAGTGTTGATGATGTTGTGTGAACCATTTGAGGTGTCACACTTGGGGCACTAGGCTCTCGAGCTTCATGGAGTTAAGCTACATCAACAAGGTATGTATTTCTATCTAGTTTATTATTCAAGTATCAAAAGATTGTATGCTAGATTAGGATAATACCTTGAATGTTCATATTTGTATGTATAATAGAGAAAACATAGATCCAAGGTATTTAGGGTTGCATGTACACTTAAGAGTGTTAGAATGCTCATAACCCAACAAATCCACAATCACTAAGACGGTCATAAAACATGATACTAAAGTACTCTCTTTTCCTTTCAGATTGGAGAAACTTGTATCTTTCTGCCCAATAGATTCTTCTTATTCATTCTGCTATTTTTTCAAAATACCAAAGTTACGCTTAATCTTATAAACACAACCATATTTAATGAAACATCATAAAATCATGACGAATAGAGTTATCGTCCTTTGTGATGGATCTGAATAGTCCATATCAACATGTACCAGATCCATTAGTCGTTCACTTGACTCACATAAACATGTGATCATTGAATTAGTCATAGTTTTCCAATGACCAAGATACTCATGCATCACACAACTCGAATTGCATGACTCCAAGTTTCTGTCCAATTTGAAACATGCTGATGAGAATTCTTTTCACTTGGTTAATTATGACAATACCACAAGCGATATCATAATAATCAAATCAATAATTAATACTGCTAATATTAGAAATGTAACCAAGACTTTCATAAATGTCATTGCAAGGAAATATAAAATAAGGCAACCAGATTCTGATCTTGGAACTTGTACTTACAACACATAAAATGAAAACTATGTTTCTAAACATCTCTAAGGAGTAATAGCAATCTGTTAAATTATCCAATTGCACTAAGACGTTGATCGAGGATCAATTGTGATATAAATGCACAATCACTAAGACGGTCATAAAACATGATACTAAAGTACTCTATTTTCCTTTCAGATTGGAGAAACTTGTATCTTTTTGCCCAATAGATTCTTCTTATTCATTCTGCTATTTTTTAAAAATACCAAAGTTACGCTTAATCTTATAAACAAAACCATATTTAGTGAAACATCATAAAATCATGACGAATAGAGTCATCGTCCTTTGTGATGGATCTGAATAGTCCATATCAACATGTACCATATCCATTAGTCGTTCACTTGACTCACATAAACGTGTGATCAATGAATTAGTCATAGTTTTCCAATGACCAGGATACTCATGCATCACACAACTCGAATTGCATGACTCCAAGTTTCTGTCCAATTTGAAACATGGTTATGAGAATTCTTTTCACTTGGTTAATTATGACAATACCACAAGCGATATAATAATAATCAAATCAATAATTAATATTGCTAATATTAGAAATGTAACCAACACTTTCATAAATGTCATTAAGGAAATATAAAACAAGGCAACCAAATTCTAATCTTGGAACTTGTACTTGCAACACATAAAATAAAAACTATGTTTCTAAACATCTCAAAAGAGTAATAACAATCTGTTAAATTATCCAATCTCCCTAGTAGTAGCTCCAAATTATGATCGTTGAACCATGTGACCAATGTCCATTTCTCATGATCAGATTTAGCTCATCTTGCTTAAGCTTCCCTTTCTCTTAGCTCCTTTAATACCTTCAAAATGGGATCCTCACATCATGTCTTAAGAGTCTATGAATAGGAACTTATAAAACCATGGAGTTAAATAATGGATGTATCTGAAGTAGAGTTACACGACTTGAATTTACTATCTCTAAGATCTTTTAGGTATTTTGGGCATGTTTGTTTCCAATGTCCCTTCAATTGGTAGTAGAAATAAATGGACTCTTTGGGGTTAACACATGGAATAATCCTAGAACTAAGTTTTTGTTTTACCGTACGATCAAATGATTTGATCTTGGATGTCCCCTTTCCATCGGGAAGAGAAATCGTTCTTGGACCACCATTTTCACCATTGTCAACGTCCATGGAAACCTTGGAAATAGATCCAATAAGCATCTATGCTTTAGATGTTTTCTTAATCATTTCCGCTTCAATAACATTTGGGTCGGATTAATTAGGGTCATGTCCATATTCCTCATATAAAAGTTCTCAATGAACTGATCATATGACTTTGGAAGAGAGAGAATAAGCAAATCAATGGCTTGCTCATTTGGGAAAACGACACCCATTCTATCTGTGACAACCCGACATTTTGAGACAATATAATGTAACATCAGTCAAATTTAGACCAAAATATAACTTTCCTAAAATATTATTTGGGTGAAATAAAGTGGTAGGAATTGTATCAAGGTTTTCGTACATATAAAGAACACTAAAATCCGAGTTATAACGAAGAAGTTATGACCAATCTAAGATTCGCGGCAAAAACCGGCAACGCTGATAGACGTAAAACGCAAAGTTTCGATACAATAATTTTTAGCCTTAGGTATCTAAAAGAAAGTCGTAGATTACGTTAAACCATGATCATGCCTAAAAAGAACTCCCAAAACGGACTTCGTATAAAGAAGATACAAATTTTCTAAGTTTCGTAACAACAGTAGACAGCTAAAAACTCGAAATAAAGATCGAGCGATTTTTTAGCCGACACAACTTAAACGAGAGTTGAAGGTCTCGACACTAATAGTTCAATGGTAAAAATACAAACGAAAACGGACGTCGGATAAAGAAGTTATGGATTTTTAACGAAGTTATCGTGTCCCGGTCTACTAATTAAAATATAATATAAAATAAATTCAAAATTAGCCGACGAAGTCTAAATGAAAGTTGTAGAGTATTTTCTCACCTTCGCGTGGATATAAAGAACGTCAAAAACGGAGCCCGTATGCGAAAGTTACGGATTTTACAAGTTCGTGGCACACACATCGAAACGATTTACGCCCAGCGTACTCGGATACTAGGCTCCGGATCGTCCACGTCGACCAAACACTTCGCCCGAGGATGCGGTCAGCAGTGATGCAAGCGAACGCCCAGCATAACCTCGGAGTATGCCCAATGTACGAGGTACGCCCCGCGTAAGCCCGAAGTACGCCCAGCGTACCGAGGACCTCCAGCCCCTATAAATAGAATGCGAGAGTGCCGACTATCTTTGCTCAATTTCTTCATTTCTCTCACATTTTCACCTCGTTTTTCGTGCCAACAACATCCCGACTTCCCGGTTTCATATCTAAGCCCCGACGAAGGTCCGAAGCCCCGAGGTTCCTGAGAATCTCGTCACTTTCCGGTCGAGGTGCCACCCGAGAAAAAGCTCGTTTTCTTCAAATCACGCACTTTCTTCGGTGAGTTCATACCCCTATAAACTACATTTTTAAATGTGTTATCAATACTTGTTATATACATTTTTAAGGGGGGAGGGGGGAATACAAGTAAACACACGATTATTATCGTGTGTAACCTAAAGTTTCACTATATACTCTTTTTATCAAGTAAATCATATGTGATTCATAACTACTACGTGGAACTTTTCGTACGCAAAATATAACACGATAACATCTTGTCTTTTGAAATCAAATATGTTGTTATGCATATACGAATCAAACACTTTATTTATACTTTGAGTATATGTGTTCATTTATGTCAGTACAAGTTACACATTACATAACAAGTGAGTATTTCACTAGGGTTTACTATACAAACGAAACAAACTTTTGGAAAAACTATAATAGTTTACGACAAACGTTCTTACATGTTGAAAACTCTTTATCAAACTGTCTTACATACTTTATGTTTCCTTTCGAACGCTGTTAGAATCGTATTTCAAACAAAGGTCTTCTTATACTTAAAATTGTTCTTATCAAACAAACTACTTTCAAATCGTTTTATAAACTGACCTCAAGTCATCATTTCTTATTTATTAAAATTTTCAAAGGTTTTACAAAACTTCTTTTATATTTTTATATTAGCAAATGCATGCCTATATATGTATCGTTATATAAGTAATGTTTGAAGGACTTAGGATGTCTAGCTCGCTTTATTTCCTTTTCCTCGTTGGGATGTGGCTTTAGGGCATCGGTTATTCGTCCGAATGTCGTCTAAATATTAGTTATATATATCATAAGTACATATATAGACATAAAAGTTTCCGTCAGTTGGTTCAGTACCTTTGAGTAGCAAAGGCATATTTCGGTTATACACATACAATACTAGAAACTATAATAGGTATAGTTAGGAGATACTACTTACCATTCCAAGTACAAGGGATCACACAAGAGTCAATTTATTCATGAGTCTATACAAATACATTACATACTATATGAAGAGATACAATTACATACAATTTCAAGACATACAATTTCAAGAGATACGATTACATAAGATAGTGTACTAGATATTCATGAAATTTTACATATTACAAGTACCATATCAAAGAGATATTTTCATATACAAGAACAAATGGACATTTTCATACGTAAATCTGTTTTATACTAGGTTTTGTGAGACGTTTCACGTACTTTCGAGTATGCATTATTAAGTCCTGTATTATATACCATAATCCCTTGTAGGGGGAGCGTGATACTTGTGTATAGATCTATACGAGATTGACAATCCCACACCTAAGCTGTTAGCTACAGCTAGGCCGGCAGGCCTGGGGTGACAAACGTCATAACATTCCAACGCCTGAAGAACGTTGTTACAGGCAGTCTGGGTCATTAGCATGGTTATAAACCTCACATGGAGTATTAAAAACACGTTGATTTATGGGGTTATCAAATACCTTAGCGATTATATACGTATACAAATCTACTATTTTAAACATGAAAAACACCATGGTAGTTCATTTTTGGGACTTTTAAACTACCACCCACTTATAAGCAAATATTGGATTTCTAAAAGCAAATATTCAAAACAGTCGGGTCTTGGTAGAAGGCTACTTTTATACTAGTAGAAAATATGAGATTTTCTAGAGTTTTCAAACGTTTACAATTACTTACAAACATGTTCATTGGTACAAACTTTCCTTCAAACATTGCAGGTCTTTCTTTACAATTTTACAAATCAAAGTCACATAAATACTTATGAATTCACCAGCATTATTGCTGATACCCTCTTTCAAAATAACTTGTATTCCCAAGACACAGATAAATAGGTACGATTACCAGGTTCTGTGAAGACGGAGCGGTCAAGACTCGTCTTTTATTTTGATTATTCATTTTGTAGAATTATACTATGAAAGAACTCAAATGTAATTAAAATTATACTATTAATGCAATGGATGATGTTGTTGCTTGTTTACTACTTTGCATTGTTGTGATACATTACATGACGTCCTCCGCCCAAGAACGTTTCCGCCGTTCTAGGTTTTGGGGTGTGACACTATCCAACTTGTCAATGTACGATTTCATTTTCAGAACATGCGCACACACATAGTTTCCATCTTGATGTTTACATGCCAATAGGGTTGGAGTAGTCTCATATCTTTCAACTTAAAGGAAATGTGACATTGGGAGGGTCACAAGAGAAAGAGGTGGAAGAGTTGAAGAAGCATGATGTCTAGTTCCACCAATTCCTGAATAAGGGAAAATATTTTCACCTTGATTAGAATGTGGAAGATCATCTTCAGAAGGAAGAGGAAACCATTTCCAAAGGAACGGTGATGACCATTTCTATCTTCATAAGACATCTAAAATTAGGAGAAAAGAGAATTCAAGTTAGTTGATTTTAATCCTTAATTATTAACCCAAAATTTAAATTAAGGCTAGGATCCATATTTTTGAATAGCACATTGAAGAAGGATGCCATAATCAAATTCAAATCTATTTTAGGCAGGTAAGGCTTTTACTAATTCCAATCTTCTAAAACTGTGAGATCTTTTGAAATTCATTAAATCTTATCATGGCTTGTTTAATCTCAGATTATGCTCTCACTTTTGTGACTGGGATGCCAAGGATCACAAACGAGATGTGAATAATCATTCAAACCCGCTTGACAACCTCGATGTCATTAATCAACTCAAACTGATGTGCTGGTTAACCTCATTCACTCCATCAACAATGATAATTTTCGAGATGCCAATCATATCTCTGTATAGTCCCTATTAGTGTGGCGGTTAACCACACACGCTCCACTAACGACATATCAAGCATGATTTGCGTTTTCATGGATTAACATACTTTTCACAATTTTCCTAAAGTAACTAGAGTGAGTTTTTTTTTAAAGAATGTTGTAGTACTTTTAGATAATTATACTTTTAATGAGATCATGTCCTTTCAAATCCGTTCGGCTAACGACCCTCCACCATACAAGGGAGTGCTGGGTGAGAGTGGACATCCAATGTCGGTCATTTTATAGGCCGCTTCCTTACACCCCTTATAGTGTGGATTCGTGAATGACACATACTAGAGATTTGATTGAATTGTCTTATTCATATAATATATTAAACTTTTAATAATATATAAGGTGTATTTTAAAACTTTTCAAAATACACGGTTTAAATATTAATTATCTAAATTAAACATTTTTATTAATTAATATGAAACCAGTTGCGATTTATCTTTATATTTTAATCAACCAATTAATTAACTTAATTCAATTATTTAGGGATTAAATAATTATTCAAATTAAACATTTAATAAAAATAATTCTAATTTAATTCTAATCCAAACCCTTTTAATTTTCGAAAATAAGGTATTAGTTTTTTCCATTTTTAATTATTCTATTTTAAGGCTGTTATTGGAAACAAGATAAAGCTATGGGGTTTTCTAATTTTACTTATTCTATTTTAAGACTATTAAAAGAATAATTAAGGAAATAAGGTAAAACCCTAAACCAATTCCCAATTTTTGAAAATAGAGAAAATGAGGCTAGGGTTTCAAGAAACCTTAGCAAAATCAAAAATACGAGGTTATTAGGGTTTTGTTTCTAGAAACCCTAATTTTGATCTATTCACTATTATGCACAATCAAATAGAAAACTATGGCTCTGATACCACTGATAGGTTTTATAGGTTATAATTAAAACATGTTGCGGGAAAATTTAACCCTTAAGTTCACATGCAACCTATTTGGATCTAAGTTTTCTCTATGGATAACAATAACCAATGAACATCAAGAACCCTAAGGGAACTCTATAATAATCAAAACTTACATAGAGTTTAGCTTTACACACCTTTTGATTATTGTAGAAAATAATCACACCAATATCCTTCTTGAAAACCTTGGAAAGAAAGTACCAGAAATCTAATGCCTCTAATGGCTCACACCCAAAACCCTGGAGACCTTAGAATGAAGAGAAGAGAGAATAAGGGGATATAAATTTCTTTCCTATGCTTCTGATGAAGGTTATTAACGAAAATTTATGGCCTTGGGGTTCTATTTATAGTTTAGGTAACTTGCAAGCAAAGTAGAATCTGAATTGATTAAATAATTGATTTAATCCTAATTCAAATCCTTTTCTTTTATGCAACCATGAGGTTTCCAAAAACTTGAGCATCCAAAACTGGAACACTCATAAAAATCACGAGAAATTTAAACTTTTAAAACCAACCCAATTTCATAAATTGTTTAAAATCATTGTTTTCAAAAGATCTTAAACATCAGAGTCTCCGAAAATCATGTGATAAAAAAGAAGACGTGTATGGTCATGCCTTCGTGCTTCCCGCGGTCATCCGAAGTACCTAAAACATAACCCAAAACTATATGCCAACACTTAGTGAGTTCCCCCAATGATTATTAGGAAAGGAGGCATCAGATTCTCTTTTCAAGGAAATGGCTACTGGCTGTTGGTGTATGTGATGAATGTTGCTGGTGCTGGAGACATCAAACAGATGTGGGTGAAAGGGACAAAGACAGGTTGGATCAGCATGAGTCATAACTGGGGTGCGTCGTACCAAGCTTTTGCTACTCTTAAGGGACAAGCCCTCTCCTTTAGATTAACTTCATACACCACCAAACAGACTATCACTGCCTACAATGTCGCCCCTGCTAACTGGAACTTAGGGTTGACATATCAAGGCAACGTCAACTTTCATTGATTATCTGCCGTGTTTACAGTATTAAAACACCTCTTAATGTGTTCTGTCTCTTCAAACGCATTTGGAACCGTTTGATTGAGTTGAAGCTAGTACATCTACTTCTAAGTTATATTGTATCGAGTTAGTGTTTTTCAAAATGTAATTTCCGTCCATCCCATTAAAATTAGAACATTCTAATGGGTTAGAGATGGATTTAACCCAGCTGTGTATTTTAACTAGTATAAATATCCATCCGTTGCTAAGTTTTTTATTTAGTTTTATATATACAAAAACAAAAGGCAAAAGAAAACCATAATTTTAAGTAAAACTAAAATATATAAATGATGAAAGTTTGAGGTTAAACCTCTAACTTTCTAGAACAATATTGAAAGTTAAAAAGAAATAAACAATAAACAAATAGGTAGTTTGTCTCAAGGAATCTAGGTAACAAGAGCGACAAGTCGTCACTAATACACCCTCACTTTAGCCACGTCGATGTTGCTAAAAATTGTCACTAATGTGGTTGTCGCCCCTATTTCTGTCGCCGCTATTTCAGGTTAATTTATTTATAATAAAAAATTATCGAGTGCAAGATTACTACATGATAATCTTCTTTATCTTCCATGGAGGTCATCCGTGTTCTGCAACTTCTTAAAAATGTTGAAGATTTTAGAATACAGACCAAACATAGAAGAAATAGCAAACACAAATTTTAGAAACAAAAATTATTGACATCAAGTTTACTAAGTTTATATCTGTATTTATATCTAAAAGCATCCACAAAATTTATTAACCTTAACGTTACAATGAAAAAAATCAATTTCCTTTACTCCTTAACTTTGTTTTTCTCGGTCACTCTTTATCTCTTTGTTTTTGTAGATGTAAAACCAATGAAGGCGATGCTTGAAGATTGAAAGATCATATGTGTCCAAATGTCATTATAAAATGATACTGACAATAACCTATGATCTAATAGGGTCACACCTTATAACATATTATTACTAATGGATTATTTATTAGTATAATTTCATTATTAATAAATATCAATATTTGTATTTAATTAGGAAAATATTATTTTAAGAAAATAATATTTACCTATATATTGAGAATTACTATTTGTAGGAAATAATAATAACAAGAATATATATATATATATATATATATATATATATATATATATATCATATAGTATGTTTATTAATATTATATACAACTTTTTGGTCACTTAGAGTAACCAATTGACTATATAACTAGCTAGCTATTTAAAGTAAAGAGCATTTTATTTTTGTCTCATTTGACCTGTATGAAATGATGGTGTTAGACATACCGTTTGATTTTAGTAACACTCCAAAAATCATAAAAAATTAAAATTTTTAAAAGCAACCATTAACCATCATTGTTTACAAAAAGAGCCATTGTTTCAAAAGTAAAGTCGTATATGAGGATGTGCACGATCAGCTATTCGATATCTCACGATCCTTAGAAGAACATGAAACAATAAACTAAGACTGTAAGCAAAAGCTTAGTGAGTTCCCCCAAAGTACCAACATACTATTTAACAAACAAAGCATAGAAATATGAGCCTTCAGCCTGACTAGACCGCCTCGCAGGGCCTACAGCCTATCTGGACCGCTCTACGGGCCTTCAGACTAATTGGACTACCTCGCAGGGCCTACAGCCTTTCCGGACTGCCTCGGGTATCTTAGCCTACAACACAAAGCAAGATCACCTTAACCTAACCACAGTATGTCGACATATGAAACAAACAAACATAAATAGAGAACCAAAAAATAAAGATAATCATGAAGATCTACTAATCAGTCATATACTAGCATAGTAATATCCTATAACCACGATACATGATCTAGTGGACCGACATTGGTGCATTCGACCCACGGGTATAGTGAGAAAAACTTATTTCTCAGTCTAAAAAGATATCTAGCAGAACACAGCTCTAAATGGAAACTCAATTAGTCACCTAAATACCACTAAAATTACCTAAAATACCCTTAAGTTAAACTTGGTGAAATGTCAAAGTCAACAAACCAGCCGAGTACGCTGGGCGTACTTATCTGTGTGTGAGGCGTACTCTGCTTGACCCAAAAGTTGGGGCCTTGACCGCGTACGCGCAACATACCATTTGGTACACATACTGTATGCAATTGGTCGGCGCCATCTTTCGTTAAGATCTTAATACATCAAGTCCTTACATCTAAAACCATATCTAAGACCAAAATAACATTATAAGTCATAAAGTTTCAAACTTTATGACTTTGCATGGCTAGGAGTGCTTAATACAAACAAATCCTAACTCCTTAATCCATTAAGACATCCTAGTGCATGTGTAGGGGAGAACTAAGAGCAAATATCACATTGCTATGCTTCTAGACACCTTAAAGCGTCTGAAAGGAAATCTTATATGGGCTAGAGCATGCCACACTCATAAAGGTGAAGTCTTGGGACCAATATGCTTAATGAATCAAGACTAACAAGATCTAAAGAAATGCAAGCCAAGTTCATAACCTTATACCTCTTGGAGGTTGCTACATAGATGAAGATTTTAGATCAAAAAATTCTTCAGGCTTCCAAATTGGTTTCACTCCCTTCCTTCTTCTTCAAATCCACTAAAATACACACTAAAGGTCAAGAATGTCCAACAAGGAAGTAGGGTTTTCTAAGGTCAAATGGGGGGGGGGGTGTTGCAGGTTAATAAGAGAAGAAGTTTGGAGACCATAAAGATGAATAAATAGGGTCCAAACCCTAAAATTTAGGGTTTAGGACATCACCATGTATGCCCAGTATACGTGCTCACACCCCAAAAATTTCAAAAAGCCACTATGGCCGGTTTTGCAACATTTCCATATATACGGGCTAAAATGCAATAACTCTTCATACTTTGGGTTAAAATTGGAAATACTTCATCATTGGAATGTTACAATTCTCCCCCAATTAAACTAGAATTCTTCCTCGAAGTGGGTTGCTGAGAAACCCTTTAAAACCATATCTCTGACCTGGAACTCCAACTTGGATAGCCGCTTATCGACATAAATCTTCTGCCGACCCTCAGCTGTCTAATGTTTATGTATGATATGTTGGATAAGCTCTGTCGTCTGAAGAACTACTTCAGTTCTTTCCAAGATTCTATGACCAACCTCTCCCGAACACACTAGGGTGTGAAAGTTCCTCCCATAGAGGAGCTCGAAAGATGGTGCACTGATAAAAGAGAATGGTAGTTATTGTTGTATGAAAACTCATCTAAAGAAAGGTAAGAGTCCCAACTCCCACCAAAATTAATGACAAAAGCATTCAACGTGTCCTCAAGTGTAACATCCTAAAAATACAGGCCAACAATTTCATTTTTAAATACATTATTATATAACCAACAGTTTAAGAAAACATTCATAATATCATGTCATGTCAAAACCAAAGTAGAAATAATCAAAACATGTTATCATAAAACAATATCAGAGTGTAATACCAAAGATCTCCTGTGCAGAAAACCATAGTGTGATGCGCTGCGATCGAGCCGACTCCTTTCCTTTAAAAACGAGAACCTGAAACCAAAACTGAAAACCGTAAGCACAAAGCTTAGTGAGTTCCCCCATCATATCACATACCATAAAATCATATAGCATACATAATGCCGGGAAATTTTGGGGTGCCCGACCTACCCAGTACGGCCATTCTGGGGTGCCGACCTACCCGGTACGACCAATATGGAGTGCCGACCTACCTGTGTCAAGCCATTCTGGGGTGCTGAGCTACCCATGCAAGCCATTCTGGGGTGCTGACCTACCCGCCAGTCCCAACAACCGGTCCTCGGGGACTATTCCACCCCTACTGCTACTATCACATATATCATAACATAAACATACTATTAGACATATATGGGGTGTCCGAACTACCCTTCGGTCCTAACAACCGAACTTGGGGACTATCCTCCTACTACCACTATCACATATAACATATCATGCCAACATATAAACATATCATCACATTTTGTCAGACATATCTGGGGTGCTTAACCTACCCTTCGGTCCTAACAACCGAACTCTACTACTATCACATATAACATGTCATGCCAGCATATAACATATCAGGTAGTAGCAAACCTAGATGATATCACAAAGACAATCATCTAACATACAACTCCTACTGGTGGGCCGGCATTGTGGCCGTAGACCCACCGGTACTGGAAGGTAACTCACCTCACACTGCTGAAGTCCCGTAGACACAATCCCACACTGCTGAAGTCCCGCAGACTTCAACCCCAGCTGCTGGATGACAGATTCCTGAACTGTCAAAACCAAAATAACACCCAATTAATAATTGGGTCACAACACGTATCCATAAATTCATACTTGGATAATTACTACAATACCCTAAAGTTGGCTTTATTCAAGCCCAAGGCCCAATCCATAGGCCCAAAGTCCAACTAGGAATCAAGGCCCAACATATGGCCCAATTTTCCAAATTGGGCCCAAGCCTATACATGGTCTTATTCTGAGGTCCAACCAAAAAGTCCAGTCCAACATTTGGTATTCTAATGGCCCAATACCTCATAATCATGAAGGCCCAAATTATGGCCCATCTATGGCCCAATTTTCTAAATTGGGCCCAAGCCCCTTACATGGGCCTTACCCTAGGCCCATTAAATTATTCTAGTCCAATTTCTTGATCTTGGATTGCCCATTAATAACCCAATCATCAAGGCCCAATAGAAAGGCCCAACAATAAACCCAAGTGAAATTAGGGTTTCTCATAAAATGATGGTGAGGGTTAATTTTCCTACTTAACCTATTAAGGGCTTCATCCACTAAGGACTTAATCCATTAAGTCCAATATTGCTTAGATTAATCTTTGCCAATGATTATTATTTAATATCCCTAGTTCTTAAATAATTCCTGTGTGTCCCGATTAATTTCCCAAAATTAGGGTTTTGATTGCATTAGGGTTTTCCAACCCAAATACCATCCCATTTATTAATTTGTTGGACTTTTAGGTTATTTAGGGCTTTATTGGGTCTATCAAGCCCACTAGAATGTCATCAAGCCCATTAGGGTTTTATTGGGTCAATTAGAGTCCATTAGACTCATTAGGGTTTTCACTAAGCCCATTTGGGTTTATTGGGCCCATTAGGGTTTCAAGCATCCCCAATCGAGTCAACTCACAAGACAAGCACACCGCCACCCGACACGGCGGCCGGTGGCGGCAGCCACCACCCTAAGGTGGTGGTTTCCAATTTCTTTTATTATTTCATTTCCAATTACAATTACAACCCAAGAAATAAACACACTAAACGGAAATAAACACACACACACACAACCACTCTATGGTGGTCGGTGGTGGAAAAAGGTGGCAGCCACCACTTTACGGTGGTGGTAGTGGCAGCTCTTGCGATTTCCGACCAAATACTAAGCAACCAAATTCAAAAACACACTGATGCAAGGGTTTACTCACACACCCAGCTACCCATACACGGTGGTTAAGGGTGGAAGAAAAGAAAATAGCGGGGGTAGCCACCATGGTTGGCAGCCATGGTGGGTTTTCTCGGGTTTGCTGGCCAAACGAGCATCGATCTTCACTTCATAGCTAAGTAGTAACCCACACCACACGATTTCATCGCGAAGAACGCACCCACCTTATCCATTTCAGGTGGCAGGCGACATCTAGAGCACAAAAGGCAGCCGCTCGGAGCTGCGGCGGCGACGGTCGTGGTTGAGATGTATCACCAAAAAACGGAGAAGGAGAGGTCGTAACTCCGGGTGCGAGTAACAGAAGTGACAGAACGAAAGAAGGAGAAGAAAGGTGATGGGAATAAGGCAAGAGGCACACCTGACTCCTATGTCGTCGACTTGCTTCCACCGGAGGAAATGGCAGCTGCGACACACAACGGTGACAACAACCAAAAGGGCTAGCGGCGGTGGAGGTCGTTGAAGTGAGGGCGACGGCTGTGTGATGTTTTTAGATTTAGGGTTTGCTCGTCCAAATATGGGAGGGAAAGAATGCATCGGGTTTAAGTCCCGTATCCCACCCAAACTTCTAACAAATTTGTCACAACCAGTCCCTCCTTACCACAAATAATTGCGAAAGTAATCCAATATTTACCCTTTCTACCCTGGCTATGGAAATCTTCTTCAAATTAAATCCGATAATTAACATTTAAACCCTCAACATTAAAATCCTTTACACCTTAGGTACAAAATTTACCAAACATACCCTAATATCTTAATTATGACATAATCAGCCCGTCGACCTCATTTACTTTTAAATTAAATCCAAATAATTACCACGGAGACCCTTTCTTCATAAATAATTATAAACTAAGTCTGGAACTTACACTTTTAATCCCCGACTTCTAAAATTGTGACTAATAGTTACTCGAGACCAACACCTTGCTATATAATTATTTATTTTAGGGCTTCTATTCGTTCATTAATTAATTTATTTATTAAATAAATAAACAGGTTGTGACAACTCTCCCCCACTTAAATTAGATTTCATCCTCGAAATCATTCTTTACCATTCTTTACACACCCCACCAACTTCTAGCAACATGGTCATCATTCTGGGCACACCCTAGCCCATCCTAGGGTAACCGTGATCAATGTTCACAAACGACCTAAAATCCACAGGTGAACGAATTCATCGCAACAAATTCACATTGACTCCGTCTAAAATCTGCTGTCTTGAGATGGTTTGATCCCCGATAGACCACTCGTACTGCATCATTATTGATGAATCTAGTCTGTTCATCCCTCAACTAACTACTTAACTTCTGATAACATGTGGTTCCACCATAAACCTGGGTCACAAACCCAATTACCTCTGCATATCACTTATTCTCGGCTAAGGCTCAGCTAATCCCGCTCTGGGTGACTTTTCACTCCCCAATAAACCAACTATTCCGTGCACATATGCAACTAAAACATACACACTATCACTGCCCAAACGTTGAAACTGCCCGAACACTGAACTGCTTGAAGCAGTATACGCTGCTACATAGCTGCTTACCAAAAGCTATCGAGACCTCGTGGGTCTCAATTCGCTTGCCAATCCTCTGAAATACTGGGTTTCCACCAGGCTGCGGAGCCAAAGGACTCCCTACTTAGTCACCTCACACGACTTCTGAACGAAATCCTTCCCTGGAACTAGTTGCCACTAGTTATCATGCCACTGTGACTCTACTACTTTCTGATCTAACTGATCGGGTCCATGCGGTGAATCCTATCATCATCAAATCCAAGACTAAAAGTGATTGCTACCTGACCAATGGTAGCCATATCTCACACGTCCTTAAGCAGTCCATTGTTATCCATGATCCCATAACTGTAGTGGCACTCCTACAATCGTATCACTGGCTCAAACTGATCTAATCCTGCTGGGTAAATCCGAAATCCAATCCGTGGATTTCCATATCCTCAATGTTGCACCCAAACATGTGTGTACTACTGTTCATTCTGCATCCTAACAACGCGCTCATGCTATCTGTCATCCAAATGAAGGCTGCGGCTACAATCACTCACTTACATCACTCAAACACTATCTGCTAAGCTTGTGAATGCTACGACTATACCTGCAGACTTACAACACGCTAACAGTATATGATCACTAGTGAATGCTACGGCTACCCCTGCAATCTTACAACACTTTCCATGCTAACTGACCGCTAGTGAATACTACGGCTACCCTCGTAGTCTTACAACACTTTCCATACTAATTGACTGCTAGTGAATGCTACGGCTACCCCGTAGTCTTACAACACTTTCCATACTAACTGGCTGCTAGTGAATGCTACAGCTACCCCCATAGTCTTACAACACTTCTCACACTATTTGCTGCTAGTGAATGCTATGGCTACACCCGCAGACTTACAACACTCCTCACAGTATCTACCAACCTGGTGAATGCTACGGCTGCACCCGCAAGCTTACAACACCTACCACGCTAACTGACTGTTAGTGAATGCTACGGAAACCCCCGTACTCTTACAACACTTTCCATACTGGGTTGAACAGCACTCGACCTAACATACAACTGAAATTGAGTTCTAATTGGAATCCCTAACCTGGTTCTCGAAACCTGCTATCATGTGACCTCATTGTATCAGTACCGTACCCATGCCCGTGATCAAAGCATCACCGTAAACCATGAAATCATCTACACCCTATGGCAGGGTGAGAAACGGTGCCTCGCATAACCGCTGTATGAGAGTCTCTAAGGCTGCCTGCTGCTCAGGCCCCCAACGAAAGGCCACCGATTTCTTGGTCAGTCGGGTCAAAGGACCCGCAATCTCGGAGAATTCCCATGTAAATCTTTGGTAGTAACCTGCTAGACCCAGGAAACTCTGAATCTCAGATGGAGACCTCGGAATCTCCCACTGCATCATGACCTCTATTTTGGCCGGATCAACTAGAATACCCTTCTGGTTGACAAGGTGCCCAAGAGATTGTACCACGCGCAACCAGAACTCACATTTGGAGAACTTTATAAAAAGTCTCTCCCCCACTTAGATTCGACTAAGTCTGCACTGAACGCGAGAATTGAAGGATTCCTAATCCTTCTCACCTTCTAGTATCCTACCGATGACAACATGTGCTTAACAATGCTAGCGATTAAGCACCGGTTAATCCTTAAGATCGCCCATCCTCAGAAATCTTGATGAGTACTCTTAAAATTTGGTCCAATCTAACGCCTCAATCCATATCCCATGCTCTCAATTGAAGGTCTCAATCTTCACTCTAGCTGATGAATCCTCGTTCTCATTTCCAATCTTGTAGTATCACTGAACTCTAATCGAACACAGCCCATGCGAAAATACAATTCTATTGAACATGCGATAACCAACCACTTATACATCTAACACCCGCGACTGACACTACCCTTTCATGTCACTAGCTCCGTCCTAGCAATGGTAGTGCCTTGAACTCCAAAGTTCATCCATAGACAATTACCGACCATACCTGAACAATGATAGAACCGCTGAACATTGAATTCACTGGAGAACTATCACTCTAAACCTCACTAAGGATCTTCCAAACAATACTCCTGCACAGATCTCGACAAAGATCCGGAATGATAACGGTACATGCGGAACCCGATCCGCAAGATGCATCCCTCTGTAGGTTCATCAAGGACTTTTCGGCATGCAGGATGGCATATACGATCCTTCATAACCCAAACACTGCAGGAAACCGACCTGAGATCTATCTTATACAAACTCACTCATAACTCCAACGTGATACGTATCCCCAACATCCATCTAGTAGCAATAGAAGATGACATACCCGCAACATCTGAAGGAATACTAATCACCTTCTGTTGACATGATCAACCCCGCTACCCTGTAGTAGTCTAAACCTTCAGAGCGACAAACTCCGTTGTGCACTGTTATGTACTTGCTGCACTGACTCAGGCCCTGCTGGCCTTTCACTCGATGATCAGAAGTCATGGGTCTCTTCCTGGGACCTTGTACTATACGCACCTGGCACAACCCTCTCATTCCACGGTGCTCCAAATCGATCTCGCATCTGCAACTTCTTGGAAATCGTATCCTTCAGGGTCTGACACCCTGTCACGCTCGCTAGCTCACTTGCCAATGGCCAAGCTACAACACTGGAACATCCTCCATCCCCAAACTGGGTTACTAACTCTTCCCCGAAGCTTCTCAGATTCTCCAAGACTCTCACTGATTCGAGTATGGATCTTGTGCTTTCAATAGTACGGGTCCAATACTACCTTCCACACCTATCCATACTTTCCTCAACAATCCTCCCGAATCCTCCAATTAACTTCCTCAAACTAGCATAACCAAGTCTCACTGTGCCTAACTACTAACCCACTGAACATATCCTAGGCTTCGCTAGGTTCCCGAACTCACCCAGTCCTTAGCTGCTGAGAGATTCCCAGTAATGTCAACTAGCTACCACGTGAATATAGCCACATGCAACAGAGATAAGATAATCCTTCGAGTAAAAGACCCATCCCTAGAACGGTTGGACTCAGACAAGAGCTGCGCAATAGGGTCAAGTCTCTCACTCTGAGATTATCCGGCATGTGTCCTATGTGACTTAGCATATTCACTTAATAGTTAGCTCACATTACTAAGAGTCCCACAAAGCACAAAGCAAGCAGCATTCAGACAATGGAAAATCTAACCATCATATTCCAATCAAATCATTTTACCCTCTAATCAGGAATATGTACATGCAATTCAAAGGCTCATACAATTAGGCATAACCTAAACAGGCTATCCTATCACAGACTGATCAGTACTAGCATGCAAGTCTACAAGCACATATAATAGGCATATAAGGCATCCTCATAGATCCTTAGCCCTAATCTAGCATGCAGTTCTCATAAGCATATCATATCATAACATCTCATAACATGTATGGATATCTTTGGGAAGGCTTACTTGAGGTCGACTGATTGCACACATCACACACCTTGTTCTTTTCAAATATCTTTTCTCTTTTCAAACATCTTTTATAAAATGATTTTACTATTGAAAATTTTCATACCAAGTCCTTAGTTTGAGTTCAGACACACCCGAGAGTGTGCCCGAATCCCTCCAACCAAGGCTCTGATACCAACTTGTAACATCCCAAAAATACAGGCCAAAAATTTAATTTTTAAATACATTATTGTATAACCAACAGTTTAAGAAAACATCCATAATATCATGTCATGTCAAAACCAAAGTAGAAATAATCAAAACATGTTATCATAAAACAATATCAGAGTGTAATCCCAAAGATCTCCTGTGCGGAAAACCATAGTGTGATGCGTTGCGATCGAGCCGGCTCCTTTCCTTTAGAAAAGGGAACCTGAAACCAAAAAGTGAAAACCGTAAGCACAAAGCTTAGTAAGTTCCCCCATCATACCACATACCATACAATCACATAACATACATACTGCCGGGGAATTCTTGGGTGCCCGACCTACCCGGTACGACCATTCTAGGGTGCCGACCTACCCGCGTCAAGCCATTCTGGGGTGCTGACCTACCCATGTCAAGCCATTCTGGGGTACTGACCTACCCATGTCAAGCCATTCTTGGGTGTTAACCTACCCGTCGGTCCTAACAATCGATCCTTGGGGACTATTCCACCCCCTATTGCTACTATCACATATATCATAACACAAACATACTATCAGACATATCTGGGGTGTCCGAACTACCCTTCGGTCCTAACAACCGAACTTGGGGACTATTCCCCTCCTACTACCACTATCACATATAACATATCATGCCAACATATAAACATATCATCACATACTGTCAGACATATCTGGGGTGCCTGACTTACCCTTTGGTCCTAACAACCGTACTCTAGTACTATCACATATAACATATCATGCCAGCATATAACATATCAGGTAGTAGCAAACCTAGATGATATCACAAAGACAATCATCTAACATACAACTCCTACTGGTGGGTCGGGATTGTGTCCGTAGACCCACCGCTACTGGAAGGTAACTCACCTCACATTGCTGAAGTCCTGTAGACACAATCCCACACTGCTGAAGTCCCGCATACTTCAACCCCAACTGTTGGATAACAGATTCCCGAATTGTCAACACCAAAATAACACCCAATTAATAATTGGGTCACAACACATATCCATAAATTCATACTTGGATAATTACTACATTACCCTAAGGTAGGCATTACTCAAGCCCAAGGCCCAATCCATAGGCCCAAAGTCCAACTAGGAATCAAGGCCCAACATATGGCCCCATTTTCCAAATTGGGCCCAAGCCTATACATGGTCTTATTCTGAGGCCCAACCAAAAAGTCCAGTCCAACATTTGGTATTCTAATGGCCGAATACCTCATAATCATGAAGGCCCAAATTATGGCCCATCTATGGTCCAATTTTCCAAATTGGGCCCAAGCCCCTTACATGGGCCTTACCCTAGGCCCATTAAATTATTCTAGTCTAATTTCTTGATCTTGGATGGCCCATTAATAACCCAATCATCAAGGCCCAATAGAAAGGCCCAACAATAAACCCAAGTAAAATTAGGGTTTCTCATAAAATGACGGTGAGGGTTAAGTTTCCTACTTAACCCATTAAGGGCTTCATCCACTAAGGACTTAATCCATTAAGTCCAATATTGCTTAGATTAATTTTTGCCAATGATTATTATTTAATATCCCAGTTATTAAATAATTCCCGTGTGTCCCAATTACTTTCCCAAAATTAGGGTTTTGATTGCATTAGGGTTTTCCAAACCCTAATTAGGTTTTCCAACCCAAATACCATCCCATTTATTAATTTTGTTGGACTTTTAGGTTATTTAGGGCTTTATTGGGCTTATCAAGCCCACTAGAATGTCATCAAGCCTATTAGGGTTTTATTGGGTCAATTAGAGTCCATTAGACTCATTTGGATTTTCACTAAGCCCATTTGTCTTCATTGGGCCCATTAGGCTAACAAGGCCCATTAGGGTTTCAAGCATCCCTAATCGAGTCAACTCACAAGACAAGCACACCGCCACCCGACATGGCGGCTGGTGGCGGCAGCCACCACCCTAAGGTGGTGGTTTCCAATTTCTTTTATTAGTTCATTTCCAATTTACAATTACAACCCAAGAAATAAACGCACTAAACGGAAATAAACACACACACACAACCACCCTATGGTGGCCGGTGGTGGTAAAAGGTGGCAGCTACCACCTCACGGTGGTAGCAGTGGCAGCTCTTGCGATTTCCGGCCAAATACTAAGCAACCTAATTTAAAAACACATTGATCCAAGGGTTTACTCACACACCGAGCCACACATACACGGTGGTTAAGGGTGGCAGAAAAGAAAATAACAGCGGTAGCCACCATGGTTGGCAGCCATGGTGGGTTTTCTCGGGTTTGCTGGCCAAACGAGCATCCATCTTCACTTCATAGCTAAGTAGTAACCCACACCACATGAGTTCATCGCGAAGAACGCTATTACCTTAGTCACTTCAGGTGGCAGGCGACATCTGGAGCAGAAAAGGCAGCTGCTCGGAGTTGCGGCGGCGGCGGTCGTGGTTGAGATGTATCACCAAAAAACCGGAGAAGGAGAGGTCGTAACTCCAGGTGTGAATAACAACAACGACAGAACGAAAGAAGGAGAAGAAAGGTGACGGGAAGAAGGCAAGAGGCACACCCTACTCCTATGTCGTCGACTTGCTTCCGACGGAGGAGATGGCAGCTGCGACACACAACGGTGACAACAACCAAAAGGGCTAGCGGCGGTGGAGGTCGTTGAAGTGAGGGCGACGGCTGTGTGATGTTTTTATATTTAGGGTTTGCTCGTCCAAATATGGGAGGGAAAGAATGCATCGGGTTTAAGTCCCGTATCCCACCCAAACTTCCAACAAATTTGTCACAACCAGTCCCTCCTTACCACAAATAATTGCGAAAGTAATCCAATATTTACCCTTTCTACCCTGGCTATGGAAATCTTCTTCAAATTAAATCCGATAATTAACATTTAAACCCTTAACATTAAAATTCTTTACACCTTAGGTACAAAATTTACCAAACAGCCCCTAATGTCTTAATTATGACATAATCAGCCCGTCGACCTCATTTCCTTTTAAATTAAATCCAAATAATTACCATGGAGCCCCTTTCTTCATAAATAATTATAAACTAACTCCGAAACTTACACTTTTAATCCCCAACTTCTAAAATTGTGACCAATAGCTCCTTGAGACCAACACCTTGCTATATAATTATTTATTTAGGGCTTCTATTCGTTCGTTAATTTATTTATTAATTAAATAAATAAACAGGTTGTTACATCAAGTGTCTAAATGGTCTGGTCACTCTGACCATCTGTCTGCGGATGGTAAGCGGTGTTGAGATACAACCTCGTACCCAGTTCCTTGTGGATTTTTTGCTAGAAATAAGATGTGAACCCAACATATCGATCCGATACAATGAAGACTGGAATACCATGCCCAGTAATGATCTCGCAAACATACATGTCGTCCAATTTCTTAGCCGATGAGCACTTGCAAATGCTAAGAAGTGGGCACTCTTGCTCAACCGATGCACTATCACCCAAATTGCATCATGCCTCTTAGCCTTCCGAGGCAACTTAGTGATGAAATCCATAGTAATATGTTCCCATTTCCACAAGGGAACCTCCAATGGCTGCAACATATCATGCGGCCTCCGTTGCTCGGCCTTGACCATCCGACATGTCAAGCACCTCTCGGCATACCAAGCTATCTCTCCCTTCATGCATTGCCACTAATAACTAAGCCTCAAATACCAATACATCTTTGTGGCTCGAAGGTGTATCGAAAACTTGGACTTGTGTGCTTTGTCCAATACAACCTTTCTAATCCCACCAAAATTTGGCACCCAAACCCGTCCATACCAGGTCATACACCACGAATGTCAGTAGCAAACCTGTCAATCTCACCCCTGAGTCTCTCCCGTTTCTGATTTTCCTTTTAAGTGCCTCGACATGAGACTCCCTAATCCTCTCAAGAAGCATAAAGCCGATCACTATCCTTATACATAGAATCCAAATAGCAGAACTCGCCGTCTTACGGCTCAAAGCGTCAATGACTATATTCACTTTCCGGGGGTGATACAAAATCCCGTAGTTATAATCCTTGACCACATCAAGCCACCTATGTTGTCTCATATTCAGGCTCGGCTGGTTCATAAGATACCTCAAACTCTTGTGATCTGTGTACATAGTACACCAAACCTCATACAAGTAGTGCCGCCATATCTAGAGAACAAACACTATTTCCCCAAATCTAAATCATGAGTTAGATAACGGACCTCATGTGGCTTCAGCTACCGAGAAGCATAAACAGTAACTCTCCCATGCTGCATAAATACTGCGGCCAAACCCGTGATGAATGCATTACAAAACACCAAAAAATCCTCAACACCATTGCGGAGGGTCAACACTGGGGCGTCTCATAATTTCTGTCTCAAAGTCTTAAATGTCACCTGCTGCTCAGAGCCCCATCAGAAATCCACGCCCTTCCTCGTCAGACAAGTGAATTACTAATAAAACTATTTTAAAACTTAATATACCTTAAGAAAATTATTATTTGAAAATTTAACATTTTGAAATTTTGAAATATTTGTATAATATTTAAAAATATAAAAATTTAAATTTTTTTAAATTTTGGTCTAATATTTGAGAATTTGAAATTTTAAAATATTTCCATCCAAGGAGCGCCAAAGACCGTCGGGGAGTGCTGATTACCGCGTAGCCCGAGTTTGACCTATGCAGACCGCCAAACGATTAATTGGCCTACGAACCGATTTTTGCAACACTGATATATATATATATATATATATATATATATATATATATATATATATATATATATATATACACCTATTCTAATAAAAGAATAACTTTAATCTCTTTTTGATATGTGTCATCATATTAAGTCTCTCAATTAATGTATATTTTATTCTTTTTTTGCGATGTGTAATCTTATTAGGTCTCCTAAGTAATGCATGTCGTTTGTCAACCTATTAATTTTCTATTTTAAATTTCACACTCTAATTACATTAAATTAATAATATTAAAAATTAAAATTAAAATAAAATTAATACAAAGTATAAGATGATATAATTTCACGTATTTATTTAAAATAAGATTATAATTTTATAAAATTAAAAAAATATATTTTAATTAATAATTTATTTACAATAATTGTTTAATAATTTTGATTTCTTATTATAAAAGTTTAATTAATTTTGTAACCATGGTTACCACGTTTTATAAACTAGTATATATATATATATATATATATATATATATATATATATATATATATATATATATATATATATATATATATATATATATATATATATGAAAAAAATTATGGATTCTTTTTAAAAGCATTTACCAATTTTTGTAACTATTATTATTTTACCAAATGGATTTGTGATTGAAATTTCGTTAGTATGTCGGTATAAGTGGTGAAACCTGACAAATGCTTTTTATCGGTATTTTACGATGCACTTTTTCCTTGGAAACACACGGAATAAGAACTAAATGGCGGTCAGAAAAACTCTGATTTATAGTAGCGTGTAGCTACTCCATGTTGACGGAAAAACTTATGAAGATGAGATTTTTTTTTGGAACCGGCAATATAGATTATAAAAAACACCAACCCTAGCAAGGTGTTAGACGAAGGAGAAAAAAAAAACAAAAGACAGAGTTCAATTACAAACAGTTTAACGGAGATCTAATCCAATCACCCCAATTAATATTACACCTGCCATATCTATGTTTAACCCACAAAAATGTCATAGACATAATCGAATCGACAACCTTAATCGGATCAGCAATACCGCCTCGAAGATTCTATTATTCCTGGCACGCCAAATAGCCCACAGAGCACCATAGAGGATCGAGAACATGACCCTCTTCTTGCAATTGGAACCCATCTTTAGTCTGACACCCTCATCAATAATTCCTCTAACCGAGTTGGCGATTATCTTCCCAATGCCGCAACACATTGCCAGACTCCTCCACACATGATCCACAAACGGGCAGTCCACTAGGAGATGGTCGGAAGTTTCAAACCTCGAGATACATGCACTGCACCATTGGGAGTCTACCTTAACATTTCTGCGGCTAAGGGCCAACAAAGTTGGGATTCGACCCAATCTAGCTCGCCAAGCGAAATATAGAACTTTCAGTGGCACCCACTTAAACCATGGAAATTCACCGTCAAATATTAGGTGTGGGGATCTGTCTATTCTCGTTCTTATCATAGCTACATAGTAGTTCTCCTTGCAAAAATCTGATTCCCAAGTATCGCCGGTTAGTGATCTTCTAATAACATCATGAACTAGAATGTTTACTTTTCTAAGTTCATTTTTGCATCTAACAATATTATTCCAAACTCCAGGGATATTTTTTGAAGCAACAATATTATCATCCGGATTCCCCCTATAGTGAATAACGTTTATAATGCAAGACCATAATGAATTAGGAGACATTTTTGATGGGTTTGAGCCATAAGAACTTTCCTATGTGCACATGCAAACCCTAATGCTTGGATCTATGTTTCTCTAATTGAACATGCAATGTTTCCAAGGCTTATAATTCTAGATCTAGTGTAAATAATTGAATCATAACATATGAAATCAGATCTGGAAGAATACCTTGAGTTGCTTGCTTGAATCTTCTTGATCTTGGAGCTTAGAGTCACAATTGTCATTCCTCTAATGGCTTACAAACACCAACTAGCAAGAGGATGATTTGGAGAGAGAGGAGAGGTGAGGAAATCGGCTCTAGGGTTTCAATCTAACAAGAGTGGCTAATTTCCCGCACCCATAGGGTCTATTTATACTATGAGCTACTAGGGTTACATCCTTAACCCTAATTGAATAACTTAGGCCCTAAGCAATCCAAAGATCCTTCTAGATATGAGGCTTGGACGAATTTTAAGATATGTAACCCTAAAATTCGGCCACCCTAATATCCATAAGGATTCATAGCCCAAAAACACAACTATCACACATTTGACAGTTTATGCCCCTTTATTCAATTAACCTCTTTAAGTCACCAAATTAATTCCTAATTAATTTATGACTTACATTAATCAAATAATATTATTATTCCTTTAATATATTATTCTCATAATATATTAATATAATAATATCTCTTCTCTCTTTATAAATCACCCTGTCAAGTTGCTATCATGAAGGCAACCCAAAAGGACCATGCACAACCGGGTCAAGTACTTACCAAATATAGTTACAGGCTTAGACACTAATCCAACAGTCTCCCACTTGGATAAGTCTAGTAACTATAAATGCAAACATAATCCGATTAGCAATCGTAGCTCTCAAAGACGTTGTCAAACTCTGATCTTATCAGTATCCTGTCCTTCAGATTAAGGATCGTATAATCCTCTGTTCTAGATATCGTGCGGAAAATTACATGGAAAATTGTCATACTTATTGTCCAACAATTGGTTTCTCGATCTCAGATTCATTTGACGTGGAATTTAATTGAACACATCAATTCAGTCCTGACCGGGCCCGACACATAAGTCAAATCAAATCATCGAGGGGCCCTGATATCGCTTTTACCCTCTTAGGATAAAAGGAACATATAAACTTCGACTTATATGCATTTACTATTTACTAATTAAATCATACACAACAATGCGTTTTATAGCATCAAGTTACTGATGCGTTTTCGCAATATCAATGCACAACCAATCAGCAAACAATAAACCATATATCTAGGTTTTAAGACCATATGATATTATCGTCTTGCGATCACTCGTGATAAATTACATGAAGTGATTCCAGCAAGTGCGGGTTTATTCCAATGCTCAAATTTTGTTCATAATCACTCATGAACGTTGTAGCAAACTTTTGCTATTTCTAATACCTTTTAGACAATCTACACACCTATTCATGACACTCTTCATTCATACCTACCTCCAACATATGAACGACTGTGGACCGTTCGAATAATTCGATTATTCTCAATAACTCAATTATTCAGGAAGTCAAAACATGCAAAGTGAAACAATAGTTAAACAATTAACATAAGACAGTAGCTTTACTTATAAACAATACTCCTTTATTTAATCATCAAATGTCAATTACATTTATCTATTACATGTTTCTAAACAATCTAATTTAAACTAATATCGTCCATCAGCCCAATGCTCCTAGCGTGCTACAAGTGCTTAACCCTACTCAGTCCCTTCGTAAGCGGATCTGCTGGGTTATCCTCTAACGATACCCTCTTTACTACGAGGTGTCCTTCTTCTACATGATGTCGAATAAAGTGATACTTTCTGTCGATATGTCGAGATCTACCATGATCCCTCGGTTCCTTAAGGCAACCGCTCCTTGATTATCACAAAAAATTTCCATAGGCTCCTTTATGGCAGGTACAACTCCAAGGTCTCCAATGAAGTTCTTCAACCATATCGCCTCTTTTGACGCCTCACTCGCTGCAATGTACTATGATTCGCACGTTGAATCATCTATAATTTCTTGCTTGGAACTTTTCCAAGTCACTACTCCTCCATTAAGGGTGAAGACCTAGCCCGACTGCGAATGGTAGTTGTCCCTGTCAGTCTGAAAGCTGGCGTCACCATACCCCCGCACCTTTAAGTCATCACTCCCACCTAGGACTAGAAACCATTCCTTGGTCCTCTGAAGGTACTTAAGAATGTTCTTGACTGCGGTCCAATGTGCTCTGTTAGGGTTCCCTTGATATCTACTGACCATGCTCAAAGCAAAGGCCACATTAGGGCGAGTACAAGTCATAGCATACATAATCGAGCGAACTGCGGAAGCGTATGGTACTCGGCTCATTTATGCTATCTCGACTTTGGTACTCGGGCATTGAGTCTTACTCAACTTGGCATGGATTTGGATTGGTAACTCTCCCTTCTTTGAATTTTCCATACTAAAACATTTTAGTACTTTCTCCAGGTAAGTATTCTGACTAAGTCCTATTAGTCTCTTACTTCGGTTTCTCACTATCCTTACTCCCAGAATATAGGAAGCCTCTCTGAGGTCCTTCATAGCGAAGCACTTCCCGAGCCAGGAGTTAACCTCCTGCAGTGCCGGGATGTCGTTTCCTATGAGCAGTATGTCATCGACATACAATATGAGGAAGCTAACTATACTCCCACTGGCTTTGATATAAACACATGATTCATCTTCGCTTCGTACAAACCCAAACTCTTTGACTTTCTCATCGAAGCAAAGATTCCATTTGCAAGATGCTTGTTTAAGTCCATAAATGGACTTCTCAAGCTTGCACACCCTATTGGGATGCTTCGTATCGACAAAACCCTATGGTTGAGCCATGTAAACATCCTCAGCCAACTTCCCATTAAGGAAATCGGTTTTGACATCCATTTGCCATATTTCATAATCATGAAATGCAGCAATGGCCAGGATAACCCTAATAGACTTTATTTTAGCAACTGGTGAGAAGGTCTCATCATAGTCAACTCCGGGAGTTTGAGTAAAGCCATTCGCAACCAGTCGTGCCTTATATGTGTGCACCTTCCCATCCATGTCGGTCTTCTTCTTGAAGATCCACTTGCACCCAACCGTCTTACGCCTGGGCACATGGTCAACAAAATTCCAAACTTGGTTGTCGTACATGGACTGAATCTCGCTGTGCATCGCCTCTTTCCATTTTGCAGACTCCGGGCCTGCCAAGGCTTCCTTATAGCTGTTAGGTTCATCTAAATTTATTAGTGTAATATCACTAATATACGTGTCCCCTTCTGTAGTAATATGAAAACCATATAACTAGGGTTGAAGTCTAACTCTTTCGGAACGTCTAAGAGGTAAGGACTCGTCAATCAGTTCAACCGGAGTTTCCTCCTCGGGTTGAGCGCCAGCGTTCGAAGTTCCTTCATCGCTCGATTCTTGAATCTCTTCAAGTTCGATTTGCCTTCCACTATCCCCTTGGCTTATGAGTTCTCGCTCTCGGAAAACCCCTCTCCTCACAACGAAGACAACATTGTCACTCAGTCTATAGAAGAGATATCCAAAGGATTTCTGCGGGTAGCCGATGAAAATACACCGCTCACTACGAGGTTCGAGCTTGTCGTGAGTCTCTCGTCTTACGAAAGCCTCGCAACCCCAAATCTTGATATGTGCCAATGAGGGAGCTTTCCCTGTCCACATCTCGTGAGGTGTTTTGGCAACCTTCTTTGTAGGAACTAAGTTAAGGATATAGGTGGCAGTCTCTAAGGCATACCCCCAGAATGAGATAGATAGTGAAGCACAACTCATCATGGAACGAATCATGTCTAGCAAGGTTCGATTATGCCTCTCAGCTACACCATTCAATTGTGGTCCCCTAGGTGGCATCAATTGCGAAACTATTCCGCATTCCTTGAGGTAGTCATGGAATTCAAGACTTAGGTACTCTCCTCCCTGATTGGATCGAAGCATCTTCATTTTCCTGCCCACTTGATTCTCCACTTCTTGTTTAAACTCTTTGAACTTTTCAAAGGTTTCTGACTTGTGCTTGATTAAATAGATATACCCATATCTACTATAGTCATCGGTGAAAGTCACATAGAAGCGGTTTGCATCCCTTGTGGTGGATCTAAAGGGCCCACTTACATCTGTATGTATGAGATCCAATAAATCCTCACCCCTCGCACAAGTGCCAGTGAAGGGTGACTTGGTCATGTCCAAGACGACAATGCCACAAGCATGCTTTATCCATACTATTGGATGAATCCACACCCAACACATCATTTCCTAGGTTATCTAGAACCATAACAGTTTCATAAATTCCATTACAAGGCAATGCTTAAAAATATAAAACACCATTTAGATAAGCATAAATTGAACCTTTCTCATTATCAAACGAATATCTAAATCCTTGTCTAAACAAACCATGAAATGAAATGATGTTTCTTACCATATCTGGCGAATAGCAACAATTATTTAAATCTAAACCTAATCCATTACTAAGCACTAAAGATTACACTCCAATCTTGGTGACAGGCAATGATCTTCTGTTCCCCATGATTAGATTTATTCTTCCATGCTCCACATTCCCATCTCTTCTTAGTCCCTACAAATCAGAACATATGTGAAAACCACATCTTGTATCAAGAACCCAAGAACTAGCATGTGATGAATCATTAGATTTAATTGTGTAAATACCTACGAAAGACGGCTTGATCTTCCCATCCTTGATGGCTTGCAGATATTCCGGGCAACTTCTTTTCCAATGCCCTATTTTGTGGCAGTGGTGGCACTCTGCCTCCTTCGGGTTAGAGTTGGGCTTAGCAGAACCAACCTTGGTTCCACTAGAAGAGGTACCATCTTGGGATTTACCCTTGTGGTTGCTCTTGGAGGGAGCCTTCCTCTTCTTGCCCCTCCCTTGCCCTATGGCCAAAACAGGAGTAGCGGTTGGAGTGGGAGTTGATGCAACAGACTTGTCTTTCAGATTGCTCTCAGCAGTTTTCAGCAATCCTTGGAGCTTACTCAAGGTGATGTCTTCTTTATTCATGTGATAGGTCATGCGGAACTGGTTGTAGCAGGGAGGCAATGAGTGAAGGATAATGTCAATTTCCAGGTCTTCATCAAAGTTAACATTCAACTTTAGCAGACGATCGACATATCTCTACATCTTTTGTAGATGAGCGGTAAGGGACGCTCCACTGCCCATTTTGGCAGTGATCATCGAAGTGATGATCTCATACCTCTCTTGCCTCGCACTTTAAATGTAACGGTCCACCAAGTCTTGATGCATCTCATAGGGATAGTAGTCCTCATAGGACTTTTGAAGTTCAACAGTCATGGTCGCTAGCATGATGCAATGGACTTTCGTAGCATCACGCTCATGGGCCTTAAAGGCAGCGATTTCTTCGGGAGTAATAGTGTTGATGTTCACCTCCTTCATCTCCTTATCCAGAACATACTCTTTGTCCTCGTAACGAGTGACCATTTGGATGTTGCAGATCCAATCATTGATATTGGACCCGTCGATTATCACTCTCCCTTACAAATTCATGAGTGAGAACGAGCCGGAAGCATTGTTGTTGTTTGAGTTCGACATCTGACATAGAAAAGAATAAAGTTTGATTAGAAATGAATCCCTAATTAAACTCCCAAAAAGAGAAATTAGGGCTAGGATCCAACAACATTATTTACATATTGGAAAAGGGATGCCGTAATCTACATGAAAATAATTTGAAGGTAAGTGAATGACGATTCACTAATTCTTCATCATGAAAAACATAAAGAGATTAAGTTTTAAATGTATTGAAATTAAAAACTCCTAGATTCTTTTGAGATTCATTGAACCTTTCAATGGCATGTTTAAATCTCGATATGCCCCTCTAGTTTGTGACTGGGATGCCGAGGATCACAAAGCGGGTGTGAATAACCATGCAAATATACATGGTTCCCTCATAGTTACAGTCACCTATTCGATGTGTCGGTTATCCACACACGCTCCATCGAACTATGACAAACAATGAGTCACCCTTTGCCACCTTTGCTTAGAACTAATTAGTGTGCCGGTTAATCACACACGCTCCACTAACTTCTTAGCAAGGGTACAAAGTGTAATTTCATGAGATTGCATCAATTCACATTGCCTAAAGTAACTAAGATTGGGAATTTTGTAAAACATTTTAGTTACTTTATCTAGATTCATTATACTTATTAATGAGGAGAGGATGGCCCTATCCTACCCGTTTGGCTAACGACCCTCCACCAGTCAAGCAAGCAGTGGGTGTGAGTGTACATCCATTAAGCGCAATTTTATAGGCAGCAACCTTATACCCACCTTATAGACCGGCTTGATGAATGTGGCCTACTAACGGTAAGTCTAGCATTTAAATTATACATATACATATATATATATATATATATATATATATATATATATATATATATATATATATATATATATATATTAAGATTGTAATTATATAATAGTATAGGGTTGAATTTTAAACTTGTAAAATTTTAGGGTTATGAAATTTAAATTATTCAAAGTAAACTTTTAATCACAAAACTTAAATTTCAAAACTTGAGGACAAGTTTAGAACTTTTCAAAAGATAAAGGATGAAATATAAAATAATATAAATCAACTAATTAATTTAATGATTATCTAAATTTGACCTAGTCAATATTACTTGCAAGACAATTTAACAATTTAATTCAAATAATCAATTAATATCATATAAGGAAATTATCATTCAATCAAATGGTAATTATCTTTTGTTTGGTCAAGGATATACTCAAATATATGATAAAATTCTGATATTAATGACCCAAAGCAATTAAGGCAAGTATCCTCAAGCAAAACAACAAGAAATCCTGAAATCTGCTCTAACTGACGCTCGAACTCGCCGAGTTCATCAGTCAGGGGCACAAAAAACGATTCTTTTATGTGAAAAGCAATCAACCAAAGCATCAATTAAATAGAAATCAATCAAAGCTCTGATACCACTAATGGGTTCGAGCCATAAGAACTTTCCTATGTGCAAATGAAAACACTAATGCTTGGATCTAGGTTTCTCTAATTGAACATGCAATGTTTCCAAGGCTTATAATTCTAGATCTAGTGTAAACAATTGAATCATAACATATGAAATCAGATCTGGAAGAATACCTTAAGTTGCTTGCTTGAATCTTCTTGATCTTGGAGCTTAGAGTCACAATTGTCACTCCTCTAATGGCTTACAAACACCAACTAACAAGAGGATGATTTAGAGAGAGAGGAGAGGTGAGGAAATCGGCTCTAGGGTTTCAATCTAACAAGAGTGGCCGATTTCCCTCACCCATAGGGTCTATTTATACTATGAGCTACTAGGGTTACATCCTAAACCCTAATTGAATAACTTAGGCCCTAAGCAATCCAAAGATCCTTCTAGATATGAGGCTTGAACGAATTTTAAGATATCTAACCCTAAAATTCGGCAACCCTAATATCCATAAGGATTCGTAGCCCAAAAACACAACTATCACACATTTGACAGTTTATGCCCCTTTATTCAATTAACCTCTTTAAGTCACCAAATTAATTCCTAATTAATTTATGACTTACATTAATCAAATAATATTATTATTCCTTTAATATATTATTCTCATAATATATTCATATAATAATATCTCTTCTCTCTTTATAAATCACCCTGTCAAGTTGCTATGGTGAAGGCAACCCAAAAGGACCATGCACAACCGGGTCAAGTACTTACCAAATATAGTTACAGGCTTAGAAACCAATCCAACAGTTTTGAGCTTCCACCACCATTTAGATAATAAAGAAATGTTAGGAGCTTTTATGGGTCCAATACCGAGACCCCCAACATCACGTGGTGCTATTAATCTCTCCCATGTCACCCAATTGATCTTTTGGGTCTCACCTCCCCCCCCCCCCCAAATAAAGTTCCTCCGAATCCTTTCCAAGATTTCAAGTATACCTGTTGGGGCAGTGAAGATCGATAAATAATAATTGGGAAGATTACCCAAGACGGCTTTAGCAAGCTTTATTCTACCACCAAAGCTTAAATTTTTTGTTTTCCACATCGATAATTTTGATTTGAACTTATCCACAATTGGCTTCCAATTTTTATTAAGTTCATATTAGCCCCAACCGGAACCCCAAGATACGTAGAGAGGAGGGAATCTGGTTCACACCCTAGCGAGGCTGCCTATCTTTCAACCTCTCGATCGATCACACCACTGCCAACAAGTTTTGATTTTTTAAAATTCACTTGAAGCCCTGATGAAACATAAAAACATCTAAGGATACGACCAAGGTTATCAATATTATGCTTTGACCATTCACCCAAGAAAATCACATCATCCGCATAGAATATATGCGACATTGGAGGCCCAACGTTTGGAATAGAAAGACCCTTGAAAATGCCCTTTTCCACAGCTTCTTTCATAGCAATATTTAAATCCTCCATTTCCATGATGAAGAGGAATGGCGAGAGCGGGTCTCCTTGACGAACACCTTTTTGAAGTGGGAATTCACATGTCACACGACCATTTACAATCACCGACGCCTTTGTTGATGCCAAACACCCTCTTATCCACATTCTCCATTTACTTCCAAAATTCTTTTGTGACATCGTAGAATCCAAGTAACCCCAATTTAATGAGTCAAAGACCTTATTAAAGTCTGCTTTGAAGATAAGTATTTTTTTCTTTTTCGCCTTCCCCCAAGAGCAAATTTCATTGACTATGAGCGGGCCCTCCAAGATGTATCTATTAGCCACAAACGCCATTTGGACCTCATCAATGCATTCACTGATCACTGATTTTAATCTGGAGGCAAGTAACTTGGAGATGATCTTATAAATAGACCCAATGAGGATAATGGGTCTATAATCGTTAAGAACAAGAGGGTCCTTCGTTTTGGCAACTAATGTGATGAAGGAGGAATTGCAGCCCCTTGATAAAGACCCAAATGCCTCAAAATATCTAACACAACCAACAATATCATCCTTTCGTATCGACCAAAAGCGTTTGAAGAATTTAAATGTGAAGCCATCAGGCCCTGGGGCTTTCTCGCTACCACAACTCCAAATAGCATTTTTAATCTCTTCACAAGAAAAATTTTCCTCCAAAAATCCACAACTGGCATCAGAAATCATTTTGAATTTACTGCTGTGAAATTTTGTTCTATGTGCCCATCTTTCACTGAATTTTTCAGCAAAAAATCGTGCCGACTCTGCTTTCATGGCCACCGAATCACTCGCCCATTCACCATTAATTAGAACGCCTTGTATGTGATTCCTCCTCGATTGGTTGGATACATATCCATGGAAAAAACAAGAATTTTCATCCCCGTCAATTGTCCATTTAATCCGGGCTTTTTGCTTCAAATCAATCATTGCGAGCCTTTCAAGTTCCTCTATTCTTCCTGAAATTCTGGTTCTTTCATCCAAATCGACATCATTAAAACAACCACAATCAAGCCTTTTATCAATATCAATACGAGCCTCCTTGAGTTTTATAAGTTTTGCCGATTCCTTAGAAAACTCCAAAAATCGCCATTCACTAATCGCCTTTTTGATTGCTTTCAACTTATTCAATAGCCTCGAGTCGTGGGAGGGGGGGGGGGGGACCAAAACCGATGAATTCACGACAGGCCTTGCTAACCACTTCATCGAACCCTTGTCTGGTTAGCCAGGAATTGAATAGCTTGAATGGAAGGGGACCAAAGTTTGCTTTGGATTGAGAAAGTAGAATGGGACAATGATCTGATTTATCTCTTGGTAGAGCCGTGACTGATACATGAAGGAACAACTTGGAGAACTCAGAACAAATAAGAAAACGATCTAGTTTGCTAAGTTTCACTCCAGACTTTTGAAAAATAAGTAAATCGAAAACCCCCCATTTTTGGTTCATGAAATCCCGCTAATTCGATGAACTTGTTGAAATAATTAGCACTAGATTGACGAAACATGGAATTAATACGCTCCTCCTGTCTTCTCACCACATTAAAATCTCCAAGGACAATCCAGCATGCTGAGCGAGAATTTTTAATGAGAAGCAACTCCTCCCATAGCTTGCGTTTCTCAGAAGGGGATTGGGGTCCATAGACATTCACAAAGGCCACCGAGCAGGAGTAGGCTGAACAGATACCAATAACAATAAAAAAGGAACGAGATTTAATGATCTCAGAAGAAGTGAAGTAATTCGTGTCCCAGATAGATACCAGCCCACTTGATCTACCAGATGCATTTTCATACACAAATTCAAAATTGTAATCACCCCAACATTCTCTAATCATCTCACGATTAAGAGACCCGTCTAGATGGGTTTCCTGTAAACCAAAAAAAGAGGTTTTATGAAGACGACGAAGGGATTGCACCCAATCGAGTTTCACCAAGACCACGAATATTTAAAGAAACTATATTCATCGAGTATGATTACAAGCATCTGTCTCACCCATAGCTTCAATGAGGATCTCATTTTCCTCATCGATATCAAACCCAATCGAACGCCCAATCCTTGTTGTGCGCACAATCTCAGGGGTAGAAATTATTGATGAATTGCATACTAATTAACTTGATCTCTATGACTGGAATAATTAAGATTAAATTCTTACTAAATTTTGAGTTCATTTATCACTTGATTCTACGAAAATTAGATGTCGATATCACGTAGCCTCAATAATGCGATAAATTCCACATATACGAAAAGTCGGCGACAAAGGATAACCAAACGTGGAACAAAAATCTTTCAACCAATAAACATGCAGTCAACGAGATTCTTAAACCCATGATTAGCGTTATCATAATGATTCGTAGATTAGAGACTGAACTTATGTATAATAATCTAAATGTTAGACATTTCATTTCTCGATATACTTTTTTTTATTATTATATCCAAACAAACGAGCATACAACCTGCTTGCACGTTCTCATCGACTTTCGTGGGATTTCATTCGTGCAAAGTAAAATACTGTCGTACCAATATGAACATCTTAAAAATATTTCTTATTCTTATTAGCAACCGTTCAATATCTTAAAAAGTCACTATATGTAAAATTTTCATATTAGCTTGTTACTAATGTTAGTATATATTATCGATCATTTACTTTGAGTTCAGTCAATTTTCTATATGATTTTTTTTTACTTGGGGAATGAATGTATGTTAGGATGAACTTGGATTGATGTATAGTATTAGGAAAATGTAATCAATGTTGACTTACTTATGTCAACCTTCGTGAGGGCCACAAAGGGCAAAACCACTGCGGACATTATGTCGTTAGTGTTTGGGTGCTATAAATAGCTCGTGAATTAGTGAAGTCTATAAGCAGCACTTGTACAAAAAAGTTCACAACTTCAAAGTCACCATGGCTTCACTTCATCATCCACGGAGGTTTTTCTTCATCCTTAACATCATCACACTTGCCTTCTCCTGGTTTGTGAAACCTAGCGAAGCTGTTTACCATGGCTACGTACCGAGTCCATGGACCCTTGCCCATGCGACATTTTATGGGGATGAGAGTGCATCTGAAACCATGGGTAAATATCATGGCTTAAAGCTAGTATCTTCTAGCTATCAAATATCCGTTTTAATTACTCTCAAGTGAATATAACATTTTTGGATATATATATATATATATATATATATATATATATATATATATATATATATATATATTCAGGTGGTGCTTGTGGATATGGAAACTTGATAACTAATGGATACGGAACGGATACAGCTGCTTTGAGCACAACCATCTTTAACGATGGTTATGCCTGTGGTCAATGTTACCAAATTCGGTGTGTCCAATCTCCATGGTGCTACAAAGGATACACCACCGTTACTGCCACCAACCTCTGCCCGCCTAACTGGTCACAGGATTCAAACAATGGTGGATGGTGTAACCCTCCTAGAACCCACTTCGACATGGCCAAGCCTGCGTTCATGAAAATTGCTCAGTGGAAGGCAGGCATTGTCCCTGTCATGTACCGCAGGTAAATTTCTGTTCCCATACTAGAAAGCATCAAGCTTTTCTACTTTATAACTTTTGATGCACAGAGATGAACAAATTAATTTAATTTGATATGTATTCTACGGGCATGCTAATTACATATTTTGGTATTTTAGGGTACCATGCAATGCTATTAGGAAAGGTGGCATCAGATTCTCTTTTCAAGGCAATGGGTACTGGCTGTTGGTGTATGTGATGAATGTTGCTGGTGCTGGAGACATCAAACAGATGTGGGTGAAAGGGACGAAGACAGGTTGGATGAGCATGAGTCATAACTGGGGTGCGTCGTACCAAGCTTTTGCTACTCTTAAGGGACAAGCCCTCTCTTTCAGAATAACTTCATACACCACCAAACAGACTATCACTGCCTACAATGTCGCCCCTGCTAACTGGAACTTAGGGTTGACATATCAAGGCAACGTCAACTTCCATTGATTACCGGCCGTGTTTACAGTATTCAAACACCTCTTAATGTTGCATCTCTTCAAACGCATTTGAAACCGTTTGATTGAGTTGAAGCTAGTACATCTGCGTCTAAGTTATATTGCATCCAGTTAGTGTTTTTCAAATTGTAATTTCCGTCCATCCCATTAAAATTAAAACATTCTAATGGGTTAGAGATGGATTTAACCTAGCTATGTATTTTAGCTACTATAAATATCCATCGTGTTGCGTTCTTTTGGTTAATGACACAATTGCCCTAGCAACTTTTTTGGGTTGGTCATTTGAGTACCTAAAAAATTTTCTTGGCTTTATAGGGGAACAAACTAATTTTTGTCGGGTCGATGAGGTTGTTTTGGAAGTTTTGAAGGGGTAAACTGGTCACATTTTTGGCACCTCAATTATTAATGCCACATACACACTTATGAACCCCACTTTCCTTGACCAATGACCCGCACTGACCCACCTCCTCCGTTTGTTCATAGGGAATGTACATGACTCGAAAAGGATGAAAAACAACGATTTATTCTCCTTCAATCTTCTTTTCGTTTCCCGCTGCCAAAACGTCTTGTTTTTCTATCAGAATCTTACTTATCCAATTTCTAAAGCTAGCAATCTTCGGTGTTCAATTCCAACTTTGAACGAACTAAGCTCTCTTATGGCACCTCCGGATTCGAGCCGACGCATCGATCCTCCAGTCGACTGTACTATCCCAAGATTAAGCTCTCTTTATAAGCGCGATCGAATGAAGATCTTCTTCACATCAATTTTAGCAGGAGATGATTTTTCATCTTTACGAGGATCCAAATCCTTGGCACATAAAATTGGATATTCGTCATCTACCCTTATAATATGCAAATCCTCTTCCATTTTCTCCATCCGAACCTGCATCTCCTCAATGATTAGTGTATCTGGTGGTTTATTGTTGAAATTCGCTAGTTCTACAGTAGCTTCATCCTTCAGTGCTTCCTTCACTATCTTATACACTTGCATTCGACCTTCACATGACCAACAACAGAATCCTCAATTATGCAATTGGTATTTGAGAAAAGTGTATCATATCTATACTCAATTGAGTTGTGCATAAGAAACCTATAAAGTACCCAAAATCTTTACCATGAAACTTATAAATCCCTAATCTAAAAAACCTAAAATTTGACCATTTAAATAAAATTGTTGAATAATGCTAATTTAACTTCGCTTTGTAAGAAAACATTAAAATTAGAACATAGTAAGACAGGAGCTTCTTAACCCTAATCCCCAAAAGCAAACAGAATGTGGAAAGCAAACCGGTTATACACTTGCATTCGACCTTCACATGAGCAGAAACAAAATCGTCAATTATGCAATTGGGATTTGAGAAAAGTGTATCATCTCTATACTTAATTGAGTCGTTTGTAAGAAACCTATAAAGTACCCAAGATCATTACCGTGAAACTTATAAATCCCTAATCTAAATAACCTAAAATTTGACCTTTTAAATAGAATTGTTGAATAATGCAAATTTAACTTCGCTTTGTAAGAAAACATTAAAATTAGATAGAACATAGTCAGACAGGAGCTTCTTAACCCTAATCCCCAAAAGCAATAATTTTAAAGAAAAAACAGAGTTGGGAGCAAGAAGATGGAAAAAGGGGCTGTCAGGTGGGTGAGTATGAGGTGACAAATATTGTGGATGTGGCAAGAGAACCGGTTATAACAAGTCTATTAACGAGATTCTTAAATCCATGATTAGCGTTATCATAATGATTCTTAGATTAGAGACTAAACTTATGTATAATAATCTAAATGTTATATATTTCATTTCTCGATACTTTTTTTTATATCCAAACAAACTTTTTTTTATATCCAAACAAACTGTTGGAACTTTGTTAAAAGACAATCGAAAACGTACATCAGACAATAAAGTTATGAAAATTTTAACAGACTTTACCTGTCCCAGCGTGTTAAAAATATAATTTAAAAATAAAGTTAAAATTACCCGATGGAGTCTAAACGAAAGTTGTAGAGTACGTCGACACCTAAGCGTGGATATTAAGAATGTTGAAAACGAAACTCGTATGCGAAATTTATTAAATTTAGAAGTCGGGATGGGCTATTGGAAGGGTACAGGTAGGCCTTGCGTACATAGCCTGCACCCCTCGCTGTCTCGCACACTTGGCTCCGAAACGACCACGTCACCGCATCTGAACCTTGCCATCTATCCTCTACTACACGTTGTGTAAGCTGGTACACACTGCACACCGAGGTACGCGCAACATACCTACGAGGGTGCGCCCAGTGTAACCGCAGATCTGAGCCTATAAAAGGGATGTGAGGGTTGCCTCTTTTACTTACTCCTTCACCCTTCTTTCCCTTTCTAACATTTCTAAAACCCTCCCCCAACCTATAGTAACTTCTAAGTGCGAGAGGAAAGCCCCGGAGCGCCAGACGGCTCCAAGAAGAAGAGCTTTTCGACACGGAAAGTTCTGCCCCCGCAGAGCCTGGTTTCTAGCAAACCTCCCGGTAAGTGAGTTATGCTTACCCTGCTTTAAATATAGCTTATGTTTAAATTTTTATCTTTATTATGAACTTATAAACAATATATATATATATATATATATATATATATATATATATATATATATATTATAAAATATAATATAAAAAGTATTATTATAATATCTTTTAACTACTCGCGGTACGGGGAATCTGGTTTGAAGGGCCACATAGGGTTGTTGGATTTTAGAAGTTCTATAATACCAAAATGGTCCTGCCCTTCGGTGTTTCCTGTATGACCCCTGTGTGTACATAGTGGTTGAAAAGTATTGTTTAACACTTATAAAATAATAATGCTCGTAAATAGTCATGATAAATATTAGACTAAAACCTAATGGTAATAATACTAAGTTTCCTTGGAGGAAAATAAATTATTAAGAAGTGAAGCGTTGCCCGAGTTGGGAATCATCACTTTAACAAGTGAGTGCATAGTTACTTTCATCTTACACATAGATATCAAGTATTTAATATAAATTACGTGCTATATGTGCATATTATATGCGTTCTTAATATCTATGTTGGATGAACGATTTATACATGTTTTACTTGATTTAAACTGTATATGTATTTTATACCTATCAATATGTTGGGTGAAGATGGATAGATGAAATAGATGACGAAAGATGAAATAAAATGATGAGAGGCCTCGATGTTTAAGCTGATCCAGTCATCCAACGAAGTATAAATGACGACCACGGACTATCTAGACAATTTAGTGGAACGCTGGCAGGCTCGCAACCTATAGGTGTTTATGAACAATATGTTCACCGGTGTACACCATCCTCCTCATGGTTGCCTTACTGACATATGTTGCTGAGGAATCCCCTAAGTAGTATTTTCATCCCGCTGATGATCCTTAGGCTAGGTCCCTTGAATTATATTCTTTATGGACACTGATGGCGTGCCTAGGGCAGCACAACAGAGTTGCATCCAAGCCCTAGAACCGGGCACACCAGCCAGATCCAGCCCAGCAGATTCAGCGCCCGCTGGCGGCCCCGGGAGCGGAACGCCCAGGAGAAAGGCTCGTGCCCGCCAAGTGACGCTCTTCGCTCCAAGACAAAAGTACGGCCAGGAGACAAACAGTAGCATCAGAGCATTACCTTCAAAGCCAATGAGAGCGCTCTAACAGTGGAAGGCGCATGACCCTCCAATCAGCTCCTCTGATCATGTCTCCCCAAAAAAGCGATCCTGTCTGGTACGGACCAGGCAGGGGCGCTAGGTATAAAAGGACGCACTCTCATACTAGCGAGGTAAGCTCCCCAACCGATCTAGAAAGAACAAACACAAACCCTAAAGCCATCCTAACTTGACCATCGGAGCGTTCTCCTGGGAACTCCTCCCGGGAAGCGGCTGACGGCCCTTGTTCTTTGTGATGTTGCAGATACATCCAGGCAACCAAGAAGGTCCCATCCCAGAGTCAGAAGCGAGGTCTCATAAAGAGCAAGGTTCCATCATTTGGCACCATCCCTTTGTGAGACGAAGAACACAAACAAAAGCACGAAATCAAGCATCAATGGCGTCCAACGGTAGCGAGGGACGACCAGTTAGTCCCACACGTCCCATGGCGACGTTGGACGAAACGCCACCGCCTACAACGACCAATAGGCCAGTTTTGGGCGAAGGAAGTTCTACAGCAGCCGCCGGAAATATTTCGCAACCGTTGTCTTCTCAGCAAAGAGCAACTCCGGTGGAGCTACTTTCGCCCACACAGCTTCAGACGCCACCGTTCTTTGCGCCGCCGCTGCAACAGACGCGGACACTCCACTCAACTGCACCTCCATCGAGCCATATTTTCAACCTTTCACCGTCGTTTGTAACACCTACATCGTTCCAGACGACTGGTGGACAGAATTCTGCAACACTATTACCACCATTGGCGCAAATCATGATGAACAACTCACCACCCGTATACCCAACGGTCGGAGCATGGACTGGACCGACTATTCCACCGAACAACAGCTTACAACAGCTGATAATGATCAACCCTGTTACGTCCATGCACCCTTTCTCCACTAACCATCCCCTCCAGTTACCATTCCAACCATACCCCTTTTATGGACCAAGCCTAAGCTACCTTACGCCCCTACAACATGGAATGAGTTCGCAATACCAGCAAGGGACGTCAACTGCTCCAAACCAGGATGGTTTTTCCCGGAGTGTAACATCTCCGTTCGTTAAAGAGTTGCTGTATTATGAAATACCAAACACTGCGAAGCTCCCGACGCTTAAAACGTACAATGGAACCACCGACCCAGATAGCCACATTGATACGTATGAATGGACGATGACGTCATTAAAACTTAACGAGAAGTTTTGGTGCACATACTTCCCGACGACGCTCGATGGCAACGCCGACACATGGTTCAAAACTCTACAACCGGGCAACATTTCAAACTTCGCTCAGCTCAAATACCTCTTCCTCACCAACTTCATGCAGCTACGTAAATACAAAGGCGGTTCTCATTCAATTATAGGCTGCAAACAAAGGGAGGGGGAGACTATTCGAGAATACTTTACAAGGTTCATAAACGCTACGTTGGATGTACCGGGGCATGACGAAGGGCTCATCTCTGGTGCTTTCACATGGGGACTCCTGCCTGGGCCCCTCTCGCAAAAACTCATGGGAAAGAAGCCTCTAACACGAGCTGAGTTGAAAGAAAGAGTGGAGTGGTACCTACGGCAGGAAGAGGGTGAGGCAGCCAAGCAGGCCTACTTGAAGGCTATGGCGACTAGACATCACCACCCGACCCACACGGACTTCTGAGGGGGAGGAAGACACTATGGCCAAGCAAGAAGACCATCACCGCGTTTCCGACCATTTATTAAAGACGACAGACGGGGTCGCCGCCCAGAAGTATATGCAGTGTCTGAGAAACAGCAGCCAACCAATTCGTCTAAGAGTCGGTACTGTGAATACCACAAAAGCAAAACACATGATACAACTAGTTGTTCGGTGCTAAAGAAGGAGATGGAGGAGAAACAACTTAAGGGAGACCTAGTGGAGGTGGCGCGAAGCCTACGCGCCAAATTCGATGCTGAGAACGCCAAGGGTCCATTCCGCGAAGGAGTTCAGCCCAAGGAGATATTCATGATACGCAGCAAAAGAAGTAGGGAGGAACAGCGAGGAGAGCAAATCATTTTTAATCCGCCAGCACGCACGCTCACGTTCTCCATATAGGATCCTCGGCCAGACAATTGGAAGGGCGACAACCCTCTGATAATACAGGCATCCATCAAAGACGTGACTATCCATAGGGTCTATGTCGACACCGGGAGCTCAGTAGACATCATATATAAGCATTGCTTCCGGCTTCTCCCGGATCGCTAGAAAGACAATTTGCGACCTACAACGGGTAGGCTGGTGGGATTCACTGGCCACAGCCTGTGGCCGTTGGGCATGATCCACCTCCCCTTAACAATCACTAGCCACGACAAGCAGCGGAAGAAGACCGCCCTAATAGACTTTGTGGTCATTCGGCACTCGGCGGAACACAACATCATCTTGGGAAGGACCTCCCTCTTGAAGCTAGGGGCCGTACCTTCAACCATGCATCGGATCATGAAATTCGACAAACCAAAGGGCGAAGCCACGATTTTGGCCACTCCGCGCAGAGAATTGTGGTGCTATACGATTATGAAGCCAGCAGAAATAACCAAAGCGCCCAAGAGGCCCAGGGGCAGTCTGGCAAAAGGGAAGGAGGTAATCAATGAGGGATATCCCAATCAGTCGATCGATGTTGGAAGCGACCTCCCAAGCCACACAAGAAGGGCACTGGTTGACCTTCTCAAACGCTACAAACATGTATTTGCTTGGACCTTCACGGATATGGTGGGGCTAGAAAGGAAGGTCATCGAACATAAGCTGATGATCAAACCGGGAGTAAAAGAGGTTAAGCAGAAGAAAAGGGTACAAGGAGGAGACCGTAACAGGGCGATCAATGCAGAATTGCCTAAGCTGACGGAGGCCGGAATAGTAAGGGAGGCGACGTTCCCAACATGGATCACAATCCCAGTTATGGTCCGTAAGCAAGATGGGTCGTGGCGCATGTGCATCGACTTTTTTGATCTAAACAAGGCATGCCCTAAAGATTGCTACCCACTCCCGGAAATCGATCAGAAGGTAGAGTCGCTACAGGGATACAAGCTAAAATGCTTCTTGGACGCATACAAAGAGTATCACCAGATATTGATGAGCAAAGAAGACGAAGAGAAAACAGCCTTCTATACAGACCATGGCACGTTCTGCTACACCAAGATGCCTTTCGGGTTAAAGAACACAGGGGCGACATACCAACGGCTAATTGACTCGATATTCGCCAAGCAAATTGGAAGGAATATTGAGGTATATGTAGATGATATGGTGATCAAGAGCCCAAATGAAGAAAAAAATGTTGCAAGACATCGAAGAGACTTTCAAAACATTAGAGGTAACCAAGATGAAACTAAACCCAACCAAATGCACGTTTGGAGTGGAAGAGGGGCAATTCTTGGGTTACTATGTTACTAGACAAGGCGTCCAACCCAGCCCGGTCAAGGTCGACGAGTTCATCGAGACGCCAACCCCAAACTCTCTTAGAGATGCACAAGGTCTGAACGGGAAGCTCACAGCTCTAAGTAGGTTCATCTCAAAATCTGCCGACAAGGCTATGCCACTGTTCCACACCTTAAACGGATGCATCGAGAAAAACAATTTCCAGTGGACGAATGAAGCTGAAAAGGCGCTCCAGAGAATCAAGGAGGCACTGCACAAGCTGCCGACCCTGGCAACCCCCATCCCGGGAGAAACATTACAAGTGTATCTATCGACGTCTGGTGAAGCGATATCACTGGTATTGGCTGTGGAAAGGGAAGGAGAGCAGATACCGATATACTTTGTTAGCAGAGCGCTGCAAGGACCAGAACTCAATTATCCCACATTAGAAAAATTGGTGCTGGCACTTATTTACGCTGCGAGACGATTAAGGCGATACTTCCAGGAACATCAAATCGAGGTACTCACAAGCTACCCCATTAAACAGATCTTGCTTAAGCCGGAGACGTCGGGTCGGCTGGCCAAGTGGGCAATTGAACTGGGAGAGCATGACATAAACTACCGCCCAAGAACAAGTATCAAAGGGCAGGCGTTGGCTGATTTCTTACTAGAAATTCCTGACGGAGGGAATCCGGCGAAAGAAAAGGTATGGGTAGTTGAAGAGGCCCCTACCGACAATGGTTCATGGACCCTGTACACGGACGGAGCGTCCAGCAGGGAAGGCTCAGGGGCGGGGCTGATCCTGACTAGTCCAGAAGGAGAAAAAGTAACCTATGCCCTCCGCTTCGACTTCCGTACATCGAACAACGAGGCAAAGTATGAGGCACTGCTCGCAGGATTGCGACTCACCAAACAGATGGGTGTGAAAGCTGTAACAGCACTAACCGAATCAAGGTTAGCAGCGAACCAAGTCAATGGGAGTTTTGAGGTAAGAGACCAAAGAATAGGAAGGTATGTAAAGATGGTAAAGCAACTGGTAGGATTATTCGGCCAATTTACAATCAAGCAGATACCCAGAAGTGAGAATAAGAGGGCAGACACTTTGAGCAAGCTAGCGTCCACTTGTTTCGACCACCTGTCAAAGAAAGTTTTAGTGGAGGTGCTCCGGGAGAGAAGCATTGATGAACAGCAGTTGAACATCCTGACCCCCGCCGGACCCACATGGATGACGCCGTTCCGGGAATACCTCCAGAGAGGGGTGTTTTCAGACGACCATGACGAAGCCAAAAAAATACGTATAAAGGCGCCCTCATAAGCAATGGTGAATGGGGAGTTGTACAAGAAGGGGTTCACGTCTCCATGGATAAAATGTTTAGATCAAGCCAAGGGGAGAGAGATATTGCAGGAATCACACTCAGGGCAAGTAGGCGCACACGAAGGAGCGAGGGCTTTGACAGGAAAGGTGCTACCAATGGGGGTATACTGGCCAACGATACATCCAGACGCAGTAGAAGTAACCAAGAAATGTGGGGAGTGTCAATCTTATGCCCCAGTCCAGGCGGAACCCTCGGCGCCGCTAAGCAACATATCCAGCCCATGGCCTTTCTACCAATGGGGCATAGACATAGTGGGTCCGTTCCCAGAAGCACCAGGGAAGCTGAAGTATATGGTGGTAGCCGTGGATTACATCACAAAGTGGATTGAAGCTGAACCATTGGCATGCATATCTGGGAGGCACATGATAAAATTTGTGTGGAAAAACATCATGACAAGATTTGGAACACCTAAGGTTCTCATCAGTGATAATGGTTTGCAATTCGCTGAGAACCCGTTCAGAGAATGGTGCACTGCCAAAGGGATAAGCCAACGCTTCACATCGGTGGCACACCCCCAAGCGAACGGTCAAACGGAGGTGTCCAACCAAACCATTGTCAATGGGATCAAAAAGAGGTTGGGCAAAGCAAAAGGGAATTGGGCAGAGGAGATACCAATGGTGGTATGGTCATACAGGACTACACCATGGAAAAGCACAAGGGAAACCCCTTTCAGCTTGACATATGGGACTGAAGCCATGCTCCCCATGGAAGTGGCAGTGAATACGCTAAGGGTGGCCAACCAAGATGAGGAAAGCAACATACAAGGGCTGAGGATAAACTTAGATATCCTAGAGGAGAAGCGCGAAGAGTCGGGAGTACACCAAGCTGTGTATAAACATGCAACAGAAAGGTATTACAACCAAAGGGTAAAGGAGAAGGCCTTCAAAGTGGGCGAGTATGTTTTGAGGAAAAATGAGGCCAGTCGGGCACAACCCCAGGGAAAGCTAGGCCCAACGTGGGAAGGCCCATACAGGGTCATAGAGGCAAACAGGAACGGGGCATATGTGTTTGAGACGATGGAAGGAAGACCCATTCCAAGAACATGGAATGCTAGGAATCTAAAGAAATATTTTCTTCTAAGGAAGAGGAAAGATGTAACTCTAGTTGGTTGATATCCCATTGAGTATATTGCACCTTATAAGTACTTAGAGTACATTTATCCATGCTAAGTGACATGAGAATTGATACTCAGTGTATTCCTATATTTAAAGGCATGAGTTTAGTACTCGACATATATAAAATTTCATGCATAAGCGACATGAGCTTAATACTCAATGTATTTAAAAAACTCGCGGTTAAATAGTAATGCAATTGCTGATTTCTCATACTTAGTGTAATAATCTCCAACGATTGAATGATGAGTGCTAAGCGCACTCAATGTGAACACTTAGCGTGTCAATAATAACAAACAAGGCAAAATATTTGGCACATCTTGAGCAATAGGCAATAAACGAATAAGCCAAGCACAAAACACAAAAGGAGATAATAGATAATGCTTAGTGCATATCAAACACATACATATAAAAGAAAAAACATTGTTCTGGGCAATTCAACCATTGCAAAGAAAAGCACATAGACTAAACAAAACAAGGAAATATTACGGCTTCGAACCATCACCAACAAACTTATCACCAACCAAACCCCCTCCACAACATCATCCGCACTCACTTTCCCAGCCAACCCATCAGAAACTTCCCTATCATCTGCCACCTCATCAAAATCGCCACCTCCAACGTCTGCTCGACCATCACCATCTCCAGCACCTGCTCGACCATCACCACTAGCACCACAATCCTTACCATTCCCTCCCACACCAATGTCATTCACAAGCACCATTTAACGAATCGCAGCATCCTCAGGAGTGCCCTCTGAACCAAAAGAACACAACTCTCGTAAACCATCAATACCCATCTCTCCCAGACCCAACAGACCTGCGTGATCCATACTAGCAAAGGATAAGAGAGCATCACTTACGCTAACCACAGGCCCGACAGACAGCGAACTAGCACCCGTTTCCCCACTTTCACCACCACTTAAAGTTTTCTAGACAGATTCAACCCCGACCACATATGCAGCATGGCGGATAAGACTGATAGCATTGGTAAAGTCAGGATGCTCTATCAGCTTATCAACGATACGCACAACACCAATTCATAGCAGCCAATCCAAATCTCGACAAACAGCGTACACATCTGCTTGCAGCGACGACACAAGCTTGTCACGGTCAATGACGTCACGCTCGAGACTTTCAACCTCGATCATTAAGCCTTCATTCATTTGAGTGAGATAATCAACCTTCGCCTCTAATGCAGCCCTAGCCTCATCAAGAACATTCTTCTCAGACGCCAGCAATTCTCATTTCTTTTCGGTGGAGCAAAGATCATCGCCAAGCTCACCCAGACGGTGCTCTAGGCTTGCCACACGTGACCTGCAGGTGGCATGAGCGGCCTCCATCTCACCAAGGCTATGGATGCGCCGGAAACCTGCAACAATATAGAACATCGCTTGCGCCGCAGCATAAGCCATGTTGTGAGAAAGGGCAGGGCTACCCATCGCATCCATATCCCCCACTACAGCTGGAGGGAAGGCATGGCGCGAGAACTCCAAGGCATTAGCACGAACAGAAAGACAAGAATCATTGCGAAGATCCCAAGATGGCACAAAAACCGCCGACCCAGAAGCACCATCACCGGGGCCACCATCTATGGGAACTGTAACTGGCCCGGGGGGGTTGAAGCCTTTTAGGGAAGAATGCTTGGAGGGGACAAACGGAGCACTTGGAGAAGGGATTGAAGAAAAATCTGAAAGACCGGGCTGTTCAGTCGCCCTATTGACCCCCTCAGACTGTTGCACGTCATCATCGGGAATCACAACCACGCTAGCAGAGGTGGAGTTTACTGGCGTGGAACTCATCGAGCTCAGCAGGCGAGAAAAGCTGCGCCTAGTATGCACTCTCTTGGGGGCGGGAGGAGCGCCAGTCACCGGCTCACCCATCGCCTGCATAGCCTTCCGTTTCGCCTGCATTCGCCGAACGTCAGCAATAATACCCTCTTTGCTGTCCTCACAGTCCTCCGGGGAAGAGGAAGAAACACCACCCGTTGGCATAACAGAGGAAATTGGGTGGGCAAACAACGGATCTCCACCAGGCGCTGACGAGCCCGCTGGAGGGACTGGAGGAGTAGGGGTGTTGAGACGATCTGCCCGACGAGGAAGGGGAAGATGCTCGAACAGATCCACCTCACGAAACTCCAGTTTGCCTCGATAGAGTTTACGCAATACCTCATCCATGGATAAGGAAGACTCAACACCTAAAGAAAAGTAGAATGAAATGCAAGTCACATGGAGGCGGTTAAAAGAAACACCAAAAGTAAAATAAAGAGAGCAAATGCAACACTCACCATCAACGACGGAGTAGAACACCGCCATCTTGCCACGCCGCCTCCAGGAGGGGCTCATCCCTACCTCGGACAGGATCGCTTCGGAGTAATCTTCAGCGGTTACTTGCACACTTTTCAGGTAATCGGCGGCTTCTTGATTGTGAGGAAAGAGCTTGGGGACAGTATCGGCGAAAGTATTCGCACGGTAACGACCACTCCCAACCAGTTCCTGATTCACCCACAACCACTTGTCTTGCCAATTCTTGAGGGTATTCCCATCAAGAACTAAGGCATGCCCCCCTCGACGGGCCGAAAAAGTACACTTGTCACCGATAAGGCAGAACCGGAAAAAGAACTTGAAAACGAAATAGTCGGGAACATACCCATTGGCTCTACAGATCATCTCGAAGGCAACCACTTTGTTAACCGCGTTAGGGGTCAACATCTGAAGACTACAACCATCCTTCTGAAGAACCTCCTCTTGGAAATATGTTAGAGGCAATCGTATGCCAGCATCTAGGGTTTTTAGGAAAACCCCAATTTTTCCTGGGGGGAGAAGAGATACTAGAGCCAGCAGAGGGAAATTCCACACCTTCTAAGGAGGATAAGCCATACATGACCTCCAATTTTCGGTACTCGGCAGAAGAAGGGACGATCCCAGGAAGATTAGCCATAAGAGGGAAAGAAGAATGAACACGAAAAGAAAAGAAGAACAGAGGAAGCAAAAGAAACTGTGCAAAGACCCTCTTAAAGAAGAAGAAGAGGCGGGACATTTAAATGACTGATGTGATGATGTAACTGCCAATAGTCACGTCACCATTAAAAACGGAGCGACGGATAAAGAAAAACGAGCACACGTCATTCAGTTAAGTCCAGAACGCTGTAACTAGCGTTGTAACGCTACGGCTACTAGACTGGGGGACTTGATGGCGTGCCTAGGGCAGCACAGAAGAGTTGCATCCAAGCCCTAGAACCGGGCACACCAGCCAGATCCAGCCCAGCAGGCTCAGCGCCCGCTGGCGCCCCCGGGAGCGGAACGCCCAGGCGAAAGGCTCGCGCCCGCCAAGTGACGCTCTTCGCTCCAAGACAAAAGTACGGCCAGGAGACAAACAGTGGGATCAGAGCATTACCGTCAAAGCCAATGAGAGCGCTCTAACAGTGGAAGGCGCATGACCCTCCAATTAGCTCCTCTGATCCTGTCTCCCCAAAAAAGCGATCCTGTCTGGTACGGACCAGGCAGGGGCACTAGGTATAAAAGGACGCACTCTCATACTAGCGAGGTAAGCTCCCCAACCGATCTAGAAAGAACAAACACAAACCCTAAAGCCATCCTAACTTGACCGTCGGAGCGTTCTCCCGGGAACTCCTCCCGGGAAGGGGCTGATGGCCCTTGTTCTTTGTGATCTTGCAGATACATCCAGGCAACCAAGAAGGTCCCATCCCAGAGTCAGAAGCGAGGTCTCATCAAGAGCAAGGTTCCATCAGACACAAAGTGAAGATAATGGGAATGGGTAATCGGGTTGAATGATTTGATGAAATTAATAAACTTAATTATTGTGGGTTGAAAACCATATGTGCTCACTAGGTTCCCAAGCTTGACCCGCTCAGTTTCATGTATTACATATAGTGGCAAAAGAGCATAAGAGTGTTGATATGATGAGAGATCTATGGATTATAGGCCATTAGAATAATAGATGTTGTAAGGCATGTAGTATTTATGTTTATGCTTATGTACTTGATTGACAATGACATCCCAACATTTTTAATATAATGAAAACCCATTCCCTTAGGAATACTTTGATAATTTACTTATCATATTTTTGAGAACAAATTCCGCAACATATCTCTTTAAAAGGATAGTACGATTTCAAATAAAAAATAAACAAATCGGTCTTTTCTAGCCGCGAAATTGGGGATGTCACACATGATGTGCGTTTTCATGGATTAGCATACTTTTTGCGTTTTTCCTAAAGTAACTAGAGTGAGATTTTTTAAAAAGGTTCTAGCACGTTTATATAATTATACTTTCAATGAGATTTTGTCATTTCAAATGTCTTGGGCTAACGGCCCTCCACCATAGAACAGAGCGTTGGGTAAAAGTGAGCACCCAATATCAATCATTTTATAGGCCGCTTCCTTATATGCCACTTATAATGTTGATTTTTGAATGACGCGTACTAGCAAATTGACTGACTTGTCTTATTCATATAATATATTAAACTTTTAATAGTATATATAAGGTGTATTTTAAAACTTTTCAAAATACAGGGTTTAAATATTAACTATCTAAATTAAACTTTTTTTGTTAATTAATATGAAACCAATTGTGATTTATATTTATCTTTTTTAACCAATTAATTAAATTAATTAAATTATCTAGGGATTAAATAAATATTTGAATTATTTTTATTAATAGAATAATTAAGGAAACAAGGTAAAACCCTAAAGTAACTCCCAAAATTTGAAAATAGAGAGAATGAGGCTAGGGTTTCAAGAAACCATAGCAAAATCGAAAATATGAGGCTATTAGGGTTTAATTTCTAGAAACCCTAATTTTGATCTATTCACTATTATGCATAATCAAATAGAAAACTATGGCTTTGATACCACTGATATGTTTTATAGGATATAATTAAAACTTGTAGTAGAAAAATGTAATCCTTAAGTTTACATGCAACCTATTTGGATCTAAGTTTTATATATTGATAGCAATAACCTATGAACATCAAGAAACCTAAGAGAACTCTATAATAATCGAAATTCACATAGATTTTTGGTTTACGTACCTCTTGATAATTGTAGCAAATAATCACACCAATATCCTTCTGGAAAAACCTTGGAAACAAGTACCAGAAATCTAATGTGTCTAATGGCTTACACCTAAAACCCTAAAGACCCTAGAATGAAGAGGAGAAAAAATAGGGGATATAAGTTTCGTTCCTATGCTTCTTAGGAAGGTTATGAATGAAAATTGACGACCTTGGGGTTCTATATAGTTTAGGTAAGTTGCAAGCAAAGAAGAATCTGACTTGATTAAATAATAGATTTAATCCTAATTCAATTCCTTTTCTTTTATGCAACCATGAGGTTTCCAAAAACCATAGAGGAGAGGTTTCTAAAATTATTTCTTTTGTTCAATTATTGAACAATTACAACTCAACTTTTACATCTTTAATTAATTCCAATTAATACCAAATTAATTTCAGATACATTCCAGATTAATAATTAATTAATTCTAATTGATTCTTATTAATTTATTAAACATGTAAATTAACAAATCAATTATTTAACTATTTATCTTATGTTAATTTATTAATCACATAAAAATTAACATATCAATTATCTATTCTCAATTAATATATTAATCACATAATACATTACAAAATTCCTCTCTCACTCTCTCTCTTTCTCTCTCCTAATATTATTTTTAGCAATTTCTGGTTATGAGGACAACTCAAAAGGACTTTTCTTCTAATTTCAAGTTTATACCATTTTACTTATGAGCATAGACACCTTAATCCAACAAAGTCATGTTAGACGCAACATGTCTCAACTAAAGTGTGACATATCGCCGCAATCAATCCAAACACATATCTCAGGCATTGGGCCCTATTTAAAGGCACTAACTATTCGGGTTTCATTTGTTATCTGCCTCCACCCTATAGAAAATCTCGGAAGCTTAAACCCTATCCCCTTCCTTGATTCATGTACTTATTGTGCCTTGAAGAAGAAGAAGAAGAAGAAGAAGAAGAAGAAGAAAGGCGTATTTGGTGAAAAGAAGCAAGATCTAGTTAGGTTTTAACCTTCTTGTCACTTCATATTACTTTGTAAGTAATAAATCTTCAACCTTATGAGTTTTCTCCATAGATATAGAACTTAGTATTGTTTTGGAACATTTTTGTTCTAGTTGGTCCCTTTTCTTTTGGAGTTTGGAAAACTCTAGGCTTTTGAGATGTTGAATGGTTTCTATGGACTTATAGGTATGAAAAGAGAGCATGCATGAGCACTCTTTGAACCATGCAACAAGTTTTTAGCCTTTTCGGCTCATTAAAGATCTAGGGTTAGTGTCTGAGTTGTTAGAGGCTTGTATGTGTATAAATTTGGAAACTTTATCCATTAAGAACCTCATTAGATGGTTTCTGGAAAGTTACAGGCTCTGACCTAACTGATTAAGTAGTTAATAAAGAAATAGGTTTACATAGTATCCGCGACGCGTCTATCATTGGACGTGATGTGGTTTATATCGTCACGGATTTTTACTTTAGTGGACACGACACATCCATCTATGGGTGCTACACGTCAGTGCGTTGACTGTTAACTTTGATTTTGAACATTCACCGGTGACCTTTTGACCGGTTTAACTTTTGGTCAAGTTTTGATGGATATGAGTTAAAGATTGAGGTTTTACCTCTGTTTGGGTATTAGGTGGTTTGTGCTAGCTGTTTCTTCAACAAAGACTTAAAAATTATGTTACTAGCTTCAGGTGACTTTTCTTACTATACTATGTGTTACATTATATGTCTTTTGTGTGGTAGGATGTTTGTGTACTATTATTTTATAAATGTGGGATTATATTATAATTGTCTTTTGTTACGATAATTAGTATGTAGGTGTTAGGGATGATAACTGGAAGCCTTCAAGTTAATTGGGATGATGGTTTTGTACCTACATATCCACAGAGTGTTGGTTATTACATCCCAACAAAGGATGATGGTTGGAAACCTTAAGTTAGATGGGATGGTGTGTGTCTACATATAAGCCCATTAAGGTGTTAGCTATGAACCTACATTCCCGAGCAAAATGATAGTTGGAATCTTGTAGGTCAGATCGGATGATAGTTGTGTACCTACAAGCCTACTAAGGTGTTGGTTATGAGCTTTATGCTTCCAATTTAAAGTTAAATGTTTTGCAGGTTGTTTCGGTGAGAAAAAAAAGGGCGCGACATGACTGTACTCCCATCGATGTTTGGATTTTTTGAGGGTTCTGGTGCTTTTATGATATGACTCTAATTTGATACTATGTTTTATGATATTTGACCAAATTGATTTCTATGTACTTTTGAAAAGATCGATTGTTTCAGGGTTGTTTAATTATATTTTAAAAAGAAAAAGTTGGTTTAAAATTCGCGACATTACAAATAATGTCTAAAAACTTCACAAAACAAAAAGAACTTGGATTACAAGGGAATCTAGATGATATGGCTCTAACATACATGTGTTTGTGAAAATTAATTTTAAACATGTGTTTTTCATTTTTAAATGGGTATGGTTATCACCGTCAAAAAAATTTGAAAAAGCATACACATTTCCCTCTTTCAACAATGCCTCAAACTTCTGAATTAGAGTCTTCTTGATGGTAGCAAAGATACGCTTTCCATGGAATTATGATACACACAAACAAACGATAAAAAAAACTATACCAATACCTACAAAAGCAAGAAAAAACATAGCTGTGACATGTTAATACCTTCTTGTACATTAAGCTATGTCAATATTGTTAAGTTCAGATGGCTTCAAGTAAACATGTTGCTTCCATAAATGAACCCATCACTAATCAAAGATTTTGAGAACCCATCTCAAACACTACTACATATCCAATAATTATAAATGATAAACCAAATGTATTCTTTATACAAACAACAAACAACAATACTAAATTAGTATAAGCAGCAAGTTGAACAACCAAACTAGTTACAATGTCAGTTTGGAGACACAATGAATTTGACAACATGCGAACAACAAAAAACGACCACCGGAAGATCACAAGATACCATTAAATGGCCAAAATACAAGCCATAAGGCTGATGGGTGTGGTGCCACATTTGTCAGTGTCCACGTAGGCGCTACATCACACTTTCCACATTCTTACCAAAAGTTGTCATTTTGTAGGCACGGGTTGCCATACTTGTCATGCTACCTATTTTTTTTTAAATATACAAAATAAATCTTTCAAAAATAAGAATTTTTAAAAACAAAAAATTCATTAAACTTAAAATAAAAAAATAGAAATTCAAAATAAAAACAAACACACCAAAAAAAATAGAATTTGAAATTAAAAACATACAAACTAAAATTACAAAACCTAGATAGACCTAAAGAACATCTTCATCGGAAAATTGACCTTCCAAATCGTCGACCTGGTTCCGTGTTAAGATCGATGTGGTTGACGTTCCAAATATGCTCTGTTAAGTCCTTACGAAGAACATGACGCGTCTCAACATCATTAACTAATGCCCTCCTCAACATGTACTCCACGCTTCCAACCTCAAAAGTTGGTGTCGGTGGAATGGTCTCGTTTTCGTTATACTCACATATTGCATTTCCTAAATCTTCGAGAATCATATTATGCAATATGATACAAGTATACATCACTTCGCTCATTTTCTTCTCCTCCATATACGGCGCATGATATTTAAGAATATGCGAACGTTTTTTCAAAGCTCAAAATGCTCGTTCAACATCCTTTCTCACCAGCTCTTGAGCTCTCTTAAACTTCAACCTTTTTCGATCATTTCAACAAGACGATGACTTCACAAAACAAGCACGCTCCGGATGGATCCCATTTACCAGAGAATACACGTTCCTATACGATGTTCCAACTACATGAAAATAAGAGTCTGGTGCAGTCTCGTTATACATGTCGTCAAGTAACGAAGACATTTTAATAACATTGATGTCATAAGGGAGCCAGATGAGCCAAAGAATGCATGGCATATCCACATATCCTGTGACGCAATCGCTTCAAGTGTAACTGTTGGATAACCATGATCGCCTCAGGTGTATTACCCTTTATCGGCATTCGGACAACAAGTGGAGGCAATCTAGGTTTTCTAAAATTCTAAAAAAGTCGTGCACGTTTGAGTGATGAACATACAATTGTTGGATGTCACTACAAGTAGGTTTGCACATATATCGTGGACCATATAATCTCATGACATACTTGCAAAATTTGTGAAGGTTAGTTCCTGCAGCACGTCCGGACATCCTAAGGTTCTCCTCTAGTGCATCGGGGCAAGTGGCATATGCTAATTGACGAAGTGCGGCGGTGCATTTTTGTATAGGATTAAAACCAGTTGTACCTCTAGCATCTCGATGTTGTTGAAAAAATAGACACATTGTCGTGACGTCGTTGACTTTACACAAAAACAGAGATTTGTGCATACGGAACCGATGATGAAAATATTATACTATAAAGTTGGCGTCATCCACAAAATAATCTTGCATGAGTCAATCATTGGCCGCCTCACGAAATCTTTGTATGTATCTTCTCTTCCTCCGGCGAGCATTCTCATCATTTTCTTCCTGTAGTCGTTCGATCAGCTGCTCCGCCTCCTGAATAATCTTTATAGACATTTCAAACAAGGCATCAAACATGCTTGATGAAGATGACGAAGAAGACATTTTGAGAGAGTATATTTGAGTTGTAAGTTGATGTTACAAGTTAAAATATGTTGAAGTTGTAGTATTTATAGAAGATTTTTTTAAAAAAAAGGAAAAAAAGGAAAAAAAAAATTAAATGGAAATAGCCGTTGCCAGCTACCCCTAACTTCCCGATGGTCATCAATACTCGGCATATATAAACCTTGATGCTGATCCAAGCTCTGCACGTCGAAGGGTCGGCCCGGTGTGCGTTGGTCGCTAAGGTTGCTGAGCCCACACCCACGAGCCTAATAACCACAACCAACCGAAGAATCACCACAACCGAACAAGACTGCAAACAAAGGTGCGTCAGAAGATGTTATATTCATAAATAGAGCTCTGTCAGGACCCGCCATTGGCCTAGAATCTTCTTAAATTATATGGTATATATATTATGTATGTATCACTTGCCTTCGGTAAGGTGATAAATTCCAAATATACGAACAGTCGGCGGCTATATAACCAAACGTGGTTCAGAAAATCTTTCAACCACTAAACATGCAATTCCAACGAGATTCTTAAATCCATTATTAGCGTTAGCGTTGTTATAATGAATCGCAGATTAGGGATTCAACTTCTGTATGATAATCTAAGTGTTAAATATTTCATTTCTTGAGACTTTTCTAGCCAAACAAACTAGAAAACAACTTGCTAGCACGTTGTCATCGAATTTCGTGGGATTTCATTCATACACAGTAAAATACTGTTGTACTAATACGTTCATCTTAAAAATATTTCTTAATCTTATTAGCAACCGTTCAATATCTTAACAAGTCACTAAATGTGCCGGTCAAAATAAAATAAAAAAACAAGTCACTGAATGTAAAATTTTCGTATTAGCTTGTTACTAATGTTATCATCGATCATTTACTTTCAGTTCTGTCAATTTTCTATATCACTATATGAGAAATGTTTTTTTACTTGAGGGAATATATGTATGTTAGGATGAACTTGGATTGATATATAGTATTAAGAAAATGTAATCAATTACGTTGACTTACGAATGTCAACCTTCGTGAGGGCCACAAAGGGCAACCACTGCGGACATTATGTCGTTAGTGTTTGGGTGCTATAAATAGCTCGTGAATTAGTGAAGTCGATAAGCAGCACTTGTACAAAAAGTTCACAACTTCAAAGTCACCATGGCTTCACTTCATCATCCACCAAGGTTTTTCTTCATCCTTAGCATCATCACACTTGCCTTCTCCTGGTTTGTGAAACCTAGCGAAGCTGTCTACCATGGCTACGTACCGAGTCCATGGACCCTTGCCCATGCGACATTTTATGGGGATGAGAGTGCATCTGAAACCATGGGTAAATATCATGGCTTAAAGCTAGTATCTTCTAGCTATCATATACCCGTTTTACTATCAAGTGAATATAACATTTTTGGATATATATATTTCAGGTGGTGCTTGTGGATATGGAAACTTGATAACTAATGGATACGGAACGGATACAGCTGCTTTGAGCACAACCATCTTTAGCGAAGGTTACGCCTGTGGTCAGTGTTACCAAATTCGGTGTGTCCAATCTCCATGGTGCTACAAAGGATACACCACCGTTACTGCCACCAACCTCTGCCCGCCTAACTGGTCTCAGGATTCAAACAACGGAGGATGGTGTAATCCTCCCAGAACCCACTTCGACATGGCCAAGCCTGCGTTCATGAAAATTGCTCAGTGGAAGGCAGGCATTGTCCCTGTCATGTACCGCAGGTGAATTTCTGTTCCCATACTAGCAAGCATCAAGCTTTTTCTACTTTATAACTTTTGATGCACAAAGATGAACAAATTAACTTAATTTGATATCTATTCTACGGGCAATCTAATTACATTTTTTGTGCTTAATTTAGGGTACCATGCAATGCTATTAGGAAAGGAGGCATCAGATTCTCTTTTCAAGGGAATGGGTATTGGCTGTTGGTGTATGTGATGAATGTTGCTGGTGCTGGAGATATCAAACAGATGTGGGTGAAAGGGACAAAGACAGGTTGGATCAGCATGAGCCATAACTGGGGTGCTTCATACCAAGCCTTTGCAACTCTTAAGGGTCAAGCCCTCTCCTTCAGATTAACTTCATACACCACCAAACAGACTATCACTGCCTACAATGTCGCCCCTGCAAACTGGAACTTAGGGTTGACATATCGAGGCAACGTTAACTTCCATTGATCTACTGGAAGTGTTTAATTTACAGTATTCAAACACCTCTTAATGCTCTGTCTCTTCAAACGCATGTGAAACCGTTTGTGTTTTTCAAATTGTAATTTCCGTCCATCCCATTAAATTTAAAACATTCTAATGGGTTAGAGATGGATTTAACCTAGCTGTGTATTTTAACTAGTATAAATATCCAACCGTTGCTACGTTCCTTTATTTAATTTTATATATACCAAAAGAAAAGTAAAAAAGAAAACCATAATTTTAAGTAAAATTAATTAAGAGTAAATGACACGAATTTTTGTTTGGTCGATTACCTCATTTTGGAAGTTTTGAAGGGGTACTCTAGTCACATTTTTGCCACCTCATTTATTAATGCCACATACATAGTTGTGGAACCCACTTTCCTTGACCCATGACCCATATATAGTGATTCAATCCTCCCAAATAAATAAATGAAAATCATTTTGACACATGTCATTCTCTCATTAACTTGGACACATGTCATTTTTTGGTATTTTTGATTAAATGTTTATTCTATTTGTCATTCTCTTATTTTTTTTTATCTTTTTTTAATTAACATATCATATTTACACCTCAATTAATAATTGCCTTAATTGAAAATAACTAATAAATTACAATATTAGTACCCCATATAGTATTTAATATGTTTCTTTTTAAATTCAAATTTTAAATTTTAAATTTTAAATTTAAATAAATTTTTGTTTAAACTTTTATATTTAATTTTTATTATATCTAACCCGTATAACATACGGGTATCACACCTAGTAGGTGAATGTATAGAACTCGTAAAGGATGAAAAAACAATGACCTATATGTGAGAATAATTTCCCGTGAATATTATTAAAGAATTGATGCAAATATATACACAATTACAACATGAATAAAAGGAAACAGAATAACTAATTTACATAAGAGATTTATGCTTATTTATTCCTAATACCCCCCCCCCCAAGCGAATGGGTGGTGGATTAACACGTAATTGATCTCAGAACCGTTCAAACAATGGTCTGGGCAATGGCTTGGTGAATATATCAGCAACCTGAAGCTTGGTTGGAACAAATTTGGTGTGTAGTTTTCCTGCCAAAACAAGTTCTCGAATGAATTGATGATCAATGTCAATATGCTTGGCCCTTTTATGTGCAACAGGATTTTGACTCAAGAAAATAGCACTTAAGTTGTCACAAAGGAGTGTAGGGCGCTCAGAAGGAAGAGCATTAAGATCACGTAAAAGATGAGTAATCCAGATAAGTTTAGCAGCAGTGTTGGCTATAGCCCAATATTCAGACTCACAACTTGAGCGAGACACAGTTGGTTGCTTCTTTGCACTCCATGAAACTAGATTGCCACCAAAAAAGATAGAGTAGCCATAAGTAGAACGTCTAGTCTCAATACAACGTGCCCAGTCAGCATCAGAATAACCAATAAGCATAGACTTGGTGGGGTGTAAGAAAGTGAGCCCATGATGAAGAGTGCCTTTAACATAACGCAAGATTCTTTTGACAAGAGAAAAATGGTGATCCGTAGGGGCATGAAGGAACCGACTGGCTTGATTGACTGCATAGGATAGATCAGGCCTAGTAATAGTCAAGTATTGAAGAGCACCAACATAGGACCGATACAAAGTAGCATCATGAAAAGGAGTACCATCAGTAGTAAAAACATCATTTGTGGAAAGAGGTGTGCCAACGGGTTTAGAATCAAGGAGACCTGCCCTTGACAAAATATCATGCGCATACTTACTTTGAGTGAGACACAAACCTTCAGCAGTATAAGTAACCTCTAGACCAAGAAAGTAGGTAAGCTTCCTTAAGTCTTTAATAGCAAACTCACGTTTGAGGGAAGATACAAAACGAGCAACTGAAGGTTCATGATTACCAGTCAAAATTATGTCATCAACATAGACCAGAAGATACAAAAGACATGAGCCTTGATGAAAAATAAAAAGGTCTTGTTTTTCTATCAGAATCTTACTTATTCGATTTCTAAAGCTAACAATCTTCGGTGTTCAATTCCGACTTTGAAGGAACTAAGCTCTCTTATGGCACCATCAGATTCGAGCCGATGCGTCGATCCTCCTGTCGACTGTAAAGTGTAAACGCATATGTATTTTACGTTACCTAGATGAAGATCTCTTTATAAGCTCGATCGAATGAAGATATTCTTCACATCAGTCTTAGTAGGCGATGATTTTTCACTACCTTCTGCGGATTCATCTTAACGAGGATCCAAATCTTTGTCACATAATCATCACTACCTTCTGCGGATTGACTACATGCTACAAAATCATCACTTATGTTGTTGTCGCCCCTATTAACATATGTCACTTCTATTGGTTTCGTCGCTATTTCTAATTAATTTTTTTATAATAAAAAATTATTGAGTGCAACATTAATATATGATCATCTTGGTTATCTTGCATGGAATTCATCCGTGTTTTGCATATGTTTCTTAAAAAAGTTCAAGATATCAAAATACATACCAAACAAAAGAAATGGCAAACACAAATTCAAGAAACAAAAATTATTGCCATCAACTTAGTGAGTTTATATCCGTTTTAATATCTTAAAGAATCCACAAAAATTATTAACCTTAACGTTACAATTAAAAAATCAATTTCCTTAACTCTTTCACTTTCTCTTTCTCTATCACTCTCTATCTCTTTGTTTCATAGATGTAAAACCAGGGAAGGTGTTGCTTGAAGATTGTAAGATCTTTTATGTCTAAGAGTTATTATAAAATTATTTTGTTAATAATATATGATTTTATAGGGTCACACCATATAACATGTTATGACTAACTTATTATTTATTAGTATAATTTGATTATTAATAAATATCAGCACAAGTATTTAATTAGGAAAATATTATTTTATAAAAATAATGTATACCAATATATTAAGAATTACTATTTCTTGGAAATAATAATAACCAGAACAAATCTAATTATATATATATATATATATATATATATATATATATATATATATATATATATATATATGTTATGGTATCTTTATTAGTATTGTGTACAACGTCTTGGTCACTTAGAATAACTAATTGATTACATAACCATCTAGTTACTTAAAATAAAGATCATTTTATTTTTGTCTCCTTTGACCTGTATGAAAGATGGTGTTAGATATGTCTTTTGCTTTGTTTATTACATCATGTCATGTTTGTAAGAAAGCTCTATGCTTCAGTTATTTTATTTCCTCCTTTTGTACTAAGTGTTGGTATAAAAGAAAGGTGTAGCATTCCAAAAATACAAATAATATTTTGTTTTTAAATTAATTTAATTCATAAGAAACTGATATCAAAATTGTCGAAAGAATACGATTGTAACATGTTGTCAGAGTACAAATTCCCAAAATCACTAAGTGCAAAAAATCATGGAGTTATGTGGTGCGATCAGGCCGAGCCCTTCCCCTTCATTCTATAAATACCTAAAAACATAAACTGAAAACTATAAGCACAAATCTTAGTGAGTTCCCCCAAAATACCATATACTAAACAAACATACTGCCAGTCATATTTGGCTGCTTGCCTACCCCTTCGGTATATTTCAACCGTATACTGTCAAGCACATTTGGGTGCTTTCCTACCTCTTCGGTCTATTTCAACCGAATATGATCAAGCATATCCGCGAGTTTGCAATCCCATTAGGTCTATTTCAACCAGATACCGGGTCTATTTCACCCCTACTACTACCACATAAGATCATAACAGAAATCATAGAGTCATCAAGAAAATACATGCATAACTGATAATTGTTATAAAGACAACCATCACATTACATCATAAACTAGTGGATCGGCCTTGGTGCCTTTGACCCACGGATATTGCGAAGGAAGAATCTGTGGGTATCAAATTGCACTCAATAGACAAATCGCAAACTCCTCTCCCTATCATACAAACATAACATCCTAATTAGAAATTAGGTCACATTCTAAGCTGAAAGTCTAAAACCTTATTTCTTAACTTAAGGCAAAAGGGCTCCTTTAGCTTTGCTTTAGTAAGCCACCTTTCCTCCATGACCCAAAGCCATAAAAACCCAAAAAGGCATCCAAGTTCACTATAGGGTCTCTAAGGCCCAATATCACCTAAGAACACCTAACTTGGCCTAAGGCCCAAAAATGACCTGCTACTATCAGGTGGGCTCGAGGCCCAAATCACACAAGTCCAAAGCTCAATACCAAACAATCCCAAAGTATAATAATCTCACTAACCACGTACGCGCGACGTACTTGGCTTGTACGCCCATCGTACGCTGGTGTTGACCTAGAGTTGGGGTGTTGACCCGTACGCGCAACGTACACTAGAGTTTGCATGACGTACTAGTCTGCCAACCCAAAAACACTTCCATGACGTAATCCATTAAGTCCTAACATCCAAAACTTAGATCCAAGTCCCTAATAACGTCTTAAGCCATAAAGCTGCAAACTTTATGCTTGAGCATTCAAGGATGGGGCTCAAATCATGAATTAAGTCCATTTACTCTCTTGGATGGCTACTAACACTTGCATGGTTGAGGCTTAACCATCAAGATAAGATTTTTATGACTAAAAAAACTTCCAAGAGTCCAAAAGGACATCTCATAAGGTCTGAAGTTGCTCATACTCCAAGTATCCAAACTATGGGACCAAAAGATACCATTTTCTAACCTAAACCTAGATTTAAGATTATAATGATAAAGGTTCAAACTTTATACCTTGATTAGGCTAGAATGTTGCCAAAATTCTTGATCTACAAGCTCTTTCCACGTCCTTGCTTCTTCCTAAGCTTCATTCTCCTTCAAAGTCACTAAAGAACACCACAAACACTCAAGAAAGCTCATAAATGCTCTCATGGTGGCTTAGGGTTCGAGATATGCATTAAAAGAGAAATAGATACTAAATAGGTAAGGGACTTGAGGGACTTGAGGTCCTTAAATAGGGAGTTAAACCTAAAAAATAGGGTTTGCCCCTGTGTTGGTTACACCCAACGTACACATGGGTACCCCCAGCGTATGCTGAGGATTCCCCGATGGAGTGCATGCAACAAGTATGCTATGCGTACATAATGTACGCCCATAGTACTCACCATCCTTCCACCACCTTAACTTGACTTGAAAATATACTATGTCAGAAACAGCATACCTGGCAACTCGGGTGCTACAATTCTCCCCCACTTTGATCAGATTTCGTCCTCGAAGTCCGCTGCCGAAAATAACTCTAGATAATGCTCTCTCATCTCGTCCTCCGACTCCGACGTCCATTCTGAGCCCTTGCGGTGCTGCTACGACACTCTAACCAACTCCACAACCTTTTTCCACAAGGTTTTTGTCTTACTGTCGAGGATCGCTATAGGTCTCTCAATGTAGTTCAAGCGGTCATCCACATGAATGTCCTCTAATAGAATCACTACGGAAGGGTCAGCCAAACATTTCCGTAACTACGAGACATGAAGAGTACTGTGAATCTAAATGAGTTCATCCGGAAGATCCATTCGATATGCCACCCTGCCCACCCGGGCTATAACCTTGAAAGGACCGATATACTTGGGGCCCAGCTTGCCCCGCTTCGTGAATTGAATGACACCTTTCCAAGGTGACACCTTTAGGAGAACCATATCCCTAACCAGAAACTCCAAGTCTGGTCGGCGCTTGTAGGCATAGATTTTTTTTCTGACTCTGAGCTGTCTAAAGTTTCCTACGAACCTACTGAATCAACTCGGTAATATTGAGTACCACATCGGTACTCCTCATGACTCGCTGACCGACCTCGCCCCAGCATATCGGGGTCCTGCATTTCCTCCTATAGAGCATCTCAAAAGGAGGTTGATTGATGTTGGTGTGGTAGTTATTGTTATATGAAAATTTCGTTAACGGAAGATATGTATCCCAACTACCACTAAAATCCAGATCATATGCCCAACACATTTCCTCCAATGTTTAAATGTTCGGCTCGCTTTGACCATCCTTCTATAGGTCAAAGGTCGTGCTGAAATGCAGAGGAGTTCCCTACTCATTGTGGAATCTCTTCCAAAATCTAGGATTAAACCGGACGTCCCTGTCAGAAACCACAGAAATCGGTACCCCATGCCATGCCACCACCTCCTTAATGTATACCTCAGCTAACTTCTCCGCAAAGATACTATCCTGGGATCGGGATAAAATGTGCGCTCTTGGTCAATCGATCCATGATGACCCAAATTGAATCCACACCGTGCGTATTCCTAGGCAACTTCGTAACGAAATCCATGGTTATATCCTCCCATTTCCAAACGGGAATATCCAGTGGCCGCATCTTGCCGTGAAGTCGTCGATGCTCGTCCTTGACTTTTTTGCAAATCAAGTACCTCTCCATGTACCAAGCTACATCCCATTTCATGCAGGGCCACCAATAGTTAGGACGAAGGTCCCTATACATCTTCGTCGCCCCAGGATGATTGTGGAATCTTGAATTTTGCGCCTCCTCCGTTAGGACCTAACACACACCACCCTGATATGGAACCCACACTCTCTGATGGAGATTCAGTAAACCTCGACTATCATAGTCGAAGGAAGCCACCTGACCCACAACGTGCTCGCTCTTTTGGTTCTCTTCCTTCATATCATCGATATGTGCATATCGAATCTGCTCCATAAACACAGTAATTGTTGTCATCCTCAGACAAATATCCTTGATTGGAGTCGCGACCGCTTTGTCGTAAAGAGCATTGGCCAACATATTGTCCTTCCCCAAATGGTAAAGGATCTCACAATCAAAATCCTTTAACACATCTAACCACCAATGTTGCATCATATTCAGATTCGGTTGATCCATCAAGTACCTCAGGCTCTTGTGATCCTTGTAAATAGTACAATGTACCCCATAGAGGTAATGTCTCCAAATCTTGAGAGCATAAACCATTTCACCTAGCTCCAAATTGTGTGTCGGATAGTTCGCCTCATTAGGCTTCAGCTGTCTCGAGGTGTAAGCGATCATGCAGCCCCTCTACATCAGAACTGCACCCAAAACCGTGAGCGATGCATCACAATAAACCACAAAATTATCAACACCCTCTGGCAGGGTCAAAATCAGCGCCTGAAATAATCTGTATCTTAGGGTCTCAAAAACTGCATGTTGCTCAGGCCCCTAACGAAAGTGAAAGTCTTCTTCGTCAGTCGGGTCCGGGGAACCGCTATCTTGGATAAATCCTGAATAAATATCTAGTAATAACTCGCCAACCCAAGGAAACTCCGAATCTAAGATGGTGAACTCGGAACTTCCCACCTCATCACGGCCTCCACCTTGGTCGAATCAACCAGAATACCATTCTGGTTGACAAGGTGCCCTAGAAACTACACCTCATGCAACCACAACTCACACTTGGAGAACTTCGCATACAGTCTCTACCTCCTCAAGGCCATGTTCTGCACATCATCCTCTCTGACCCTCATCTGATGATAACCCGAATGTAGATAAATCTTGAAAAACGAAGACGCACACTGAAGCTCATTAAACAAGTAATTAATTCTTGGGAGTAGATAACGGTTCTTCACTGTTAGCTTATTTAGCTCCCAGAAGTCAATACACATACGATATGATCCATCCTTCTTCTTCACATATAAGATCGGAGCACCCCACGGTGAACTACTCGGTTGGATAAATCCCTTGTTTAACAGCTCCTGCAGCTGTGTAGACAACTCCAGAATCTCTGGTGGAGCTACCCGATATGGTGCCTTAGCTATCAGAGCCGCACCAATAACCAAATCAATTCAGAACTCCACCTGCCTCTCTGTAGGCACCCAAGGCAAATCCTCCTAAAAAACATCTAGGTACTCTTGCAAAACAAGCACATCATCAACTGCCAACTTACCCTTCTCCTGGGTATCCATAACATAGGCGTTGAACCCAAAACAACCCTGGTGAAGATAACGTCTGGCCCTAGCGGCTGAGCATAGGACCGGCCTGCATTGAGCGCCCTCTCCATGGACCATGAACTCTCCCCCAATTGGGGTCCAAACATGTACCATCTGTCGTTCGCAATCAGTCAACGCCCTATTGGGGCTCAGCCAATCCATCCCCACTATCACCTTGTTCCGGCGTAAAGGATTAGGAACCAAATCGATTGGATACCACTCGCTAAACATCTCTAGAACACAGTCCTGATGAACCCTAGATACCCGGACGGATCAGTCATTCGCAATCTTGACCTCTAATGGATGATCCAGCTCGATCGGAGCTCCAACAAACCTCTTGTTGACTGTAAGGGACACGAAAGATCGGGTAGTCCCCGAATCAAATAATACCAATGTAGGGATACAATTCACAAGGAACGATCCTAAAACAAAACACATAAAAATATAAGCAACAAAATCAACATAAATATAGAGTTAAGGAGAAGATACATACCCGTAACCACACCTAGTGCAGCTCGTGCCTCCTTGACGGTCAGCTGAAAGGCCCGACTCCTCACCACATGAGCATCTGCCTTGACCTGGAGGCCATTTGTGATATGTAGGATCAATGGAGTTAGTGCTACCACTGGTCCACCTGATGCTAGACTTGGGAACTTGGATTTTTGTCGCCACTATGATTGTAATGAAAGCAAATCATATATGATGTCTGTGAGGTGGTGATAGAAGCAATACAATCCTTGATAAAGTGCCCTGTCTTGCCGCACTTTTAGCAGCCCGAACCACCCGCTCTACAAACCTCGTCATGCGACCTGCCACATTCGCCACAATGGCTCCGACCCTACTGGCCTTTTGACTTAGAGTCGAAACCCTTGGGTTTCTTCGCTGAAACCCCGACTGTCTGCCCAGGTTTTTCCTTCCTCTTCCCTTAGTGCTCCAAATCAATCGCTCTCTCCCACGCCCTAGATATCATATCATCTAGAGTTTGGATGGCAGAAAAACTAACGAACTCCCCGATGTCAAATCTCAGCATATCATGGTATTAGGTATTCCAAATCTCTTCATCAGTTGCATACCGGGGTACCAATAATGACCTCTCTCTGAACTTGGCAGTGATTCCGCAACAGTATCAATCAACTGTCTCATATCAATAAACTCCCTAGCTAGTTGTTGCACCTCAACAGCCGGTGCACTCTCTACTCGAAACCTGGTCACACAATCTGGGTAGGTAATAGCCTCAATGTTCGGGGCTCCAAAAGCATAGCCAACCTCCTCCCACCAATCCCAGGCTCGCTCCCTCAAACATTTGGCAGTGAACCTAACCTTTGACCCCTCAGGGCAAAAGCTCATCATCTGAGCTTACTCAATGTCAGCTATCCAACACCTGGCTGCGATGGGGTCCTTCACCCCAAAGAAATCTGGTGCCCCACATCCCCTAAAATCCATGAAGGAGAGTGCATGGGCTTCCGATTGGCTAGCGTCCATATCATCCCTGAAGATCCGAATGCGATCCTTCATCAACTCCATGATACCCTCCTTGATCGACTCGAACATCACAAGGTTCACATCACGGATGCATCTTATAATATCAAATGTAATGAGCTCTCATAAGCCCTTATCAATTGGTTTCAGAGCCCATACCCGAACCAAATCCAGATCTTAAACCTCCTGCTCCTGGACATGTCATCACCATACTGAAACATAACCACATAAACAATTGGCATACATACGAGAAGGTTTAGACTCTCGAGTTCCGTAGATTCATCATGGTATTCTTGGCATCGGGTATAAATCTTGTGCTTTTAGTAGTACGGGCCCAATACTACCTTCCACACCTATTTATACCCTCCTCAAGGACTATCCCGACTCCTCCAAGTCACTCTTATCAACTAACACATTCTCATACTATAAGATGTCCTACACACCAAACATCTCATAGGGACTCCATAAGACTCCCTTCCACCCCTATCTACTATCAAATGTAGAAGGAACTTCTATAAGTACTACCTAACTACCGAACACATTCATCCACTAGTTAGTTAGTACCAAATAGAAATTCCTAAAGCATAAAGCATGCAACATTCGAGTATCAGGCAATTCAATTCAAAACATACCCCATACAGGCTACCCTAACAAGTAACTGATCTAATACTAGCATGAAAATCTAAAAGCTCATACATATAGGCATATAAAGGTATCTCTCCTAGCATTCTATCATGCAATTCTGAGCAGACCCTTAGCCCTTAATCTAGCATGCCATTTACATATGATAGCATATAACTTGTATGGGTATTTTGGGAAAACTTACTTAAGAGCGGTCGATTGCACGCATCACACCCCCTTGCCTTTTTATTAAAATCTTTAGATTAAAATGTTTCTTTTATGAAAAACTTACCAAACACTCAATTTGAGTCGATGCACGCCTGCGAAGGAAGAATAACCTCAGATTGTGGGTAACAAATCGAATTTAACGGATAACTCGTGAACTCCTCCCAATATCACACAAGCATAAAATCCTAATTAGAAATTAGGACACATTCTAACTCGAAAGTCCAAAACCCTAATTCTTGACTTAAGGTAAAAGGGTTCCTTTACCTTTTCCTTATTGGGTCTGCTTTCCTCCATGGCCCAACTCCATAAAAACCCAAAAAGGTATCCAAGTCCACTATAGGGCCTTTAAGGACCAATATGGCCCAAGAATACCTAACTTGGCCTAAGGCCAAACAATGAATAGGTCTAGTCAGGTGGGCCGGAGGCCCAACTCACACATGTCTAAAGCCCAACACCAAACAATCCCAAAATATTCTAACCCCACTGACCACGTACTGTAACACTCGCGTTTCTAGCTAAGCATTAGGATGATGATGTAGTAATTATAACATATTTTGAAGTAATAAAGAAAAATTATTTGAGTATTATGTGATTTATGTGCAACATATGTGTGTATAACGATATAATAAAATAATAATAAAAATATGCATAAAAATAGAATGAAATTTTGATCCAATATATTTAAATAAAGTTGAAGTAATCGTGAGAAGGATTCCAGAGATACAAAGAACGTTGAAATCCGACTTATAACGAAGAAGTTACAACCCGTCGAAGTTTCGCCACTAAACCGACACGACCCCGCGTATCGTAAAAAGTGATTTGTTGATATACTACTTGTTAACCTTAGAAATCTAAACGAAAGTCGTAGAATACATTAAACTGAGAACGTGCATATAGAGAATGTCCAAATCTGACTTCGTTTGAGGAAATTATGATTTGTTCTAAGATTCAACGTAGCAGTACACAGCCCGAAAATCGAATTTTAAATCGATCGATTTTTAACCACCACAACCTAAACAAGAATTAAATATCTCGTTATTAGGAGCTCAACAATATATAGATTGTTTACGCCTATTAAAATGTAACTTTAAAAATAAATTCAAAATTAAACGACAAAATCTAAACAAAAGTTATAGATCATGTCCCTAAATACGCGTGGATATAAAGAATGTTAAAAACATAGCTCGTATACGAAAGTTACGGATATTAGAAGATAATTAATTTTGGATTAAAACCTCAAAGTGACACGTGGCAAGATCTGGGCCACAACTTCTTCCCTACGGCCTTGCACGAGATGGGAACACCTGGCTTGAGTATGCCCAGCGTAACATGCGGTACGCCCAATGTACTAATTAAGTACACCCCACATACACACATTCCCTAGCCTATAAATAGAAGGCATTTTTCCCTCATTTCCTCACACCTTCTCAACCATTTTTCTCTTAAACACCCCAAACCCTCTAATCCTTTCCCTAGCACTTCCTAGGTGTTAGTAGTGAGTCCTTGAGCACCAGAAGGCACCGAGAAGAAGAGCTTTTGGCTCAGAAGTTCTGCCTACACATAGTCCGGTTCCTCGCTAAAACCCCTTGTATGTGAGTTATTCTTATCCTACTTTAAGTATAACTTATGTTTAAGCTCATTATCGTTATTATGAACCTATAAACAAGATTTATTAGTGATTAAAAGTTGTTACACTGATGGATCTACTTACGATGATGATGTCTAGGCTGTGATTTAGTGAGGTGTTTAGAATAGGATTTCCAAACATTATACTTCGTATACCAAACAGACCCTGCCTCCAATATGATCCTACCTGGTTGTTCTTTACTTGATGGATCATGAAAGTAGAATTTAAGTTAATGATGAATCTAGACGAATAATTAGTCGCAATAAATAATGAACTAAAAGTTAGTAATAATTTGTTGCGCAAATTACGAGTCGCCACTTTCACAAGTGAGTGCATAGTTACTTTCATCTTACACAGATATGAAGTATTTAATATAAATTACTTGCTATATGTGCCTATTATCTATTTTCCTGATATCTATGCTAGATGAACGATTTATACATGTTTTACTCGATTTAAACTGTATATGTATTTTATACTAATAATTATGTTAGGTAAAGATGGGTTGATGATATAGATGGTGATAGATGAAATAAATGATGATAGGCCTTTATGTTAGAGATGATCTATTCATCTAGCAGAGTATAGATGACGACCACAAACTATTCTAGATAGTCCAGTGGAACGCTGGCAGGCTCGCAACTTGTAGGTATTTGTGAACTACATGTTCACCAGGTGTATTCCAGCCCCCTTATGGTTGCCTTACTGACATATATATTTCTGAGGAATCCCCTAAGCATTATTGTCAATCTCGAAGATAATCCTTAGGCTAGGTCCCTTAAATTAGATGCTTTAGGGACAAAAAGTGAGGATAAAGAGAACGAGTAATCGGGTTTAATGATTTGATGAAATTAAAGAGCTTAATTATTGCGGGTTGAAAATCCTATGTGCTCACCAGACTCCAAAGCCTGACCCACTCAGTTTCTTGTATTATAGGTAGTGGCATAAGAGCACAGGTGTGATGATCGGATGAGACATCTATGGATTATAGGCCATTAGAATAATAGATGCCTGTAAGGCATGTACTATTTTTGTTTATGCTTATGTTTTGTATTAACGATGACATCCCAATGTTTTTAATATAATTAAAATACATTTCTTCGAAAATTCCTTGATAATGCCTTTATTATATTTCTGGGAGCAAATTGCACAATATTATTCTTCAAAAGGATACTCTGATTTTTAAATAAAGCATAAACAAATTGGTCTTTTGTGGCCGTGAAATTGGGGATGCTATTGGATAACGTGTCTAAGTCCATAACTATATTTGGAATGTACTTGACCCGATTTAGCATGGTCCATCTGGGATGCACTTCAACGGAACAATTTGGAATTTTGAGAAGAGGATATGTATGATTTATTAATATATTATAGGTTATAATATATTAATATATAGTTATATTATTTAATTAGTATTGATCAAAAATTAATTTTGTGATCAAAAGAGACAAATTAAATAAATGGGGATTGATTGTGTAAATCATTCATTCTTGTAAAGTGGGCTTATGATCCATGATTCTTTATGTTGGGCTAAACCAAGATGGTGACCCATGGATACTCCATGGAGGTTAAAACCCATGGAGCATAAGGACTGTAGAAAGTCATGCACATTAGGGTTTGCATGGTGTAACCCTAATCATGGCTCACTATATAAGTAACCCCCTAGCTATCAAATTCGGCACTAGTGAGTGTGTGCAAGAGTGTAGCCCTTTTTGTGAGCAAAGGAGTCCTCTTCCAAGTTTCCAAGTGTTAGTGGTGATTTGTGATTCCACTTGAGGCATTCATATTATCGGTGCTAAGCTCTTAAAGCTCCAAGCAACAAGCTACAACAAAAGGTATGTTATCTAACTTGTTTTATTACCCAAGTATCAAAGTTTTGTATGCTAGCTAGGGTAATACTTTGTAAAATGAAAGTTTGCATGTATAACAGAGAAAACATAGATCCAAGGTATTTAGGGTTGCATGTACACCTTAGGAGTGTTAGAATGCGCAAAACCCTTCAGTGGTATCAGAGCCAAGGCTTGTTTTCAATTATACTTGATGCTACTTGTTGTTTCAACTTGAAAAATCAAGTTTTATGCATTCTGACTGATGAACTCGCCGATTCTACTGATGGACTCGATGAGTCCTTGTAAAAAATGAGCTACTCGACGAGTCCAGTTCATGGACTCGCCGAGTTGGCTGGGCAGAGTGCAGAAAATCAATTTTTTGGCCACAAATAGATTGGGTTATTACCCCCAAACTGTTTTGAATCATAAAAATATGTTTTTTAAGATATACTAATGATGATGCTCATCCATTTGAAAGGTGATTGTCAAAATTTCATTTTTTGTATTAGTTTATATGATTAGCCTAATTACATGGAATTTGTTTGATTTGCATTATCTTGTTCATATGAGTTTAATCAAGAACTTGAACATGTTTGTTAGTTTAATTGATAATTTTGATGATTTTAATGGACTCCATAACTTGTCATCAAGTTATGGAATTCCAAAAGTTTTCCATTTAAATGAATCATTAAAGGCCATAGGTTATAGAAAAATGAAAAGTCTCATTTTAAAAGACCATTAAACTCATATGTTATGAAATTGAAAAGTTTTGAAGAGTTTCAAAACTTTCCCTCAAGTTTTGAAATTTGTAAAGTTACTCATTAAAACTTTAATTCCAAACCCTAGAATTTTAAAAGTTTAAAATTCAACCCTTATACTATAATAATATTATAAGTTTAATATATATATATATATATATATATATATATATATATATATATATATATATATATATAAGAACAACTCAGTCTTACCGTTAGTAGGCCTCATTCACGAAGCCGGTCTATAAAGGGGGAGGGGGGGGGTATAAGGTTACTGCCTATAAAATGGTGGTTTAATGGGTGTCCACTCTCACCTAACACTTCCTTGACTGGTGGATGGTCGTTAGCTGAACGGATAGGACAAAGACTATAATTCTCATTAAAAGTATAATGATAAATATTATGTAACCAAACCTTTTATAAATTCTCAATCTTAGTTACTTTATGAAAATGTGAAATTGATGCTAACCCATGAAATTACACTTTGCACCTTACCAATTGTTAGTGGAGCATGTGTGGTTAACCGGCACACTAAAATGGACTAGTAAGGGTGGAAAATGGTAGCTTAATGTTTGACATAGATCGATGGAGTGTGTGTGGTTAACCGGCACATCGATTAGGTGATACATGACATTAAGAGTACCAAGTATATTTGCACGGTTATTCACACCTTGTTTGTGATCCTCGGTATCCCAGTCACAAACTTGAAGGGCATAATCAAGATTTAAATATGCCATTGAAAAGTTCAATGAATCTCGAAAGAATCTAGGAATTTCAATTCATCTAAAACCTAATAAATTAATTTCGTTTTTCATGGTGTAAATTGGTAAATCGTCATTTGCCTACCTTCAACTATTTTGCAGCTTGGATTACGGCATCCCTCTTCCAAATTTTAAAATATTGTGTTGGGTCATAGCCTTAATATTTCATTTATAGGCTGCCCGTTGTTAGAAGAGTTTATATTCTTGACCGGTCATTCATTTATTATCCAGTCTACAGACAGTCACGCCTCTTGTCCTTACCTTGTTATTTTATTGTTTCGTATCATTTCTTTAGCATGTTTCCTGAGATATGGTTCCGATACTTGTGTACGATGTTATTCGAAATTATATTCATTCGTAACAAGGTGTGATGTCTTTAACGCCCATTTGGTGGTGGATAATGTAGGTTGTGGGGACCGAGTGTTCTGTTTGTGTTGGAGCCCAAGGCCATATCAATAAGTATCAGTTTGAGCCTTTATGAAGTTTGGGTTTATGTTAGAAAAGTTTTAAGGCAAGGGAAAGTTGATAGAAGTGTAGAGTTTCTCGTTTCCTTCCCGTGGATATAAAGAATCACGAAATCGAACTTAGAATGAAGAAATTATGGCCTTCAGAAGATTGGCGGTTCTTGACCCTAGCCAAGTACGTTGGGCGTACACTAAGAGTACGTCGGGCATACCGGCTCGACATCCGGATCACAGAGGCTTCAACATATGTTGGACGTAGGCATGAACTTGTTTAAGTTAGGCCTCGGGCCCACCTGATTGTAGGGTAGCAGGTTGTTTTTTGGGCTTAAGGCCATGTTGGGGGTTCTTGGGCTATATTGGGCCTTAGAGGGCTTGTAGTTGGCATTGATGCCTTTTTGGGCTTTTTATGGATTTAGGCCTTAGGGGGAGGGAGGCTCATTGAGGCAGGGGTAAAGAAGCCCTTTTTGCCTTAAATAAGGAATTAGGGTTTTGGACTTGAGTTCGTGATCATCACTTTAGAAGAAGAAGAGCAATCATATGAGAAAAAGAAGTCATTCGTTCATGAAGACCTTAAATTGATTTTTAAAGGAGGGATATATATCATTTATTATTTTGTCAATAATTATTATGTCATGTCATAATAGTTAAGCCAAATCATCATTTAATCTCTAAGAGTTAGTTACCGTGGGTAATATCTGAACAAAACATATAGTTTTTTGGTGTTTTTTTGTACAAAAAGATTACTTAGATGGTGTTTTTTGAACATGTCAAATTTGGACAATGTTTTTTGAACAATTTTGAAACATAGTTACACATTTGAGTCATTTATTATTACCATTTTTGTAAGTATTATTATTTTACCAAACAGATTTGTGATGGAAATTTCGTTAGTAAAAATTATATGTCGGTATAAGTGGTCAAACCTGACAAACGCTTTTTATCGGTATTTTACGGTATACTATTTCGTCGGAAACATCCAGAATAAGACGTAAATGGCCGTAAGAAAAACTCCGTTTTCTAGTAGTGTGTAGCTACTCCATGTCATTGTCGAAGGAAAAAGCTTATGAAGATGGGATTACCAGTTAATTTTAGTGTTATGTGTTTTTATCATTGATGAATTGCATGGTAACTTGATCTCTATGACTGGAATAATTAAGATTAAATTCTTACTAAATTTTGAATTCATTTAACACTAGATTCTACCAAAAATCGATGTCGATATCACGTAGCCTCAATAATGCGATAAATTCCAAATATACGAAAAGTCGGCGACAAAGGAATGAAGGATAACCAAACGTGGAACAAAAATCTTTCAACAAATAAACATGCAATTAACGAGATTCTTAAACCCATGATTAGCGTGATCATAATGATTCGTAGATTAGAGACTGAACTTATGTATAATAATCCAAATGTTAGATATTTCATTTCTCAATACTTTTTTTTTATATCCAAAGAAACAAGCATACAACCTTCTCGCACGTTCTCATCGACTTTCGTGAGATTTCATTCGTGCAAAGTAAAATAATGTCGTACCAATATGACCATCTTAAAAATATTTCTTATTCTTATTAGCAACCGTTCAATATCTTAAAAAGTCGCTAAATGTAAAATTTTCATATTAGCTTGTTACTAATGTTATCATCATTTACTTTGAGTTCTGTCAATTTTAAATATGAAAAAGGTTTTTTTACTTGGGGGAATGTATGTATGTTAGGATGAACTTGGATTGATATATAGTATTAAGAAAAAGTAATCAATTACGTTGACTTACTAATGTCAACCTTCGTGAGGGCCACAAAGGGCAACCACTGCGGACATTATGTCGTTAGTGTTTGTGTGCTATAAATAGCTCTTGAATTAGTGAAGTCTATAAGCAGCACTGGCACAAAAAGTTCTCAACAACTTCATAGTAGCCATGGCTTCACTTCATCATCCACGGAGGTTTTTCTTCATCCTTAGCATCATCACACTTGCCTTCTCCTGGTTTGTGAAACCTAGCGAAGCTGTCTACCATGGCTACGTACCGAGTCCATGGACCCTTGCCCATGCGACGTTTTATGGGGATGAGAGTGCATCTGAAACCATGGGTAAATATCATGGCTTAAAGCTAGTATCTTCTAGATATCAAATATCGGTTTTAATTAACATTTTTGGATATATATTTCAGGAGGTGCTTGTGGATATGGAAACATGATAACTAATGGATACGGAACGGATACAACTGCTTTGAGCACAACCATCTTTAGCGAAGGTTACGCTTGTGGTCAATGTTACCAAATACGGTGTGTCCAATCTCCATGGTGCTACAAAGGATACACCACCGTTACTGCCACCAACCTCTGCCCGCCTAACTGGTCACAGGATTCAAACAACGGAGGATGGTGTAACCCTCCCAGAACCCACTTCGACATGGCCAAGCCTGCATTCATGAAAATTGCTCAGTGGAAGGCAGGCATTGTCCCTGTCATGTACCGCAGGTGAATTTCTGCTCCCATACTAGCAAGCATCAAGCTTTTCTACTTTATAACTTTTGATGCACAAAGATGAACAAATTAACTTAATTTGATATCTATTCTACGGGCAATCTAATTACATTTTTTGTGCTTAATTTAGGGTACCATGCAATGCTATTAGGAAAGGAGGCATCAGATTCTCTTTTCAAGGAAATGGCTACTGGCTGTTGGTGTATGTGATGAATGTTGCTGGTGCTGGTGACATCAAACAGATGTGGGTGAAAGGGACAAAGACAGGTTGGATCAGCATGAGCCATAACTGGGGTGCTTCATACCAAGCCTTCGCAACTCTTAAGGGTCAAGCCCTCTCCTTCCGATTAACTTCATACACTACCAAACAGACTATCACTGCCTACAATGTCGCCCCTGCTAACTGGAACTTAGGGTTGACATATCAAGGCAACGTCAACTTCCATTGATTACCGGTTCTGTTTACAGTATTAAAACACCTCTTAATGTGTTCTATCTCTTCAAACGCATTTGGAACCGTTTGATTGAGTTGAAGCTAGTACATCTGCTTCTAAGTTATATTGTATCGAGTTAGTGTTTTTCAAAATGTAATTTCCGTCCATCCCATTAAAATTAAAACATTCTAATGAGTTAGAGATGGATTTAACCTAGCTGTGTATTTTAACTAGTATAAATATCCATGCTACGTTTCTTTTATTTAATTTTATATATACCAAAACAAAAGTCAAAAGAAAACCATAAATTTAAGTAAAATTAAGAGTAAATGACACAAATGCCCTACCAACTTTTTAGGGTTGGTCTTTTGAGTCCCTAAACAATTTTATTGGCTTTATGAGGGAACAAACTAATTTTTGTCGGGTCGATTACGTCATTTTGGAAGTCTTGAAGGGGTTAGTCTGTCATATTTTTGCACCTCATTTATTAATGCCACATACACACTTATGAACCCCACTTTCCTTGACCCATGACCCAAACTGACCCACCTCCTTCATTTGTTCATAGGTAAATGTATAGGACTCAAAAGGATGACAAAACAACGATCTATTCTCCTTCAATCCTCTTTTGGTTTCCCACTGCAAAAATGTCTTGTTTTTCTATCAGAATCTTACTTTTCCAATTTCTAAAGCTAACAATCTTCGATGTTCAATTCCGACGTTGAAGGAACTAAGCTCTCTTATGAGACCACCAGATTCCTTGACCCATGACCCAAACTGACCCACCTCCTGCATCGATCCTTTTGTCGACTTTGAGGAAAACTCACCTCACGAGTAGTGCTGAACTGGACTGAAAGTCTCCGACCGCTGTCTCACCGAAAATCCTGAACTATCCAAAATAACAAATACTAAGTGAACAGTTGGAATATCCATCTTGACCAAGGGTCCCACATAGGGTAATAATCCATTTTACCCTTTCTCTAATTTGGGTCAAGGCCCAATTCCAAATCCATGATCCAAAAGGTCCAAATATACAAGGCCCATAATTGTCCCAATTTTCCAAATTGGGCCTAACTCTTTAATTGGGCCTCACCCTAAGGTCCATTTCCATATTTGGCCCAAAGCAATTCTATACAGAACGTCCAACAAAGGCCCAAACTACACTGGCCCAAAGGTGGCCCAATCCGAAACCCAAAACGCAAAATCCCATCAGAAGGCGTATGTTGGGCGTACCCATCTGGTACGCTAGGTGTACTCCGGCTTGCGTTGATCACCATCGGGGCGGTTGACTTTGTGCACTGGGGGTACAACTACTTATGCGGGGTGTACGCTCGTTAAGTCCAAAATCAAGATAAGTGCTTAATGGCTTAAGCACTTCAGCCCATATCCCAGATCTATTGACTAAATGAACCTCAGAACCATAAAGTCTCAAACTTTAAGACTTTGGACGTTCAAAAAGCCCTTAATACATGGTCTTAATCCATTAAGACCTTTCTACTAATTTCATAGGACACTTCTAGCCATTGGGACATCATTTTTATCATTTAGAACCCTTCCTATGGTCTGAAAGGATAGCTTAACATGTACATAACATAACATGCACAAACTTGGGACTTTTTGGGACAATAAAGGTGACATAAAGCTATTAAGGTAAGATCTACACCATACAAGCATAAAGGCAAAAGCTTTTTATCTCCTGGAGCTTCTAGAGGACAAGATAATCTCAGATCTTCAAGCTTGCTTCATTTTTCCAACACCTTGATGCAATTTCTTCTTCTTCTTCTACTCAAAACACACACTTTTAGCTCGTACACTCAAAAGAAAGGTTAGGGTTTGTGGAAAACGGCCAAAAGCTATGGAGGTTGAAATGATAGAAGGTTATGAGTGCATAAGGACACTTATATAACACCCAAACCCTAAATATTAGTGTTTTCTCCTGACGGGAGTACGCTCAGTGTACACAAGTGTACGCCCAACATACTAAGGCATGCCTAGTACGCTCAGTGTACCCTTATGTATACGCAACATACTCCGCCTGATCTAAAATTTTGTTATTAGTCATTAGGGCATCTCATGACTATATTCTCCCAACCCCAAAGACTAAAAATGACAATGATAATAATGAAGGAAAGATTTGAAAATACCTACAAAATCTTAGGATGTTACAACTCTCCCCCCACTTGACCTATATTTCATCCTCAAAATCGGCTGTAGCAAACAGATCTGGATAATTCTCCTGCATCTCGTCTTTTGGCTCCCAAGTCCACTCGGATCCCTTCCGATGCTGCCACTATACCTTTACCAGAGGTATCTCCTTGTTGCGCAGAATGTTTATCTTCCTTTCCAATACCGCCACCAGCTCCTCAACTTAATTCAGGCGTTCATCGACCTGAATGTCATCCAAGGACACCATCGCATCCTCGTCCAATATACACTTTCGCAACTACGAAACGTGGAAAGTGTTATGAATCTGACGGAGATCCTTCGGAAGATCCAATCTATACGCCACCTTGCCAACCCTAGCAATAATCTGAAACGGTCAAATAAATTGGGGACCCAACTTTCCCCTCTTCCTGAAGTAGATCACACCCTTCCAGGGTGAGACCTTCAGCAATACCATATCACCGACCTGAAACTCCAAATTGGATCGGCACCGGTCGACATAACTTTTCTACTAACTCTGAGCAGTCTGCAATCGACGTCTGATCTGTTGAATCTTCTCAGTGGTCTGCAGAACCACCTCGATCTGTCCCATGACCCTGTGGCCAAGCTCACCCTAACATACTAAGGTATGACATCTCCACCGATATAATAGCTTGAAAGGTGTAGCACCAATGCTGGAATGAAAGTTGTTGTTGTAAGAGAAGTCTGCAAGGGGTAGATGGGAATACCAGCTGACACAGGCCCTCAATATATCCTCGAGGGTCTGAATGGTTCGTTCACTCTGTCCGTCTATCTGCGGATGGAAAGCGGTGCTGAAATGAAGTCTCGTGCCTAGTTCCTCATGGAACTTCTGTCAGAAACGGGAGGTGAATCGAACATCACGGTCTGACATAATAGAGACCGGCACCCTGTGGCGAGCAATGATCTCACGGAGATACACATCGGCTAACTTATCGGCCAATGAAATCTCCCGAAGCGCCAAAAAATAAGCGGTCTTGGTCAATTGATCCGTGATCACCCATATAGCATCATATCCCTTCGCTGTCCTCGGCAACTTGGTAATAAACTCCATCGTTGTAACGCCCGTAGATCAGGGCTAGTCAATTTAGAGACGATAAGCATCAAAAAATGACTTTTTTATAGAAGATTATTTGGGATGAATAATCTTAACTAATTTGTAGTATATGTTACAAGGATTCTGTACATATAAAGAACGCCGAAATCCGAGTTCTAACGGAGAAGTTATGACCTGTCGAAGTTTCGCGACAAAACCGACACGACCCAACGCGATCCAGCGCAACGTAAATAGTGAATTTAAGGTAGATAGATATCTATCCTTAGTGATCTAAATGAGAGTCAAAGATGTCTTTGATAGTAGTCCAACGATAAAAAGACAGACGAAAACGGAGTTCAGATGAAGGAGTTATGAATTTCGAACGGAGTTTTCCTGTCCTGGCCTACTAAAGATAATATATAAGTAATATATTTATAATATATTAAAAATAAAGTCAAAATTAGCCAATGGAGTCTAAACGAAAGTTGTAGAGCATAATCTCACCTACGCGTCGATATAAAGAACGTTGAAAACGGAGTTCGTATGCGAAAGTTATGAATTTCTGAAGTTCGGGGCGCGAAACCCCAAAACTGTCAGATACCACAACGTGGCAAGTCTTCTGACACCTCCAGGAGTCCCCCAGATGCAACTTGCGATGACGCATGCAGTGACGACCAAGCCCACGACGTGGAAAAAGGTGCCACGACGTGGCAAGGGCAGATTTTGCCCTATAAATATATTTGAAGGGCCAGCCCAGTTTCGTTGCTCATTCTCTCATCTCTCACCCATATTACCTCAATTTACGTGCAAAGAAGTACCCCCGAAGCCCCGTTATCATCCCGAGACCCGAAGCAAGTCCCGAAGATCCCGAAGAGCGTTATTCCCGAGCCGAAGCTCTGCCCGCGAGGAGCCCGATTTTTGTGAAGATCTTCCAGATCTATTGAAGAATACTACTTCTGCAAGTAGTAGTGGTGTCCGATCATCTTCTAATCAGGTGAGTGTATAGTCACTTTCATCTTACATATAGATATGAAGTATTTTATAAAATACGCGCTATGTGTATATATATTTTTGTTTATATGTGTGAGTGTGTGGTCACTTTCTTCTAACACATAAATATTAAGTATTTGCTATGAAATACGTGCTATGTGTATAATATAAAGTTGTTTATATGTGTGGGTGTATAGTCCCTTTCATAAACACAGGTATAATACAAGTATTGTTTGAATGTATTAAGTATATGTTTGGGTGAGTGTGTGGTTACTTTCTTCTAACACATAAATATGAAGTATTTGTTATAAAATACGTGTTATGTGTTTATATATTGTTGTTTATTTGAGATGAGTGTGGAATGCATGTTTTATATAGTTTTTAAATGAGTTAAACTGTATATGTATTTTATATCTACAAATATGTTGGGTAGAACATGGGTAGATGAGATAGTTGGTATGTGATAAAATGATGAGGTATGAAATATGATTAAGAATGATATTGGTAGATGCACCAATTAGAGAATATGATAATACTAGCAGATGCGCTTAAGAATAATATTGGTAGATGCACCAAGTAGTGAATGTCGTAATCCTGGCAGATGCGCTTATAGGATAATCCTTGTAGATGCGCTTATAGGATAATGTCGGCAGATGCACGTAAAAGAGAATGTCATAAACATGGCAGTCGCGCCTCATAGTGTATGACGTAATCCTGGCAGAGGCGCTTAAAGGATGATGTTGGTAGATGCGCCTTATGTAGCAATAGATTTTGTGCTAATTCCTTAGGTTAATCCTTAGGAATGAATGAATGATGGGTAGTTGAATTCTTAGGGTAAAATCCTAAGAAATAAAGAAGATAATAGGGATGGGTAATTGGGTTGATTGTTTGATGGTTGAATATAATAATTATATTATTGTGGATTGAAAACCCTATATGCTCACCAGGCTCCCAAGCCCCTGACCCACTCGGTTTTCTTTGTATCACAGGTATCGATACGAAGATATATTTCACGGAGAGATTAAAGGAGATGTAAAATCTTTAGTGTAAATAAAGTAAGTTCTATTTATGCTTATGTGTCTGTATCGGAACATGACATCCCGATATTTTGTTATATAATGAAAATACATTTCTTTAAAGAAATGTTTTGATAAATCTTTATCATATTTTGGGAACAAATTCCGCAACTGTTTTCTTTAAAAGATTACTCTGATTTTAAAAACCAAACATAAACAAATCGGTCTTTTTTGGCCGAGAAATTGGGGATGTGACAGTTGGTATCAGAGCATTAGTTTAAGCAAACTAGGAATTTTGTAGGAAATTTCTAGACTTAAACATAGAATGCTAAGTAATGATCGTGAGGAGTGTGTCAAAAATATGTTAGGTAGTACACCTAAATTGACACAAACACTAGTTTATTTTAAGAAAGTTGCCTAGAATGCTTTTATGTGCTAGATGTTATTTGTTGCCATATATGATATTATTTGTTCGGATCTATGGTCTGTTGCAGACTAGATCTGGAAGCCTTATGTGTGTAGGATTCTAAGCATACGTCTACGAATTTAGAACTAGCATGTAAATGTTTCGGAGTGATAAGGATGATTTGAATATCTATCGTGAATAAGGATCTAATTTCACCTTATTCGGTATATAGATCCAAAAATGGTTAGAACAAGAAGTGGAGTTGGAAATGCTGATGAAAACAGGAATGAACCACCAGTGATTGAGCAAATACCTGTCGTAGCAGCAACACCTGAGCCGATAACAATGGCTGGTGTACAATTGATGATTTAGACAATGTTGGATCGTCAGCTGGATGAAACGAGACGTCTGCTTCGACAGAATCGTGAAGAACTATCAATTCAAGTGGAAGAGCCTGAATTAAATGAAGGGCACTCGGAAGGAGGAAACTTCAGTAGATCTGTTGGTCAAGCCAACCCACCGATAGTTAGGCAAAACAACCAGAATGGAAGGAATGATGGAATGGGATGCAAATATAAGGATTTTTCTGACTTGCAAACCATCGAACTTCACTGGAAAGGAGGATCCGATCAGAGTTATGGATTGGGTATCGGAAATGGAGCTAGCCTTCATGACGTGTGGTTGCAGAGACAAGTTGCAGACCACTTTCGCAGTACGTCAGTTCAAGGGTGGGGTTGTTCGTTGGTGGAACACTCTGGGGAAGATCCTAAGCCCTAATGAGCCACTACAACTGACCTGGGCAGAGTTCTTGGTGCAATTCAGGAGCAAGTTCTGCTCGGCCCAAAACCTGCTAGAGTTGGAGAACAAATTTCTGATATTGAAGAAAGGCAGCATGTCAGTGGATGAATACACTAATTCCTTCACAGACAAGATGGAGTTTGCTTTGCGCATCGTCCCATACGAACTGACAAAAGTTGACCGGTACGCAAAGGGACTCCCTTGGGAGTATGCGGTGCTAGTGCGTCAAGCACCTACTCTAAAGGCAGCTATTTGGGCTGCCAAGTCTGTTGAGAATATGATCAAGGGGAGGACTGACAGTAAGGTTGAAGTTGGAGAGAAGAGAAAGTTAGAAGGAACTTTAGGTTCTAATGAGAAAATAAAATTCTCGAAGTATGGAGGAGGAGGAAGCGATGAGGCAAAGTGGTGCGATAAGTGCAAGAAGAAGCAATCAGGAAAATGTGGCGCGGAGGTTACATATTTCAAGTGTGGAAAGCATGGGCACTACGCCAATGAATGTATTTTCAACAAAAAGGTGTGTTACGAATGTAACGAAGAGGGGCACTTCAAGCAAGACTGCCCAAGGAAAAATCAAGCAGCAAGGCTAGAGGCGCCGCCAAAGCTAAAGGCAAGAGCATTTCAGATGATCCTTGATGAAGCAGATGGCAATGCAAGGAATCAGGAATGAAGATTTTATATCCACAGATCTAGTTAGGAAGTAGCAATGTGAACAGTAACTTATGGTGTAGCCTATTAGAGGCATAGTATAGGGTGAACTTGAACTTTTGTGTAATAGTTTCAAGAAAGTAATATAAACCCTAGTTTTGTTATCTGGAGTGTTGAATGATTGTATGATTTTCTTTTATGGTGACTTGGTCGAATGCGAGACGATACTTGGGACGAGTATGAGTAGGTGTGAAAGGTAGTAGATGCATATACTACCGGAAGCACAGGACTCGCACTTGGATCAGGGAAAGTCACAAGGTTACCAAGAAGCTAGTAATTGATTCCATTTTGTTCAAGTGTCTCATTACCATTGTTTCGGTAATGACTAGTAAGATGGTTCTTGTTCCGACCTTAGTGGTCATATCCAATTGGAGTCCGACTACGATGAGTATGTTACGTGGCTTGGAGAACCTAGTTCGAAGTAACATCAGACGTAAGTCAGAGATTGAAGCTAATGCGATCATTGGTATCGCACTCGTTGTTCATAAAGTTTGTAGCTAGAAATGCTACATGATGAAATGTGATTATATCACATTAGAATATGAAGGAAGGTATATTCCATTCTGGAATTTAACTTTAAAAAGACCGAGTCTAAGCGTCCCATCATGCGATGAGAGGTCAGTAGAGCACGACCCATCGGTCTGTTACAATAGATAAAGGAAAATATTTATCCTATAAAGAAGAAGGAGTCCACAATAAGGACTTATTTGGTAACTCGAAGGTTACGATTGAAAGTACAACATAGTACGATAAGCAGAGGCAAGATTGAGCATCGTATGCGATCAAGAAATCCATAGAGTTAAATACTCTTTTGACGAAACATAGAAGTTACGGTTATTACCTAGGATGAAGAGATAGCGTATGGAATCATTATATAAGTTCTATTTTCGTTAATGATTCTGGGACGTACTCATCCTAAGGGGGAGATAATTGTAACGCTCATAGATCAGGGCTAGTCAATTTAGAGACGATAAGCGTCAAAAAATGACTTTTTTATAGAATATTATTTAGGATGAATAATCTTAACTAATTTTTAGTATATATTACAAGGATTTCGTACATACAAAGAATGCCGAAATCCGAGTTATAACGAAGAAGTTATAACCTGTCAAAGTTTCGCGACAAAACCGACACGACCCAGTGCGACCCAGCGCGACGTAAATAGTGAATTTAAGGTAGATAGATATCTATCCTTAGTGATCTGAACGAGAGTCAAATATGTCTTTGATAGTAGTCCAACGATAAAAAGACAGACGAAACGGAGTTCAGATGAAGGAGTTTTGAATTTCGAACGGAGTTTTCCAGTCCCGGCCTACTAAAGATAATATATAAGTAATATATTTATAATATATTAAAAATAAAGTCAAAATTAGCCAATGGAGTCTAAACAAAAGTTGTAGAGCATAATCTCACCTACGCGTTGATATAAAGAACGTCAAAAACGGAGTTCGTATGCGAAAGTTATGAATTTCTGAAGTTCGGGGCACAAAACCCCAAAACTGTCAGATACCACGACGTGGAAAGCAGTGCCACAACGTGGCAAGTCTTTTGACACCTCCGGGAGTCCCCCAGATGCAACTTCCGATGACGCATGCAATGACGACCAAGCCCACGACGTGGAAAAAGGTGTCACGACCTGGCAAGGGCATATTTTGCCCTATAAATAGATTTGAAGGGCCAGCCGAGTTTGGTTGTTCATTCTCTCATCTCTCACCCATATTACCTCGGTCTACGTGCAAAGAAGTACCACCGAAGCCCCGTTATCATCCCGAGACCCGAAGCAAGTCCCGAAGATCCCGAAGAGCATTATTCCCGAGCCAAAGCTCTGCCCGCGAGGAGCCCGGTTTTTGTGAAGATCTCCCAGATCTACTAAAGAATACTATTTCTGCAAGTCGTAGTGCTGTCCGATCATCTTCTAATCAGGTGAGTGTATAGTCACTTTCATCTTACACATAGATATGAAGTATTTTATAAAATACGCGCTATGTGTATATATATTGTTGTTTATATGTGTGAGTGTGTGGTCACTTTCTTCTAACACATAAATATTAAGTATTTGCTATGAAATACATGTTATGTGTATAATATAGTTGTTTATATGTGTGGGTGTATAGTCCCTTTCATAAACACGGGTATAATACAAGTATTGTTTGAATGTATTAAGTATATGTTTGGGTGAGTGTGTGGTTACTTTCTTCTAACACATAAATATGAAGTATTTGTTATAAAATACATGTTATGTGTTTATATATTGTTGTTTATTTGAGATGAGTGTGGAATGGATGTTTTATATAGTTTTTAAATGAGTTAAACTGTATATGTATTTTATATCTACAAATATGTTGGGTAGAACATGGGTAGATGAGATAGTTGGTATGTGATAAAATGATGAGGTATGAAAGATGATTAAGAATGATATTGGTAGATGCACCAATTAGAGAATATGATAATACTAGTAGATGCGCTTAAGAATAATATCGGTAGATGCACCAAGTAGTGAATGTCGTAATCCTGGCAGATGCGCTTATAGGATAATCCTTGCAGATGCGCTTATAGGATAATGTCGGCAGATGCGCCTAAAAGAGAATGTCATAAACCTGGCAGTCACGCCTCATAGTGTATGACGTAATCCTGGCAGAGGCGCTTAAAGGATGATGTTGGTAGATGCGCCTTATATAGCTATAGATTTTGTGCTAATTCCTTAGGTTAATCCTTGGGAATGAATGAATGTCGGGTAGTTGAATTCTTAGGGTAAAATCCTAAGAAATAAAGAAGATAATAGAGATGGGTAATTGGGTTGATTGTTTGATGGTTGAATATAATAATTATATTATTGTGGGTTGAAAACCCTATATGCTCACCAGGCTCCCAAGCCCCTGACCCACTCAGTTTTCTTTGTATCACAGGTATCGATACGAAGATATATTTCACGGAGAGATTAAAGGAGATGTAAACTCTTTAGTTTAAATAAATTAAGTTCTGTTTATGCTTATGTGACTATATCAGAACATGACCTCCCAAGATTTTGTTATATAATGAAAATACATTTTTGTAAAGAAATGTTTTGATAAATCTTTATCATATTTTGGGAACAAATTGCGCAACTGTTTTTTTTAAAAGATTACTCTGATTTTAAAAACCAATCGTGATCTGCTCCTTTTTCTGGCCAAAAAATTCGGGATGTCACAATCGTGATCTGCTCCCATTTCTGTCACACCCCAAAACCAATAACGGCGGAAATGTTATGGGGCGGAGGACGTCATGTAAAGTATCACAACACGGTATAATAGCAAACAAGCAAACAACATCATCCATTGCATTAAATATATAATTTTAATACAAGCGTGTTCTGTACAGTTTTAGTCACGAAAATGTAAATCAAAATAATAAGATGAGTCTTGAATGCGCTCCATCTTCTCAAAAGCTGGCCTCGGTACCTGTCTACTGATGACCTGAAAATACAAGTTATTTTGAAAGGGTTTATCAGCATTAAAGCTGGTGAGTTCATAAGTATTTAGTGTCGGTGTTTGTATCAAAATGCTTGAACGTGATTTTGAAGTACGAGTTTGTAAACATTTGTAATAAAAGTATATGAATGTTTGTAAGTGTTTGTAAAAGTTTGTAACTCCTAGAAAATCCTATATTTTCTACTAAAAGTAGCCTTCTACCAAGGCATAACTGTTTTGTAAGTTCGTTTCTTGTAAAAGTGTGAAATTTTCCCAAGTGTAACTATCATTATCAAAATATAGTTTGTACATTAATGTTTAAGTGAAATGATCACTAAATATATGAAACGGGTAAATTAATGTAGTACTGTAGTGTTGTATTATAGCAATTACTGTTGTACTATCTACCTTACTCCGGATTTATATCAAGGTATTATTTGATTAATTGTACCATACTATCGACTAGGAAACACGACAATGTAAGTCGTAAAAAGGTATGACGTTTGGCACCCGCAGACCTGCAGGTCCGGCTGTAGCTAGCAGCAAGGTGTAGGATAGTCAATCCAGTATAGATCTATACGCAAACTCACGCTCTCCCTCCAAGAGACTCTGGCTACAACTCGGGCCATGACATTGAAGGCATACTCCGATACAGTGTATCACATTTATGTTAATGTATTCGTGTATATGTAATGTATTGTTACTCGTTCTAGTATAGTTGTATATCTTCTCTTTCTAGTATAGTTGAATATGTTCTCCTTTTAGTATAGTTGTATATGTTCTCCTTTTAGTATAGTTGTATATGTTCTCATAGTAATATTATGTATATGTTCTCGTAGTAATAGGTACTGACTCATAAATGAACTGACTTCTTGTATGATTCGTGGAACTACAATGATAAGTAGTATAACCCTAAACTATACCTATTATTGTTTAATAGTAAATTTGAGGAATGACTTAATGTACTGAACTGAGGTATAAATCTTTATGTCTATGCATATAAAAATAATATATAAGTAAGAATTTCAACGACATTCGGACAAACAACCGGGTACTTTAGGACCACAACCCAACGAGGACAGGAAGTAAAGTGGGTTATCTCTCCTAAGTCCTTCAAACCTTATTTATATAACTATATATGTAGTAGACATGGTTTTTAACAATATATAAGTTTAAAAACATGTAAAATAGTATGATAACAGTTTAAAGTCATTTGCTTGATAAAACAGTTTAAAGTATGAAAAATCTATTTGCATGTTGGTTATTATCACATGTCATTGATCTAATAACTAACATGGTTCAACTTGTATCCCCCCCCATAAAGCATTTAAAACATTTAAAAGTATTTCAAAGGTTAGTTAAAGGGGTATGAACTCACTTGCAGTGAGTGAATTGGATTCGAGTGTCCGATACGGTGTTAGGTGACAAATGAAGATTTGTACACACACCCGAGCCTAGTTATCATATAATAAACATATATATATATATATATATATATATATATATATATATATATATATAACTAGTTAGCCAATTTATAACTAATAAATCAAGTTGGGACACTCTAGAACATGAACACACTTTGTTTCAAGTGTTAAAGATCACAAGGGTTGCATCCAAGTGTTTGTAGGGCAAGGCTAGAGTGTTTGGAGTTCAAGGGTAAACTCCCTTGGAGTTTACGGTTTTCATGACCATTACCCAAGGAGTTTACGGCAGTAAACTCAAGGGTTTACGGTCGTAAACTCTACACTTTGTGACCATAAGTTGTTTTGAGGTTTTACAAGTCCTTTGAAGCATTTCTACTTGGTGGTTACACCTTTGGAAGGGATTAGGGCATCAATACACTCCATTGAGGAGTTTACGGCCCCATAGTCATTTCGTTTTGGATTTGCTACCGTAAACCCATATGGAAAATGGTATTGTCATGTTTTCAAGTCCTTAACTCATCAAGGTAGTTGTCTAGGTTAGATTTTAGGCCTAAGGAAGGAATATGGTCCATATAAACTCACTTTAGGGTGTTTACGGTTTTGGGAGATCCCCAAACCATAAACACATGAAAATGATGGACTTTGGTGTTTTTCAAGGCTTAAACACATCAAGGAAATGTTTAGACATCAAACTAGGGCTAGATAAGGGACTTAGGCACACTTTGGTGCCTTACTTGGTGTTTACGGCCCAAGAACATTCTTGGACCGTGAACACCTTTATCCTTGTGTTCTTGGTATATTTTCTTGATGTTAACATGTAATACAAGCTTCATAAGACTCAAGGATTGAAGTACTTACTATAAGGAAGCTTGAAATGAGCTAAAAGTCCAAGAACACTTAGTGTGTGTTCTTGGTGTTTTTGGAAATCTAATCAAAACACAAAAATGGATGGATGAAAAGATGTACAATCGCTTGATTAAGTGTTATACCAACTTAAAATGGCTAGAACACTTACAATTTTGAAGATCTTGAATTAAATCTTGGATAATACTTGAGAGGGTTTTAACTTGTGTTCTTGAGAGTAAAAGTGAAAAGTCACTAGTTTGAGGAGTAAACACATGCTTAATGCATGAGTTCACGGTTTTTGGATGATTTTTCGGCCCAAACATAAAAGTTTGGCCGTGAACTTCTATGACACGAGGTGTTTGCGGTTTTGAAATTTCAAGACCCGAGACGGCACTTCCTTTTACCCGTTCGTTTAAAGAATAATATTAAAATAATCAAACGAACTTTAAATTTGCTAAAAATGAGTAATAATGTAATTGACTTATAAATTGAAGTGATTGACTTTTAGGGTTTGACCGAATGAAAATTTCGGGTTGTCACATCATCCCCCCGTTAAAGGGAATTTCGTCCCGAAATTAAAGTCTAAGCAAATAAAATATTTACAAATAACTAAGTGAATAAATGAGGATATTTCAATTTCATTTGATCCTCGCATCCCACGTGAATTCTGGTCCTCGCTTGGCGTTCCAGCGAACCTTCACTATCGGGATGCGGCTTTGCTTTGTCTGTTTGACCTCACAGTCCATGATCTCTACCAATTCTTCCACGAAGTTGAGGCTCTCGTTGATCTCGATCTCGTCGAGTGGGATTACAAGAGTCTCGTCAGACAAACACTTTTTCAAGTTAGAAACATGGAATGTAGAATGTACGTTACGAAGTTCATCGGGTAGATTTAGTTTGTAAGCTACAGGGCCGATTCTTGCGAGAATCTCGAAAGGACCTATGTATCTTGGATTGAGCTTCCCACGCTTACCGAAACGTATCAAGACCTTCCAGGGTGAGACTTTAAGAAAGACTCGATCTCCCACCTGGAATTCCAAAGGTTTCCTTCGCTTGTCAGCGTAGCTTTTCTGTCGGTCTCTAGAGGCTTTTAATCATTCACGGATCTGAACGATCTTCTCTGTCGTTTCCCGAATGATTTCCGGGCCTATGAGAGTACAGTCATAAAATTTCCCCCTTGCTAACTGGGTGTCACCCACTTCAGCCCAGCACAGAGGGGATCTACACTTCCGGCCATAGGGGGCTTCAAATGGGGCAGCCTTGATGCTTGTGTGATAATTGTTATTGTAAGAAAATTCGACAAGGGGTAAATGAGTATCCCATGCCTTTCCAAAGTCAATCACATAGGCTCTCAGGATTTCTTCCAGTGTTTGAATGGTCCTCTCACTTTGCCCGTCAGTTTGAGGATGGTAGATTGTGCTCATGTCTAGCCTTGTTCCTAGGGAATGTTGTAACGATTGGCAGAATCTTGAGGTGAACCTACTATCTCTATCGGAGATAATGGATATAGGAACACCATGCAGTCGCACGATTTCCCTAATGTACGCTCTCGTAAGCTTCTTCATCTTGTTAGTTTCCTTGATAGGCAGGAAGTGTGTAGACTTGGTCAATCTATCGACGATGACCCATATGGTATCAAGTCCACCCATTGTCTTGGGCAACTTGGTTATGAAATCCATAGTGATCCGCTCCCACTTCCATTCTGGAATCTCTGGTTGTTGCAGTAAACCAGAGGGTTTCTGGTACTCGACCTTAACCTTTGCGCAAGTAAGGCATTTACTTACGAAGGTAGCAATCTCTGCTTTCATATTAGGCCACCAGCATAACTTTTTAAGATCTAGATACATCTTATCTGAACCTGGGTGGATGGAGTCCCGAGTGTTGTGCGCCTCGGTCATGACCAAGTCTCGGGAACCACCGTGTTTCGGGGTCCAGATCCAGTTCATGAAATATAGGGCTCCGCCACCCTTGGCTTCTAAGTTCTTATCCATTCCTCTGAGGGATTCACCCGTCACATGTTCAGATTTAAAGGATTCAAGTTGAGCCTCCCGAATTTGTGTAGACAAGTGTGAATGGATAGTCATCATCAATGATTTGAACCTTTGACCAGAATATTATTTCCGACTTAGGGCGTCTGCTACTACGTTGGCTTTACCCGGATGATAACAAATATCGCATTCGTAGTCATTGAGTAGCTCGACCCACCGTCGTTGACGCATGTTGAGTTCCTTCTGATCGAATATGTGTTGTAAGCTCTTATCGTCGGTAAAAATTGTGCTTTTTGTGCCATACAGGTAATGTCTCCAGATCTTCAGGGCAAACACAACTGCCCCCAGCTCCAGATCGTGTGTGGTGTAGTTGACTTCGTGTGTCTTTAGCTGTCTCGAGGCGTAGGCGATGACCTTACCCCGTTGCATCAGAACACAACCGAGCCCTGGATTTGATGCATCGCAATAGACAACGAAGTCTTCTATCTCTTCGGGGAGGGATAGTATTGGCGCGGTGCACAAGGCTCTCTTTAGCATTTGGAACGCTCCCTCCTGTTTCTCTTCCCAGTCAAAGGCCACGCCTTTCTGGGTCAGTGTTGTAAGAGGTTTCGCAATGCGGGAGAAGTTCTGTATGAATCTGAGGTAGTAGCCAGCCAGACCTAGAAATTGACGAATTTCTGTAGGCGTCTTTGTTGCTGACCAGTTCTCAATGGCCTTAATTTTGGATGGGTCCACATGGATTCCCTCTTCGCTTACCACCTGTCCTAAGAATTCGACTCTTCGGATCCAAAATTCACATTTTGAGAACTTCGCATAGAGTTTCTCCGTTCGCAAAGTTCCTAGAACTTGTCACAGGTGATCTCCATGCTCTTCCTTACTTCGAGAGTAGATCAGGATTTCATCAATGAAGACGATCATGAACTGATCCAAGTAAGGTCGGCATACTCTATTCATCAGATCCATGAAAACTGCGGGCGCATTGGTCAATCCGAATGGCATTACCACGAACTTGTAGTGTCCGTAACGAGTTCGGAAGGCTGTCTTCGGAACATCCTCCTCTTGCACTCGTAAGTGGTGATATCCGAATATCATATCAATTTTGGAAAAATAATTCGCCCCTTGCAGTTGGTCAAATAAACCGTCGATGCGAGGCAGAGGGTAACGATTTTTTACAGTCAGTTTGTTGAGTTCCATGTAGTCAATACACATACAGAATGATCTGTCTTTCTTCTTAACGAACAAGACCGGGGCTCCCCAAGGTGAGAAACTTGGTCTTATAAAACCTTTGCTGAGAAGTTCGTTAAGTTGACCAGATAGTTCCTGCATCTCAGCTGGTGCTAATTGGTAGGGCGACTTGGCTACTGGGGTAGCTCGTGGGATTAAATCGATTCTGAACTCGACCTGTCATTACGGAGGTAATCCTGGTAGTTCTTCTGGAAAGATGTCGGGAAAGTCTCTCACTACTGGAATATCTTTTAGTTCTTTCGTTTCTAGGCTCGTATCGACAACGTGAGCAAGGAATGCACGATATTCCTTACGTAGATACTTTTGTGCTTGAATACTTGAGATGATACGAAGGCTCGTACCGGGTTTGTCGCCGTAGACGACAATAATTTCGTTAGACGAGAGGTTTAGACAGACTGCTTTCTCGTAGCACATGATGTCGGCGCGATGAAGACTCAACCAATCCATGCTGATGATAACATCGAAGCTTTTAATCGAGACCGGCATAAGGTCGATTGGGAATGAATGGTTATCTAGAGTTAGGGTACATCCTAGGTATATGCTATTTGTGCGTTCAGTTTTCCCATTAGCAATTTCTACCGTGAATTGTTCTTTAAGTGCGTGCGGTTGTTGTTTAAGTATGCGATCAAATTTATGGTTCATGAAGCTTCGCTCCGCTCCACTATCGAACAGAATGCATGCATATGAGTTATCGAGGAGGAACGTACCAGTCACCACTGTCGGGTCAGCAATCGCTTCCCCATGGCCTATCGCCAATACTCTCCCCGCTCCACCAGCATTCTTTGCTTTGGGGCAGTCCCTCTTGTAGTGGCCCACATCGCCACATCCATAGCAAGCTTGGCTCACGCCAGTGTCGGGGACTTGTGAAATCGGCCTTGTCGGAGATTTATAGAAACGGACAATGTGTCCTTTCTTGTTGCGGTTAGAGCACTGCATTTCACGGCAGGGGCCGTTGTGGTGGAAGTTGCATTTGTTGCACTTAGGCAAACTTCCAGCATACTGCTTCACTGGAGCAGTAGCAGCAGCAGGGGTTACCGCGGCATGCACAGCCACAATTTGCTGCTTTTTGGCAGCTCACTATTTCTTCTTGTCATCCCAGAACTTCCGCTTAGTGTCAGCGGGTTTGGAGGGTTCCGAGATGGCTAGGGTTGTTGTTGCTATTGGGGATAATACTCCATGATCAATGAGTCGCTGTGCCAGTCGCTTGGCACTGTCAAAGGTAGTAGGGTTTGATGATAGGACATTTCCCTGATATGGAGGCACCAGCCCCCAAATGTACCTCTCGATCTTTTTCCCTTCAGTGGGAACCATGTTAGGGCAGAGGGCCACCAGTTCGCTAAAGCTGGCGGTATATGCGACTATGTTGGAGCCCTTCATGGTTCGGCTCCACAGCTCCTGCTCCAATTTTTGGATTTCGCCCCTCAGGCAGTACTCCTCAATCATGAGGTCATTCATAGTTTCCCAGGCCATGTCGTGGGCCACGACGAGAGTTAGTGCTTTAACATGGCTGTTCCACCACGTCAGGGCTTTCTCCTTAAAAGTGCAAGCGGAAAATTTGACTTTGCTCGCAGCAGGGCATGAATAAATTTCGAAGACCGATTCAATCTTCTCGAACCATTGCGAAAGGGCAATGACTCCGCCAGTCCCCTTGAAGGAATTCGGCTTATAGTTCGTGAAATCATTGTAGGAACACTCTCTCGAGCGCACATGGATTTCAGCATGAGTAGAGTCAACAGGGGTCCCACCTCTGTTGTTGTCAGTGGAGTGATACTGATCCATGGCAGTTGCCACTGCTGCAGCTACTGCAGCATTCAGAGCTGCAGTATCGATGACCGGAGGAGGAGGCGATGGTGGTGGAGGTGGAGGATTACGCCTTGTTGACTTGCGAGGAGTCATCTTTCAGCTATTAGATTATAAAGACAAACACAATGGTAAGAATCAATTGTAAGCAGGGTGAGAGTGACACATGGACTAAATAGCCATAGTCCAACAATTGTATGAGCGTATGGTTTGAGATCACCATAAGGAAGAATAGTAGGAAAAACACAAGTGTAAAGATTTTCCCACAGATTAGATAGTTGTCAATATTACTGGTATTATTGATGTAATAAGTTCAGGGAAAATCGACCTAACCATTGGTCTTACATCATACCATACGGAAAAGTTTGACAGTTCTTAGATTCCTAGTTAGAGTATTGAAATTTAGGAATATTTTACAGACAAGTGCTACTTAGAGCACAGATACTAAAGGCTATTTCTTAATCAAAAGACAAAGATGTACTAGACATCTTCTAACGGCAATGGGAATTTCTCGGGCGAACCCTGAGGTCTGCCACTTGACGAACCACCTCTTGAAGGTGTCGTTCATGAGCCCTCTGGCGAACTCGAAGTTCTACGACTTCGGCTTGGGAGGCAGCCAGTTGTTGCTGTAGGGTCTCATTGGTTCTCCAGGTCCTTTCCATTTCTTCTTCAAGACAGCGGATGCGGACTGTGTTGACACCAGAGTTGGCATCAATCTCCATGACCCGGTCGATGGCTGCTCGACCTTGTTCGACGTTACGAGAAATTCTACGGACCATGACGGGCAGAGCTCGATCTGCAGAGCCACCTTCGCTAATGTGGTAAAAGCTTCGGTCCCCAAAGTAAGGTAAGGGTTGACCCTGTTTGTCGCTCCATGGATTCAAGTTGTTTACCCACAAGGGTGTGGGACCAGGAAAAGTTGGTCCAGGGTTGTTGGTTGGGGCTTGACCTACTGGAGGTAGGTTGTTGACTTCGGGCTCAGAGTCAGATCCATCCGAGAAGCCTTCTGCTTGATGATCATCCAACGGGATTTGGTGCTCATCATCGGACTCTGCTTTGATCCATCCTACGTTGCCTTCATTTGGGAAGTACGATTCGCCATGATGGAATCCAGCCATGATATCTACGCGAGAAAAGGGATATAAGAATCTTATATAAATAGACGTACTACTTAAGATAATTATAAGATGATATTTATCAATTATGTCAATACTTGTGTAGTGCATACCAGTTACATGAAAGTAGAGTAGGATAGGCCTTCGAATAGGTAGCCCTAACTCCAAAACCACAACCAAACAAGGACAGGAGGTGAAGCAAAGGTCACAGATTCTCAGACTATAACACCTAATTTCATACAACCTTGGAGTATCTACTTAACGACTATTGACCTACTTGATAGCGACCTTTTTTAGTTCTCAGATAATTGATTAAAGTAACACAAAATACTCCTATAGTATTTTAAACTTATGTTATGTTCTAATGTTCTTATTGTAGTAGTGTTGGTAAGTTTTTAGACTTGTTACCATATCACAACCATTCTAAGGCATATGCTAATCACTCCTCGGACCAGCATAGTTGATCAGGCTATGCCATTCCTAGGACTGACCATACATCCCCGAGCTCACTTGAGATATCTAACAATCGTAATACTTTTGTTCTTGTCATTGTGACATTGATTTTAGTATGAATGCAGACATATATACTTAGTTAAATATTTTATTATTTAAAGTATAGACTCTTCGTCAGAGTGTTTTAATCCCAATGGGTTTATAGTTAGTATATCTTTTATGGGTTGATATACTCAATTCACTATAAACAATGCTCTGATACCAATCTGTCACACCCCAAAACCGAGAACGGCGGAAACGTTCTAGGGCGGAGGACGTCATGTAAAGTATCACACCACGGTATAATAGTAAACAAGCAAACAACATCATCCATTGCATTAAATATATAATTTTAATACAAGCGTGTTTTGTACAGTTATAGACACCAAAATGTAAATCAAAATAATAAGATGAGTCTTGAATGCGCTCCATCTTCTCAAAAGCTGGCCTCAGTACCTATCTACTGATGACCTGAGAATACAAGTTATTTTGAAAGGGTTTATCAGCATTAAAGCTGGTGAGTTCATAAGTATTTAGTGTCGGTGTTTGTATCAAAATGTTTGAACGTGATTTTGAAGTACGATTTTGTAAACATTTGTAATAAAAGTATATGAATGTTTGTAAGTGTTTGTATAAAGTATGTAACTCCTAGAAAATCCTATATTTTCTACTAAAAGTAGCCTTCTACCAAGGCATAACTGTTTTGTAAGTTCGTTTCTTGTAAAAGTGTGAAATTTTCCCAAGTGTAACTATCATTATCAAAATATAGTTTGTACATTAATGTTTAAGTGAAATGATCACTAAATATATGAAAAGGGTAAATTAATGGAGTACTGTAGTGTTGTATTATAGGAAAAATTGTTGTACTATCTACCTTAAACTGGATTTATATCAAGGTATTATTTGATTAATTGTACCATACTATTGACTATGAAACACGACAATGTAAGTCGTAAAAAGGTATGACGTTTGGTACCCGCAGACCTGCAGGTCCGGCTGTAGCTAGCAGTAAGGTGTAGGATAGTCAATCCAGTATAGATCTATACGCAAACTCACGCTCTCTCTCCAAAAGACTATGGCTACAACTCGGGCCATGACATTGAAGGCATGCTCCGATACAGTGGATCACATTTATGTTAATGTATTCATGTATATGTAATGTATTGTTACTCGTTCTAGTATAGTTGTATATCTTCTCTTTCTAGTATAGTTGAATATGTTCTCCTTTTAGTATAGTTGTATATGTTCTCCTTTTAGTATAGTTGTATATGTTCTCATAGTAATATTATGTATATGCTCTCGTAGTAATAGGTACTGACTCATGAATGAACTGGCTTCTTGTATGATTCGTGGAACTACAATGATAAGTAGTATAACCCTAAACTATACCTATTATAGTTTAATAGTAAATTTGAGGAATGACTGAATGTACTGAACTGAGGTATAAATCTTTATGTCTATGCATATAAAAATAATATATAAGTAAGAATTCAACGACATTCAGACAAACAACCGGGTACTTTAGGACCACAACCCAATGAGGACAGGAAGTAAAGTGGGTTATCTCTCCTAAGTCCTTCAAACCTTATTTATATAACTATATATGTAGTAGACATGGTTTTTAACAATATATAAGTTTAAAAACATGTAAAATAGTTTGATAACAGTTTAAAGTCATTTGCTTGATAAAACAATTTTAAGTCTGAAAAATCAATTTGCATGTCGGTTATTAATCACATCTGATTGATCTAATAACTAACATGGTTCAACTTGTATCCCCCCCATAAAGCATTTAAAACATTTAAAAGTATTTCAAAGGTTAGTTAAAGGGATATGAACTCACTTGCAGTGAGTGAATTGGATTGGAGTGTCGGATACGGTGCTAGGTGACAAATGAAGATTTGTACACACACCCGAGCCTAGTTATCATATAATAAAAATATATATAACTAATTAGCCAATGTATAACTAATAAATCAAGTTGGGACACTCTAGAACATGAAAACACTTTATTTCAAGTGTTAAAGATCACAAGGGTTGCATCCAAGTGTTTGTAGGGCAAGGCTAGAGTGTTTGCAGTTCAAGGGTAAACTCCCTTGGAGTTTACAGTTTTCATGACCATTACCCAAGGAGTTTACGGCAGTAAACTCAAGGTTTTATGGTCGTAAACTCTACACTTTGTGACCTTAAGTTATTTTGATTTTTTACAAGTCCTTTGAAGCATTTCTACTTGGTGGTTAGGCCTTTGGAAGGGATTAGGGCATCATTACACTCCATTGAGGAGTTTACGGCCCCATGGTCATTTCCTTTTGGGTTTACTACCGTAAACCCATATGGAAAATGGTATTGTCATGTTTTCAAGTCCTTAACTCATCAAGGTAGTTGTCTAGGTTAGATTTTAGGCCTAAGGAAGGAATATGGTCCATATAAGCTCACTTTAGGGTGTTTACGGTTTTGGGAGATCCCCAAACCGTAAACACATGAAAATGATGGACTTTGGTGTTTTTCAAGGCTTAAACACATCAAGGAAAGGTTTAGACATCAAACTAGGGCTAGATAAGGGACTTAGGCACACTTTGGTGCCTTACTTGGTGTTTATGGCCCAAGAACATTCTTGGACCATGAACACCTTTATCCTTGTGTTCTTGGTATATTTTCTTGATGTTAACATGTAATACAAGCTTCATAAGACTCAAGGATTGAAGAACTTACTATAAGGAAGCTTGAAATGAGCTAAAAGTCTAAGAACACTTAGTGTGTGTTCTTGGTGTTCTTGGTGTTTTTGGAAATCTAATCAAAACAAAAAAATGGATGGATGAAAAGATGTACAATCACTAGATTAAGTGTTATACCAACTTAAAATGGCTAGAACACTTACAAATTTGAAGATCTTGAATTAAATCTTGGATGATACTTGAGAGGGTTTTAACTTGTGTTCTTGAGAGTAAAAGTGAAAAGTGGCTAGTTTGAGGAGTAAATCATGCTTAATGCATGAGTTCACGGTTTTTGGGTGATTTTTCGGCCCAAACATAAAAGTTTGGCCATGAACTTCTAAGACACGAGGTGTTTGCAGTTTTGAAATTTCAAGACCCGAGACGGCACTTCCATTCACCCGTTCGTTTAAAGAATAATATTAAAATAATCAAATGAACTTTAAATTTGCTAAAAATAAGTAATAATGTAATTGACTTATAAATTGAAGTGATTGACTTTTAGGGTTTGACTGAATGAAAATTTCGGGTTGTCACAATTTCCGCATGGGAATCTCCAAAAGCTAAAGCTTGTCATGCGACCTCTGATGCTCGGCCTTGACCATCATGCAGGTCAAGCACCTCTCGACGTACCAAGCGATCTCTCGCTTCATGCACGGGCACCAGTAACTCAAACTCAGATCTCGGTACATCTTGGTGACTCCTGGGTAAATAGCAAAATGAAACTTATGAGCCTCTTCTAGTACAATTGATATTGCCATTTTATACAATTTTTTAGGCAATATTGATTTAAATTTTTATTATTATTTTGATTATTTACATAGAATTATGATACTTATAAGGATAAAATGTTATTTGCAGCCAAAGTGAAGTATTTTCGAAGAGAGGGACCGGATTTGACAATTTATGGAGCATTGGAGACTTGATGTATTAAATATGAAGAAGATCACGGAATTTATTAAAATCACGACGTGATCCATAAGGTCACGATGTGGTCTCGGGTTTTTCCAGAAGATAAGTACGCGAAGAAAGAGTCCTTGCCGAACACGATTTACTCAAAGATCACTACGTGAATCATTTGTCACGACGTGATCGTGGATTTTTAAGATAATATAAATACCTTCACCCATTACGATTGGAGGGAATTTTGGCTGGCTTAGAAGGGTTCTTAGAGACGAAATTCAGAAGAAAAGAAGATCTGGAAGCTGGTTTTAACACCAAGGAAGAAGAAGTTCATAATTTGGTTTATAGATTGTTACACTTAAACATATCTTTGATTATAGTTTCGTTTGTTTAGCTGTTAGTATGTCCAGCTAAATCTAGCTGCTTCTGTTAGCTAGATGAAGCTGGAACTCATGGTTTTAATGCATTAGATTTGTCTTTACTTGTTGGTGATATGCTTGTGTTGATTGATTTTACCTAGCATGCTTTAGTTAATGATTTGATTGCTTTAAATTCTTGTTCTGTGTAGTTAGTGAACACAAATCTACATGAATCTAAATACCTAATAACAAAGTGAACACTAGTTTATTAGAGCTAAGATCAAACCAATCTTAGATAAGTAATTGAATCATTAAATTAAACTGTGTTAGAGAACTCATATGATGACTGTAATTGTGTTTTGATTAATCAATCTTTCATGGCTACAATCTTATTTAATAATTGATTATGTGTTAACTATTGTATGACCATACATAGATTTACATGAATTGATTAATAATTATTAGATTTAGAACTAAATTGCTAATACTTCTTTAATTGGTAACCAACAGTAATAGTCCTAACTAATGCATAACCATTGAGTGAAAGCAGATTCGAACTAACAGAAGTGTTTTGTTTATTGATTAAGTTTTTGTTAAAGAATTAAGTTCATTTAAACTTGAAAAATCAGATAAAAACCCCTATTAGGTTGTTAATAATTAGATTAATTTAGTAGTAAATAGATTCATTAATAACACCATTCCATGTGTTCGACACCCAACTTACCTAAGCTATACTGTAATCTTACTAGGTATACTGCCCATAAGTGAATAGTTAGTCTAAGTTTGTTAGGTTATAAATATTAAAATTAGTGGGTACTTCCATACACATCAACAATCTGCCTAATTCCGCCAGACACCGGAACCCATACCCGAACGCAGTGGGTCAACAACCCACGACTATCTTGAACAAACCGGGTGATCTCGCCCCTGATCCTCTCAAACTTCCAATTTTTCTCTCGCACTCCCTCGGCCTGAGCCTCTCTGATCAATCCCGCTAGTGGGGAGTCCATAAAAATCCTCAAACATGATGTCGGAACAAAAGATACAACTGACTTGCGGCTCAAGGCGTCCACCACCGCGCTCGCTTTACCCAGATGGTAAAGGATCTCGCAGTCATAATCATTAACTACGTCCAGCCACTTGCGTTGCCTCATGTTCAGGTTCCGCTGATCCATAATGTGTCTCAGGCTCTTGTGGTTCGTGTAGATGGTATAGCAGACCCCATAGAGGTAATGCCTCAAGATCTTGAGAGCGAACACCACCGCCCCCAACTCCAGATCATGTGTGGGATATCTCGTCTCATGCGGCTTTAACTACTACGACGCGTAGGTTATCACCCGTCCTCTCTGCATGAGGACCGCTCCCAGTTTGGTGATGGATGCATCATAGGAAACAACAAAATCCTCAACTCCCTCCGAGAGGATAAATATTGGAGCCTCGCACAGCTGCTGTCGAAGAGTCTCAAACACCATCTGTTGCTCAGGGCCACACCAGAAATCTACCCCCTTCCCGTCTGACAAGTGAGGGGTACCCTGCTAAACCCAGAAAACTCCTGATATCTGAGGGAGATTTTGGGACCTCCAATTGCATAACCGCCTTGATCTTGGCCGGATCAACCAATTCTTATTTCTGTTGTTATTTAGTTGTATGCTGCTAATTAATACATGGAATATATTACAGAATTAACAAATGATATCAACCTAATATTCATAGGTTTTTTACTATCTTTGAAGACAGTCGGTTGATTTGTATTTTGTTAATTAAAGCATTATTTCATATATAAAATTGTGTTGTGTTTGTTTTTTAATTTTGCATTTAGTGTTTTGCTTTTATTTAACTGTTTGTTTGATCTAATACAGTTGGCGGATATTCTTTCATTTTTCTCAGACTTGCAAATCAAGTGCATTATGTCAGAGTTGTATACATTCTGTAAATATCAAGTGCATTTTGGAAACTGATGTTTGAAGAATAGTCCGTATAATTGAAAATGATTCTTAGCAACAATATTTATCAGAATATATTAGTATTTTTGTTAAATTTCGATGTTTTTTATTTCTAATTCTTAGGTTTATTATTTAAAATAAATGTTATTTTTTAACCATTATTAGTTGTATTCTTTCAGAATAAATGCAATTTTTGTCCATAATTGTATTCTTTAAGAATAAATATAATTTTTAATAATTATTAGTCATATTATTAATCATTATTGGTCGTCTTAATAGTATCATTCTAATAGAACGTTAATAGTATCATTCTAATAGAATGTTATTCTGACAATATAAAATCGGCTATAGTTAAAAATTATTTTAGAATTAAATTTGAATTAACTAAAAAATCATAATTTTTAAATCAAGAGAATTAATTATCCTTAAAAATCTAAAATTTTCCTTTTTTAAATTTATTTCAATTAACTAAAATACCCTTGTAGTGAAATTAGATGGTATTTTCAATTATTTTTAATTCAGTAATATTCATTAATCATTTTTTTAAAATAACTAAAATAATTGGTCCACAATTAACCCTATATCCACACAATAGATAGTTAGAATACAATAACCTAGTCACCCTTGTAGTGAAATTAGATGGTATTTTCAATTATTTTTAATTCAGTAATATTTATTAATCATTTTTTTAAAATAACTAAAATAATTGGTGTACAATCAACCATATATTCACACAATAGATAGTTAGAATACAATAACATAGTCCAATGATGGCATGTCAATCCATTTGACTCTATGGAGTTTAATTGATTGTGAATGACATGATTAAAAAATCACTTGACCTGCTTGCCCAATAGAAGGAAAGTCCAATTTAACTTTGCCGATTCTTTATAGAATAATCCCAAGAATACCGACTTTAAAATTTTAAACAGCTAAACTCAGATCGAGCCCATAAAGAAGATGAAACATGATTGTATAAAATTTCATGCTTCCTACGATTCAAAAACTCAAAAAGTTTTTTATTGCTTTTTTTAATTCTAAATTAAGTAACGTTTTTTTAACAGAAAAACTTAATATGTAAATTAAGTAACGTTTATTTTTCCTAAATCAAGTAACGTTAATACATCATGCAGAACTTAATATATAAAATTCCGTACATAGAAATTTTGGCTAATGGAGACAGGATCGTTGATTTAACAAACATCAAAGTCATTAGAAGTAAAAATATATTTCGAAATCAATAATATTACAAGTAAGAATCTGTTGATACAAAGTACAAACAAAGAACTAAACATTATGAGTTCGAATCACATGTCCAGCCATGGAAACTTGAAGCGCTTCCTCTTCATATGCCCTTCTTTCCAGCTCTTCCAATCTAGCTTTCTTCTTCACTTTCACAAACATGGCTACCAATAGTAACCCCAAAAGAAAAGCCCCAATCCCTGCCCCAAATGAGCTTCCAAACACCACCTTCCACCGCTTTATCTTCTTCCTCTCCGGCAATAATATTGGTGATTGTACCACCAACCCAAAATGGCCTTGGCTCCTGGTGCCACAAATGTTTGGCGCAACCTCTTTTTCAAGTGCCACCTTACCATCGTCTCCAAATGTTGCACACATTTGTATCCTACCATGTAACGTGTTGTTCTTTGTCATTGTGTAATTACTAAAATCAATTTTTATTCCATTTACTTGTGGTGACTGAATTTTGACCTCAAATTGCACATTAAACTTTGCATCGTCGACAGCGTTATATGCTAATAACCCTAAGACAGGAGACACAAGTTGATAACCTACTAACTCATGGTAATTATCATAGTAAATATTCGACCAATTGATTCCTAGATTTTGTGTTACTACAAGGACTCTTTCTACATATGGATGAACATCCACACCAACTCCCAAGTGAAATTCTTTGATACTTGCACCATACCTCTTGAGGCTTCCACAACGATACTTCACAGTGCTCACGTTAACACCTGTTAGATTTGATGGCAAATGAACGTTGTATGACATGCCTGTTTTGAAGTTCTTGTACGACTTGAACGTGTAATATCGAATTGCAAGGTCGAGGAGTCTTGTGGACTTGATTCCTTGAGCTTGGATCGCAAATTTTGTGGGTAATGCCAAGAAAACTAGAAGAACCCAAGTCAAAGAAAGATGATTAGAGCCCATTAACTCGAGGACGTGAATATCTGGACAAGCTCTTGCTTTCTCATGTTATGTTGAAAAGAGGAAAGTAGGGTTTGTCTATGGAAGTTTTATAATGTTAAATGATCTAAAAAAGGTTTGAAGATCATCATAGGACTATAGGAGTGTTGAGAGAGAGTAGTCTTGTGGGGTTGTAATACTGATTATTGTTTGTCAAAAAGGTTGTTGCTTTTGAAGGGTGTGTGGTGGTGGGTCGGATGGTGAGGTGGGCAACTGCTAAAGAATTCTTTGCATGGGGTGACAGTTGTAAATGTGTAGGCGTGTTATAAGTGCGGAGATAAACAACTTCAATTAATAAAGGTGAGGCAAGATCTGAATCCTATTTGATTTTCTTTCGGGTTTATTTAACTTATTCGTATTATAACTTACCAAAAATTTTGGAATTAGAGAATTTTGTTGTTGAATATTGTCTAACATTATTATTTTTGAGCATCTATACTTCTCTTATAAACGAATTCATATGTGTATCTAAAAAAATATCATTATCATGTTTTCTTCTTAAAATTCTCTCATGATTTTGAATTTTAAAATATAGGCAAAAGTAACGAGTTGAGGTTGGAAGAATGATTTGTTGTAGGGGAGGTTGTGGGATTCTAATGATTGTGATTTGGTTTGTCAAAAAAGCGGTGGGCATGGCGTGCTTAGCCATTTGACAATGGCTCCCATCTGCAATCATATAGTGTGTGATTTTGATCAACATGTTCCTCATATTAAAATTAATATTTTTACTTTTGTCAAATTATAACATTGATGATTAATTATGTTATATTAAGTATTATAAAACTACAATCCAAACAAGGAATTTAATCTCATCAGGCTTTCCTCCACTCCCAATTGCAGAGATCCGAATATGAATGTATGTTGATTCCGAATCCAACATAAGGAAAGCAAATAAAAGCACCATAGTCCATAGGCTTCAGCTTTAAGGTGTCCTACCTTTTAAAAAAATATGGACGAAACTTTACCCAAGTCAAGCTCATCCAATTCCTTCTCAATGGAGGTGGATCAAATAATTGAACCAGGGACCCCATTGACTTCATTTAGAGGAGGTATATGAAGAGGAAGTAAGAAGTATTGAAAGGAAAGGCGCCAATGTAATTTAAAATGAAAGATTGCGGTTATGTGAAACAAGATTGGACCAAATCCATCAGCCTCTAGTCACATACAATTTATCGGCATCCAAGAGACTTAAATGGAATGCATCAACATGTATCTTTTTTTTTTAACAACAATTCTCATTACCAACCAAAAACCCAACAAGAAACTGGAACAACAACAATCTTCTTTTCTAATCTTGGGTCACTTTTATTTTGATTATGTTGTGAAAAATACGTCACGAAAGATAGTGAGGTTTTATATCTATGTAGGATCCAATTGTGGTTATCGGATAGTGGATTGGTATATCGGACTAATAATCCTAGTCACATATTCTTTCATGGTCAGTATTTCAACAAACACAACCAAATATTATTAATGGAAAACTAGCAAGAAGCTAGCACAAAAAAACTTACATAAAAATAACCTCTAGAAGATTAAAGGAATACAAAACTATCTTGTCAAAAATTAAATATTTTCTAAAACTATTTGGGTGGAAAACAATATTAATTGGTATAATGGGACAACCAAAAAACCCAAATTGTAGCAAATATCACAGCAATCTTTTCAGAAAATCCAGCTATCGACCCACATTCTTCTGAATGCTATCCACCACAATGCACTATAAGAAAATGTGATATGTTTTTTCGGAACTAGTATCATACAATAGACACATAATATACTCCAAGTCAATGCCTCGAATGACCAAATTATCCCTAGTTACCACTCTTTAAAACTCTTCACAGAAGCACGTTAGCTTAATTAGGATTGTACTTCATCCATCAGGTAGCATTCGGACTTTGGGGCAACATCATGTCATGAATAGAGCTCTAGTAGAGCTAACCAAGAATTCTTCCATGGATTCCAAATCCCAAATCCATTTATAAACGAATATGTAAGCACAGTTGTATCTACATCGCGGATCATATTGTTGAATAAAGCAATTTGGCTCCCCCTCTCACCGGTCGGTGCCAATCCCAAACACCACCACTTCCATTCAATCTATCTTTTGGTTAATAAATTACCATTATTTTCAAGAGCGAATAACCGTTGAATTCTAACTTTCAAGGAAAAGTTACCACATCAATTATCAATCCATAATCTAGTTTGACTCTTATCTCCAAGCCTTTTTCCAGGCCTTAAAATTAATAATACCTTTAGAATGAAGCTTTATACACGAAACAACTATATTCGACCAAACTGTGGAACTTTTGACATCTTCGTCATTCAAAAAAACGTCTCTACTATCATGCACGAAACGACTTTAACCCATAAAGCATCATCATTAATAGCAAATCACCACCGCTATTTTGTAACAAAGCCACATTAAACACATGAAGGCTTCCAATATCTAAAACACATTTATCTTTGGAGGATAACAGCACATGCTAATTCACCTAATTACATTACTCTTGAAGAAAATTTAGAGACGATTCTTACACAACTTCAAGAACCCTTATATCATTAAAAGATTAAGAGTCAAAAGGTTTTCCTCAACTTACAATATAAATCTCACTACAGGATTATGCTTAAGATACCTTAACAGTCTTAAAGCAATAGGTAAATGAAACTTATTAGGCTTATGCATATACTGACTTAATACTTGTACAGAATAAGCAATATCTGGTCTAGTAATAGTCAAATAAATAATCTTTCCAATAAGTTTTTGAAGCTTAGTTATATTTTCAAGTAAAACACTATTATGATCATTAATGACAAGATTTGATTCAAGTGGAGTTTTTATAGGTTTAGATCCCAACATCCCAAACTCATGAAGTAACTATAAGCAATATTTTCTTTGAGACAGAAAAATCCCATTAGGAACTTCTACAACTTCAATGCCTAAAAACTTATTTTGGTTTTCCTAAATCTTTTTTCAGAAATTGGGATTTAAGAAAATATTTTACCTTATTGATCTCGAATTCATTATTACCAATACAAAAATATCATCAACATAAACTAATAAAAATAAAAACATGACTTCTAATATTTTTAACAAACATAGAATAGTCATTAAGATTATGTTTAAAACCAAAACTTACCAAGGAATCATTTAATTTTTCATTCCACTTTTGTGGAGCTTGTTTCAGACCATATAAGGATTTTAACAATTTACAAACTCTATTATCATTCTTACCATATGATATCCTAGAGGTAAACCGTATACACATCTTCTTCTAGAGAACCATAGAGAAATGCATTATTAACATCAAATTGACAAAGATTCCAACCAAATTAATAGCAACAGTAATAATAACACAAATTTTTACAATTTTGGCTACAGGAGCAAAAGTCTCCTTATAGTCAATACCTTCCCTTTAACTGTAGCCTTTAGCTACAAGACGGGCTTTATATCTTTCTATTTCTCCATTAGCTTTATATTTAATTCTATAAATCCAACGACAACAAATGGGTTTTCTATTTTTAGGTAAACCAATTATTATCCAAGTGTTATTCCTATAAAGAGCCTCCATTTCTTGATTCATGGCCTTAACCCATTCAGGATTAAGAGAGGCTTCATAATAAGGTTGTGGTTCTAAAGACTTATCCAAGTTGGTAACAAAACACTTAGACTCATTAGACAAAGAGGAATAGTCTAGAGTTTTTTCAGTTCCATACTTGTATTTGTTGGATTAATGTCTAAGTCCATAACTATAATTGGTATATACTTGATCCGAACCGGCATGGTCTACTTGGGTTGCATGGCATCGGCACATTTGGGTAGACCTTTTAATGAGAAGAAGATATTTGTGACATACTAATATATTATAAGTTCTAATATATTATTATGAAATCATATTATTTAATTACTATTGATCAAGAATTAATTTGGAATTAATTTAGTGATCAAAAAGAGACTAATTAAATATATGGGGATTGATTGTGTAAATCATTAATTCTTATATATGTGGGATTGAGATCCATGATTCCTTATGTTGGGTTTAACCCATGTGCTGGCCCATGGATACTCCATGGAGGTTAAACCCATGGAGCATAAGGAATGGGTAAAGTCATGGGTTACATGGTGTAACCCTAATAGCCACACTATATAAAGACCCCATTGGTTAGAGAAATTGGCACTAGTGTATACACAAGAGGGCAAGCGAATTTCTATGCACTCATATCATCTCTCATGGTTATTCCAAATGTTCATTGTGTTGTTTGAACCATTTGACGTGTCACACTTGGGGCACTATGCTCTTGAGCTCCATGGAATCAAGCACCAGCAAAGAGGTATGTAATTCTACTAGTTTTATATTACTTGTACTTCATAATATGCTACTTAGGATAATACCTTGGAAAAATTGATATTTGCATGTATAATAGAGAAAACATAGATCCAAGGTATTTAGGGTTGCATGTACACCATAGTAGTGTTAGAATGCTCAAAACCCAATAGTGGTATCAGAGCCTAGGCTTGTTTTCAGTTATACTTGATGCAAACTGCTGAAAAAATGAAAAATTGTGCTGTTTGGACAAGGGACTCGATGAGTCCATGGAGGGACTCGACGAGTCCAAGGCAAAGTTCATCCAACTCGCCGAGTTGGTTCATGCACTCGACGAGTTGGACCCCCAAACATCATATCTTCGAGTTTTGGTGCTGGAATTGGTCTAGAATCATTACCTTTGACTGTTCTGGACTTATAAAACCTATTTTTAATGTGGTAATGATTATGTTAAACCAATTTCAATGCTATATTCAAAGTTTCAAGTTTTATATGTGTTAATGTAATTCTTGAAAAATGTTGATTATGAATGTTCATACTTATGAGTTTTGGTAGATCATAGGAATTATGTGCAAATTGTTTGTTAGTATAATTCTTGATCTTAATGAAATTGTATGGACTCCATAACTTGTCCTCAGGTTATGGATTACCAAAAGTTTTTTATGTTACCTTGTTTATGAGTTGATTTAGATTAATAAAAAAAATTATGTGTTAGTTGTTTTCAATCCATATTGATCTAAAAGAAGTTCATAAAATATGTTTTTGTAACTTGTCTTCAAGTTATATGAAAAGTCTTATTTATGAATCTTAAAATTCATAATTATTGCTATAGGTTACATAAAAATGAAGAGTCTTTTTCATTAAATAGTATTATGACTCCATAACTTGTCCTCAAGTTATGGGTGTTAAAAGTCACTTCTTTAAAAGATGTTATTAAAGAATAAGGAGTTACATAAAATGAAGAGTCTTCATTTTAATGTACGTTAAACTCATAAGTTATGAAATGAAAAGTCTTGAATAGTTTCAAAACTTGCCCTCAATTTTTGGAATGTGTAAGGTTACTCCTCATGTATATTTTAATTCCAAATTGAACCCTAGAATTTTAAAAGTTTAAAATTCAACCCTTATACTTCTATAATATTAAGAGTTTAATTATTATATATATGTATAATAATAAGTCAGTCCTACCATTAGTATGCCTCATTCACGAAGCCGGTCTATAAGGGGGTATAAGGTTACTGCCTATAAAATGGCGGTTTAACGGGTGTTCACTCTCACCCACCGCTTCCTTGACTGGTGGAAGGTCGTTAGTCGAACGGGTAGGAAAGGACTATAATTCTCCCTTCATTAAAAGTATAATGATAAATACTAAGTAACTAAACACTTATAAATGCCCAATCATAGTTACTTAGGAAAATGTGAAAAGGTGCTAACCCATGAAATTACACTTTGTACCTTACCAAGCCGTTAGTGGAGCATGTGTGGTTAACCGGCACACTAATAAGGACTAGTAATAGTGGCAAAGGGTAACTTGACTTTATTACAGATTAGTGGAGCGTGTGTGGTTAACCGGCACATCGATTAGGTAATATAGTTAAGGGTACCATGTCAATTTACATGGTTATTCACACCTTGTTTGTGATCCTCGGCATCCCAGTCACAAACTTCAGAGGGCACAATCGAGATTCAAACATGTCATTGAAAGTTCAATGTATCTCAAAAGATCTAGGGGTTTCAAATCCAATTAAAACTTAATTATATTTCGTTTTTCATGGTGGAAATTGGTAAATCATCGTTGGGTCCTAGCCTTAATATTTCATATTGGGTGTTATATTAAGGACTTTAAATCAACTAAACTTGAATTTCTCCCATTATATATGTCTAGTTTAGACAACTATGATCTTCCCAAATCTTTAGGAACAAGATTCCTAATGAAGATGATTTCCCAAATGGCAATCAAGGTGAAAGATCAATCCCTTTATTGTGCATTAATGGGACTGGAAATCATACTTCACTTCCTCCACCTCCTCCAATAAATCTCCTTATCCCACAAGTTTCAAGACTTGATAAGTTCTAAGTCACTCAATCCCTATTGGCAAGCAAAGTCTATATGTGCTTACATCTTAGAGGTTAAGCCACATATTGATGAGCCAGGAGAGTTGGGCATCGAAGTCTCGAGGTAGCTGGCTATTGACTTGGTTCTTCAGTCACTCCCTGATGACAAATCACGACATGACCCTTAATGATCTTACCTATTTTCTTGATGATGCTGAATCAACAATGATTTGGAGCATTGGTAAAGCAAATTAGATTGGAAGATCTACTTCCCAAACCTATTTGGACATTGACATTGGTGACATTGGAAGTCCAGAAAACTTTCTCTTCCCAATTGAAAGGGATCAGCCATGGTCAAGTCGTTTGACCTAATGGTAAAGGGAAAGGCTAAGTCTGTGATAATCCCGTATACCATTTCCAAAGAGTCCATTTATTTCTTTTTCCAATAAAAAGGACATTGGTTGTGAAGTTGCCCAATTTACTTGAAATTTCATAAGGATGGTAAAAGTCAAAACGTTTGACTTTGCTTCGGGTAAACTCCATTATCTAACTCCATTTAGTTCTCTTTTTGAGATTCTTAATACATGATGTAATGTAATTACATTTTGATGTTTTGGAAGGATCAAAGGAAGCTTAAAGTATGATTATGTTGATTCTGATCGCGAAGATGGATTTCGATCGCATGGTCTGAAGATCAGAATTTTGAGCTGTTGCATAAGAGTTATGATATATATTGCTTAGGAATAGACAACAAAATGTTTTTCATATGTATTTGCATTTTAAGGATATGTTTTTCTGCAAGTTTTTAAAATAAAAGAAAAAATTTTGTTTTATTTATTTTTAATTATCCTTACAATGGTATTTGTGAAAAAATTATTGTTTATATGTTTCCATTGATAAGCAATCTTGGAAAATGGATTTGATTATGTTATTTGTGGTAGTGTCATAATTTACCAAATAAGGAAAGATTCTCATCACCCAAGTTTCAGTTGGATAGAAACGTGGAATCATGTAACTTGTATTGTATGATGAATGAGAATTTTTCATCTTTGGAAAATTAATACTAATTCCTTGTTCACATGTACGTGTGAGTCAAGTGAAGGACTAAAGGATTGAGTACACTTGGTTATGTGATGATCAGGTCCACCATAAAGGTTGATAAGATTATTCGTTATGATTTACTAAAGTTTAGTAAATATGGGTTATGCTTACAAGTTTAAGAGTAATTCTGAAACATTGGAAAGGTTTCAATGTATGACAAAACGGATAAGAAGAATCAAATAAGGTAGGAAGATAAAAGTTTCTCCAATCTGAAGAGATGGGAGAGTACTTGAGTATCTTGTTTTATGATTATCTTAGTGATTATGAAACCATATCACAATTGATCCTCTAAGGACACCTTAGTTCATTTTTTTGGCTAAGGAGAGGAATCATGAATTGTTGAAATGGTTAAATCAAAAGATAAATCATACTTTGTTCCAAAATCAAATCTTAGAGTCATACTCCAAGATTGAGCCTTGAGTGATATAATCTTAAGAAAGGTGTAAAACAATTGTCAAATGTAGAGTAAAATGTTTTCTTACTCTTGTACATTTGAAATTGGTAAGTTGTGATGTTTTGGATAAAATAAAGACCAACTAAGGCCAATTGTGTGAAATGTTTGTCTTGATAAGAATTCACACTAACTCTTGAATATTTGTTTTTTCAAGGAATGGTTCTTGACAAGAGAGTCTTATATGTCAAGAGGACAGTAGGAGTCTAAAAGATCCTGAAATAATTTCAACGAACTAACCAATAGTATTGTTAATCACTAGCCTACGACCTTCAGTCCATATGTGTTTGTATTTGTTGCTGGCCTTGTCTTGTGATTATGGTTATGACAAATTCACATGGATAAGAACACTTACACCATAAAATCTAAGTGTCATAAGGTTTCTCTCCGATTCATGAAAATGATGGTGAAGAAACTCTTTCACTAAGTAGATTTTAAGTAGATATCAAATATGATATTTACATTCTCAAAGTCATTAGTGGAGCGTGTGTGGTTAGCTGGCACACTAACTTGGACTTGTGAGAATGAAAAAAGGTCTAAACATTATGATTATGACATCCCTCTTCATAATTGTTTAGACACACATGTGAGCGATCCAAGGAAAGGTGTATGATTTTGATAAAGTTTTATCAAAGCATCGCGTATCATAAATCTGAATTTTGGTAAGAAAGTCAATAAAGTATTGTTTTTCTAGAAGTTTAGCTGATTTCTGAGTACATGTCAAAGCTAGTGGGAGCATAAGTGTTATGCTAGTAAGATAATAATCATTATGCTAGTGGGAGCATGATGATTATGTTGCAAGTTAGCAATGTTAATTATAGAAAACAAAAGTTTCAATTCACTTTGAAAAGTTGTTTTCCTATAATTAAAGGAGAGGATTTTATACTTCATTCCAATTCTACAAGCTTAGATTGAGATTTTAATCAACTTTAGTCAAGAATATATTTGAATGTTATGTTGGATTGGTTCAACATAAGGAAATTCTATATATGTTGTGTTCTTAAAATTTGATTATGATTACGGCATCCCTCTTCATAGTTCGAATTATGAGAACATGGCAAACAAAATTTTTATAGCATTATTCATTCCAATTCTACAAGCTTAGATTGAGATTTTAATCAGCTTTAGTCAAGAATATATTTGAATCTTATGTTGGAATGGTTCAACATAAGGAAATTCTATATATGTTGCGTTCTCAAAATTTGATTATAATTACGGCCTCCCTCTTCATAGTTTGAATTATGAGAGCATGGCAAACAAAAAATTTATAGCATGAATCGTGTCCCATATGCTTTGGGTATAGGATCAATTACATGTGCTATAATATTTATCCATTCTAAAATTTTCCAAATGCATAGGGCATTAAGAGGGAAAAAAGAATAGAACTGGATATGACTAAATTGATTAAGCAATTGTCATGGACTATTGGAAGTATATAGTTAGGACCATATTGACATGTTCTGAAAAGAGGCAACTCTTGTTCAGAAGTGATAGTCAAAATGCTAATATGGAATTGTTTCCATTAATGGAAATTATTATTTGAATCTGTATAAGATTAGAAAAACTTAATGCAAAGAAGGATATTCAAAGGAATGTACTTTGAATTTGAGACTTCATTTCCATGGAATTGATTTCCATTAGAATACTCTATAATGTCTGTTGCCAAGTCTTTGTGACTTCTGTGCATAGTCATTACTTGGGGATCATTGCATATAAGTTTAGAATCTAACATATTACAGTAAATGGAAAGAGTTTGGTATTCTTACATTTACAAAAAGGATTTGGGATTGTGAAATGAGAATCATTGAAATTATGTTCAAATTGGTCTATTTCACAAAGTAAAGACAAACATAGTGTGCATACTTGGAGTATGGCATAGCTATTGTTTGGAAAACATAGTGTACATGCTTGGAGCATGGGACAACTAGTGTTTGAATTCAAGTATAAAGTTGATAAATTGAAACAATGAATAATGAGTAATCAATATGGTGCTTAGATAAAAGGGTTTTTATTTACACTCAAGAGTTTGGGACCATATAGGATTAGTATTATTCTTGTGTTTCACTTTGCATGTTTTGACTTCCAGAATAACTAGGTCGTTCTTCCTGAAAGACTAAGTTTTTCCAACTCTCCACAGTCAGTCATACTTTGGAAGTAGGTATTGATTTAAGACTGTCATGAATTTGGCTTGTATGATTTGTCTAATGTGCATTAGACATAGCAATGATTGTTGCAACATTCATGAGTACTCATAAGTTCTGAGTATTGGATTAAACCCATGCTCATTTGAATCACTTCATGGATTTTATCACGAGTGAATCATGAGATGATAATATCTTATATTCTTCAAACCTAGAGATATGAGTTGTTGACTATGAGTTGGTTGTACATTGATTGCATGAAAACGCATTAGTAACTCGATGTTATAAAACGTGCCTTTGTGTATGATTCAAAAAGTAGTCAGTACAAGCATATGATTCGAAGTTTATCCATTCCTTTACCCTTAAAGGGATAAAAGCGATATATGTGGGCCCCTCAATGATATAGTGATGGCACCCATAAGTGCTTGGCCTAGCCTGGGCTGATTTGATTTGTTCAATTAGTCGGTCGTAATAAATCGGAAATCGGGAAACAACAAATGGACAGAGAGAATGATTATAATCCATGTCTCAGTCCATATGATATCTACAACGGAGGAATATATGATCACTTATCTAATGGACGCGTCATTGATTTGTTCAGAGTTCGGCAGCAGCTTTTAAGAGCTACGATTACTGGTTAGGTTCTGAAGGCGTACTTTTAATAATAGTTATTAGACTTATCCAAGTGGGAGACTGTTGGATTGGTGTCTAAGTCCATAACTATAATTGGTATATACTTGACCCGACCCGGCATGATCCATTTGGGTTGCATGGCATCTGAACATTTGGGTAGACCTTTTAATGAGAGGAAGATATTTGTGAAATATTAATATATTACAAGTTCTAATATATTATTATGAAATCATATTATTTAATTAGTATTGATCAAGAATTAATTTGGAATTAATTTAGTGATAAAAAAGAGACTAATTAAATATATGGGGATTGATTTTGTAAATCATTGATTCTTATATATGTGGGCTTGTGATCAATGTTCCTTATGTTGGGTTTAGCCCATGTGGTGGCCCATGGATACTCCATGGAGGTTAAAATCCATGGAGCATAAGGAATGGGTAAAGTCATGGGTTACATGGTGTAACCCTAATAGCCACACTATATAAAGACCCCATTGGTTGGAGAAATTGGCACTAGTGTATACACAAGAGGGCAAAGCAATTTCTATGCACTCATATCTTCTCTCATGGTTATTCCAAATGTTCATGGTGTCGTGTGAACCATTTGAGGTGTCACACTTGGGGCACTAGGCTTTTGAGCTCCATGGAATTAAGCACCAACAAAGAGGTATGTAATTCTACTAGTTTTATATTACTTGTACTTCATAATGTGCTAGTTAGGATAATACCTTGGAAAAATTGATATTTTCATGTATAAAAGAGAAAACATATATCCAAGGTATTTAGGGTTACATGTACACCATAGGAGTGTTAGAATGCTCAAAACCCAACAGTATTTTCCTTCTATGACATAATCACTAAATCTAGTAAGAAGGGAGACTCTCTTCTTGTACGTGTGAGACCAATCAACTGAGAAACAAGGGGCTTAGAAGTAGTCTAGACTGACTAGTTTCCTCAGCCATATCAAGAAAATTAGTACCAGACCCAACAAAAAAAACTCATAGGGGACTCCCTTAAACCAAAGATAGTATACGAACTATCATGAGTAGCATCTGTTCTAGTTAGGTTATGAGGCGAACTAGTACCATCTGACCGATGATCTAGTCTCTTATTATTAATAAATTCATCAAACAAATGACTCAGACTGAGTAGGCTCATCACAGGAAAAATTATCAACCCCAAAAGAGTTCTTATTAGTATTACCAAAAATAGAACTTTGCATTTTGAACGGAAAGACATACTCATAAAATTTGATATCACTGGAAACAAAGACAGAATTTGAGTCAAGAATTAACACTTTATAACCTTTCTTTTCCTAAGAATAACCAAAAAAACACATTTTTCAACTCTAGCAACAAACTTATCATTGTTATTTAAGTTTGTAGAAAAACACAAACACCCAAAGATCAGAAGATTATCAAAGTTGGGACACTTTTTATAAACCATTTCATAAGGAGATAAACATTTTAAAAGATAGGAAGGTGTCCTATTTATAAGAAAGACAGAAGTAGGAATAGCATCATACTAGTATTTCAAAGGAATTCCTAACTAAAAAATAAGAGACTTAGCCACGTTTAAAATGTGCCTATGTTTCCTGCCCACAACTCCATTCTGTTGTGGAGTGTAAACACAAGATGTCTGGGGAACAACTCCATTATCCTCATTAAAAGTTTCACACTGAGATTTATAAACTCAGTTCAGTTATCACACCTTAAAGTTTACATATTAACTTGAAATTAATTTTTTTACATTTTGAAAAAAAAAAAGTAATAGAACTTTGATAAACCTCATCTTTAGACTTAAGAATAAATATACATGTAGCTCTTGTGAATTCATTAACAATAGTCAAGAAAAATCTAAATCCAGACTCTACATGATATGGTCCTCACACGTCTAGATGAAAGAGTTCCCCTAAGGACTTAGTGACATGTTCACTATTGTGAAAAGAGTCTCTAGTTTGTTTTGCTTTATGACACACATCACACGGAGGTAACAAAACATTACTGAAATTAAGTTTATTTTTAAGCACATTTAAGGCTTGATCAACAGGATGACTGAAGCATGTTGTGCCAGGTAAAGTTAGAAAAACAACAAGAATTTTTTGGAATGGAGGACTTACTACCTGAAAATGTGGGATCAAGATAATAAAGTCCTGTAACATCTCGTTTCCCAGGTATAAATTTAATTTTTTTTTATATTCATTTTTATAGGGAAACTCGACGAGTTGGTAGCCCCAACTCATCGAGTAGAGATTGAGATAGCCGCGTGGATTTTAGAGTTAACTCGACGAGTAAGAGCTGAGCATGAAAACCCTAATTTTCAGGGTTTGCACCCGATTTAAAGGACCTTAATTCCTTTATCCCGACTACCTCATCACTTTATCACCATAAGATAAACCCTAATCGAGATATCTTCCACTGTGGGAGAGAGTGTGAGGCTTAGAGTGTGTGTTTTGGTGCATTCTTTGAAGGAACTTGAGGAGTAAAAGGCTTGGAACAAGAAGGAGTCTCTGGATCTGGCATCTATTTAGTGTTTATGACCATTTGGAGGTAAAACTCCATTACCTTGATAAATTGTTTGCTAGACCTCTCCATTAGGGAGATTATGGATATTTTTAGCATTTCTTGAGTCATTAATGGTTTTGAGCTTACCACAAAGCTAAGACTTCAGATATGGACATTATTAGGCCCTTAGACCTAAAGACTCAAGCTTTGACCAACCTACATGCGTTAAACCTTTTATTGATCTTTGGTTTGGCAAAATTATCCCTAGATGCCATGCATGGATGTAAAGCTTGAAGCTTTACATGGTATTTCATCCTTAGAAGGCTAGATCTAGAGTTTAGGGCTTTAGTCTCGCTAAAAAGTGTCTGAACGAGTGATTAGGCTTAAGGATATCAACAAGTTGGTTAGCCAACTCGACGAGTTGGTTACAGTTTCCGTCAATTATCTTGGACGCGTTGCAAACTAGACGAGTTGGTGAGACAACTCGGCGAGTTGAGTTGGATTTTTCCTGATTTTTCTGAGAACAGGAGAAACTCGACGAGTCATATAGATGCACTCGATGAGTTGGGTCAACATGGACTGTTGACTTGAGTGTTAACTTCTGTTGACTTTTAGGGTTTGGTCAAGTTGTGGACTTTGGAGGCCATGGACGGGTAAAATTCTCTTTTACCCTTTTCGAGCATTAGTAAAGGGGGTTAGCTTAACATCTTTAGAGTTGTTGTTATAAATTGTTAATTAGAGATGATTATGATATATATAGGCGGAGTCTAGACTGACTGTTGAGTACGAGACATACTTGCTTTACCAACGAGGTGAGTCTTCTCATTATACTTACATGAGTGGTAATTATTATGCGACTGTAGGGTCTTATCTGAGTTATTGACTGGAGGGTCTTATGTGATTACTGAGTTATGTGATATTATGCATTTTATCTTTTTTATTTATGTTGTATATTATTATATGCCTTATTGAGTTTGGACCAGAGGTTCCAAACCGAGTTGTGAGGTCGGAGGGTCTTCACTGAGATACAGGACTAGGGGGTCCAACCCGAGCTGTGAGACCAAAGGGTCTTCACTGAGATACATGACTGGAGGGTCCTTATCATGATATAGCCATGAGAGGATAACTATTGTGTGTGGTATTTTGGGGAACTCACTAAGCTTTGTGCTTATAGTGTTGTGTGAAATGTATTTCAGGTACATCTAAGGATCGCGGGAAGGCGCCGACATATTGTACACACCCGCTAGAGATTATGTTTTGAGGATTCTGGGATATTGTCAAACATTTATTGTCTTTTGTTTTGAACAACTTGTAAACATGGTTTTGAGAAATGTGAAACTGTGGATTTGAAAATATTTTCTAAAAAGAAATGATTTTCTAAACGAGCAAAATATTTTAAGAGAAAACGAGACGAAGCAGTGTGCACAATCAGCCAGAGCCCGAATGGTGATATCCTAAAATACCCTTACTTTTTTATATTATGAGATGAAATACTTATGAGATATTATAACTACATGCTAGATGATAGGCTAGGTATTTCAGGAATTTAAAGCTAGAGTTGCCTGATTTATGATGCCTTAGCCTAAGGGGATGCTATTGATTGATATATTATGCTATTTGCTCTGCGTGTATACTGAGTAGGGGTACATGGCAAGAATCTGTTAGAGAGAGTTTTGAGTCGAGGAGTAATCTAGGAGAGATACCTAGACATGCATTTGAGGAATCTACTGAGAGAGTAGTTTGATATCTGTGAGGGATAGAGTACTTGTGAATTAGGATCCTAGGAGGAGGACTTGGGGCGACTATGGGTTAGTGTGGAAGGTAGTATAGGGTCTGTACTACTAAAAGCACCGAATTTGTATGCGACCCAAGTAAGAACCTTAGGATGCTAAGGAGCATGTACGGGTGGGTAAATGAGTGTACATTTTAGCCAGTCCCTGATGATTTTGTGTTTGTGTTTCAGAGAGACTATGGTGATTACCCACAACAACCCCGGGGTTGGCGGTACTAGTGACGAGGAGATCCGTAGGATCATTGCCAAGGAGGTGGCCGCAGCTATCAAGGAGGCCATTCCAGACAATTTTGGGTGTATTAAGACCACATTTATTGAGACTTTTGACGAGCGATATGTTGCTGTCACAGAGATTGCTGCTGTCCCAGCCACCACAGACCTTGCAGCTGCGAGGCCACAGGAGGGTAACTCGTTCTTGTTTCGAGAGTTCAGCAACACGAAGCCACCAGAGTGTGATGGGACCCAGGACCTGCTTTCTGCTATAAGATGGAACTCCGACATCGAGGGATGTTTCTATACATGTTCATGCCCGGAGCACTTGAAAGTTCGGTTTGTACTGGACTAGCTTTGCTTGGGAGCGAAGGACTGGTGGAAGTTCGTGACAATTAATTTCACTCCTACAGATCATGTTGCAGTAACTTGGGAGAGGATTACCTAGTTATTCAAAGACGAGTATGTTCCCCAGGTGGAGAGGGAACGATTGGCCCAGGAGTTTCTGTCTCTCAAGCATAATAGAGAAACAGTGATAGAGATTACGAGGATGTTTCATGAGAGGGTGTTGTTTTACCCTGAGCACGTGTCTACGGAGCAGGCATGTGTGAGACAGTACTTGAGCATTTTGAGGAGAAATATTCGGGAGTTTGTGGGGAACTCATCATATCGGACATTGGTCGAGTTATAGACCAATGCCAGGAGGAGAGAGATTAAGCTAGACATTCAGGCCAGAGAGGAGGGAGAACCTCAGGGGAGAGACAGGAGAGCAGTGCAGTCATAGCCGGCGACGAAGCGGGCTAAACCTGCTGATACGAGAGCAGGAGGCCAAAAGGGCTGCACTTGTGGCAAGTGTGACAAGAGTCGTGAGGGATCTTTTCGAGACGGGATTTGCTACAAATGTGGCAAGGAGGGGCATACGACGATGGACTGCCTAAGGGACTTTCAGTTTGCTTTCATTGCAACCAAACTGGCCATCGAAAGGTCGGGTGTCCTCAGCTCACTTATGGATAAGCCCAAGCTTCTCCTTCTCCTGCTTTGTGCGTTACTTTTGGCTGGTTGGGGAAGGCCGAGGCTTCGAGAGCTCGTGGGAGAGCTTTCCAGCTGACTGCAGAGGATATCCGCGCAACACCTAACATTGTTGCTGGTACATATCTCCTTATTCATGTTATTTTGAGATTTACTTATGCTTATATTGTGTTTCATATAGGTACTTTTCTTGTGAATTATATGCTTGCCTTGGTGTTATATGACTCGGGTGCGAGGTGATCTTTCGTGTCTTTATCCTATAGTCATCACATTAGTGTTAGACACGAGGCATTAAGTCGACCGCTGAGGGTTTCTATTGCCGATAAGCACGCGGTTTTTGCCACTGATGTATACCAGGGATGAGCTTTAGAGTTTTTCATTGTTTATTTTCCGATAGATTTGGTGCCGATAGCGATGGGTGATGTTTGTGTCATAGTGGGCATGGATTGGTTGAGCCGGTTTGGAGTTGTGATTGACTGTGAGCGTCAGATGGTGACTATACGAGACCCTAGTGGTGGAGTACTTACTGTTTCTTAGGGGTGAGCAAAAACTGCACCACAACAAAAATTAACCGCATAAACTGCAACCGATAAACCGCAACCGCAATAAAAACCAATGGTGAGGTTTTCTGTTTTTCAAAAACTGCAAATTTGCGGTGTGGTGCGGTTATTAGTTTTCAAAACCCGCATCGCACCGCATATATTTTATGCAATTTTTATTAATTATTAATATATTAAATATCTAAAATAAGACAAGTTTCATGGATGAAAGAAGGATAAAATTCTAAAAGACAAAAATATTGGTTTTTTCTTATGTTTAACTTTGGAAATTTGTGAAATTTAACAATTTAAAGATACTTATTGTTAATTACTAGTGATTTGACATTTTTAAGATATTAGTTGTTTGTAATTTAAGTTAATTGTCTTATACTATATGGTATTTTTATTATTACAAGTAATATGTTTGAATTATTAAAATTGTTTGAACTCTAAACCGCAGTTAAAAACCACACAAAATAAACACACCAAATCCACGCGGTTAATAACCGAAACACAAAAAAAAAAAACAAAATTGCACTACAAAAGTAATTGTCTAACTACACTGCAAAAATAACTGCACCAAGCAGTTTTAAAAATGGATTAACCGCATTTGCAGTTAGTGGTCAGGTTTGGGACAATAGCCACACCGAACCACATCGCGCTCACCCCTATTGTTTATGGCGAAGGGACTAGCAGGATCAACTTTCTACTCTGCCGCCAGGGCAAGGCAGAGTCTACAGCAGGGATGCGTGAGCTTTTTAACATATGTGATGGATACGCAGGTTGCCACTGAGAGGCCGGTTTCTATTTTCGATGTTCCAGTGGTATGTGATTTCCTAGATGTTTTCCTCGAGGAACTTTCGGGTGTGTCTCCTGAGAGATAGATAGAGTTCCGGATCGATCTGATTCTAAGGGCGGGGCCTATTACCAAGGCATCTTATCTCCTTGCACCGCTCGAGATGCAGGAGTTATCTTTGCAGCTCCAGGAACTGTTGGGGATATGATTCATTAGACCGAGTAGCTCGTAGTAGGGAGCACTGATCCTTTTTTTCAAGAAAAAAGGATGGTTCACACCGGATATTCATCGACTACCGGGAGTTGAACAAGTTGATGGTCAAGAACCGTTATCCACTACAGAGGATCAACAATTTGTTTGATCAGTTGTAGAGGGCATCTTTGTTTTCCAAGATTGATTTGAGATCTGGATATCGTGAGATTAGGGTCTATGAGGAGGATATCCAAAAGATGGTCTTTCGGATTCCTTATGGGCATTACAAGTTCGTGGTGATGCCTTTTGGGCTCATTAACGCACCAGCATCGTTCATGGACCTCATGAACCGGGTGTGAAGGCCCATGTTTGATCGGTCGGTGATCATGTTCGTCGATGACATTTTGGTGTACTCGAGGTCTAGGGAATAGCATGAAGAGCATCTGTGGGAGATTCTTGGAGTGTTGAGGATGGAGAGGTTTTATGCAAAATTCTCCAAGTGTGATTTTTGGTTACAAGAGGTCCAGTTTTTGGGACACCTCGTTAACTAGAATGGGATTTTGGTCGACCCGACCAAGATTGAGGCAGTTATGCGACGGGAGGTGTCGAGATCCTCATCCGAGATCAGGAGTTTTCTAGGCCTGGTAGGCTACTATCAGAGGTTTATCAGAGATTTCTCCAACATTGTCATTCCTCTCACCAAATTGACCAGGAAAGGTGTTATCTTTATTTGGGAGCCTGAGCAGCAACATCATTCGAGACTCTTTGCCAGAGATTGTGTGAATCTCTAGTGTTTTCTCTTCCGGAGGGAGTAGAGGACTTTGTATTCTACTGTGATGTGTCCATATCGGGGATGGTTGTCGTGTTGATGCAGATGGGGCATGTGATCGCATATTTTTTGAGACAGCTGAAGCCTCACGAGACGAGGTATCCCACCCATGACTTGGAGTTGGGGGCGTTGGTATTCACCCTCAAGATTTGGCGCCATTATCTCGATGGTTTCTGATCTACCATATACACGAACCATAAGAGCCTGAAGTTCCTTATGGATCAGCCCAACCTGAATATGAGACAGAGGAGGTGGGTGGATTTAGTGAAAGACTGTGATTGTGAGATTTTGTATCACCCTGGCAAGGCTAATGTGGTAGCTGATGCCCTGAGTCGTAGGGCAGCGAGTGCTCCGATATGAGATGTGTGTATGAGGATGAAGGTGATGACTCCAATCTTAGATACCATCCGAGAGGCCCAAGAGGTGGCCATGAGACCAGAGAGTCGTAAGATAGATTGGGTGATTGGGCAGATTTCTAAGTTTTATACTGATAGTCGGGGGCTTATGACCTTCCATGGGTGGTTATGGGTGCCATATTCGGGTGGAGCTTAACTGATTTTCATGGAGAATGCCCATAGGTTGAGATTCTTGATCCATCCTGGGGCCACCAAGATGTATTTGGACTTGAAAAATGATTATTGGTGGCCCTGTAAGAAGAGATATGTGACATGGGTAGTCGAGAGATTCTTGACTTTTCGTTAGGTCAAGGTAGAGCACCAGCATCCCCATGGCCATTTGTAGCCTTTGGAGATTCCCCTATGGAAGTGGGAACAGATATCCATGGATTTTATTACCAAATTATCGAGGACAACACATGGTGTCGATGCGATATGGGTGATTGTAGATCGGTTGAAGAAAAGTTCTCACTTCCTAGATATAAATGAGAGCTCTTCTGTGGAGAATTGGCCGAGGTCTACGTTTGAGAGGTGGTTGCAAGGAATGGGGTGCCAACGTCGATAGTGTTAGATCGTGATGTACGTTTTACTTCCAGGTTATGGAAGAAATTTCATGAGGAGTTGGGCACCTGGTTGCAGTTCAGCACTGCATACTACCCACAGACGGATGGGTAGAGCGAGCGGACGATTCAGACGCTTGAGGACATGCTATGCGCATGTGTTATGGATTTTGGTGGGAGTTGGGACACTTACTTTCCCATGGCTGAGTTTTCATACAACAACAACCATCACTCCGGTATCGGTATGCCTCGCTTTGAGCTTTTATACGGGAGGAGGTGTCAGACTCCCATCTATTGGGGGAGGTCGGGCAGAGAGTGATGGGGAGCACTGAGATAATGCTCAAGATGACAGAGCAAATCCAGCAGGTCAGATAGAGGTTACTGATGTCCCAGAGTCATCAGAAGAGTTATGCAGACCGGAGGCGTTCCGAGCTAGAGTTCAAGGTTGGCAATTTTATCCTCCTAAAGGTATCCCCATGGAAATTGGTGATCTGATTTAGGAAGTGGGGAAAGCTAGGCCCTAGATACATTGGTCCTTTTAGAGTGATTGCTCAAGTAGGTAAGGTAGCTTATCGATTAGAGTTGCCTACAGAGTTGAGCCAGATCCATAACACCTCCCATGGGTCCCAGCTGAGGAAGTATGTAGCTGACGAAACTAAAGTGGTTCCTTTAGAGGATATTCAGGTTGATGAACACCCAAACAACATTGAGAAGCCGGTGGCGATTTTGGATAGGAAGGTGAAGGTCTTGAGGAATAAGGGGGTGCCCTTGGTTAAGGTTCAGTGGCAGCATCGGAGGGGATCCAAGGGGACTTGGGAGTCAGAGTCTGAGATGCGTGAGTAGTACCCAGATCCGTTTCTGGAGAATGAATTCGAGGGTGAAGTCTGATTCTAGCGGTGGAAAATTGTAACATCCCGACTCCCAAGTATAAATTTAAATTTTTTTATATTCATTTTAACAGGGCAACTCAACAAGTTGGAGGACCCAACTCGTCGAGTAGATATGGAGATAGTCGCGTGGATTTTAGAGTGAACTCAACGAGTAGGAGCTGAGCTTGGAAACCCTAATTTTTAGGGTTTTCACCCTATTTAAAGGACCTTATGTCATTTACCGCGCCTCCCTCAGCACCTTATCACCCTGAGAGAAACCCTAATCGAGTTATCTTCCACTGTGAGAAAGAGAGTGAGGCTTAGAGTGTGTGTTTTGGTGCATTCTTTGAAGGAACTTGAGGAGTAAAAGGCTTGGAACGAGAAGGAGTCACTGGATCTGGCATCCATTCAGTTTTTACAACCATTTGGAGGTAAAAAGCCATTACCTTGATCACTTGTTTGCTAGATCTCTCCATTAGGAGATTATGGACATTTTTAGCATTTCTTGAGTCATTAATGGTTTTGAGCTTCCCACGAAGCTAAGACTTCAGTCCTGGACATTATTAAGCCCTTTAGGCCTAAAGACTCAAGATTTATCAAGCTTTGGCCAACTTCCATGCCTTAAACCCTTTTTTGAGCTTTGTTTTGGCAAACTTAGCCCTAGATGTCATGCATTGACGTAAAGCTTGTAGCTTTACGTGGTATTTCAGCCTTAGATGGCTAGATCTAGAGTTTGAGGCTTTAGTCTTGCTAAAAAGCGTCTAAATGAGTCATTGGGTTGAAGGAACTCAACGAGTTGGTTAGGGTTTCCCCCATTATCTTGGACGCGGTGCAAACTAGACGAGTTGGTGAGACAACTCGACGAGTTGAGTTGGATTTTTCCCGATTTTTCTGAGAGCAGGAGCAACTCGACGAGTCGCATAGATGCACTCGATGAGTTGTGTCAACATGGACTATTGACTTGAGTGTTAACTTTCGTTGACTTTTAGGGTTTGGTCAAGTTGTGGACTTTGGAGGCCATGGAGGGGTAAAATTGTCTTTTACCATTTTCGAGCATTATTAAATGGGGTTAGCTTAACTTCTTTAGAGTTGTTGTTATAGATTGTTAATTAGAGATGATTATGATATATGTAGGAGGAGTCTAGACCGACTGTTAAGTACGAGACATACTTGCTTTACCAACGAGGTGCGTCTTCTCACTATACTTACATGAGTGGTAATTATTGTGCGATTGTAGGGTCTTATATGAGTTATTGACTGGAAGGTCTTATGTGATTATTGAGTTATGTGATATTATGCATTCTATCTTTATGATTTATGTTGTATATTATTCTGTGCCTTATTGAGTTAGGACCAGTGGATCAAAACCGAGTGGTGAGACCGGAGGGTCTTCACTGAGATACAGGATTGGAGGGTCCAACCCAAGCTGTGAGACCCGAGGGTCCTCACTGAGACACATGACCAGCGGGTCCTTATTGAGATATAGCCATGAGAGGCTAACTATTTGTGTGTGGTATTTTGGGGAACTCACTAAGCTTTATGCTTACAATGTTCTATGAAATGTGTTTCAGGTACATCTCAGGATCATGGGAAGGTGTCGGCATGATTGTACACACCACCTAGATTATGTTTTGAGGATTATGGGATATTGTCAAACATTTTATTTTCTTGTGTTTTGAACAACTTATAAACTTGGGTTTGAGAAATCTGAAACTGTGTTTTGTGTGGTTTTAAAAATGAAAATTTTATTTAAAAATTAAGAGTCTTACAAGTACCCCAGATTGATTACTAGTTTCCATTGTCCCCTTGGACTGTGAATCCTGAATGTAAAAATTATGGTCATTAAAACAACTTCACATTATCTTTACATAGCTTGTGAGCAGTTAACAAGTTTATATTGAAGTCGGGAACAACAAAAACATCAAACAAAGTTAAAGAATTGGACAAATACAACTTCCTAATTTTATTGATTTGAGAAGAAGACCCATTTGGGTGACTAACCCTTAGATTCAATTTTGAAACTTCAATAGAATCATCAAGTAAGGACTCAGAAGCAATCATATGTTGACTAGCTCCTAAGTCAACAACCCATTTAGAAAAATTGGAATTAAGAGAAGAATTACATGAAATACCGGCCATGTTGTCACTAACAGATGATTCGTTAAATCCTTGCTTATTGTCACAAATGGGTTTAAGAAATTTAGTGTATTGATCATTTGTAAGATAATGGCAATCAGTACCATTATTAACCTATTTAGAACCTGAAGACTCAGGGTTAAGATCAGTAGTAGAATTACTAGAAAACCTTTTGTTAAGTGGTTTGATTCAAACCTTGGTTTTTAATTTTGGGGTATCTAGTTATTTAAAACACTTTTCTATAGCATGACCATTTAAACCATAGTTCTTACACTGAGTAATTTGAAACTTAGGTTTAGATTTCTTTTGATCAACAAATTTAGACACAAAATCAGAATACAAGTCTTATTGTTAGAACTAAACTAATTTGACCCATGTTTTTTATTGGATTCTTCACGAGACACTAAGGGGAAAGCAATTTTAACATAAGGTAGAGGTTCCATTAACAAAATTTAACTTTTAACTTGATTGTAAGACTCATCTAAGCCACTTAAAATGGCATAAGATTCATTAATTTTGAATGATTATTAAAACTAGCAGAAGCTTCACATGTACAATTAGTTAGGCTAGTTAACCCATCAAATTCTTTCCAATAAGAATCAAGTTTATTAAAATAGTCATACAAAGACAAAATACCCTGAGTAAGAGAGTTTATTTTTTGGTGCACATTAAAATTGACATATCCATCAGCCTTATTAGAAGTTTCAAACAATTCAGCCCATATTTCTTGAGCACTTTCAGAACAAGCATGATTAATATATATATTATCAGAAATAGATCCAAGAATCCAAGAATAGGTAACAACATTTTCCCTTTCCCATTTAGATTCTTTAATTGGATCAATAATAGGTTTAGGCACAGTTCCATTACTAAAAGCAAGTTTACTACGAGATCTTAAAGCCCTAATAATGGAACTACACCATAGCATATAATTCTCGGTTCCTAATAGTTTAAAGTTAATCACACTAGTAACAGCATTATCAAAAGAGTGAACATAAAGAGGATCATCAAAATTAACAACAGATTCGTTTTTGCTACCACTAGAAGACTCATCAATTGGACCATCCATAATAGCAAACCATGAACACATAAAACTACAGAACTGCAATGACAAAGTCCAGATGATATCCATGGTATGTTGGGATCTAGGACCGTCAAGACAGATTCGGAAACCAAAAAAACACAAGAAAATATTGGAAAAATTAACAAGTATCTGGTGTACACAAGACAACCAGGATCTCCCATGACTACAACTAAGAATAAGATGTAGAAGGAAACAAGATACGCTTACAGAGGTCCTATAACTCACTTTTAGAGTGCAGTATTAGAGATCGACTCCCATAATTTCGTTCCCTCTAGAGTTAATCGGTAATGAACTCCGTGCTCTAGAGAGTTATTTCAGAATATGACATGGATTAATCGATCGAAGAAACAACATCGTGATTTACTGGAGGAAACACGATCTACAGTCTAACAACAACAGCGAACCTTTATGTAATCTAAAATGAAACACGACAACTTGCAGTAACCAAGATCTTAACGGAACATAAAAGAAGTAGGAAATTTCGATTTAGGGTGATCAAAAAGAAAACCTAGATCAGAATCAAAAACCTTGGATCTTCTCAGTTTAAGTCAAGGATTAAGAGTTTTACAAGAAAATCCTAAATTAACAAAACTGGGAAGATCGGAATAATCGGAGATCAAAAAATATTGTACCTCTTGAGACGGAGAAACACCGACGACTATCGGAGAATCGAATTGGAGCACTGTGGCTTTGATACCACGAAGAAAATTTAAATATGATTCTTACACAACATCAAAAACCCTTATATTATTAAAAGACTAAGAGTCATAAGGTTTTCCTCAACTTACATAAAAACCTCACTACAGGAAACCTACTCTAAACTCACAATGAAACACACATTCTAATCTAACAACGATCCATGAATAGTAAGAATGAGAGAGAAAGACAGTGAACTCTAAAATATCTAGAGTGAATAAATTATCCAACTCCCAACAACAAAATATATGGTCATGTCAAGTATGACCGAAAGACCTACGGATAAACCTGAATTCATATGAAATATTTGAACTTTAACCCTCGAACTCATTCAAACTTTTACTTGCACCTAATAAATAACAAACAAAAACAAAACATATCCTTACCTTCAAAATGTTAGTTTCACACTACAAAAGTTATTCATTTTAAAACCTCTTACTAATGTGAGATTATCCACCCTATAAAACACACCCTTCATCGTTCTAACATGCGACACACCATAAATAGCTATATATATATATATATATATATATATATATATATATATATATATATATATATATATATAGAGAGAGAGAGAGAGTGAGATTCAATAGATAACCATTATTAACAAGGAACCAAGAAACCAATCGTGAGTGTCAGAAATCATAATGATCAACGGTCAAAGGAATGGATGTACACTTGTATATTGGACACGTATACACCGAATTATACCATAAACTCACCTCTTTACGCAAAAACCCAACTCTTTACCAAAAAACCCACCTCTTTTTTTCTTTTAATTTTTTTAAGCACAGTTTTTTTATCGAAAAAAAAAAACAAATATACCGTTCATGATTTTTTGTCCTTTTTCAATAGAGATTCATGTTGATATATAAAAAACAAACTTTTTTTCGAAAAGAAACTCACTTTGTTATGTTGTTTTTTTTATTATTTAAGTTTATATTTATCCAAAAAAACTAATTATACCAAAAATTCCTATTTTTTTCCTCTATTAATAAACATCAACATCGATTAAAAAAACATCGATCCGTTCAAATTCACACTGTTAATCTGAACTGTAAATATTTCAATTTTAACATTCACAATGTTAATCTGACTTACCTTTTCAACTCTCTGATCATTAACAAATTAAATAAAATTTACTTATGAATCGAAATATATTTGCATGTAGTTTTATAATATTTTGAACATTTGGATTACTCGTAAATTAGTTTTGTAAAATCAACAAACAAATTTATTCACATTATGAATTTGGATTCTATATAATTTACTTTTCACAATTCATAATGTGAATCTGACTTACTATTATTAACATTATGAATCTGAGCAGATTCATAATGTGAATCTAAGCAAATTCACAATGTGAATCTAAACAAAAACTTTGATTTTTTTTTAAACATCTATATGAATCTATTTTTAAAGAGTGCCAAAAATATGAATTTTTATATATTTATTATTTTTTTTTTTTTGATAAAAAACAACTTAACTTTTCAGAAGACAAAGAAAATATAGTGGGTTTTTTTTTTGAAAAAAAAAGGTTTTATATATATATATATATATATATATATATATATATATATATATATATATATATATATATATATATATATATCAATATAGATCTCTATAGAATGATATAGAAAAATCATGAACAACGGTATATTCGGGTTTTTTTTCGATAAAATACATGACCTAAAAAATTAAACTAAAAAAGTGGGTTTTATTATAATCCAGTGTATGTACACCCATTGTACTAGTCTACAACTCTTCATTTTAGTTGATCGCTTTAAATCCCAACAGTTTGGATTGGTTAATTGGTCCCTTGATAAATAATGGTTCTCTATTAAACTTTTCCATATATATATATATATATATATATATATATATATATATATATATATATATATATGAATAAGTTTATTTAAGACCAATGATATTTTGTGAAACATGAAAACCAAATCTTAACCTTGGATCAAAACTAATCTTGTGGTTCTTAAAGAAACAAGATTAACACAAATTAATCTAGTTGATTAGTTAATTAGGGGCGTATTAGTAATTAGGTTAAATTTTAGATCATCAGATATGATACCTAATGTTAGCCTTATCTTCACGTCATTACAAACCCCATCTGCTTCGATTCTTTCTACCAATTCACATTAATCGATCAACATTCCTTAATCTTCAATTCACGCTAATCAATCTTCTATCCACTTTGATTTGAGTGATTGAGGTTTATGTTCATCTATCGACACCAACAACTCATTATAAGATTATTATCGATTTTAGCTCTATGATCATCGATTTCATCCAAGGTAGAGGTTCAAGTGTTCAGTCGAATTCTGCTAATCTTCATCTTCAACAATTGCTAACGATCATTCAAATTGTGATTTTGACTCTACATCATGATTTCATCAATTGATCAAAGTTTGATTTTTCTTCCGTGAGCTTTCATTGCTTTTATTGTTACTTTCATATAACATGTTTAATTGTTAACCTAGTAACGTGAATCGATTGAATCATCAAGCTATTAGCGATTTCTAAAATTCATATTTGTATGATTCGTGATTTCTATAATCAAACATCGTATTGATTGATTGAAATCAATTATTGTTCTTAAGCAAATTCTCTTAAATTATACATGCATTCTACATATTTGATGAAAGACCTATATGAATAAAGAATTTGATGTATCACCCCCTCCTCCCCATAAATAACGTCCTCTTTAAGAATGAGTATACTTCCAAAATATGAGTTAGAATTGGAGTAAAACAATTCAACATTGACTAATCTTATTAAATTTACCTTAGTTCTGTTAAAATGTGTCAATTTCTTTAAAACCCAACTCTTTAATACAATGAAATGGTTTTCTTTGTAAATATTTTATTTCAAACACAAAAGATTGGAGATGGTTTTTTAGCATAAATTTGTTTAAATATATATAACACTATATATTTTCATAATTAGAACAATATTATGTTTAGTGTTTTATGTTAAGTATTGGTGATTTAACTATCACTACTAGAATATAGAACTTTAATGACATGCGAACCATGACACGCGGTGATTTACGATACGCAAAATCATGTGTCCTAAAAATAATGTCATCTCTCTAAAATTTGAAGGATTTAGGACATGCATTTTTGCACGCCATTAAAATTAGTGTCAAAAAAACACAGGCCACTCAGCATAAAAGGTGTGTCGTCTAAGCATGTCGTTTTATAAAGTTTTCATCAAACGCACTTTCTCCATCTTTAATAGCTAAGGAGGGAAATCAAATCTCAAAAAATTAAAACCCCCGCCTGATTCTCATCTTCTACCAACCGAAAACCTTGGAAGAATCGACAGAAAGCTAGGGTTCCATCAAAATCGCAATCCTTTTCTTACTCTTAGAGAACAGACGATTTAGGGTATTACTACACGAGTGCTCTCTTCAACGTCCAATGAAGTCGGCGGTAGCTATAGACAACACCAAATCACCAAAAAAGCCATCGAAGGTTTAGGGCTTTGAGTTTCTTTTCTGTTTTTGCACATTCGCTTCTCCTCCATCCCCGTCTTTGAAGATTCTCACAATGGATCGATCTCAATTCCTTCCTTGGACTCTCTCTTTCCCCTTTAATGCAAATTGATATGATAAATTATAAAATTGTTAGAAGCATTTTAACCTAGGTGAAGTTAATTATGAACCACCATTGGCTCATGGAAATTATTTCTTTCTTACAGGGGTTAAAGAGGAAGGCAAAGAAGACGCATGCCAGATTTACAACCACCCGCTCCAGCGGCAACTCCCACTCCACCTGCAGTCTACCCTAATTAAAGCTTTTATATGTATCTGTTTGCGTATTGTTGTGTATCGGTATGTGTATTCTTGTAGATTTATGTGTATTTCTGTGTAAATGTATATCGGTAACAAAATTATGCTCAAGATTTGCCAATCTAATTGATTTTGTATGAGCTTATCTTTGAAAGACAACCATCGTCACCTGTTTTGGTCTATAAGGGATAGATGACGATTGTTGGTATTGATTAAAGATTAAAGATGGAATTACATCACAAACCATTCATTGTATCTGGTTAGTGTTTTTTTTTTCACTTATTGTGTCTATTCACCGATTACACCTTCTTTGTTCTATTTCTTCTTTTGTAGGTAGGTTTCTCTTGAAAACTAGTGAGAACGCCATGGATTTTAAGATTCTTATGATTTTAATTTCATATTTAAAAGGTTCAATTTACAGCTAAGGGGAGAACTTCGATTGGTGAAGGTACCATTACACCAATTTGATAAACTTTATGCATCCTAAGTTAGTAACTAGACTTACCCATATATTTATTTGCTAGGAATCACCTGAAACTTGAAAAATTAGGAGTCTTGTAGTTGTGATTGCCTTAGATGCCTATAATTTCAATACAACTTGTAACTATTAATCATGTTCTCATCTAATAAACTATCATCTTGTTCATAACCAATTGATCATTACAAAAACGAGAAACATAACTAAATTTCCCTTGTTTTAATTGATGCAGATGTCTTAATTGATACAACATTAGTTTTAGGAATGAAATGTTAGAAATGGAAATTGAGAGACCAAAACTGTTATAAAGCTAAAACCAGACTTACTGAAATGTCAATTTGCATGTTGTATAACGTGTGTGTGTGAGTGTGTATATATGTATGTATGTATGTATGTATGTATATATACACACCAGGTATGAATATGATTAGATTTTCTAATACCATGATTATAATAAATTGATCTACAAAATGTTACTCATTAGTTAAAATATAAATGCAGGCCATGCCTACAGAAGAGAGATGTACAATCTTACTAGCTCACTACAAGAAAAAGACCCTTTTATGACGCACAAACTACGACGCTCAGTGATTTATGTTACGCAAAAGAGAGTGACATTAAAAAAGTGTCATCTCTTCAAAAATTTAAAGATTTTTGTCACGTATTATTGTGTGCCCTTAATTTAGTGTGTCATGTAAAAAAATTAAAAACACGAAGGGCACTTTATATAAAATGTGCGTCCTCTCTGAGTGTCGCTTTATGATTTTTACTCAAAACGCGCGTTTCTAAAATTTTTAAATACCCGCTTCAAGATCTCCCTTCGTTCTCTTCTTCCCTTCTCTCTGCAAACCCTAATCGTGATACCATCTCTACTATACACCTCCACACCTCATATAATAATTCTATAATTTTTTTTCTTAAAAACTCACGTTCATTCCTGAAGATCACAAAATGGCGACCAACAATTAGGGCTTTTATTTCCCACTTACATATAATCGTGATTTTAGTCAAGAGTTTCAAAAACACCTCCCTCACATACGCTTTTATTCTTCAATCTCACATCCAACAACTAGGGCTTTTATTCCCTCACGGCAACTGCAAGGTTCGAGGCAAAACTTCAATCGATCTGGGAATGGCGCGAGAATTGAAATTACAGATCTGTAATCGGGTGCCTAGAATAACAAAGCGTCAAAACTCGACTTTCAAGAAAGAATCAAGATAGAGACGAGGCAAATCAGTAAGCCAGTAACTCTCAAGAATCATTTATTTTGTCTCTCTCTTAATTTCTGCATTTTGGATACATCGAATTTCCATATACCCTCGTCCATCTTTCTATCGACTTCTGAATACCTATCTGTAGCTTGTGATTTTCTCATATTCTAGTTGCAAAACACGTATTGCAGATCCTGCTTCTTTGGACCGCTATGATTAGGCATCACCAAGCTCTTTTGGGAGTTTCTTTTTGACATCTATCAGGTACTTTACGTGTTAATAGATTTCTAGGGCTTATGTATGTTTCAGTTTCTATGTAACTTCCCCAAATTAATCTAGATAAACTTCTAGGGTTTGTAATTTTTTAGGTTATATGCAGTGATTAGGTTAATTTACTCATAGTTTTGATTATTTTTTTTATCATCATGTCCAGGTCCCTTCTCTATTGTGTTCCGTGAAATGATACTCTCCTACATTATGCAGCCATGTTGTATAAGCTTAGCCATTACACCTGCAAATTCAGATTTGGCAAGCTCAGATGCACTTCAAATGGTTGGGATTGCTGATCCTGATGGTAATTATCAAATATATTATGATGTTAATGTATTGTTTTGCTTCTAATTCTAAAACTCATATATCCCCTTTCTTTTTAGTTCATCGTACAATTGGTGTAATTACAAAGGTCAACATTTTCTTCTTCTTCTTCTTCTTCTTCTTCTTTACTTTTGTGAACTTTATATTGTTTTCTTCTAAGACATTTGAACAGTTCTTTGTCATAGTTGGATATCATGGACAGAGGCAATGATGCCTTCAATTTTTTTTCTTGGCAAAACAATTCCTCTTAAACTTGGTTATGTTGGTGTTGTCAATCGTTGTCAAGAGGTAAATTATTCTTAAATTTGATTTGAGAAAGGTTGTGAATAGAGTGGCAGATTGCTGTGGGATCCCTAATTTGGCCAAGAAATTGAATAAAGTATGAATATTTACTACCTTCACCCTTGTTTGATTAAGGGTAGTTTTGGCTTTTTCATCTAACAAGTACCATCTTGGTAGTTATATCTTACTTTGTTTGTTTACTTATTTTATTATCACTAGTTTGTTTTATCTTAGTAATTTTACTTATATAGCTTATGGTGTTCAAAAAGAATATGTATTTCATCAAGAATATGGTATTTTCATCTAACTAGTACCATCTTAGTAATTTTTCTTATATAGCTTATGGTGTTCTCTATTTTGCACACCTAACCTGCTTTGGATTTTAATCATTTTATATATTCATTCATGAATATGTATTTTGGTGACATGCAGGTGAATGTGTGGACTCATACAACAACTGTGACCCCTGAACTTAAACATCATGAATTTATAAAGGAATTGAAGCAGTTGCACAAAGTTCAAGATGATAAGGAACTATTTGGAATGGTAGTGAAGACACAACCGAAAGATGTTACTACTGTTAAATTAAATGAATTGAAAGAAAAAAGAAGGTGCCTAGTTAATTTCCTTGTCTCAATTTCAGAGGTCTACTAACAGATTACAATCTTTGAATTTTCTTGACTCAATTTCCTTGTCTCACAGCTTGTTTTGGCCTATGGAGCTATTCAAGCAGATGCTTTAACAGTGGATCGACTCGCCTCCTTGGAAAAGGTATGCCTTAAGTGATTACTCCTAATTTTAGTTGCAAAGTTTAGAAAATGGTTCTTATAATTACATTTTGATCATATGAGTTGTCCTATCTTTTTCTGAAAATTATGTTTTTTTGGTATTTAATGTCATTTTCTTAATGCCTGATGGTTTTACTGTAGTATAATGAGACAGCTGTTGCAACTTGTACTTCTGTTTTGGCTACAGAAGTTGAGAGGATCAACTCCATCAAGGCAGACTTATTGGTAATAATGAATAACCTACTTATATTATATATGTTTCTCTAATTCAAGCTTTATTTGTGCACATTAAAGTCATGTAGCTTGTTAATCTTTAATGAAGCATCTAAGTTATATATATTAAATATTCACATGCTTATATTATATATGTTTAGACAGGGACAATTGTAGAAAAACTAATAGAAGCTAATTTGAGAGACCGCAACCATTTAAAGGAACTTATCTATATGTCAGAAGGTAAATACTAAATATTATTCATGTTCTTTACTCATTACACTAAAGGAACTTTACTTTATTTATGTTTGAATTTTTTTTTACAGGGGGATAAATGAGACCACTAGCTTAGAAGAAAATAACGAAAAAATTCATATGATGAGGCTGTTGTGCTATTTGTCAAGGTATATTTTTCATTTTATTTTGATAAATCAATAAATTATAGCATGATGCTATGGTTTATTTCCTTTACAGCAATGTATTTTCACTTATACTATTGGCACATAACATTTTTTTTCCTTGGTTCTCTTGTAATTGATGTATAAGTGATATTTAATTTTATAAAGGGTAAATTTGTCATTTTTATTTCTATTATTGTGCTATCTATCTTTATAATGAGAAATTGCTGGAAGGAATTATACTATTTTAATTTTAATATGTTTTTGTTACCATTTATATATTAGGCTGCTATCCATGGATTTCCATCTATTTAGTTATGGATGAACATTCCTTCCCATGTTCATGGATTTGGATGTTGTTGTGTTTGGGAAGCGAGGGTAGCATCCCAACGTCACCTAAATGTAACAAAAGCAACAGGTAGCTCCTACAAAGTACAAATTAAACGGGTGTTAATATGGTAAATTTTTTGTATGTAAGATTAAATTATGAAAATTAGTACCTGAAGATGGTTTCCAGCATATAGAATTTGATAGGAATGAAAAGCATTAGGGTGGGTTCCTTCGATCCATGCTCTATGTTTGATTGCAGAAATAATATTTATACCCTAATGTTTAGTCATTCCAGTTTCCAAGTATACCAAAAGAATCAGTTTTACCCATAACAATTCAACTGCTTTGAACTCATTTGGCACTATAAATGACAAATCAGAGATGGTTTAACAGAGATTGGAAAGGTAAATTACACTTTTTGCCCCTGTGTTTTGCTGATTATACACTTAAGGTTCTGGTTCCTGAATTTAAAAACATTTTTCATCCCTAAAAAGTATTTTCGTCATGCTTTTAGGTCATGAGCTGTTTGCTTTGAATTTTAAACTATTAACCCCATATACATTCTATAATGTCATAAATTGATAATTAATTATTTGTTCTTTTACAAAATACAATTGTTTTAAGAAAATCAATATGATAATGTAAGCAACTGAAACCATTTGCTTACAAAATATAAAAAAATACGGGTACTTTGTGATTAAAACTTTCCATTTGCTTACATTACAATAATAAAAAAATGGAATCAAAAAGATTAGTAAAATCGATAATCAATGTAAAAGTAAGGGGAAGATAGCCATTTTATTAATTTTCTTTTTCCTATCATCAAGGCTGAAGCACGACACGAAGACATATTAGGGCATCTTCTTCACACATCAAAAATAGTAGCAAAAAAAGAAGGAATCATTGATGGATTTCATGTAGCCATCAATAGTTGTTGCTCCTGCATGTAAGTTGTAATTTTTGTTTTATTGAATTATAAAAAATTTGTTTGTTTCTAGATGTGATTATAGCAAGTTATTTTCATTTCTTTGTATATATGGATTACATTGTACCCAACGGTTTTCTGTTCCAAAAAAGAAGATGAAGTTTTAACATAATTTTGTTCAATAAGTTAGTTGCTTTTTTCTCTTTATTGACACAAAAAAGAAGCTGAAGTTTTAACATAATTTTGTTCAATAAGTTGTTGCTTGATCTATCCTAATGTAGGTTGGAAATACAAAAAAATGCAAGAGAGAGTTTTGCATATGGAGCTTGTGGTCAGGTATGCTCTACAAATGTTATGCCTTTTTCCTTTTTAACATAAAATACAAAGGTCAAGTATGGTCTAGATATGTTGTGATGTGATGATTTTATGGTTTGATTCATCAGTTTGGTCACATGAAAACCAACAAACACTTCCCCAAGTACAGAGAAAATTCCAACATCAAAACACTTTTAAAAAAAATAAAAAATTACATAAATTTGACAGTGTGTGTTGCTTGATACAGTAACCAATTCCTTCAGCAAGCCAAAGAACAAAGATCGGTTACTCCATACACTCGAATCAGATGTGTTGCCAAGAACCTCGTGTTCTTTTGTCTGACTACCCATGTGTCCCATTGGAGGAAGCTCAAGGTTCTTTACTTCTCTTACACTATAATAATTCATCTTCACACTTATTTTGTAGTTATGTTTTTTTTGCAGGCAATATAGATATTGTGAGCAAGTTCATAGGTTAAGAGTCCTTAAGTGGTGTTATTAAGGAAGAGTAGTGACAAGTGAGGCACACATTTAAAAAAATCAACACAAATCTTGTTTACAGTGAGGCACACATTAGGTTATTAGAACTATTAGCTTGTAAATTTTTGTTACAACTTCTATTGATTTGTTTTATTTTTCTATATATGGAACGATTATTTGTATGACATTAAATTTTATGTAATGGATTGTATTTTTTGTATATGATATTTTATTTTCTATTATGACACATTAAATACAAATTTAATTTGAAAATTAGTAAATCTATAAATAATATTTTTTTTAAACATTTAAAATTATGATACGCAAAAATGTGTGTCATCTTCATTTATGACATGGCCTTTCTTGACAAGGGCTTTCTTGATACGCATTGTGTGTCATTAACACGCGCGTCGTAAGGTTACGACACGCGAATGTTTGTCGTCTTCCTTTATGACAGGGCCTTCCTTGATACGCATTGCGTGTCGTAAACGCGCGTCGTAATTGCGTGTCGTAAATGCGCGTCGTCTCTCTTTATTTGATGCACTGGAACAAATGATGCGCGTCGCATTTGCGCGTCGTCTGAGCCTTTTACGACGCGCAATGAGCGTCGTAAAAGGCTGTTTTTCTAGTAGTGGCTATAATTGATGCACTGGAACAAATGATAAAATGATTTTACATGAAAATGAAGCTGATGTGGCAACTGCACAAGATGATGGATATGAATCATCATTAGTCTCTCGGTTGGCTCTTAAGCCTGGGAAGGCAAGTCATATTTTTAATTTTTTTGGTCTTTATTGATTTTTGAATTCTTTTTTAATTTTTTCTATTTGTTTTTTTGTATATTTTAGGTCTCTAGTCTTGCAAAAGCAATTCATGTGATTGCAAAAATGGAAGAGCAAAATGGAAGAGCCAATTGGTCTAGTGTTAAAGAGAACAGAGGTAAGAAATGAAATGTATTATTGTTTTTGTATTACTGTTGTTTGCTTTATTTTTTTATTAAATGACATGTATTATTGTTTTCTTTAATAATAACTGTTACATCTAACTTTCAGATGGATTCATCTTAGAGAAAATGCCATCTCCTTTGGGTGTCCTACTTGTTATCTTTGCATCGCGACATGAGGCATTAGTTCAGGTATACACATAGGAAATTTTTTTCTTAAATATTTTGTTAGAGTAATTTACATTTTTGGTCCAACTTAGATGATTGTTGCAATTATGTCCCCATAAGTTTTCTCTTTTAATTTTGGAACAGGTGGCTGGTGGCTTAGCTAGCGAGACACCACACATGATAAGTGCAGTTGTTAAAGGCATAACTCCATGGACTTATGAGTTTACTAATCTTGTATCCACTGCTTTTACAATTCCTTCCTCTTTTCTTCTTTTTCAAAGAAAAAATAGAGAGATAATTAAAGTAAGTATTCTTTGTTATTATTTTTATATATTAATTGTCTAATAATATGGGTGCAGGCAAATTTAGGTATGATAAAGGTATTAGTTGCAAAATCACAAGCTAAAGGGTTGCAAATGCATATGAATGGCATGGTGGAGGCTCTGATGAGCTAGCAGAGTACGAACAAGAGTCATTTTAAGGCAAAGGTTAGTGAAAGATGTGGATTTATATCTTGTGATAAATTGTTATTGAAATATAATAAATGGAATGGATGATGATATGTTGTTACAGGTGAAGCTGCTACTTGAAATGCTTGTGAAGAAATGTGGGATTGATGTTGTTAAGGAAGTTATGTTTGAAGAACATATGAAGTTGCTTACTAATATTAGAAAGGTTTGCTGAAGATTTAATGTTTTTTTTCGTTAAGAAATTAATTTGGAATTAAAATTAAACAAGTTGGAATTGAATGGAATGCATACAAAGGAACGGAATGAGAGAAAATATGTTGCTAACACTGAAACCAAATCTCATATGTCAAAAGCAACCACCTCCAGGTTCTATTTGCTTCTTATCTTTTAATCAAAGAAACTTTTAGATATTATTAAGTATTATATATATATATATATATATATATATATATAGGGGATAGGGAATATACATTACAGCCCCACCTAAGCTTAGGTACTAAACCTTTAAAATCTGTCGTTTTAACATGCTAAATATACCCGGTTTGGTTTCTCTTGGTAAATATATCATTCTCCATAACATTTCTTTCTTTCATTATCGTTTTATCATCTCCGTTTTCTTTCCTCAATTATCGTTAATTACTTCATCCAAGTGAACATTACTAAACCCTAAACCTAAACCTAAACCCTAAATTTAAACCCTAAACACTAAAGCGAAACCCTAAACCCTAAATCTAAACCCTAAACCCTAAACCCTAAACCCTAAACCTTAACCCTAAACCCTAAACCCTAAACATAAACCTAAACCCTAAACCCTAAACCCAAAACTCTAAACCCTAAACCCTATTGTGTTGATCTTGAATTTATATCTTGAAGTATTAATCGTGAATCCATTAACCGTAATCTTTATATAGTAAAACAATGTATTTTCATGAGGTTTAGTACCTAAGCTTAGCTGGGGTTGTAATGTATATTCCCTTTTCCATATATATATATATATATATATATATATATATATAGGAATGAGTTCTATGGAAAACAAATAACTAGGGCAACATCTACCGGAACCAATAATCAAATGACACGTGTCCATTTCTTTCTTCACAAGTAATGTATTGTGGAAGTTATTGTGGAAGTGATGTGTTGTCATGTTTTCATTGGTTCAAATATGTGTTGCCCTAATCATTCATTTTCCATATAACTCTTCCCTATATATATATATATATATATATATATATATATATATATATACACTTTTTCTTCTTCTCTTTTTCTTTATTGAAGTGACTTTTTTTTGAAAACCATTAATTAAAATGGTAAAACCATGGGGTAAAAGTAATTTTTACCGATGTTTTGAAATGCATAAGGATCCCAACACAACATAAGTAAATTTACACACAAACTTATTAATAAAATGATTTTTTTATAATATGTGTGCTGGAAGATTGTAAAATTTATAAAAGCTTCATTTCTCCTCAACTTTCTTAGTAAGTCATCAGAAAGAATGACAAAACTGATTTAGGATAAAAATGGTTTTACTGAAAGTTTGAGAAGGTAAAAAATTGTAAGAACTTATTTTCTTCCTTCCAGCTTGAAAATCATAAACTAAGTGGGGTTTTCTGAAAAATACATAGACTCCAAGGTTGTTAAGACCCATCAAAACTTCTCTTCCCTTCTCTCTCTCTTTTTACAGATCAGCTCTTTTTATAGAACTTCTTTCCACCTTTTTTTATGACTTATGGGATGGACTGTAACTAATGTTGCAGGTAAATGTAATGGCATATATTTTGGTAAAAGACAAACACTATTCGATTTTTGATGGTCTTGTAAAATGTACAAGTAACACATCAGTATGTACAAATAAATATTCTGCGAATGAAGCTGTATGCTGAAAAAATTTAATCTGTAAAGATTTTCTGGAAAATAGATGGGGTAATATCTTACAGGATTTTTTTTCACGCTATTCAATGAAACACCAAAATATGATTGAAGATTTGGTAAAAACTCATAAAACCCTTCTTCTTTTTTCTTCTCTAAGCTTTTAAGCAACTTGAATGTACAGAAAATTATAAAGTATATGAGATTTTCTAAAGATATATGAACTAAGCTGGGGTAAAAACCCATAAAACTTATTTTCTTTTCCATTTAATTGAAAAAAACCCCAATATATAGACAAAAACGGAATTTGATGAGATTTTCTTCTCATAAAGCTTTCTTTTCCCTTCAGCTTGATTAACAAGCCATTAAAATATGAAAAAGAAAACAGATCTGATAAATTTTCATTTTCTTTTTCTGAACCTCAAAAGGAAACACCAAATAAACAACTTGAATGAAGTCGTACACATAAAATTGTAAACTGATGGTGATTTCTTTGATAAAAATAACTTGGGATAAGGTGAATAAACACAAAATTTTCTCTTTTTCTTAAATTGTTTGATAAAACATAAATGTAAATAAAGATGGGTTAAGAACTCAAGAGTGCCTCTTTTCTCCCACTTTCTGAAAAACCCTCAAAATATAGACGAAAATTAGATCTGTGAAAGTCTTTTAAAACTTGAGAGTTGCTCAAATGAACTGAAACTAAACATCTAGATATATGAGCAAAAATAAAATAAAATAAAATAAGGTAGATCTGAGGATTTGAATGAGAAAAACTCAATAGATCTGAAAGATTGTGAGGCAAATATGTGTAAGAACTCATAAAACTCTTTTGTTTTCTTTTAAACTTGCTCAACAAACCCCCAAAATATAAACAAAAACGAATATAAGAATATTCTTGCAAACTTGGGGAATATTTGAGTGAAGAAAATCATATAAATCCATATATTTAAACTAAAAACGAAAATAGATCTATAGATCTGAAAGATTATGAAGCACATTTAGACAGATCTTGTCAAGAAACAAGAAGATCTGAACAGATGATGAGAGAAATGAATAGATCTAGGCAAAAAAAACAAACAGATCTGAAAAAATGATACTATTAATTAACAGATCTGAGGATACCTGAGATGAAAACACATCAGATCTGAGGAAGAACAAGTATGGGATGGCGCCAAATGATGCGACATTGACCTCCGGTGACTCTTTTGGTTTGTTAGTGCGGCGGAGATCTGGAGTATAGTGGTGGTGTATGGTGGCTGACGACGGCGGGTGGCGGCTGAGCCACCCGATCGGAGTATAGTGGCGGTTGAGCCATGGGGAAGAGTCGAGGGGAAAGGTCCTAGGGGAAAAGTCATCCTTCATGGAGGAGGCACTATTCTATTTATAGTGTACAATTAGGTCAAGGGGCCTTGGGCCAGCCCAATTCAGGCCCAACTAGCAAGGAGCTGGGAACGGCCGCCCGGAGGCGTCGGGCATGGCTGGTGGGCGCACCCTAGGCAGGGCTGGCGGGCGCGCCCTAAGTAGGGCTGACGGACGCGCACTAGGAAAGATCGGCAAGGGGACACCAGGTAAGGGAGCGTTAGGCCGGGCCAGGAGGAGAGTCCCCAGCAAGGTTCGCAAGGGATCGTTAGGCCGGGTTGGCAGGAGAGTCCCCAGCAAGGCTGGTAAGGGAACGCCAGGCAGGGTTGGCAGGAGCGCGCCAGGCCAAGCTGGCACGTTAGAGCAGTCTAGGCCATGGTAGTTGACCATATATTATCAGGACCAATGATCCATGGTTATTTGGGTTTGGTTAAACCAACATGGATAGTCCATGGAGGTTAACCCATGGAGCCTAAGTAAGATGAAGAGTCATGGTGCATTAGGTTTTGCATGGATGTAACCCTAGCACTTGCCACACTATAAATTGACACCCCTAGAGCCAAAATCGATTACACATATCATTCTTAGAGTTTGATATTAATTTTGAGCTAAGCAACTTATTCTCTTAAGCCTACTTTTGCACTTAGTGTTTGTGACACATTAGAGGCATCACATTTGAGGTGCTAAAGCTTTTGAAGGCTAAGAACTACAAGTCCTACTAAGAGGTAAGTTATCTAACTAGTTATTTTGTTCAATTGTATGCTAGTTAGGATGAATGCTTTGGAAAATCAAATTGCATGTATAATTAGAGAAAACAAAGATCCAAAGCATCTAGGATTGCATGTGCACCATAAGGTTGTTAGAGTGCTCAAAACCCATCAGTGGTATCAAAGCCTAGGATTCTTTTCTGTTATACTTGATGCTCATTAGTTTTCAAAGTTGAAAAAATCGATTTTTTGGCTTCTGACTGATGAACTCGCCGAGTCCACTGGCTGACTATTATGTTATTTACATGGAAGACCCTGGGGGAGCCCGTGACAGTTGGATATAAGACCATATGGGGGAGCCCATGGCATTCCTAGGTAAAGACCATGTGGGAGCCCATGAAATTTAGGTATAAGACCCTGGGAGGAGCCCACGACATCCTTGTATGTGGATTATGTGAGGGTATGCTCTGGGGAACTCACTAAGCATTAACTTATAGTTTTTTGATTTGTTTCAGGTACTTCAGAGCCTAAGGGAAAGGGCAAGGTTTGATGGCGCAACATGCACTCTTCGGTATTTTATATGGGGACACTCTGATATTTGAAATGAAATGTTGATGTTATGGGTTTTGAAAATAGTTGGCATTGAGATTTCATATTTTATGGGAACGTTTTGATGAATTAAAAATGAAAAAAAAAATTGTTTGGAAATTTGGGATGTTACAAGTTGGTATCAGAGCCTTTGAGGGATTCAAGCACACTATCGAGTGTGTCAGGACTCAAACTAAGGAAATGGTAAAATTGTTTTCAAAAAAAATCAAAGTTAAAACTTCTTAAACTCTAAAAAGGGAGAGTGCAATGTGCGTAATTGTCTGAGCTCAAGTAAGTAGTTCCCTAATATGTTAGCCATGCTATACTAGTATTTGGATTATTATAAGCGTATGAATCTTTCTATGTGCATGATTTCAAAATTGTATACGGCTAGGGTCTTATAGCGTCAGAATGATTGATTTGGCCTTATTTCCTGCTCCTTGTCTGGTTGTGGTCTTAGGGGAGAGTCTTTTATTCGAAAATATATGTGATCATGTTATGTGTATAATTTGAATGCATAAGGCAACCTGTTATGATTGAGTTCTGGTTTGATATGGATGGAGAAAATCTTAGGATAGCCTAGGATTTGAGCTATGTGGTAGCTTGTGAGATATTTTTTTGTTCTAGGATGAATTAGAGTTATCAGGAAGAGCCTTGGGGAAGGTATAGGTACTACTGAAAAAACAGGACCTGTACTCGAACCAATGTTAGATCTGGAAGCTCTAAGGAGAATCGGTGTGGAAGGATCCCCCTTTTTTGGACATCTTGATCATTATGGTATTGTAGTACAGTATGGTGGTGACACAACATGGAGCAGGGGGATCATGATCGGGATCTGGATCTGGATCTGGGTTGGGCGATGGTACGGAGCCCATTGATGAGAGGTTGCATGAGCTTATTGCAGTCGAGGTTATGAGGGGCATCCTTGACGCCACCTCAGTGATTTTTGGGACGGTCAAGGAAGGGATGATGGAGATCATGGAGGAGCAGCTTAGGTTTTTCCAAGCCGAGATTCTTGTAGTCCAGGTCGGGGCCCAAAATCCCTCATTCAGGGAGTTCAAGGCGTGTGGAGCGCCAGATTTCTTTGGGGTCAGGGACCCGATAGCTAGTCGACGATGGGTGGCAGACATGGAGAATGCTCAGTGCACGAGCTTTTGCCCTGATGTGGCAAAGGTGGGGTTTGCCTCGTGTATGTTGAGGGACCGATCCAGGGATTGGTGGGAGGATGTGACTAGCCAGGTAGGAGCAATCGGTGTGGCTGAGATGACATGGACCGAGCTTGTTAGATGCTTTGATCTGGATTTTTCACCATCTATTGAGGTATAACCGTTAATGAGGGAGTTCTAAGAACTATAACAGACTACCGCTAAGTTTCAGGAACGAGCACTGTTGATCCTGCAGTATGTTATGGGTGAGGATATGAGGAGGACGAGACTGATGGGTTTTGAGCACTACATCAATCCTATGGTGTACATGCAAAACCTAAAGCTTTGGATCTAGTTTGTCTAATGAACATGCAATAATCATCCAAAGCTCATAAACCCTAGATCTAGCATGTGATAATCGATATTAACATAAGAATAGGGTTTAGATCTTACCTTGATTGTTATGTAGCAATAACAATCTCAATTCCTCTTGATCTTGACTTCTGAAAGCTTAGTGCCTCAAATGTTGCACCTCTAATGGAGTCACAAACACCATGAGCAAAAAGATGAACAAGGAGAGAGAGAGAGAGAGAGAGAGAGAGAGGAGGCACGAAAACATCCAAGAAACTCCAAGGAAGTGCTTAGCCATGTTTTGGGAGCCCTAGGGGTCCTTTCATACTTGTGTGGGCTGCTAGGGTTTTTAGGGGAAACCCTAATTCTCTGCTTAGGCCTTAAGCAACTCATGGAGTCCCTTTAGAAAGCCCTTGGACAAAATCCATATGGGCTTCCCATAGATTTCATCCAATCCTCTTTCCAATAGGAATCCATAGCCCACAATGCAATTATCTTATAATTACAATATTAGTTCCCCAAGTTTAATTACTCTCTTTTAACCACAAAATTAATTCTTAATTGATTCTTGACTATATTAATTAAACAATATGATTTCTCTTTTAATATATTATTCACATAATATATTAATAAATCATAATTAAACCTCTTTATCCTTAATTCATCCTATTAGTTGCTATGGTGAAGGCAACCCAAAAGGACCATGCTCACAATCGGGTCAAGTACATACCAAAATAGTTATGGGCTTAGACACCTAATCTAACAGTCTCCCACTTGGATAAGTCTAATAACTATTTTACATATGACTACAGAACCTGATCAACAATCGTAGCTTTCAAAAGCCGTTATCGAACTCTGATCATATCAGAAACGTGTCCTTTAGATAAGGGATCATATATTCCTCCATTCTAGATATCGTATAGACATGAGACATGGATTATAATCATTCTCTCAGTCTATGTGTTGTTTCCTGATTTCTGATTTATGACAACCGACAACAGACTACAATGAACACATCAATTTAGTTCCGGCTTGGCCGAGCGCTTAGGGTGTCATCACTAAATCATCGAGGGGCCACAGATATCGCTTTTATCCCACTTTGGGTAAAAGGAATGGATAAACTTTGACTTAATGATCCCTTATACCTATTCATCAAATCACACACAACAATTTGTTTTATATCACCAAGTTACTGGTACATTTACATATTATCAATGTGCAACCGACTTGTAGAATACAACTCACACGTCTCGGTTTCAAGAATATAAGATATTATCGTCTCACCAATCACTCGTGATAAAATCCATGAAGCAATCCAAGTGAGCATGGATTTAATCTAATGCTTAAATCATATTCATAAGCACTCATGAACGTTGCAGCAAACCTTTGGTATGTCTAATACACTTTAGACAATCTACAAACCAATTCATGACAATCTTCTTTCATACCTACTCCCAAAGTATGAGCGACTGTGGAACATTTGAATAATCTTATTATTCGGGAAGTGAAAACATGCAAAGTGAAACACAAGAATAATACTAATACTATATGGCCGCAAACCTTTGAGTATAAATAAAACACTTTTATTTAATCACCATATTGATTACTCATTATTTGTTGTTTCGGGTAATCAACTTCTTACTTGAATTATAACAACAGTTGTCCCATGCTCCAAGCATGCACACTATGTTTACCTATAGTCCTTACTTTATGAAATAGATGAATTGAACACATTTCCAATGATGCTCATTTCATAATTCCTAATCATTAGTGTAAGAATACAAAATTCTCGTCACTACTAGAATATGTTAGATTCTAACATTTTATGCACAGTCCTTTTGTAATGTCAAGGCACAAAAGTTACCAAGGCTCGGCCAATGAAATTACAAAATGCTCTATTGGGTTACAAGACAATTCCATAGATGTGAAGTCTCACATTCAAAGTACATTCCTTTGAACATCCTTCTTGCATAAAAGTTTCTAATCCAAACATAAATTTCAACGTCCAACTCCCAATATTGAAACATTTCATATATTTGCCATATGACAACTCATTCTAAATAGATTCTTATCTATTCATAATAAAGTCAATATGGTCCATCCATTAGTACTCTTCCAACTGTCCACAAGCGACCAATCTTTGGCCAACCTTAGATTGTCCTTGACGGTTGTTTAAATATCTTAGTCAAATCCAGTTCTAGTCCTTTTTCCCTCTTAATGCCCTAGGCGTTTGGAAAATTTTAGAACGGTCAAATATTACAGCATATGCAATCGATCCTATACCAGAAGCGTATGGGACACGATTCATAATGTCTTACATAAAAGCATGATACTTTATCAGCCATTTGCCATAATATTTCTATTCACCACATTCTCAAATTTCGAACTATGAAGAGGGATGTCATAATCATAATCGAAATTTGAGGATGCAATTAATATATTCTTGTCTAAATTTGATTAAAATTTCTCGATCTAAGCTTTTAGATTTCGAAACAAAGTATAACATTCTCTCCCTTAATTATAGCAAAACAACTTTTCAACCCCTGCAACTTTGCAAAGTGAAACCTTTTTGTTTTCTATAATTAATATTTCTAACTTGCAACACTTAAAATAATAATCATGCTCCCGCTAACATGATAATTGTCTCCATACCAGCATAACGTTTATGCTCCCACTATCTTTCACATGTATTTAGAAACTCGTTGGATTTCTAGGAATCAATACTTATTGACTTCCAAAGTTCCTTTTTCCTAATACGATATGTTTTAATAAGCCTTTATCTGAGCATCTCAAACTCATACACTTTTCCTTAGATAACTCGCATGTGTGTCTAAATTAATTCAGATCTCATATTACTAAGTCCCAAAATGTTTAGACTGATCGCCATATCTCACAGTTCGAACTATGAAGAGGGTTGTCGTAATCATAATCGAATTTGAGAATGCAATCTACACAATTGCTATTTACTTAAAATCTCTCATAGTGAAAGTGTTTCCTCATAATCATTTTTATGAAGGAGATAAACCTTATGACTCTTAGATTTTATAGTGTGTGTGTTCCTATCCATGTGAATTTGCCATAACCATAATCATAAGATAATGTTTGTGAAATATCCAAACTCAAATGGACAGAACTTGTTCATTCTTCATTTCTTGCCATCAAGGGTCCCACCATTGCTTTCAGTTATTTAGCAGCTCACATGTACCAGTCAATGTACTTTCATTTAACAAGGTGCTTGCCTTATTGTAACGCCCGTAGATCCGGGCTAGTTAATTTAGAGATCAAAGGGGTCGAAAACGACTTTTCGATAAAAGATTATTTAGAATAAATAATCTTAACTTAGTTGTAGAATATGTCTCAAGGGTTCCGTACATATAAAGAACGCCGAAATCCGAGTTATAACGAAGAAGTTATGGCCCGTCGAAGTTTTACTGCAAAACCGGCACGGCACCGGGAGACGTAAATAGTGAATTTACGATGGAGGACTTTTTAGCCTTAGTGATCTAAACCAAATTTTCAGTATATGTTAAACCTAGAACATCCATAAAAAGAAAACACAAATCTGACTTCGTATGAGGAAGTTATGATTTTTCTAAGATTCGGCTTAGCAGTTCACAGCCCGAAACTCGAATTTTAGTTCGAGCGGTTTTTGGCTTACATGACCTAAATGAGAGATGAAGATCTCATTAATAGGAACTCAACGGTAAAAAGATAGAAGAAAACGGATTCCGTATGAGGGAGTTACGAATTCTTCGCGGTCATTTAGCAGTCTAACCTCCTCGTACTGTTAAATTTAAGATCGGTTGAGAATTAGCCGATGGAGCCTAAATGAAAGTTTTAGATCTTGCTTTTAGCTATGCGTGGAAAAAAAGAACATCGAAAACGGAGCACGTATGCGAAAGTTACGAACTTTTGAAAATCGGCTGATTTCCACCCTGTGTGCGATGCCACGTGTCAGCACCAGGCTGGGCCTGGCTGTAGCCAGCCTGGCTCACGACGTGAATATTAAAAAATCACGACATGAACCTTCCTCCAGCCCCTATAAATAAGTGGTGAGGCCTCCATTCATTCCTCGCACCTCCCCTCACTTCCCTCTCTCTCTCTAGAACTTCTCTCTAGCCCCGAAACCCCCCGAAAAGCCTAGGGAACCTCCCTAGCACGAGGCGGAAGCCCCGGAGTGCCCGGAGGCTTCGAAAAGAAGAGCCTTTCGGCTCGGGAACGCTGCTCCAGATGTGCCCGGTTTTGAGAAAAACCCGCTGTAAGTGAGCTACGCCTACGTTATTTTTAATATAGCTTTTATTTAATTATAGTAACATTATTAGGAACTTATAATAAATACTTGGGCTATTATTATGGGCTATATAAGTATTGTTTAATGCTTATATAATAGTAATAATAGCTAGACTATTAATTAGTGGCGGTTAACGTTAGACTAAACCCTAGTGATATTGTTACTAGGTTTTGTCAAGGAAAATTATTTTAAGAGTAACGAAGTGTTGTCCGAGTGCCGAGTCACCACCTAATCAAGTGAGTGCATAGTCCCTTTCATGAATATGATTTTAATACAAGTATTAATTGAATGTATTAAATATATGTTTATCTGCGAATTATTTGATGTTGTCTGAATTACATGTTAAAGAACATACCTGGTTATTTATAATGATTTAGGTTAATGAGTAAGCCTAAAATTTGTTATGAGGGTCATTGGGTAGTATCTCCTTATGAGTACGAGTGAGATATATATGGGGAATAGAACCCTTAAACATGTCATTGATCCAGAAGCACGAATTAGACATAGTCATTTGTCCCTAGTCCGAGAGTATGGATTGGACTCAGTCAACTGTCGTTAATCAGGGAGTATGGATTAAGACATAGTCAGTTGTCCTTAATCCGGGAGTATGGATTAAGACATAGTCAGTTGTCCTTAGTCCAGGAGTATGGATAGGACATAGTCATTTGTCATTAATCCGGGAGTATGGATTTAGACACAGACAAATTGTCCCTCATCCGAGAGTATGGAATAGGTAAAATCAAGGACTCGAGAGCATGGATTAGATCGGGAGTAAGAGGTAAAATTTAAGGTCCGAGAGTATGGATAGTCTCATTGTGAGGACTGACGGGGTAGGGTAAGAGTTGATTATATATATGGGGAAATCGTATATTGTGTATATTTTTATATATATGTATAACATTGTGGGATTGAAATCCCTATGTACTCACCAGGTTTCCCAACCTGACCCACTCAGTTTAATTTTATCACAGGTGTTGATATGATGTCACATTACACTGAGAGATTTAAAAGAGATGTAGATCACTAGTGATAATGAATGTAAGTTTTGTTTATGTTTATGTTTCTGTATTGACGATGACATCCCAAATGTTTTAAAAGTGAAGAAAAACATATTTCTTTAGAAATGCTTTGATAACACAATTATCATGTTTTTCTGGGAACAAATTCCGCAACATTTTTATTAAAAGTGGTACTCTAATTTTTATAAAGCATAAACAAAATCGGTCTTTTCTGGCCGTGAAAATGGGGATGTCACAGTTGGTATCAGAGAATTAGTTTAAGCGAACTAGGAATATGGATTTATTTCTAGACTTAAACTTAGAATGCTAAGCAATGATTGTGAGGAGTGTGTCTAATAAAACTTAGGTAATACACCTGAATAGACACAAGCACTAGCTAATTTAGGGAAATTCTTAACATGCTTTTATGTGCTAAAAGATTTGTGATCCTTTATGCTATCGTTTGATCGGATCTATGGTCTGTTGCCGACCGGATCTGGAAATTTTGTGTGTTCATATTTCTACACGTTTAAATACGGTATTAGAAATGGCATGTAACTTTTCGAAGTAATAAGGAGGATTACACGTCTAAATCTTCTCTATCTATATTCTCGTCTTGATGCGCTGAACGAATGCTTCCATGAACATAACGTCATGGTGAAGACTCATAGAGAATTGAGTAAATAGAGGAAATGAAAAGGCTTATGATAGTGAATGATACCTATCGGAAGATATCGTAATAGTGGTATCTTGCCTTTAGAATATGTCAGACAGTACGTTTAGAGGAATACGGTACGTCCGAAGTACACCTTTGATTAGCGGGATGAAGGAACGATCGGTGTAATTCCTGAAGTTTTCCTATCGTTTGGCATGTCCATCACCAACCGAGTTGAAGCATAATTGATGATTGAAGATATGCATGGAAGAAGTCCTAGTAAAGTCTAGGGAAATTTTATGATTATTTGGACACACTCGTATGTGTTCAATTTTTTGTGATTTTAGGACTTGGGGACTGCGAGACATTACTTGGGACGAGTATGAGTATGTGTGAATGGTAGTAGAGGCCTATACTACCGGAAGCACAGGACTCACACTTGGATCAGGGAAAGTCACAAGGTTACCAATGAGCTAGTAATTGAATTAGTTTTATTCAAATATGTCGTTACCATTATTTCGGTAAAGACTAAGAAGATGATTGTTATTCCGACCCTAGTGGTCATATCAAATTGAGTCCGACTACGATGAGTATGTTACGTGGTTCAGAGAGCCAATTTCGATGTAGCATCTAACGTAAGATGGAAGATTGAAATAAAGATAATCAAAGGGATCAGTAGAAGTATCACAATAGTTGTTAAAGAAGTTTGTTGATAGAAATGTTACTTTAATATGTGATTATATCACATTAGAGCATGAAGGAAGGTATAATCTGTCCTGGAATTTGACTCTAAGAGACCTGAGTCTAAGCGTTGCAACATACGATAAGAGGTCATTAGAACATGACCCATCGGTCTATAGTGGAAATCAAATAGTTCGTTAAGAAGAAGAAGGAGTCTCTAGTAAGGATCGAGATTGTGACTTGAAGGTCATATATTGGAGTCTAATGTGAAGTAGGGAGCAGGTGCAAGATCGAGCACCGCCTGCAGTTAAAGAAGTTAATTCAAAGGAACATATGAGTTACAGTTATTACCTAGGATGAAAGGATAATGTATGAAGTCATTATACAACCCTGTTTCGTTGATGATTCCGGGACGTAATCATCCTAAGGGGGCGATAACTGTAACGCCCGTAGATCCGGGCTAGTTAATTTAGAGATCATAGGGGTCGAAAACGACTTTTCGACAAAAGATTATTTAGAATAAATAATCATAATTTAGTTGTAGAATATGTCTCAAGGGTTCCGTACATATAAAGAACGTCGAAATCCGAGTTATAACGAAAAAGTTATGTTCTGTCGAAGTTTTACGGCAAAACTGGCACGGCACCGGGAGACGTAAATAGTGAATTTATGATGGGGGACTTTTTAGCCTTAGTGATCTAAATCAAAGTTGTATTATATGTTAAACCGAGAACATCCATAAAAAGAACGCCCAAATCTGACTTCGTATGAGGAAGTTATGATTTTTCTAAGATTCGGCTTAGCAGTGCACGGCCCGAAACTCGAATTTTAGTTCGAGCGGTTTTGGCTTACACGACCTAAATGAGAGATGAAGATCTCATTAATAGGAACTCAACGGTAAAAAGATAGAAGAAAACGGATTCCGTATGAGGGAGTTACGAATTCTTCGCGGTCATTTAGCAGTCTAACCTCCTCGTACTGTTAAATTTAAGATCGGTTGAAAATTAGCCGATGGAGCCTAAATGAAAGTTGTAGATCTTGCTTTTAGCTATGCGTGGAAAACAAGAACATCGAAAACGGAGCACGTATGCGAAAGTTACGAACTTTTGAAAATCGGCTGATTTCCACCCTGTGTGCGATGCCACGTGTCAGCACCAGGCTGGGCCTGGCTGTAGCCAGCCTGGCTCACGACGTGAATATTAAAAAATCACGACATGAACCTTCCTCCAGCCCCTATAAATAAGTGGTGAGGCCTCCATTCATTCCTCGCACCTCCCCTCACTTCCCTCTCTCTCTCTAGAACTTCTCTCTAGCCCCGAAACCCCCCGAAAAGCCTAGGGAACCTCCCTAGCACAAGGCAGAAGCCCCGGAGTGCCCAGCGGCTTCGAGAAGAAGAGCCTTTCGGCTCGGGAATGCTGCTCCAGCGGTGCCCGGTTTTGAGAAAAACCCGCTGTAAGTGAGCTACGCCTACGCTATTTTTAATATAACTTTTATTTAATTATAGTAACATTATTAGGAACTTATAATAAATACTTGGGCTATTATTATGGGATATATAAGTATTGTTTAATTCTTATATAATAGTAATAATAGCTAGACTATTAATTAGTGGTGGTTAACGTTAGACTAAACCCTAGTGATATTGATACTAGTTTTTGTCGAGGAAATTTTTTTTAAGAGTAACGAGGTGTTGTCCGAGTGTTGAGTCACCACCTAATCAAGTGAGTGCATAGTCCCTTTCATGAACATGATTTTAATACAAGTATTAATTGAACGTATTAAATATATTTTGATCTGCGAATTATTTGATGTTGTCTGAATTACATGTTAAAGAACATACCCGGTTATTTATAATGATTTAGGTTAATGAGTAAACCTAAAATTTGTTATGAGGGTCATTGGGTAGTATCTCCTTATGATACGGTGAGATATATACGGGGAATAGAACCCTTAAACATGTCATTGATCCAGAAGCACATTTTAGACATAGTCATTTGTCCCTAGTCCGAGAGTATGGATTGACTCAGTCAACTGTCGTTAATCCGGGAGTATGGATTAAGACATAGTCAGTTGTCCTTAGTCCGGGAGAATGGACAGGACATAGTCATCTATCATTAATCCGGTATATGGATTTAGACACAGACCAATTGTCCCTCATCCGAGAGTATGGAATAGGTACAATCAAGGACTCGAGAGTATGGATTACATCTGGAGTAAGAGGTAAAATTTAAGGTCCGTGAGTATGGATAGTCTCGTTGTGAGGACTGACAGGGTGGGGTAAGAGTTGATTATATATATATATATATATATATATATATATATGCGGAAATCGTATATTGTGTGAATTTATATATATATATATATATATATATATATATATATATATATATATATATATATATATATATATATATATATATGTATGTATGTATAACATTGTGGGATTGAAATCCTTATGTACTCATCAGGTTTCCCAACCTGACCCACTCAGTTTAATTATATCACAGGTGTGGATATGAAGTCACATTACACTGAGAGATTTAAAAGAGATGTAGATCACTAGTGATAATGAATGTAAGTTATGTGTATGCTTATGTTTCTTTATTGACGATGACATCCCAAATGTTTTAAAATGAATAAAAATACTTTTCTACGGAAACGCTTTGATAACGTATTTATCATGTACGTTTTATTGGGAACAAATTCTGCAACATTTTTATTAAAAGAGGTACTCTGATTTTTATAAAGCATAAACAAAATCGGTCTTTTCTGGTCGTGAAAAGGGGGATGTCACACTTATGCAGTCTATTGAGAACTCGTAGAACTCATATGCATAATCAACTCAACTGGATTGGCACAGAAACAAGAATACGTCAACACGATAGGTAACAAACCTCAAGTCGTGTGCTAGTGTTTAATAAAAGGTTTACTCTTGATTGGTTATCGAAACTTTCCAAGATCATTTAGAGTCTCAATGACCTCTTGACATATAAGATTCTCTTGTCAAGAAAACATTTCTTGACAAACAAATATTCAAGAGTTAGTGCGGATACTTATCAAGACAAACACTACACACAATTGGTATTAGTTGGTCTTTGTCTTATCCAAGACATTGCAATTTACCAATTTGAAACGTGCAAGAGTAAGAAAAAACAATTTTCTACTTCACATTTGATGAGTATGTTAGAACTTCTTAAGATGTGTCACTCAATTCACAATCTTGGAGTACAACTCTAACACTTGATTTTGGAACGAAGTATGACTCATCCTTTTCATTTAACGATTTCAACAATTGTTAATTCCTCTTCTTAGCCATACTAGTGCACTAAGATGTCCTTAGAGGATTAATTGTGATATGGTTTCACAATCAATGAGACGATCATAAAACATGATAGCAAAGTACTCTCCTTTCTTTTTCAGATTGGAGAAACTTTTATCTTGCTGCCTAATTGATTCTTCTTATTCGTTCTGCTATTATTGAAACCTTTTCAGTAATTCAGAATTATAATTAATCTTGTAAGCATGACCACATTTACTAGACTTTTAGTAAATCATGACGAATAATTTTATCGTTCTTTGTGGTGGACTTGACTAGTGCACAACATTGTGTACCAGTTCACGTAGTCCTTCACTTGACTCTTTGTCAAGGAATTAGTCTTAATTTTCCAAATATGAAGGTTCTCATTCATCATACAATATAAGTTGTATGATTCCAAGTTTCTGTCCAATTGAAACTCGGGCGACAAGAATCTTTCTTTATTTGATAAGTTCTCGACATTACCACAAATAACATAACTAAGAATCACATCAATTTCAACATTGCTAAAAATAGAAATACACAAACATCAATTTTCACATATATCATTGCAAGGAAATATATAAATAAGACAAAAACAAATTTTATTTTATTTATAAAAGGTGCGGAAAAACTTGTCCTTACAATGCAAATTCAAATGAAAACTATGCTATTACATATTCCTAAGCAATCTATCATAACTCTAAGTAGCAGCTTAAAATCCAACCATCGAATCATGCGATCGAAATCCATTTCTTCGCGATCAGACTCAGCTCACTTCTTCCTTTAAGCTTCCTCTCTTTTCTTCGATCCTACAAAACACCAAATGTAAACTTATCACATCATGTAATTAGAATCTCCAAATACGAACTTAATAGAGTTAAATAGTGGATTTTACCTGAAGCAGAGTCATACATCTTGACTCTCCCATCTCTTAGATATCTCAGGTAGTCAGGGCAGCTTCGTAACCAATGCCCCTTCTTTTGGCAGTAGAAACAAATGGATTCTTCTGGAATGTTACACGGGACTATCTCAGACACTGCCTTTCTCTTGCGTAGAGAAAACTTTTCAGGATTTCCAGTGTTGCCATTTCCCATAGAAGGTTAGGATATTGATTTACCAGACAAATTTGCTCGACCAGTGCGCCAAATCATTGCTAATTTAGCAACAATAAGCAAATAAGTCAAATCAATGAGGGTTACGTCGTGTTCCATCATATAGTACTCTCTAACGAACTTACCATACGAGTCGGGAAGTGATTGAAGAACCAAGTCAACACCCAACTTTTCTAAGACATCGACGCCCAACATTCCCAATCTATCAATATGCAACTTCATATCCAAGACATGAGCATATACAGACTTTCCATCTTCGTGTTGTTTTGCCAACAGGGCTTGAGTGACCTTGAACTTTTCAAGTCTTCGAACACGTGGGTCAGGGAGAATAATTGGAGGAGGTGGAGGAAGTGAAGCAAGATTTCCATTTCCACAATCGAATCGTAGAACATCATCTTCAAGCAGAAAACTTTTCCCAACGGATTCAGGAAGACCATAGTTGTTAGACTTTGACATCTACAAAACAGGTGAAATTCATGTTTTAGTTGATTGGAATCCTTAATATAACACCCAAATGAAATATCAAGGCTAGGATCCAACACAATATCCTACAATATGGAAGAGGGAAGCCGTAATCCAAATTCCAAAACATTTGAAGGTAGGTAAATGACGATTTACCATTTTCCATCATAAAAACAAAAATTAAGTTTTAAATGAATTGAAACTCCTAGATCTTTTGAGATTCATTGAACTTTTCAATGGAATGTTGAAATCTCGAGTGTGTCCTTTGTTTGTGACTGGGATGCCGAGGATCACAAACAAGTTGTGGATAACCATGCAAATATACATGGTGCCCTCAATGTTACAGTCACCTAATCGACGTGTCAGTTAACCACACACGCTCCATCGATGTATGACAAACATCGATTCACCCTTTGCCACCTTTGCTTAGAGCCCAATTAGTGTGCCGGTTAACCACACACGCTCCACTAACGTCTTAGCAAGGATACAAAGTGCAATTTCATGGAATAGCACCAACTCCATATTTTTCCTTAAATAACTAAGATTTGGGAATTTATAAAACATTTAGTTACTTTGTATTTCATTATACTTATAATGGAAGGTTGTGCCATATCCTACCCGTTCGACTAAGGACCCTCCACTAGTCAAGAGTGCGGTGGGTAAGAGTGGATACCCAATGGCGGTCATTTTACAGGCCGCTTTCTTAAACACCCCTTGTAGACCAGCTTCATGAATGAGGCCTATTAACGGTAAGATTAACATTTTACTTATACATATATAATATTAAACTTTTAATTCTACACAGTATAAGGGTATAATTTTTACACTTTTAAAATACTAGGTGGTTTAATCTATTAACTAATTATACTTTTAATTTGATTAACTTAAACCATGTCATTATGGATTTATTAACTCTCCTTTAATTCTACATTTAATTAATTTAATAAAACCATAAGGGTGTAATTTTAACTTTTTAAAAAAACTAGGGTTTTAGAATTTAATATTTCAAAATTAATACCTTTTAATTTAAATTTTAAATTCCAAAACTTGAGGACAAATTTTGAAACCTTTCAAAATATTAGGGTTAACTATTTAAATTTCAAAACTAAAAGTTTTTGAGTTCAAATTTAAACTATAAAACCTAAAGGTTGTAATTGAAACTTTTCAATGTTACTAGGTTAAATATTTGACTTATAATAATCCTATATTATCCATATTTAACCAAATCCATCAATTTTGACGAGGATAACCATTCCAAACTTAAAAAATCAGATTTAGGCAAGAAAAACGAATTTTGGCAATTATCGTCAACAAAATTTGGCAGAAAATCAAAAATCCCAGCACTAGAGCCCTGGACTCGTCGAGTCCACAATGGAACTTGCCGAGTAGGACCTACTCGTCGAGTCCACAATGGAACTCGCCAAGTAGGACCTACTCGTCGATTCCATTCATGGACTCGGCGAGTCTACAAGTTAGAAACACAAATTTTTGATTTCCTTGCAAGCAATGAACAACTAAGCATCAAATACATCAAACAAACAACCTAGGCTCTGATACACTGATGGGTTTTGAGCATTACATCAATCATATGATGTACATGCAAACCCTAAAGCTTTGGATCTAGTTTGTCTAATGAACATGCAATAATCATCCAAAGCTCATAAACACTAGATCTAGCATGTGATAATCGATATTAACATAAGAATAGGGTTTAGATCTTACCTTGATAGTTATGTAGCAACAACAATCTCAATTCCTCTTGATGTTGACTTCTAAAAGCTTAGTGCCTAAAATGTTGCACCTCTAATGGAGTCACAAACACCATGAGCAACAAGATGAACAAGGAGAGAGGGAAGAGGCACCAAAACGTCCAAGAAACTCCAAGGAAGTGCTTAGCCACGTTTTGGGAGCCCTAGGGGTCGTTTTATACTTTTGTGGGCTGCTAGGGTTTTCAGGGGAAAACCTAATTCTCTACTTAGGCCTTAAGAAACTCATGGAGTCCCTTTAGAAAGCCCTTGGACGAAATCCATATGGGCTTCCCATAGATTTCGTCCAATCCTCTTTCCAATAGGAATCTATAGCCCACAATGCAATTATCTTATAATTACCCCTAAGTTTAATTAATCTCTTTTAGCCACAAAAATTAATTCTTAATTGATTCTTGACTAATATTAATTAAACAATATGATTTCTCTTTTAATATATTATTCACATAATATATTAATAAATCATAATTAAACCTCTTTATCCTTAATTCATCCTATCAGTCGCTATGGTGAAGGCAACCCAAAAGGACCATGCTCACAATCAGGTCAAGTACATACCAAAATAGTTATGAGCTTAGATACCTAATCCAACAGAGATACTATTTCATGTTGAGGGATGATATCTGTGAGTTTCTGAGCTTTACATGGTGAAAAACCCTAAATGAGATGATAGAGAAGGCCCGTGAGCAAGAAATGGAGTTGGAGCTTCGCACCAAGTGCAAGCAGGAGCAGGTTCAGGCAGTTGCAGGTTAGGCTAAAAAGCCAATGACCTCAGATTCTTTCGATATGGGCCAGCAGGGTCGTGACCGATGTGCCAAGTACGGTAAGCCGCATAGTAGGGCTGCCGAGCAGAGGGTTCGGGATGTTACGCACGTGACCAGCTGGGCCACATGAGCAGGGACTGCCCTAAGAAGGGCTTGATTTGTTTTCACTACAACCAGACTGGCCATAAAAGGCCAAGTGTTCGAGGTTGCGGGGTGGAGGAGGAGCGTTGGCGGCGCCTGCGCCCGCCATAATGAGGATCGCTGATGGCCGCCCTGCTAAGGCGTATACTCCTGCGGTGAAGAGTCATGCATTCCAGTTGACTACCGAGGAGGCTCGGGCAGCACCAGACATTGTGGCTGGTATGTATTTTATTTTTCCTGCTTGATATTGATTTGTATTGCTTATGTGTATATATGCAATCCTGTATAGGGACCTTTTTGGTCAATGGTATGTCAGCTCATGTTCTTTTTTATTAGGGAGCTACCCGATCGTTCGTATCTCTTGCGCTTAGCAAGAAGTTTCGGGACGCTCCGGGAACTCTGGATTCCCCGCTTGAGGTTGAGATTGTTGACGACCGCATTGTGAGTGCTACAAGGGTATATCGAGATTTTGTCCTGAATGTGTATGGGGAGAGGTTTCAGGTTGATCTGACAACCCGATACTTTCTAGCCTTTGAAGTCAACAAAAGTCAACCTAAGGTCATTCGTGCTCAATAAAAGTCAACCTAAAATAGTGTCGAAAATAAATTGTTCAATATTCTTGTTTGGCCTAAATAAAGTAATGGATATTGTCACAAGTTTTCCAAAAATATAAAGAACAATGAAATCCAAGTTATAACAAAGAAATTATGACAAATCGAAGAACCGCATCAAAACCGGCAAATCATTGTTTAACGTAAAACGTGAATTTTCAAGAAAACACTTTTTGTCCTTAACAATCTAAATGAAAGTCGTAGAATGCGTTAAACCAAGAGTTTCCATAAAAAGAACGTCTAAATCTAACTTCGTATGAGGAGGTTATGATTTTTCTAAGTTTCAGCTTAGCAGTGTGCAGCCCGAAACTCGAATATGAGATCGAGTGATTTCTAGCCGAAACCATCTAAACGAGAATCGAAGGTCTCGTTGATAGCAGTGAAACGATAAAAAGACAGACGAAAACGGATGTCGGATAAAGAAGTTATGAATTTATAACGGAGTTTTCCTGTCCCGACCTACTAAAAATAATATAATAAAAGTAAAGTCAAAATTAGCCGACGGAGTATAATGAAAGTTGTAGAGCATAATCTCACCTACGTGTGGATATAAACAACGTCAAAAACGGAGCTTGTATAAGGAAGATATGAATTTCGAAAGTTTTTAAATAATTAAAATATATTTATAAAATTATAAAATTCGGATAATATCCGAAGAGGTGACGCATCCAGCCTGATCCATCCCGGTACGCCCAGCATACATGTCGACACCGAGGTCCGCCCTACGTACGAGGTAGTTACGCGCAGCGCACAGCTGCATTGCTCGGTCAAGGAGAGTCCACGTCGCCCCACCAAAGCCTCGACACCTTGCAGCTCCATCCGAACTACTCCCCGCGTAGAGCTTCGTACGCCCAGCGTACGTGTGAGGGTGCAGCCCTATAAAAGGCATGTGAGACCACCGGATTTTGTTGCTAATTTTTCCACTTCTTCACCTCTTTCTTTCATCTTCTTGGCAATTTATACCCCCGAAGCCCCGATATCAATCCTGACTTCCGAAGCAAGTCCCAAAGCCCCGAAATTCTCGAAAAGCTAACCTCTCTCCAGTCGAAACTCTGCCCACGTAAATCCCGGTTTTTCATCAGAAACTCGTGGTTGCATCAAGAAAACTCATTCCTAGAAACGAAACGCTGCCCAAATCACCAGTTATCGGTGAGTTCATACCCTTATAATCTACCTTGTAAATGATTTTAAATGCTTTATAAGGGGGAATACAAGTTGAAAACAATCATATTGTGTTAATAATTCATGTGATATCAATCACATAAAGGTTCTTCTTATGCTTTTAAATATGGACTTTACAATAAAGGATTACCAATTGTTTCCAGAATAAATCTAAGTAATATAAACTCTTTTAGAATAACGTTAAACTATTTTAAATGTTTTTATAACTCTTTTAAACTTATAATTGCCAAAATCATGTTTATATATGTATAACTATATAAATAAGATTTGAAGGGCTTAGGACTAATGAATTACCTTAATTCATTTTCCTTGTTTTGATGTGGGATTAAGGTGGTGTTATTTTTCCGAATGTTGTTTCCTTATTAATTATATATACAATACATATATGAACATAAAAGGTTACTTCATTCGATATCATTACCTTTGTATCGTGCTGAAGAAATATGTTCATCCATGAGAAATCATGCTAATCAGATACAACATATAAATTATAATAGGTATAATTTGTGGGTCAATTCTCAATATCAATCATCTTAAATTTATATATGAAGAAGTTTCATCATTACTGTTAAAAGGCTTTTTCTACTGTATTACTCGTAATCTCGTTGAAACAATAAATTGTGAGACACTTCTTGGTGTATTTATCTAAGTATGACCTTAAGTCCTAACTTATTAACCAGAATCTCCTGGAGGGAGAGCGTGAATTTTTGTATAGATCTATATGGGACTGACAATCCCACACCTTAGCTGTTCGCTACAGTTAGGCTGGTAGGCCTGGGGTGACAAATGTCATATCATTCTGATGCCTGAAGAATGTCGCATCGGGAATATCAATCATATTAGTATGGTTAATAGAACTCATATGGAGAAAACAACAATTAAGTTACGTAGTAATATATTTCTTTTAAAACAGTAAGAAAAGGTATTTAAATCCTATCTATTTTACTGACCAAATATACCTTCAGCTAGTTTTACTTATGGTTAAATCTACGTATCATGAGATTAAGTATGACAAATATACTTGTACTTTTTAGGTTTGGAACGTTTAAAACCTCAAATCGGTATTTTGGAAAATATAATATTTTCGAGGATCATATCAATGTTTTACAGTAGAAAGGATATAACTAAGAATATGTTTACAAATGGAACGGTTTATGGGATTAAACTACTTTTACAAATGGAATGGAAAACATTCTTCTTATAATTTTATGGAGAGTTAAAATTATGTCCGACTAGGTTATAGGTACAATAATAACACGTAAATCAAAATGGTTTTAAGGAGATAAAACTACTTTTCAATTATAAAGCAGAAAGTATAGGACTTTCTGGAGCGTATTCAATCACTTTCTTAAAACTAAAAACAACCATAACTAAATACTTATGAACCCACCAGCTTAAATGTTGATCCTCTCTTTCAAAATAACTTGTATTCACAGGAATCCAGTAGACAGATACACTCCCGGAGCTTTTAAGAAGACAGCCTTTTACCATACTACGTCTCTTGTCTTCTAATGTATCTACTTTGTTGTTTAAATATGTAATGTTTAAACACTTATGTAAAACTTATACGTATTAATGCAATGGTTGTTTGTACTTTGATTACTATAATGCATGTGTTGTGATACTTACATGACCTCCTCCACCCCCGAACGTTTCCGTCGTTCTAGTTTGGGGGTGTGACATGTTGCGAGGGCTGAAGGTGATTGTTGGGATGGACTGGTTAGTGGCCAATAGGGCCATGATAGATTATGAGCACCAGCTGGTGAGAGTTCGAACCCCAAGTAGGGAGAACTTGTTATTCATGGAGAGAGGGCCTCGCAGGGGCCAACCCTCTGTTCAGCTACGACGGCTAGGAGACTTCTTCATCAGGTTTGTTCTGGATTCTTGGTGTATGTCTCGGATACGAGGGTTGAGGCCCCGACAGATTTCGGAAGTGTACCGGTTGTACAGGATTATCGGGATGTCTTTCCTGAGGAGTTGTAGAGGGTGCCTCTGGAAAGGAAAGTAGAGTTTCGCACTAATTTGGTGTCGGGTGCTGCTCCGATAGCTAAGGTACCGTACCAGCTAGCTCCGCCCGAGATGCAGGAGTTGTCTACGCAACTTCAGGAGCTGCTATACCGAGGGTTCATTCTTTCGAGCAGTTCCCCGTGGGGAGCACCAATCCTGTTTGTGAAAAAGAAGGACGGGTGACACAGGATGTGTATTGATAATCGGGAGCTGAACAAATTAATGGTGAAAAACCGTTATCCGCTCCCGAGGATCAATGATTTGTTCGATTTGCTACAGTGTGCATCTTGGTTTTCCAAGTTTGATCTTCGTTCGGGTACCATTAGATGAGGATTCGAGATGAGGATATACCGAAGACAAATTTCAGGACCCTATACGGGCACTACGAGTTTATGGTGATGCCATTCGGGCTCAACAATGCCCCAGCAGCATTCATGGATCTCATGAACAAGGTGTGTAGGCCGATGTTGGATCAGTCGGTGATCGTTTTTATTGATGATATCTTGGTCTATTCTAAGACCAAGGAGCAGCATGAGCAGCATCTAAGGGAGGTATTAGACACATTGAGAACGTAAAGGCTTATGTCAAGTTCTCCAAGTGGGATTTCTGCTTACGAGAGGTGCATTTTTGGGGCACATCATCAACCAAGAGGGTATTTTGGTTGATCCAGCCAAAATTGAGGCAGTGATGCGGTGGGAAGTACTAAAAAAATGCGGATGAGATCCGTAGCTTCTTGGGTCTAGCGGGGTAATTATCGGAGATTTATATAGGATTTCCCCAATATCGTTGTGCCATTAACCTGTTCGAGTGGAGGGTCTAAAGAAAGAGAACTGGAAGATAGAGCGAATTCAAGACCAATTTCCCTTGTTTGTACGGGATGGTCGGGGACTCTTGACATAGTGTGGTCGGTGTAGGTATCGGTGACTGGGGGAGTGAGATACAAGATATTAGAGGAGGCACATAAGTCTAAGTTTTCTATACATCTGAGAGCTACAAAAGTGTATAGAGATCTGAGGTTGAGCTACCGGTGGCCCTGTATGAAGCAGGAGATCGCCTGGTTTGTGGAGCGGTGCTTGACCTGTAGGAAGGTCAAGGTCGAACATCAGCGGCCTCATGGCAAGGTTCAGCCGCTACCCATTCATATGTAGAAGTGGGAAGAGATCACCATGGACTTCACCACACAGTTACCGAGGACAACGAGGGGTCTGGATGCTATATGGGTTATTGTGGACAGATTGACGAAGAGTGTCCATTTTATTCTGATTTCCGAGAGCATCTCTGTTGAGAAATTAGCAGATATTTATGTGCGAGAGGTGGTGGTTAGGCATGGGGTGCCAGTTTCAATGGTCTCTGACCAGGATGTCCGGTTTAGATCCAGATTTTAGAGGAAGTTCCATGAGGAACTGGGCACGCAGTTACACTTCAGCACTGCATAGCACCCCCAGATAGACAGCCAGAGCAAGCGGACGATCCAAATGCTCGAGGACATATTGCGGGCATGTGTTCTGGATTTTGGAGGGAGTTGGGATACATACCTCCCACTAGCAGAGTTTTCATATAACAACAATTACCATGCTAGTATCGACCGACCCCCGTTTCAGATGTTTTATGGTCGGAGGTGTAGGACCCCGGTTTATTGGGGTGAAGTTAGGCACCGAGTCATGGGAAGCACCGAGGTGATGCTTAAGACTACCGAGTTGATGCAGCAGGTGCACGATAGGCTGTCGTCCACACAGAGCCTTCAGAAGAGCTATGCTGACCGGCGTCGCTCAGATCTTCAGTTCTAGGTGGGAGACTTCGTATTACTGAAAGTGTCACCGTGGAAGGGTGTTATTCGGATTCGGAAGAGGGGCAAGTTAGGGTCGCGATATATTGGTCCGTTTAGGATTACCGCCCAGGTGGGCAAGGTGGCTTACTTTTAGGATCTGCCAGACGAGCTTAGTCATATTCACAACACCTTCCACGTGTCTCAACTCTGGAAATGTGTCACTGACGAGGCTGCGGTTATATCTTTGGATGACATTCAGTTGGATGAGAGTCTGAACTACATTGTAAGGCTCATTGCAGTCTTGGATACGAAAACTAGGCTCATTCATAATAAAGAGGTGAAGCTAGTGAAGGTGCAATGGCAGCATCGTAGGGGCTCGAAATGGACATGGGAGCCGGAGGATAAGATGTGGGAGCACTACCCGAATTTGTTCGCATCAGCGTACTTCGAGGACGAAGTCTAGTTTAAGTGGGGGAGATTTGTAACACTTGGTCCAGGTAATATTTATTTTTTTCAAGTTTTAGGGTTTTGGACTGGAACTCGAAGATTTAGAGAGCTCCAACTTGTCGTGTAGAGATTTTTCTGGACGCGGGTTAAGGACCCTACTCCACGAGTGGGGAGCCCCAACTCGACGAGTAGGCGTTGGAAAGGAAACCCCTAATTTTCTGGGTTTTGCACCCTGTATAAAGAACTTATGGTCCATTTGTGGCCTCCCTCATCGTCTTTACAGTCCAGAAGCAAACCCTAATCGAGATAACCCTCCATATTGAGTGCATGTAAGGCTAAAGAGTGTGTGTATGGTACATTTCTTGAAGAACTCAAGGATTTAAGAGCTTGGAATGAGAAAGAGCTTATAGATCCAGCGTTTACTCAGTTGTAGCAGCCATTTGAAAGTAAAAAGCTATCACATTGACCTTTCTTTTTTTAGATCTCTCCATTCAAGAGATTAGGGCCTTTTTAGCCCATTTTGGACCTATTTTTGGAAGTTGGGAATGAATTGAAGTGGTAACTTCAAATCTGAACTCTTCTAGGCCTCTATAGTCATAAATTTATCGATTTTATCAAGCTTTTTCCTTTCTCCATCCCCTAAACCTCTTCCTAAGCTTAGTTTTGAGTGTTTTAGCCTCTTGAGGCCTTGTATGAACATAAAGTTGGCAAATTTGCGTGGTAATTACACCCTAGGGGACTGGATCTGTAGTTTGGAGCCTTGGATTTAACTAGAAAGGACTGACATGAAAAGGGCTGAAGGAAATCGACGAGTTGCATAGCCAACTCCACGAGTTGAGCAGGGTTTACCCGCCTTCTAGATTCTGAGTGAACTCGGCGAGTGGGTGAGATGACTCGACAAGTTAATTAGGGTTTTCGGTCTCCTGGACACTAGAGAACTCAGCGAGTGGACTCGAGTTTTCGGTTTTATGGACTCTGAAGGAACTCGACGAGTTGCTAGATGCACTCGACGAGTTGGGGTCAACATGGACAGTTGACCTTGACTTTGACCATGGTTGACCAAGTTGGAATATAAGGGTATTTTTGGTACTTCGGGATTTCGACAAAGTTATTCACATGGTGGTTGTAGGAAGTTGAGTTGGAGTTGCGAGTTTGGACTTATCTTATCAATGCAACATTTCTTCAGAGGTGAGTCTCCTCACCATACCAATGGGTCGAAGGCACCAAGGCTGGCCCATTTAGTTAGTTGTAGTGTTTATTGTGGATTCACTACTGATATGTCTGGTATGCATGTATATGAGAATGTGTAGACCTGGAAATTCGTGTATGCGTGTCGTGTATTCGAGTCAGACACGAATTTGTTAAACACGAACACAAAACGATTTATAAAACGTGTTTGGAGTATCAAACATGAACACAACACGTAAAAAAATCGTGTGACACGTGACACGACACGAATAGACACGTTTTTTATCCGTGTTACATGTAAACACGAAAAAACACGTTTTTAATGGCTTTTATTAAGCTAGGGCTATAAACTAATTATTGACTTTTACGCAAATGGTCCCTAATATATTATAAATATAAAATTTAACCCTACAGTATATATGTGTATATACGTGTTTGTACGTGTCACGTGTCAACACGAATTTGTATCGTGTCTTATACGTGTCTAAACAGGTAAATTCGTGTTTGACACATGTAAGACACGAAACAAGAATTTAAAATACATGTCAGACATGAATAAACATGAAACACGAGTTTCTAAAACACATACACTAGAAAACTCGTATCGTGTTCGTGTCGTGTTAATCGTGTCGTGTATCAAATTGTCAGGTCTAAGAATGTGCTAGTACTTATTGACTGGATATGTGAAGACCCTGGGGGGAGACCGTGGTAGTTGGATATAAGACCATGTGGGGGAGACCATGACATTCCTAGGTAAAGACCATGTGGGGGAGCCAATGGAAAGTAGTTAAGACGGTGTAGGGGAGCCAATGGCACATAGGAGTAAGACCCTGGAGGGAATCCACGATATCCCTATATGTTTATGTATGATTTATGTAGTATGATAGATATTTCTGTGATATATGATATGTTGGTCAATTATTATGTTATTTGCAAGGAAGACCCCGAGGGGAACCCGTGGCAGTTGGATATAAGACCATATGGGGGAGCCCATGGCATTCCTAGGTAAAGACCTTGTGGGGGAGCCCATGGCAAGTAGTAAAGACCATGGGGGAGTCCATGGCGTGTAGGTATAAGACCCTAGGAGGAGCCCATTACATCCTTATATGTTTGTATACATGGCTTAGGTAGTTTATGTAGCTTATATAACTAATATGGATTATATGATTATGTGGATTGTGTAGGGGTATGCTCTAGGGAACTCACTAAGCATTAGCTTACAATTTTTTGATTTGTTTCAGGTACTTCAGAGCCTAAGGGCAAGGGCAAGGTTTGATGGCACGACATGCAGTCTTTGGCATTTTATATGGGGACACTCTGATATTTCAAATGAAATGTTGATGTTATGGGTTTTGAAAACAGTTGTCATTGAGATTTCATATTTTATGGGAACGTTTTGATTAATTAAAAATGAAAAAAAAAACTATTTGGAAATTTGGGATGTTACACAATCTCTTGCTCTCACGCCCTAGCTATCATATCATCCGAACTTGGGCAAACATAAAAGCTACGAACTCTCTGATGTCATATCTCAACATATCATCGTATCAGGTCTTTTATCTCCTCCTCAACCGCATACTGGGGCACCAAAAATACCCTCTCCCTGAACTTGGCAGTGATCTCGGTCACGGTCTTAGTCGTCTACCTCATATCAAGAAACTCCTTGGCAGCTGTTGCACCTCAACAGCAGTGCAAACTTTGCTCGGAAAATCTGGCCAGGTCATGGCCTCAATGGTCCGGGATCCCAATGCATAGCCGACCTCCACCCACCAATCTCGGACTCGCTACCTCAAATATCATGCGGCGAACTTGACCTTCAACCCCTTGGGGCAGAAGCTCGTCATCTGAACACACTCGATGTCGGCTACCCAACACCTAGCTGCGATGAGGTCCTTCACCCTAAAGAAATATTGTGCCCCACATCCCCTGAAATCCTTGAAGGAGAGTGTGCGGGCTCCTGACTAGCTAGCAGCCAGATCATCCCTGAAGATCTGAAGACGTTCCTCCATCAAATCCATGATACCTTCCTTGATCGACTCAAACATCACATGGGTCACATCAAGGATGCCTCTTGTAACCTCAGATGCAACGAACTCTCGTAAACCCTCATCAATTGGTTCGGAGCCCGTGGCCGAACCAGATCCAAATCCTGAACCTCCTGCTCCATGACGTGTCATCACCATACTGAAACATAACCACATAAACAATTAGCATACATACGAGAAGGTTCACATTCTTGAGTTCCCCAACTTCATTGTGGTCTTCCTGGCATCCGGTAAAAATCTTGTGCTTTCAGTAGTATGGGCTCATTAGTACCTTCCACACCTATTTATACCCTCCTTAAGGACTACCCCGACTCCTCCAAGTTTCTCTTCCCAACTAATACACTCTCAAACTATCAGGTGTCCTACGTACCAACATCTCAGAGGGACTCCCTAAGAGTCCCTTCCTTACCCCTCTATGTTATCAGCTGCAGAAGGAACTTCTACAGGTACTACCTAACTACTACATGAATAAAGTTACATACTACTAGTACCAGATAATTCATCGAATGACAAGTCCCACCCTACAACGGTTGGACTCAAACAAGACTTGTGCAGTAGAGTTAAACCTATCCTTCTAAAATTATCCAATCACAGTAATATGTAACCTGATACATTCATCCATCAGTTAGTTAGTACCAATAGAACTTCCTAAAGCACAAAGCATGCAACATTCAAGCATCAGGCAAATCAACTCAAAATATACCCTATACATGTCATTCTAGCAAGTAACTTATCTGATACTAGCATGCAAATCTAAAAGATCATACAGATAGGCACATAAATGTATCTCTACTATCATTCTATCATGTAATATTGAGCAGATCCTTAGCCCCTAATCTAGAATGTGATTCTCATATCATAGCATAAAACATATAGCTCGTATCGGTATTTAGGAAAACGTACTTGAGCTCGGCCGATTGCACGCATCACTGTTAGGTCATAAATTGTGGTCTATACTTTAGGACAAAAAACACCATGTTTTGGTGTTGTTCGGACCGAAATCACATGTGATTTCGGTTAGGCTTAATATTATCTTGTTTGGGTTTTGGGTTGGGCTTTGGTTATTAGGTCTAGATATAAATAGTGTTATTTTCGCCTTGTAATGGGAGTGGAATGTTTTTGTGGGCTGCCACAAGCTTAGAACGTGATTTTGAGAGAAACACGAGAGAACCAAGTGTAATCAAGAATCTTATGTACCCGACTATTCAATAATAGTGTGCATTGAAGATTAACCATTGTGTTCTTATTTTATATTTCATCTTCTCTAATTCACTTGATTGGGATTCCACACCATCAAGTGAATCCGATTGATACATCGTAGCATTTTGGGTTTTACAATTGGTATCAGAGCTTGGATCGGTATCAATCGGGTCATTACAAACGGTTTTTCTTGGAGTTTCTTGGTGTTTTTTATTTATATTTTACGAAATTTTGCCTTTGTTCTTCGTGTTCTTGACTATTTTAGGGAGTTTGATCGATTTTGGCGTTAAAAAGTTGAAAATTTTATGTTTTTGGCAAATTGTGGGGAGTTTTAGGTCAAAATTTGCGAGATTTCGGCAGCAATCTTCATATTCGGTCAAGCCCTAGCAGATCTCAGAGGCACAGCAACGATTTCGGTCGGCATCGCAAGTTCTCGGTTCATAGTTCTAGGCCTCGCAAGCTCTCGGATTGGGTTCTCGGTCTCGCCTTCTCGGTGCGAAGGTTCTCGGTTCGGACTTCTCGGCTTCAGATTTCGGTGCGAGGTTTTGGTGCGAAAATTTGGTCAAGCCTTCTTCGGTTCGGATTTTTAGCCCCTCGCATCCTCGGCTGTAATTTCAAATTTTCAAGTTTTTGGCTTGTTTTCAGTCCAAAAGCCACGTTTTCGATCAAATAACTTCATTTTCAGTTCTAAAGCTTCGTATTTGGTCAAAAAGCCACGTATTTGGTCAAAAAGCCATGTATTCGGTCAAATACCCTCGTTTTTGGTTAAATACTCTCGTTTTTTATCTTGAAATTTTGTTTTCGGCCTAGAAACTTTTGTTTTCGGTCAAGGTTATTCTTTTTTAACAAAAATTTAACTTTTTACTTTTAAGTTTGACTTTTGACTTTCAATTTTTCATGTTTGACTTTCAAGTTTGACCTTTAATTTTGACTTTTAAGTTTGACTGTTCAAGTTTGACTTTCGAGGTTACAAGTCAAAGGGCATTTTTTATTGGTTTCACAATTACTTCTATTTTTGGTAAGTTATTCTTTTTGGTGAATAATGAGTTCTTCAATCACCAAAGTAAGTGAAAACTCATGTTCTTAGTCTTGAGAAGCTAAAATTAAACATTATCGTGATCAACATGAGTTATTAATTTGGGAAATTGAAGACCTTAAATATGAACGATATACTATTAGAAAGGACCAAAAACCATTGAAAGAAAAATTAGAGGCCAAAACCAAAGACTTTTTAAAACGTCAAAAAGAATATAGCACTAAATTTGAACACTATGAGTATGCTAAAGAAAAGATTGTCAGTCTAACTGCCGAGTTTAACACATTGAAAAATAAGTTTTACAATGAAAACTTTAATTTTAAAAAGTTTGATGTGTCAAGTAAGAAAATTGAGTCCATGATTGAAAAACAGTTAAAATTTAAAGATAATCAGTAAGGGTCTAGGGTATCACAGTGTTCCACCTCCCTTCAATGATAACTATACACCGCCCCTTGAAACCAATAAGGTAGAGATACCTGGTCAGTATGGCCAACCCCCTGTACCAACTTCAGTTAGGACTGAACAATTCGGCCCAACTAAGAATATTGAGGTGAACGATACTAATGCTTCTACTTCATGTGCAGGTAAATTAGTGGAAGATGAGAACAAGGAGAACAAAAATGATTTTAGTTATGCTGATAATGATTCAAAATCTTGTGATGTTGATACTCCCGCTATTGAAAAATCCAAGCCACAAAAGTCTGTCAAGCATTCTAACAAATGGTCTTATGTTTGTGCTTGTGGAATTTCTTCGAAATGAACTTCTGTTGGACAAGGACCAAGTCACAATCCGATTTATATGAAAAGACAGACTTACTTTAACTGTGGAACTCCCGGTCACATTGCCAGAAATTGCCCACATCATTCATATGTTCCTTACTATGTACAAGGTTGGCAGAACGTGCCAAGAGGGAGATCCTCCAAAAGAAATCCTTCGAGGTCACGTTCACACAATGGTGAATGGAATGCTAAGATGGCCAAGAATCAAACTCCCAAGGACAAGAAAGGAATGTCGGACAAGATGCCAAATTCAAGAGATGGTTATGTTAGATCAAAGATCATTTCGGTTGAAGTCATCTTGGCGGTCGGTTTCAAGTTCTAAAGCAAGTGCTGAGGCATCCATCCGATCAAAGAAAAAATGGGTTAAACCCGACAACAGATGGGTACCAAAGATTCATACTCCCAAATCATCTAATGATTCCAACATTTATTCATCTTTTGTGTCTGATAAACATGATATGTCATGGGAAAGAGTATCGTGTGTAGATAGTGATGGTAGACCCAGCTTCAAACTGGACTAGGTTCCAAAAAGAAACTAATCCTGCACTCTGTGTCAGACCAGCTATGGAGGAATATCACTAGACTTTGGTTTGTTGATAGTAGTTGTTCTAGACACATTGTAAGAGACATCTCTTAACTACATTACATTTAGAAGTTTAATTGAGAGTCTGTGTCCTTTGCAGAAAAGAAAAAACAAAGGATCACAAACGGGGATCGTACTTAACGATGTGAAGAATTTTTGAATATGTTCTAGAATTAAAACACAGCTGAGGCTGAGCATGTTGTTGCATATGCGTGTTGTTCTCAGATCATCTAGATGCACATTCAATTGTTGAATTACGGTTTGAGTTTTCTTCTTGATACATGTAAGTTTTTCTTAAAATTATTCGTTTTGAAGACAATTTTTTTTTATTTATTTATTTGCACATTTATTTTATTTTCTTTCTTCCCCATGCACAAATTAAGGGGGAAAATCAAAATACAAAAAAATTATAAAATCAAAAAATAAAAAATATGTTTTCTTTCGTAAGTATTCTTGGGAAGTGATATGAATTTTAGTGCTAAAGGGAAATATGAGATGTGTGTAATGCATTGAAGCTAAATTGTTTAGACTCTGTGTTCAATGTGCTGGTAGGCACGAAGGATTCAAAAGTAAAGGACTAGACACTGTTGGCAATGAAAAGACTTGATAGTGTTAACTTATCTGGACTCAGATAGTTTCATTTGGACTGCCCATACGACACTTGGGTAGATTGAGCAGTGAGATAAAAAAAAAAGGGTGCCTACAAGATACATTAAGGTTACTTATCATCTAGAATTGTGGTTCAACACTTCTTCGACGTACGAACTTATGTACTTAATTCTGGTGTTTATAGGGTGACCGGGGGGTTCTGATAAAGTAGGTATGTGTGAAATTGTTTTTCTTTCTTATCCTCTCTTTCAGTCATATGTTTCCCCCTTTGCGTGATCGGAAGATCTGACCTAGGACGCAACATATGCACCTCTATTTCTATATATTTCTATCTATGTTTCTCTCTATTTATCTATATCAATCATATGATCTCCCCTCTGCGTGGTCGGAAGATCCGACCTGGGACACAACATATGCACATTTCTATCTCTCTAACCCTCTATCTATGTTAGTCATATGTTGTCCCCTCTACATGATTGGAAGACATCCAACCTGGGATACAACATATGCATCTCTATATCTATCTTCTCTCTCAAATAATTGAGCACTCGCCTAAAGTAAGGAGCTCTTTGGAATTCCTTGATTGCTAGGGTATGTCGTGAACTGGGGAACACTTTCTAGTGAACTTAAAATTGAATTGGTTCATGACTAAAGGTGGACTATAGATCTCGTTGCTGAATTTAAGTGGAGAACAATATCCTTGGTCGTCGTCAGCAAAATGGTCTATTTAGGAATATTATTTAGGTATATAATCACAATTTCTTATCATTTATAATATGTCCAACTTGTCAATATCCTTTGTGTTACAATATTGGTGATTGACCAGAGCTAAACATGCAGGTGTGCGCTGATAAACGATATTGAATTACTTGACAACTTTGATCCCAAAAGTTTATGTTTTGTACATTTTGTATCTTATTTCTGTTTCTATTAAATTTGTTCATCTTTTTCCTCTTTGCACAAATTTAGGGGGAGAATTAAAATATCAAACAAAAATTGAAACTCACTCTTTCATAAACACCCTGTGAACTTGTTGAAGTGATTGAAAATAAAGGTGAAGCTGTACTTGAAGTTATGAAGTTTTGTGACAGATTGCATTGAAGAGTAATCAAGACTAAAAAGACCCTGTGAACTTGCTGAAATGATCCAAAATCAAGGCGTGAAGGAACTGGAAGTGAAGATTATTTTTCAACATTCATTCTTTCAACCCCAGAAGAAAGGTGAAGTTGTACTTGAAGTTCTGTGACAGATTGCATTGAAACCTCCTCAATCAATTTGTTGCTATTTGTGAACTTGCTGAAGTGATCCAGAAGAATTGGTCTCTCTGTTATTTTCTTTAAAGTATTTCAAAGCTAAAAGTGATGTTTTTCAAGAACATTTACAAGAAGCCTCTACACCCAATGTGCGTTCAAGGTCAAATCTCTGAAGGAAGTCCAACTATTCTAGATAAAATCATTCATGAAGAAACTCATGTTCATCTTGAAGTTGTGAAGAAATCAAAGATAAAAGTTGAAGCCAAGCACAAAGCGAAGATTGAAAAGAAAAGAAAGCTACAAACCCAGGGGAGATTGTTAGGACATAAGAAAAGAAAGCTATAAACCAAGGGGGAGATTGTTAGCTCATAAACTGTGGTTTATACTTTGCTTTTCATAAGCTAATAGAGTTCTTGGTCTAGGAGCGAAAACACCATGTTTTGGTGTTGTTTAGACTGAAATCACATGTGATTTCGGTTAGGCTTAATATTTTCTTATTTGGGTTTTGGGTTGGGCTTTGGTTATTAGGTCTAAGTATAAATATTGTTATTTTAGCCTTGTAATTGGAGTGGGACGTTTTTGGGGTTGTCATAAGCTTAGAACGTGATTTGGAGAGAAACAAGAGAGAACCAAGTGTAATCAAGAATCTTATGTACCCGACTATTCAATATTAGTGTGCATTGAAGATTAACCATTGTGTTCTTATTCTATATTTCGTCTTGTCTAATTCACTTGATTGGGATTTCGCACCATCAAGTGAATTTGATTGGTACATCGTAGCATTTTGGGTTTTACAATCACATCCCATGTCTTTTATTAAAATCCTTACATTTAAATGTTTCTTTTTGTGAAAAATATACCAAACCCTCGATTTAAGTCCAGACACACCCGAGAGTGTGCCCGAATCCTTCAAACCAAGGTTCTGATACCAAATTGTAACATCCCAAAAATACATATAAAATTTTTGTTTTTAAATTCATTCAATTCATAAGAAACTGATACCAAAATATTCAAAAGAGTGACAATGTAACATATTATCAGAGTACAAATCCAAAAATCACTAAGTGTGGAAAAACATTAAGTGATGCGGTCTGATCAGGGCAGGCCCTTTCCCTTCGAACTGGAAGTACCTGAAACAAAAACTGAAAACTGTAAGCACAAAGCTTAGTGAGTTCCCCCAACATACCACATACTAAAAAAACATATTGCCAAGCATATATGGGTGTCGTCCTATCCCTTCAGTCTATTTCAACTGGATACTACCAAGAATATCTGGGTGTTGGCCAACGTTTTGGTCTATCTCAACTGAATACCACCAAGTATATCTAGGTTTTGTCCTAACCCTTCGGTCTTTTTCAGCTGGATACCGAGTCTATTTCACCCTACCACTACCACATAATATCATAACAGTAATCACAGAGTCATTAAGCGAAACAGACATAACTAACAATTAACACAAAGACAATCATCATGCTATAACATAAACTAGTGGGCCGTCGTTGTTACCTTCGACCCACGGCTACTGCGAAGGAAGACTCACCTTAGACTTTGGGTATCAAATCGCACCCAGTGGATGACTCACGAACTCATCTCCTTATCGCACAAGCACAAAACCCTAATTAGAAATTAGGTCATAATCTAACCCGAAAGTCCAACACCCTAATCCTTTACTTAAGACAAAAAGGCCCATTCACCTTTGCCTTATTGGGCCTTCTTCTCTCTAAGGCCCAAATCCATAAAAACCCCAAAAGGCATCTAAGCCCACCATAGGACCTCTAAGGCCCAATATGGCCCAAGAACCCCCAAACATGGCCTTTGGCCTAAAAAATGACTTGCTACACCCAGGTGGGCCCAAGGCCCAACATACATGTGACATCCCCATTTTCAAGGCCAGAAAAGACCAATTTTTTTTTATGCTTTATAAAAATCAGAGTGCCTCTTTTAATAAAAATGTTGCGGAATTTGTTCCCATAAAAACATGATAAATACGTTATCAAAGCATTTCCGAAGAAATGTATTTTTATCCATTTTAAAACATTTGGGATGTCATCATCAATACAGAAACATAAGCATAAACAGAACTTACATTCATTTACACTAGTGTCTACATCTCTTTTAAATCTCTTAGTGTAAAGTAGCTTCGTATCGACACCTGTGATACAAATAAGCTTGAGTGGGTCAGGTTGGGAAACCTGGTGAGTACATAGGGTTTTCAACCCATAATAATATAATTATTATGTTTAAACATCAAACAATCAACCCAATTACCCATCCCCATTATCTTCTTTATTCTTTCCTAAGAATCAGCTATTCCTTGTTCATTCATTCCTAAGGGTTATCCTAAGGAATAGGCACAAAATCCATATTTTCCAGGGTTTTCTCAATAGGCACTAAATCCATAGCTGCCACGCGCTAACTCCATAGTCGTCGGGGTTTATTCAAAAGACACTAAATCCATAGCTGCCAGGCGCTAAATCCATAGTCGTCGCGGTTTATCTCGTTTATTGACAGTATCATTTTCGAGAGTCCAGTTGCAATACATGTCAATGGGTTTTTAGAGTACACCGGTGAACACATCGTTCACAACACCTATAGATTGCAAGCCTGCTAGTGTTCCACTGGACTGTCTAGAATAGTCTGTGGTTGTCATCCATACTCTGCTAGATGAAAGGTCCATCATTTGGGAAAAGGCTTCTCTCATTGTTCACCTCTCACCCTTATCTCATCGTCTATATCACCTCTCAACTCATCATCCAACTCATATTTCATCTACCCATGTTTTACCCAACATATTATGTAGATATAAATACATATACAGTTTAAATCATTTAAAACTTGTATAAAATCGTTCATCCAGTATAGATAGAAAGTATACAGATAATATGCACACATAGCACGTAGTTTATATAAAATACTTCATATCTATGTGTAAGATGAAAGTAATTATGCACTCACCTGATAAGGTGGTGACTCGGTACTCGGACAACACTTCGTTTACTTAAAACAACTTCCTTGGACAAAACCTAGTATCATTACCACTAGCTTTTAGTCTAATGTTAACCGGGACTAATTAATAGTCTTGCTATTATTACTATTATATAAGTGTTAAAACAATACTCTCCACCCACTATGTACAAACAAGGGCCAGACATGGAACACCGGATGGCAGGACCATTTTGGCATATAGCACTTCTGAAATCCAGCAACCCAAGCGGCCCTCCAAACCAGATTCCCCGTACCGCGAGTGGTTAAAAAGATATTATAACAACACTTATATAACTCATAATAATAGCCCAAATATTTATTATAAGGTCCTAATAACATTACTATATTGAAACATAAGCTGTACTAAAGATAGGTTAGGCGTAGCTTATTTACAGCGAGTTTTTCTTAAAACCGAGCTCCGCTGGAGCAGCATTCCCGAGCCGAAAGGCTCTTCTTCTTGGAGCTGCCGGGCGCTCCAGGGCTTCCGCCTCATGCTAGGGAGTTACCCTAGGCTTTAGGGGGGTTTGGGGGCTTAGAGAGAGAGTCTAGAGAGAGAAAGTGAAGTTGGAAGGTGTGAGGAGTTAGCTTCACCCGAAACCTCTATCTATAGGGGGCTAGAGGTCAATTCACGTCGTGAACCATAAATTCACGTCGTGAACTGGCTTGGGCTCCAAGCTAGAGCCTGGTGCTGACACGTGACATCGTACACAGGGTGCAAATCAGCCGATTTTCAAAAATTCATAACTTTCGCATACGAGCTCCGTTTTCGACGTTCTTTATAACCACGCATACGTAAAAATAAGATCTACAACTCTCTTCATGACTCTGTTGGCTAATTCTTGACCGTTCTTAAATTTAACAGTACGAGGAGATTATACTGTTAAATGTCAGCGTAAAATTCATAGCTTCTACATACTGACTCCGTTTTCGTCTGTCTTTTTGCCGTTAAGTTCCTACTAATGAGACCTTCAATTCTCATTTAGGTCGTTTTGGCCAAAAACTGCTCTATCTAAAATTCGAGTTTTGGGTCGTGTATTGCTAAGTCAAATCTTAGAAAAATCATAACTTCCTCATACGAAGTCAAATTTAGGCGTTCTTTTTATGCATGCTCTCGGTTTAACATATACTACGACTTTTGTTCATATCAGTAAGGACAAAAAGTCCTCTATCGTAAATTCATTATTTACGTCGCATTGTGTCGTGCCTGTTCCGTCACAAAACTTTGACGGGCCATAACTTCTTCGTTATAACTCGGATTTTGGCGTTCTTTATATGTACGAAATCCTTGTAACATATAATATAACTTGGATAAGATTACTCCTTCTAAATAATCTTCCATCAAAAACTCATTTTTGATGTTCATTGTCTCTAAATTGACTAGCTCGGGTCTACGGGCGTTACAATACTCAAGTCTAAAGCCCAACACCAAACGAGCCTAAAATCTTCCAAGCCCACAAATAGCATACGAGGGGCGTACTTGGCATGTACACCCGGCGTACGTTGGTGTTGATCAGGGGTCGAGGCGTTGACCCAATACGCGCAGTGTACACTTGAGTATGCATGGTGTACTGGTCTGCCACCCCATTCTTACTACCATAACTTAATCCCTTAAGACCTAATGTCCAAAACGTAGATCCAAACCTCTAGGAACTTCCTATGCCATAAAGTTGCAAACTTTATGCTTTTGCATGCAAGGATGGGGCTCAAAATAAGAATAAGTCCATAAGCACACTTGGATGGTTCCTAACACTTGCATGTTTGAGGCTTAACCTTCAAGATTCGATTTTTATGACTCAAAACACTTACAAGATCTCAAAAGAATAGCTTATATGGTCTGAAGTTCCTCAACTCTAAGAATCCAAACTATGGAACCAAAAGATGACATTTTCTACCCTAAACTAGATCTAAACATCCAATGGTCAAGGTTTAGGCTTTATACCTTCAATGGGTCAGAAATGGTGCGAAACCTTTGGATCTAAAGCTCTTCCCACATCCTTGCTTCTTCCCAAGCTCCCTTCTTTTTCAAAAACTCTAAAGAACACTAAAAACTCGTAAGGTAGCTCACAAGTGCATTAAAGGTGGCTTAAGGTTCGAGATTTGCACTTCAAGGGCAATGAAGGTTGAAATGGTAAGGGACTTGGAGACTTAAGGTCCTTAAATAGGGTGCAAACCCTAAAAACTAGGGTTTGTCTCAGGCACACGTACGTAATGCGTACTCCACGTACGCCCAACGTATGTGGTTAAGTTTTGCGACCAATTTTGTGACTAGTACGCTAAGCGTACTCGATGAGTACGCCCCGTGTACTAACCAAAGGACCAAAATGAAAGAAATTTTGCATTAGGGACTTAAAGGGAAACATACGAAAACTTGAATGTTACATACGTTAGATATTGAATGTAATGTCTCATTTTCACAAACAAAATTTTCATTTTTTTAATTAAGGCAAAACATCATTTCTATAAAACCCAAAGTAAGAAAACCCATATGTTCCAAAATACAATGGTTTGGAAATCAGAGTAACATAATAAATGTAAAATCTCCAATGTTGTTGATGAGTATCCGTATTTTCACGGCCAGAAAATACCGATTTGTTTATGCTTTGTTTTATAAAATCAGAGTAATCCTTTGATTAAAAGAGTTGAGGAATTTGTTCCCAAAACAAAATGTGATAAGAATTTATCAAAGCATTTCTTAAAGAAATGTATTTTGAATTACATAACAAAATCTCGGGATGTCATGTTCCGATACAGACCAAAAGCAAAAACAGTACAAAATAGACCTTACAACAGTTATTCACAACTACTAATGTCTAATCCACAATATCTTGATAAGTCATCCAACTTATTCTCTCTCGCCACTACCTGTAATACAAAGAAACTAACTGGGCCAGGCTTGGGAGCCCGGTGAGCATATAGGGTTTTCAACCCACAATAATATAATTATTCTATTTAATCATCAAACAATCAACCCAATTACCCATCCCTATTATCTTCTTTATTTCTTAAGGTTTTAACCTAAGAATCAACTATCCTTACTTCATTCATTCCTAATGATTGACCTAAGGAATAGGCACGAAGTCCATCGATGCCTGAGGTTTATACAACAAGCACTAAATCCATAGCAGCCAAGGTGCATATACACAGTACTAAATCCATAGCTACCAAGGTTCATTTACACAGTACTAAATCCATAGCTACCAAGGTTCATCTACACGGTACTAAATCCATAGCTACCATCGTACTTATATAAGGAACTAAGTCCATAGCTGCCAGGGTTTTTAGAGTACACCAGTGAACATCAAGTTCACAACACCTACAAGTTGAGAGCTTGCTAGTGTTCCACATGACTGTCTAGAATAGTCTGTGGTTGTCATCCATACTCTGTTGAATGATGGGGCCATCGTTTGGGTAAAGGTTTCACTCGTTTTTCACCTGTCACATCATCTTTCGTCTCATCCTCAAACTCATCCTTCATCACACACCAACTATTTTGTCTACCCATGTTCTACCAAACATATTTGTAGATAAAAATTACATATACAGTTTAAACCATTTAAAAACCTGTATAAAACATTCATTCAATAGCCATTTTTTTGGATTCATGTCATGAATCTCAAATATTCACGTCGTGAGTTCAGTCATCATCAGGTGTGTCATGGCAACTTGGGTCTGACAGGCTCCAAGAGACGTTATTACTGAGTTCATGTCGTGAAGCCAGTGTTCACGTCGTGAACTCTGACACAGTGTCGGGGTTCGTGCCCGAACTTCAGAAATTCATATGTTTTGCATACAAGCTCCGTTTTCGAAGTTCTTTACATGCACACGTAGGTGAGATTATGCTCTACAACTCTCGTTTAGACTCCGTCGGCTAATTTCGACTTTATTTTTGTTATATTATTTTTAGTAGGGCGGGACAGGAAAACTCCGTTAGAAATTCATAACTTCTTAATCTGACGTCCGTTTTCGTCTGTCTTTTCACTGTTGCATTACTATCGATAAGATCTTCGATTCTCGTTTAGATTGTTTCGGCTAGAAACTACTCGATCTCATATTCAAACTTTGGGCTGCATATTGCAAAATTGGAACTTCGAAAAATCATAACTGCCTCATACGAAGTCAGATTTAGACATTCTTTTTATGCACGCTCTCGGTTTAATTTATTCTACGACTTTCGTTTAGATTACTAAGACTAAATATCGCTCTATCGTAAATTCACTATTTACGTCCTACAACGTCGTGCCGAATCTGTCGCGAAACTTCAACAAGTCATAACTTCTTCGTTATAACTCGGATTTCAATGTTCTTTATATGTACGGAAACCTTGTGACATATACTACAACTTGGTTAAGATTATTTATTCTAACTACTCTTCTATCAAAAAGTCATTTTTGACGCTTATCGTCTCTAAATTGACTAGCCCGGGTCTACGGGCGTTACATCTCACGATCACCAATGGTAGCTAGAAAACATTTAATCCACAACTATAAGCCAAAGCTTAGTGAGTTTCCCCAAAATACCACACACCACAATACACATACAATGCATGCAAACACACGAGCCTTCAGTATGACTGGACCGCCTCACGAGGTCTACAATATATATGGATCACTCTCCTGGGCCGCCAGTCCATGACTAGTCCCCCTCCTATGTCTATAACATACAGTTGGTATGCACTTGGTCTACACCACACGGTTGGCCTGCCCAAATATCTTGGACTACACCACGATGTTGGACCGCCTCAACCCGCCACCCGATATGTCGACATATAAATCAAACATGCAATCAAGTAAGAACATAAACACATGCAACTATCTATACTAGTCTATCTTCCTAACAGCTCACTACCACATATCGAGCGTCGTATAGTACTCTACATCACCATTGGCAGATCACTAATGAATGCATAGTTATATGTAATCAAAGGTGAGATAGACAGTCAAGTAGGTGATCTCACTCTAGAGCCACGACCAAAAAAGAAACATGCAAGAAAGAGTAGATACAGAGTTATGAGGCTATCCTACATAATTGCATATAACCCATAGGGCATCTAACCAACATACCACTACTCCTATATCCTAACATACGAAAATATATATTATAACACATAGTATAGTGAGGAAAATCACCTGAATCGAAGACCCAAGGAAACACAACAACACCCTCACTCCCTGTATTGATTACCGTCGAGAACATACTAACACCAACCAAAATACATCCTCAATTACTAAACCAAGTCCTTCAAGTTTGACCTAAAGTCAAAATGGTCAAAACTCAACTATCAACAGTTAACAAAAGTCAACAGTCAAACAAGTCAATGCTCACCAAGACATGGAGATCTCTTAGCCATGTCGTGGGCATGTCAGTACAAAACAATCAACATGCAGGACCTCACCATGTTGTGGCAATCCCTTTGCCACATCGTCATTCCCTGGCAGAATATCATACTCTTCGTTAAGTGCTTAATCCTTATAGATCTGAACTCGTAACTTGAGATCTGGTCCATTTCAATGACTTAATGGATTAAGTTTCCAATTTTATCTGTTAGGACTCCACCACAAGGCAAGATCTACAACTCTAAGTCCTTAATGTAACCCAAACTTGTTCATGGACACAAGATGACTCCAAACATGGCTCTTTTCTCAATCTTCAGAAACTTAAAGACCACAAGAGGACCATAACAAGCTTTGGAGTTCTCAAACTCCAAGAACATCCATGGAAAGGACCAAAACTACCCAAAATGATCCCAAACTTGAATCTAGAAGATGAAATGCCAAGGTTCGAACTTTATACCTCAAATGGCTCAAAAATCAGAAGAGAATGATGGATCACAACCAACTCTTTACTTCCTTGCATCAATGTGAACTTCCTTTTTCCTCAAGCTTCACCAAAATCTAAAGAATAAGCTCTAAATAAAGATAATAGGGTCTCAAATATGCATGGAGGCTAGGGTTTCATGTTGAAGGGTTGAAGGCTAAAGAGGATGCCTTAATCCTTGAGTATGTTCTTAAATATGGAAGAAACCCTAAGAATAATAGGGGGTTTGGGCTGCAGTAGCTGCCACGTCGTGGCGGCCATCAGATGTGCACTTCCTGAAGTTGCCATACCACGTCGTGGGACTCTGCTCACCACGTCGTGACACAAGGTTTTTTTTCAAAAACCTTACATTTGGTCCCTCAACTTCTTAACTGATCTCTTCAGCGAAAACAGGTGTTACAATGAAACCACATGGACCTTCAATGAGACTAAAAAAAAAGGACTAAACTTGTTATTCTAAAAAACCGCAGAGACCATTTATAAAGATTTGCCTTTTTAATATCGTATCTTTAAAAATATCTTACTTTTTTATAATCTAAAATATTTAACAAAAAATAGTTCGTTATAAAATACATAATTTAAGAAGTTTTGTCAGCTTTACATGAATAGTCCCTATTTAAGAGAAAAGTTAAAGAGATGATCCTTATGTTTAAAAAATTATAAAAAAAGGGACATGCCTAATAGTAAGTTACAAAAATGGTCCTTATATTTCACAAAGTTTCAAAAATGATCATTGCCTACTAGAAATTTTATGAGAATTGTCTATTTGTTTCATAAAAAATGTAGAAACGGTCCTTATATTTAATAAGATTACAAAATAGATTTGCCCATGGTTGTAGAAATCGGGATTAATCGTGGATTAATCGCTAATGTGTTTGACGGAAATTAGGAATTAATTGGGCTTGGCAGAATTAATCGGTCTTGGTGGGATTAATCGGTCAAAAAAAGTAACAAAAGTCAAAAATATAAAAAAGAAAAAAAAATCAAAGAATTAATTTTTTTTACTCGAAAATTTTCAAATTTTCAATATTATATCAAAATCTTCACATTTTCGTATTTTCAAATTACAAGTTATCTTATTTCTAATTTTGAAGTATTTGTTTTTCTTAAAATATATAATCTTTGATTGATTTTAATATTTTATTAATAATCTATAGTCTCCGATTAATCACCGCCAAGACCGATTAATCCATTGACATCAGTCAGCCGTTAAGCTACTGTCTGACAATTTCTACAACCTTGGTTCTGCCTAATAGCAAAATTAAATAAATGGACCTTTTGTTTCATAAAATTATATAAATAGTCTCTACCTGATAGCCAATAGCCAGATAATAGAAATGGTCTCCAAGTTTCACAAAGTTACAAAAATACTCAATATCTAATAGCAAATATACAAACATTGTTTTTCACATAAATTGCAGAAATGAACATTATTTTAGAGACAATTACAAAAATTATGTCTAAAATATATGATTAATAAACCAATCACCATGCGGGACACCCTGTTTATTTGACACTAAAATCAAAACATAGTAATATGTTTAGAAATCATTTTTAATGTCTTATCATACATCCTACATAATAAATGAAAATACTTTTGACACTTATCATTTTTTCCTTCATTTTGACACATGTCATTTTGTCATTTTTTGGGGATTTCAATTTTTTCTTAAAATAATTTTTCAAAAAATTCTAATAGGTTATATATATATATATATATATATATATATATATATATATATATATATATATATATATATATAAAGACAAACCTTATTACATCACCTTTAACAATCAGACCCGTTGATTGTCTTTCGTAAATAGTTCTCAGGCCTTGGATCAATTTAATATCAATTTGATGATGTTATCTAAATTCAAATACCTTTTCTTTTGAATAGTACTTACGCGCTCCATAACCTCTCCATAGTTTCCAAACTTTGCATTCGTAATGACATTCAAAATTTCCAAAATCGATTCCATTTGTAGCCTAAAATCACAGAAACCTTAACCCTAATTCGGCCCACAATTTCAACATGACACCGGCCATGCCTTCTCTGCTGGCGAAGTCTATCATTAGTCGATTCAACTTGTAGAAGGTAAGACCTTATCTGCCATCGGTCTCTTTGTTTCCCGATCTAGAAATTATACTGAAAGCCCTAGCCACACTCTGCTCACTGTTGTTGTTACCATCATCCACCGCTTTTATTGTTGCTAGAGAACCACATAACCAAGGTTCATATTTTTTGTGAGTTTTTGTGGAAATCACCATCGTCTTTGTTTGCTCATCCAGGTAATTGACTCCCCTCTTTCTATAGTTGCAGTTGTAAGTTTGTAACAACTTCAAATGGTGAAGCGAATAGGCAGAACAAGTAATGTCGGTAAGTAAAGAAGATTTTCTCTAACTATACAGGAAGATTTTTTTTACTTGTAATTTGAAATTTTGTTCTAATGATGTGTTTTTTTTAGAGTTTTGACTGAATTATGGTGGCTAAGAGAGGTTAAAATAAAAAAAAATTATCTGTGGAAAGGTAATGATATTCATTCCCGATGTTTTAATTTGTTTTGATTCTGATTTTCCATTTTCTTATTTTCGGCTATCATAGTTTAAGTTTTTTTTCATTTCCTTTCCCAGGTTTGATTTTAATTTTCCATTCTGGGATTCGATTTATCTTGAGATTAGCATAGCTTGTGGGTTTGTAATTTGTTGGAAAATATCTTTATGTATCTTGAGATTAGAAATTAGGGTTCTTAGTCATTTTCTTTTATCATTCCATTCATTTTTTATTTCATTCTATCCAACCAAATTGGTTTTTGAGTTTCTGACTGAAATTTTATTATTTTTACCATATTATTATGCTTATATAAGTGGTTTGTTTTTGTATATTTTTGTGTAGGCAAAGAAGAAAATGAGATATTTTGTTCTTGGATGTTCTATGGTTAGTTCTTTGATATTTAATGTATGTTTTATGAAAAAGTTTCAAATGATCTTATGTTCAATGATGAAAATAACCTTATAGAATTGTGAAATCTCACTATGCTTATTTACTGTTTCATTGATAGAATATATCATCTATAATGTGAAGAAGATTATGTTAACACTTAATGTTGGTCAAGTTGCATCCAACATATGTTTAGCTACTGAATCAAAGCTTGCTACTGCTTCACCAATAACAAAAGGTAAGTTTTTTTCTTATCTTTTATTATGTAGGTTGCACCTTGAATTTTATAGATAATTAAGTTTGTTGACCCTTTTTGGTATTGAATCTAGACCCGAGCTAGAAAATAAACTTAAGTACACACAAGAAATTTGCTCAGGGGTAATTTTGGGAAAAGAGCTTATAAATGCCCTTGCTAATGTTCTTAATCCTGTTTGGTCGTCCTTATTTTTTACTAACTTTTTTACCCTTCTTGGGCCCATTTGTTACATTTTTAAGTTTATGCTTCAGGGGTATTAGCGGAAGAAGTTGAAAAGGTTGATGCAACATATAGTGATGTGCTTACAGCAAAGATATTGGATATAGAACAATGCAAAGAATTGAAAATGGGTTCATATCTTGGTGTTGTTGCTTCTGCAAATCCCCCAAAATTTATCCATTTATGTTATAAACCTCCAAGTGGTTCCATTAAAACCAAGCTTGCTTTAGTAGGAAAGGGGTTGACTTTTGACAGGTGATAATAATATTCTCTTATTTTGTTTTAAGATGTTATTAGTTAGAGAATGTGTATTTAATATTTTCTTCCAAATGTGACATTTCTTTGTTACTTTTCTGTTTGCATGGTGGCTACAACATTAAGACAGGACATGGTTGTTTAATTGAGCTGATAAAATTTGATATGGGTGGCTCGGCAGCAATTTTATGTGCAGCAAAAGCCCTTGGTTAAATTAAACCGCTTGGTGTAAAGGTGAGATGATATGTTCTAAGGAAAATTTATAAAAAAGATAGGAGTTAAGAGGAAAATCTATAAAAAAAACTTACCTGATAAGGACAAGTTTCTTCCTTCTTTTCCCATTAATTTATGTATGGATAAAGTGTTGAATGGTAAATAGTAAGTGTTGTATAATGTATACACAAAGTATTTTTTTGGATTGAATGAAGTGTCTTAATGTGAATCATTTTAAGTAAAAAAGTAATAACAACTTTTTATACCTGTGATATATAACTTGGCTTATAAATTATGGTATCATAGGTTCATTTTATTGTAGCAACTTGTGAGAACATGATAAGTGGAACTGGTATGAAGCCTGGAGATATATTGAAAACCTCAATTGGAAAGATAATTGTGGTACACATTTACAAAAAAAATCATGAAATTTGATAAATCATAACAAAATATAATACAATTATGAAGTTTGAAATTCCCATCTTGTATATATAATTGAAATTTTTTATTGAATCTTTCATGTTAATGTAGGTTAACAACACGATGTTGAATGTGGAGACTTACACTTGCCGATGCTTTAGTGTATGCTTGTAATCAAGGAGTACACAAGGTAACTTTTACTATTCAGTTACATCTTTTATTTGGGTTAAAATCGGGTACATTTTTCAAAGTATAATATCCTAATAAGATTTTTTGTAAAGTACAATGCTAGAATTTGGTAAAATTTTCAAAATACAATGTTTTAATAAGAAAAAATATGCAATTACAATGTTGTAATAGTAAAAAATGAAAGTTGAATGCTAAACTATGCAAAGCGATGAAAAGTACATTGGTGACATGGCATATTCCATAATTTCCTCATATTGTTGTTTTGGCAACTTTGACTAGAGTTTTTGTGGTTGCTCTTGGGCCCTCAATTGCACGTATACATGAATACATTGATAACATAATTTGGAATAAAAAAGGATATATAAAAAAAGGAGTCCAATATAGTTTGGTCAAAAGTGCACGTTTAGTCCCTAACTTTTTTTTTACACTCGAATCGTCCCTGTGGTTTGATTTTGTTGTGTTTTTCATCCCTATGGTTTGGTCAAAATTGCACGTTTGGTCCCTAACTTTATGTATGTAAGGGTCGAAAAATGCAACAAAATCAAACTACAGGGACGATCCGAGTGCAAAAAAAAGTTAGGGACCAAACGTGCAATTTTGACCAAACCATAGGGACGATTTAAGTAATTTACTCTAAAAAAAGTCATTATTGATATTTTGCTTAAATAATAAAACATACATTTTCACACCGGGTGATGAGTTGTCAAAGGAGGTGGTTGTGGCCTCGGAAGTCACTGGAGAAAAGCTTTGGAGGTTGTCAATGGAGAAAAGTTATTGGGAATCCATGACACCAAGAGTGGCTGATATGGTCAACACTGGTGGTCGTCAGGGTGGTTCTATTACTGCAGCTCTTTTCTTGAAGCAAGTATCGTGTTTTCTCCAAATAATTTAAGGTTAATTGCAAAATTACATTTTATCCTTTGTGCTAATCACAAAGAACAAGTATTTTCATTTTAGATATTTGAGTATTGGTCAAATAATTTTCAAGACAATCTTGTATTACGTTTGGTATGTGTTGGACTTTATCTTTATTATTATTATTATTATTATTATTATTATTATTATTATTAATGTGCTAATTTTTTTATAACTTTATATGTATTTTTTTATACGTTCCCTGCATTTTACGCAGGTCATAATCTAGTGTGTGTGTGTGTATATATATATATATATATATATATATATATATATATATATATATATATATATATATATATCATTCTATTAATTTGATAATAAATTCTCATAAATAATCCAAACGATTTGATTTCTTTCATAAATGTTCCAAAAGATTATATTTTTTTTATAGAAAAGCATTATTTTATAAAATATTTAATGTTTATATGTTCATATTAGATTTTTATTTTTAATAAACTCGTGTGATACACGGTCTTACAGCTAGTTTATAGAATAACTATGCATTTCGTTTTAATAATTTTACTTTTAAGGTATACATTTTTATGTTTTGAATGACAACATATTTGAACTTTTTTATTTTTGATAATATATTGATGGTGTTTATGTAAAAGATAACAATAAGCTTTCCATAATATATATTGATGGTCTTTAATGTAATAAATAACATAAACACATACTTAAAATAGAAATTTTGAAAAAATTATTAGTATTCTACTTTCTACTATATAACGTGGGGTTTTAATTTAAATCTATAAAGAAGAAATCATTAGAAGTGGAATGAGATGCATCAAAAATTGGGAAAGAATGTGTTTTAAATCTTTTATATTAGCAATCTAAAGAAATACTGTAAGATAACAACGTGAAAAAGGAGGGGGCCAATGCCATGGCCTCCCTAGGCATTTATAGCCTTCCGCCACTACCTATAATACATACTATTACATTTACATAGTCTAACAAGTAATGCTGTGAAAGTGAAGCAATTCGGCAATCTCACAGCCCAATATGAATTGAGTTTATTTATAATTTATTTATTTTTTATTTTTTTCCCATTCTTTTAAATATTGGTAATTGAGTAATAAGTTTAAGATCCAGATTTGTTCGATAAGTAATTGCCCTTTACATTTATTTTTTATTTTTTTTCCCATTCTTAAAAATGTAATTTATTCAATAAGTAATTGCCCTTTACTAAAAATACGGGTAAATATTTATTACTCATATATATTGTTGATACACAAAATAAAAAGAATTATTACACAGATTTAATTGATATAAATACAAAAGGAAAGCATTTATTGCCTCATTCTATATAAACGAAAACCTCAGCAAAATTAACTTTCACATTAACAAAATGGGTTCCTCTATACTCAAAACACAAACAATCATAATGGTTCTATCAGTGTTGTTCTTGATTGTGTGTACAGGTAAAAGTTTAAAGTTTCCTATATAGAAATTACGAAACTACTTTGATTTCAATGAATAATATACATAATGTACAAATTTCTCACATGGATGCTAACGTTTGCATGTTGTGTTTATAAAAGTGGCTGAAGAGGAGAACAGAAGCGGTTTTTGTTATGACCCACAACCGCAACCCAAATCAGATTGCGATGCACAAAAATGTTCTGATAAATGCCTAGATATGGGCTACATTAGAGGCCTCTGCAAACTCATTTATCCACCTACGCCTTATGCGGTTTGCGTTTGTGAAAAGCCTTGTAATTCTTCAGAAGTAAATCAGACCAATCTTTCCCTGAACTGATATTTGGTATCATGACATGTATGATACTGTTTTGTAATTGAATAAATGATAAATCATTTTCCTATTTGTTCACTGTTATCGGGAATTGCTAATGTTAGACTCCTTTCATGATGTTTACTCCTTACATGTTGTTTAAGGAATTTATAAGATTCTGTAGCATGATTTAATATATTTTGGTGAATTTGTAGCAATTTGTATCGATCAAACGCAAAGAATTAGTAAAATTGGGAATTGAATAAAAAATAATTTTAAGTGAAATCTTGGTAAAAATAAGTGTTGTTTGGTTTGCAAAATGTATATGAAGGAATTGGAATATGTCACTAATTGTAATCTAATTCCATATTGTGTTTGGTTAATGTAAAACTATAGAATTGTTATTCTTGTTTTTTTGCTTAAATTTACTTTATTTTATAAATTATGTAAAAACATATTATATAAATTTTAAAAATAATATATGATGGCGGTGGTGTTGGTGTTGGTGTTAGCGGTGTGTTATGGGGGAGGTTGTGGGTAGTCGATGTGGTGGTGGATGGTAGCGTTGATGGAAACTTGGATAATTTTGAAATTATAAATGGGTGATGTGGTGGTGGATGATAGCGTGGAAACTTGGATAATTTTGAAATTATAAACGAGTTTTGAACTATTTCGTGTGGAAAGTAATTCAAAATTGTCAAAATTTTAGAATTGTAAGAGTTTTTGAAATTTTGTTGTGGACTTTTGATATGGACTATAATTTCATATCCAATCCAGTCCACACAACCTCAAAGATCAACTGCCTATATTCGTTTTTATATTTTTTTATCATTGGAAATCTCTATTGATTCCGACAAGGCCGATAAAACTAAATGAGTTGCAAACTCCTACGTCACTAACCAAATCATTGATGTAGACAATACTTTGACAAGTGTAAAGCTTTTCTAATGCTAATGCTATAAGGTCGGAAGGAGTGGACGTGGTAGAGACCGCACCTCCTATGCCATCTAGGACGAAACACCGCCTCTTGACTGTGGTTTAGGTGCGATAAAGACCGCACTACGACACTCCAAGGGTGCATTCTTTCAAAATTTTTGATTGGTTCCTTTTCCTACAAGCTTTGTGATTGGTCCCTTTTTATAAAAAATAAATAAATAACCCAAGTGTGACACTTTTTGGGTATGGTATGAAACCACACTTTTGTGGTAAAGTGTGAGTGACGCTTATGTGTCACTGCCGTTTCATGAGGGAGTGTGACACCACTCCCTCCAGCCTAAGAGGTTGTTTGGCAGGATCTGAATTTTTAAGATCTGAAACTTTAAGAGGTCTGAATTTCTAAGAGGAACTGGATTTTTAACAAGTTGTTTGGTTGGAACCTCTAAATTGCTGTGCTGAATAATGAAAATGACCATTTTACCATTCTGTATTATTTTTTTGCTAAATTCAATAATTCTATTTTATAAAATAATTTAACCAACTTCTTAAATAATTATACAAAAATATAAACACCATATAAAATCAAAACACTCTACAAAATCCAAATATAAACAACCTACAGAATCCAACACATATGAAAACACATACAACTATAGCAAACATGAGCTATACATAGCTACATAATGTTATAGTTGGAAGAACTCTATCACCAGACACCAACATTACCATAACCAGAGTTCCCATATACACCACCATAGTCACCACCACCATAACTTCTCTTGAAGAACTCTATCAACAACATTTTCTTTGACAAATGAGATGATGTGCAATCACTTGAGAAGAATATTTCAAGTATGAAATGTTAATTTTAAATCAACAAAATTTGTAGTAGTACACAACAGGCTACAACTATGAAATCCACCTCCAAAGCCAACTACATAAAACATGATCAGGGCAACATCTCCAACGGGAAATCAACCACCATATTGTAACTTTGACTTTATTTGAATCCAAAAACCATAACTTTGACTTTATTTGAATCCAAAAACCACATCAGATCAAAACTGAAATATAACCTAACAAGTACCAATCACTTTGATGAACAGGGGCTACAACATAAGGGGTAGGATCAACAAAATCAAGGCAAAAAAAATTTAATGGAGAGAATGACACCAATTGAGGCTAAAATTAATTTGTATCGAGTTTTAGGGAAAAAAACTTGAATGCTTGTTTGGGATTGGGATTGAACCAGAATAATTGAGTTTTAGGGGGAAAAAACTTACCAAGAGTTATATTGTCGATGAGGGACCTGGAGGGCTTCGCTTCAGGTGGCGGTGGCGGCACTGTCGAAGGAGCCGACTGACTGGTTCCAGACCGGAGATGGAGTGGGTGAGGGAACGTCGTGTGTATTGAAAAAGAAGAGGGAAAGTGGGGCTGAAATAACAAAGAGCAAACCTACAGAAGATGTCGGAGGCGATGCAGCCGGAGCTGGAGTCAGAGACGAAAGCGCCACAGGCGATGCCGAATGCGACGACAGTAGATGGGATCGGAGCTGCTGCAGATCGGAGTGGAGGAGAGGCGTCATTGATGGTTGGGAGGGAAAAAAGAGGTTGTGTCGTGAAATAGAAGAGAATACGTGGTGGGTAAAACAGAAAACACGTGTGTCTTTATTTTTTCAAATACAATCACATGTCTGAGAAATTCAGAGGTGTTTTTTAATTTAAGAGGTAAAAAATAAGATGTTATCAAACACTCTACATCTGAATTTTTAAGAGATTGCCTCTTAATTTTCAATTAAAAGGTAAACAAACAACCCCTAAGTACCTCTCTTCTTTTCTAATTTCACTTCTGATTTGATTTTTTTGTCATTTTATTATTATTTTTTGTTTTTTCTTTATTTTTTTTGTTTTTAATTCTTTTTTGTTTTTTATTTTATTATTATTATTATATTAGTATTATTAATATTACTGATATTATTATTATTATTATTATTATTATTATTATTATTATTATAAATTGCGATAACCATACAAAATTCGGACGACATTAAAATTTTGGACGGCATTATAAAATTCGAACGGCTATATAAAACGGAAAAAAAAGAAGCAAAGTTTGTCTTTATTTATTACATATATTAATTAGATCGGTATTACATTTGTGTGGTGCGTTATGCGGATTAAAAGCATTTAGTTAAGCAATTGTATACTCATGCTACCGAATATTCTGATTTGTATGTACGTAGAAGTCTGGACAAAACATCAGACATTGTATATGCTCCTTGTAATCAACCATTACATAATGGTTAGGGTGAACTGCAATTTATCAATAGACGATAATGATATTAGTTTGTTTTTTAAAATAAAGACAACATTTGCTTTTGTTCCATTTTATATAGCCGTTCGAATTTTATAATATTGTTCGAATTTATAATGTTGTCGGAATTTTAAAATGTCATCCGAATTTTATATGGTTATCGAAATGTATAATAATAATAATAATAATAATAATAATAATAATAAAAAAACAAAAAAAAAGGAAAGAAACAAAAAAACAAAAAAGGGAAAGAAACAAAAAAAAATGATTTGTGAAATCAAATGTAAATGATTGATTAGATTGATGTTAGGGGTGTAAAATTTGTTAAGATGTTACTTATAATACAACCCTTTTTCAATAGTTAAGGTGGACGGACACTCTTAAGATATTGTCATGTCAGTTTTTTAAATATCATCTCATTTTTCTTCATTTATCACATAATCTTAGCATTTGATTGCTCTCCCTTTATTATATAATCTTAGCATTTGGTAGGGAGTGGTAACACTCCTAGCATTTTTTTTCTTTTTCTAATTTAATTAAATTACTTTATTTTAATACACAAATATTTTGATGCACAAATATTGAACAAATTTTATTTTTTTAAACCACAAACATCTAATATAATATAAATTATATTTTTTTAAGCAAAAATATTTCTATAAAATTTAAAAAGTTACAATAAATTAAAACTTAAAATACCTAGACACACGATTTAGTAATTTAAACCACGACTTAACACCGACAAACACGACTTAATACCTAGAAACACGACTTAATACATAAAAAAACATACTACATAAATATTATGGTTTATCCCAATTGTATTCTTTAGCAATATATCGCTTTACATTGTTAAAAATCCGACGATTCTCTTCATACAAGTTCTCTATCGGGGTTAAAAAAAAGTTTTAACGTACGGTTTCTTTCTTTTATCACACAGTTCCTTTCTTTTATCTCCTCCACTTCAATCGATGAACTTTTTGCTCCTTTCAACTTTCGTTTTGCTTTGTTTCGTCCCATCAAACGAGTTGAAACTTCATAAGGATCATCATTGTTGAGGTCAATCCCTCCGATACGCGCAACGTAAGATTGACTGTGGTTGGTCTCAGAAGTTTTGCTTCGTTTGGAAGCGCCCGCATAATCATCAACACTTCTTAGATTAAGCCATTTTTTGTTTGCCCTTCACAACTCCCCAAAACGCCTCATTGCCAAAAGGTTTTCCGACTTTTGCCTTGTAAATCTTACGGACTTTTGCTAACATATCCACATCATGTGCACCGTTTTGGGGGGATTGTGGATCATGTTTATGTAGATGTCGTTAAACTCCATTGAGGCTTTTTTGACAGTCCTCCATTTTGAGTAAAGTTGATCAGATTATGGTACCGCCTTTTCATTCGGTGACAAAAATTATGTCAAACTCTAGCTTTGAAGGTTCTTGAATCTTGGTTGTTACCCATCACTGGATCCTTCGAAACATCTAGCCATGCTTGCACTAGTGCCATCTCTTCATCGTCCGTCCGTCCTTTACATCGAGCCTTCTTTTTTTTCTTGTTGGTTCGACTTCGGGTTCTTCAAATGAATCTTGAACGGGCTCTTCAATGGGTCCTTCATCGGAAGAATTAGTTGACTCATCGAGTAGGCTGCATGGTTGGCATTGGAAATTACTTTGGGGTTGAGGTTGTGAAAAGAATTGAGTTTCTTGAACCGTCTCAAACGGATCAAGATCTAAATTTGGACGAGGTATTGGTTGAGATTTGTTGTGGTAAAAATGCATGGGTTGAGAGGAGTACGGATTAAATGGAAACATTTATGTTGTATGTTGATGTTAATAAAGATTAAAAAAAAGGTACTTAAAATGCTTTAAATTTATATTTAACAGATTCAAGGGAGTTGTTGAAAGGAAAGGAGCTAAAGTTGGACCAGATTCGAAAACTGTTGAAAAAAAAAAGACATGTTCGCTACGTCTAAACCCATGATGCGCCGCGTTGACCTAGGAATTTGACTCGAAAATGGATTGCCTTATGCGAAGCTAAATTGTTGGGGAAGAAATATTAAATGTGATGCGTCCCAAATACGTATGCTATGCATATGTGTGAAAGCAGAAAAACTATATATACGTCATTCTTTTTGACGTAATCAGAAAACATGGAAAATATACATCAAAAATATTGTTTTAAGAGTTTAGAAGTCGATATCAAGGACAAAAGGCTAATATGGAGTACGAATTTGAAGTATCGATGAGCAAAATCATGGAAATTACATTTGAGATGTGTGAATTATGACTATTTAAAGAAAATAACGCATAAAATGGTGGAAGTTTTTCCAGCTACTCGTGTTTAGGACATTATAAATCAAGAATTGGAAACTTTCAGCAAGAACTCATAATACAAAATTTGTAGAGCTTGTGATAAGTTTTCCATCACAATAAGATTCATTACAATCGGATTTCATATTTTTCTAAGGTATGAGAAAGTTGTAAAGCTCCCTACAAGCTTTCCATCATTATAAGATTCATAGAGGTTATGGAAAATTATGGGTATTATGCTTAAAATATTTCTAAGGCATGAGGAACCACGTGTTTTGACATATGCACATGGATAAGATCCATAGACCATGTAGGTCGCGTGACCTGAGTTGGCCAATCTTTGACTAGCATATCAATAAACTCTCTCAAACAAATCATGAAATTCAAAACCAAAGTTTATGGAATTTAGCCAAGGTTGCAAGATTTTTGTCAAGATTTCAATGAAATTATCATTAAATTAGGAGATAAACATGGTAAGGATCATATTCTTCTTAAATGTGAGAGTTAATTGTGAAATTAGGAACGAACATGTGAACCCTAATTTTTAAAGGTTCTTGCATTTCGAAAATGTCATTTGATAATTACGTTGTAACGATGATCAATATGTTATTTATGGATAGTGACTTGTTATGATGAAGATGATGGGTTTTGGTCATAAGACATCCTATGTGCTCATACAAACCCTAATGCTTGGATCTAGGTTTCTTTATTGTACATGCAAGTTATCCAAGACTATAAACCCTAATTCTAGCATATGGAAATCAATATTAACATATAATTAGGTTTATGATGTTACCTTGATTGTTATGTAGTAATAACAATCCCAATTCCTCCTTGAATTGACTTTGGAAGGCTTAGAGTCACAAGTGTCACTCCTCTAATGGCTTACAAACACCATAAGCAAGTGGATAAGGTATAAGGAGAGAGGGGAGGTGTTGAATTCGTTTCTAGGACCTCTTGGGAAGGCTTAGACGAATTCATGAGCCTTGGGGTCTTTATATAGGGTTAGGATTAGGGTTTCAGTCATTATCCTTATCTAGTTACTTGTCCATCAAGCAACCATAAGATAAGCCTTGAAAACCCCTATCTTTTGGACCTTGGACGATTTTAAGGATATCCTTATCCTTGAATTCGTCCATCCTTTAACAAGGATAACCATTGCCCTATTTTGTAACTATCACATAATTACAATTCAGCCCCTCTAGTTTAATTAATTACACTTGATCACAAAATTAGTTCTTAATTAATTATTGACCAATATTAATTAAACAAATATGATTTCTCCTTTAATATATTATTCTTATAACATATTAATAAATCATAATAACCTCTCTCTTTATTTATTTCTCCAATCAAGTTGCTTTGGTGAAGGCAACCCAAAAAGACCATGCACCATCGGGTCAAGTACATACCAAAATAGTTATGGACTTAGACACTAATCCAACAGTCTCCCACTTGGATAAGTCTAATAACTATTCTGCGTATGACTTCAGATCCTGATCTGCAATCGTAGCTTTCCAAAGCCGCTGTCAACTCTGATCATATCAGATACGCGTGTCCTTAGATAAGGGATCATATATTCCTCCATTCTAGATATCATATGAGACATGATTTCTAATCATTATCTTTGTACTATATCTCGATTCCCGATTTATGACGACTGACTAATTGAACAAATCAAATTAGCCCTAGCCCGATCGAGCATTTACGTTTGTCATCACTAAATCATCGAGGGGACCAAAGATATCGCTTTTATCCTACTTTGAATAAAAGGAACGGATAAACTTTGATACAATGCTTGCTTGCACTCACTTACCGAATCACACACAACAATATGTTTTATAACACCAAGTTACTAGTGCGTTTACATATTATCAATGTGTAACTGATTTACAAGATACAACTCACACATCTCGGTTTCAAGAATATAAGATGTTATCGTCTCACCAATCACTCGTGATACAATCCATGGAGTGATCCAAGTGAGCGTGGGTTTAATCCAATGCTCAAATTCATATTCATAAGCACTCACAAACGTTGCAGGAAACATTTGCTTATGTCTAATACTCTTTTAGACATTCCACACACCAATTCATGACAGTCTTCATTCATACTTACTTCCAACATATGAACGACTGTGGCCCGTTCGAATAATTCGATTATTCTTAATAAACTCAATTATTCTGGAAGTCAAAACATGCAAATGTGAAACACAAGAATAATACTAATCCCATATGGCCTCAAACCTTTGAGTATAAATAAAACTCCTTTTATTTATCACCATATCGATTACTCATTATTTGTTGTTTCGGGTAATCAACTTCTTACTTGAATTATTACACTTGTCCCATGCTCCTATCATGCACACAATGTTTACCTATGGTTCTTACTTTGTGAAATAGATCACATTGGACACATTTCCAATCATTCTCATTTCACAACTCCAAATCCATTTTTCATAAGTTTAAGAATATCAAATTCTTGCTACTTATAGAATATGCTAGATTCTAACATTTTATGCAACTTATCCTTTCGTAATGTCACTGCACCAAAGTCACAAAGACTATTGCCAATGATATTACAAAGTCTTCTATCGGAGATTGTTGCAAGACAATTCCTTAGATATGATGTTTCTTACTCAAGGTACATTCCTTCGAACATCCTTTTGCATAAAGGTTTCTAATCTAGTCATAGATTTTTCAATATTCAATTCCCAATATGGACACGCTTCCATATTTTCCATATAACAACTCATTCTTAATAGAATCTTATCTATTCGTAATGATGTCGATATGGTCCATCCAATATGGAAACATTTCCATATTTTCCAATACTATACTTCCAACTACTCACAAGCGACCAATCTTCGTCGACCTTTGGATTGTCCTTTGATAGTTGTTTAATCATTTTAGTCAAAACCAATTCTAGTCCTTTTTCCCTCTAAATGCGCTAGCCATTTGGAAATTTTAGAATGGTCAAACATTAAAGCATTTGCAATCGATCCTATACCCGAAGCGTATGGGACACGACGCACAATGTTTTATTTGCTATGTTCTCAAAATTCGAATTGTGAAGAGGAATGTCGTAATCATAATCGAAATTTTAAGAACACACTATGTACCTTTGACTAAATTTATTAACATTTCTCAACCTAAACCTTTAGATTTGAAATGAAGCATAATATTCTCTCCCTTAATTATAGCAAAACAACTCTTCAACTATTGCGACTTTGCAAAGTATGACTCTTGTTTTCTATAATTAATATTGCTAACCTTGCAATACTTTCCTTAATAATCATATAATCATAACATTTATGCTCCCACTATCATGATGATTATTATAAAACATAACACTTATGCTCCCACTAGCTTCGACATGTATTCATAAACATCTTAACTTTCAGAAAAACAATACTTATTGAATTTCTTAAGTTCATGTTTCTAATACTTAGTGCTTTGATAATCTTTTATCAAGGCTTTTTTGAACTTATACACCTTTGCCTTCGATAGTTCATATGTGTGTCTAAACACTTAAGTCTAATTGCCAAACCTCACAATTCAAATTATGGAAAGGGATACCGTAACCATAATCGAATTCGAGAATGCAATTTTACAATCACTATCTTCTTAAAATCTCTCTTAGTGAAAGCATTTCCTCACAATCATTTTCATGAAGGAGGAAATCTTATGACACTTAGATTTAAACGGTGTATGTGTTCCTATCCATGTGAATTTGTCAAAACTAAAGTTTACGACAAATTCAAACTCATATGGACTGAACTTTCTTAATCTTGATTTCTTGCCTTATGGTAGCACAGCTGCCCACCATGTCTTCCAAGTAGTTAAGCAGCTCACCCTTTCCTATCAATGTACCTTTCATTGATTAAGGTTCTTTGCCTTTTATGCATTCAAAATGAGAACTCATAGGACTCATATGCATAATTAACTCAAGTGGAACGGCACAGAAAAATAATGTCAACACGATAGGTTGTAAACCTCAACTCGTGCGCTAGTGATGATCGGTAAGTTTTATTTGATTTGTTCTTGAAACCTTTCAAGACCATTAAGACTCCCACTGACTCCTTGAAATATAATATTCTCTTGTCAAAACATTTCTTGACAAACAAATATTCAAGAGTTAGTGTAGTTTTTATCAAAACACTTCATAAATTGGTCTTAGTTGGTCTTTGTCTTATCCAAGACATCACAACTTTCCTCATTTGATGAATGTTACAAACCTTCTTAATACTTTTCACTCAATGTCACAATCTTGACTTTAAGATTTGTTTTGGAACGAAGTATGATTGACTTCTTGATTTAACCATTTCTTCAATTCTTGATCCCTCTTCTTAGACATACAATTGTACTAAGAATCACTTAGAGGATCAATTGAGATATGGTTCTTAATCATTAAGACCTATCATAAAGCATAAAAGCTACTCTCCCTTCTTCTTAGAATGGAGAAACTTTTATCTTTCTGCCTACTTGATTCTTCTTATTCGTTCTGCTTATTGATTTAAACCTTTTTCAATCAATTCATAATCACACTTAATCTTGTAAGTATAATCATATTTACTAAACCTTTAGTAAGTCATGACGAATATAATTGTTACTCTTATGGTGGGCTTGATCAACACACACCTTTGTGTACTCGATCTCCTAGTCTTTCACTTGACACTTTGTCAATGAATTAGTCTAATTTCCAAATATAAAATTTCTCATTCATCGTACAACCAAGTTGCATGATTCCAAGTTTCTGTCCAATTGAAACTTGGGCGATGAGAAACTCTCCCTATTTGGTAAATTCTCGACTTTTCCATAAACACCATAAATAAGAATCATATCCATTTGTTGTAGAAATATGCAAACACCAATTTTCATAATGATTTCATTGCAAGGAAATAAAAAAATAAATAAATAAGTCAAACGAAAATTTACTTTATTTATAAAAGCAGCGGAAAACATTTGTCCTTACAATGCAAAATCCATTGAAAACTATGTATTTCAAAAGAAATTTTCTAACAACTCTATCATAACTATCTAAGCTCAAAATCTAATCTTCAAGTCCATGCGATCAAGATCCATTCCTTGTGATTAGATTCATCTTGCTCTTTCACCAAGCTTCCTTTCTTTTTACCGATCCTGTAAAACATTCAAATGCAATCTTATCACATTATGTATTAAGAATTAATGAATAGGAACTTAATGGAGTTAGATAGTGGATTTTACCTGAAGTGCAGCCATACTCTTTGACTCTCCCATCTTCTGGACTCTTCAGGCTCTTTGGGCAGACTTGTAACCAATGCCCTTTCTTTTGGCAGTAAACGCAGGTCGGTTCTCCTAGAACGTCCTCGGAAGCATGGTCGGTTAACTTTTCCAACAAATACGCTCCATTGCTTCGACAAATCATTTTTGATTCAGCAACAATGAGCATGTAAGTTAGATCAATGAGGTTGTCGTCATGATCCATCATATAATACTTTCTTTTGAACTCATTATATGATTTAGGAAGTGACTGCAAAACCCAATTTACAGCCAACTCATCTGGGAATGACACACCCAACATTATCAACCTATCAATCTGTGATTTCATTCCTAGAACGTGGGCACACACGGGTTTACCATCTTCATGTTTCATTTCCAATAGGGCCTTAGTGATATTGAACCTTTCAATTCTTCGATCTTGTGGGTTGGGGAGAACAATAGGAGGAGGAGGAGGAAGTGAAGCATGATTTCTCGTTCCTCGATTGAATCGTGGAATACCATCTTCATGTGGAATGCTTGTTCCACGGGATTTGGGAAGACCATAGTTGTCGAACTTTGACATCTACAAAACGGGAGAAAAACAAATTCAAGTTAGTTGATTGATTGAGTCCTTAGTAAATCACCCAAATGAGATACTAAGGCTAGGACCCAACACAATATTCTACAACTCGGGAGAGGGATGCCGTAACCCTAATTGCAGAATATTTGAAGGTAAGTGAATGACGATTCACTAATTTCCACCACGAAAAACGAAAAAGAAATTTAAGTTTTTAATCTATGAAAACTCCTAGATCCTTTGAGATTCATTGAACTTTCAATGGCATGTTTAAATCTCGATATGCCCCTCTTGTTTGTGACTAGGATGCCGAGGATCACAAAGCGGGTGTGAATAACCATGCAAACTTACATGGTGCCCTCACATGTTACAGTCACCTATTCGATGTGCTGGTAAACCACACATGCTCCACCAAACTATGACAAACATTGAGTCACCCTTTGCTACCTTTGCTTAGAACCATTTAGTGTGCCGGTAAACCACACACGCTCCACTAACGTCTTCGCAATGGCACAAAGTGTAATTTCATGGAATTGCATCAATTAACTTTTGCCTAAGTAACTAAGATTGGGAATTTTATGAAAACATTTAGTTACTTTTATACTTCATTATACTTATAATGGAAGGTTTCGTCCTATCCTACCCATTCGGCTAACGACCCTCCACTAGTCAAGAGTGCGGTGGGTAAGAGTGGATACCCATTCAATCGCCATTTTATAGGCAATTTCCTTAAACACCCCTTATAGACCAGCTTCGTGAATGAGGCCTACTAACGGTAAGACTGACTTTTACTCATACATATATATAATGTTAGACTTTTAATGTTATATATAGTATAGGGTGTATTTTATACTTTCAAAATACTAGGTGGTCTAATTTAACAATTATACTTTTAATTCAATTAAATTGTAAACCTAAACTTTTATGGATTTATTAAATCTCTATTAATTATACACCTTAATTAATTAATAAAACCATAAGGGTGTGATTTGAACTTTTTCAAAACTATACTAGAGTTTTAGAATTTAACATTCCTAATTAAACTTTTAATCAACTTTTAAATTCCAAAACTTGAGGGCAAGTTTTGAAACATTTCAACACATTAGGGTTTAGAATTTAAATATACATCAAAATTAAACCATTTAATCAAAATTTAAATTCCAAAACTTGAGGGCAAGTTTTGAAACCTTTTTCAAAACATAAGGGTTTCAACTATTTAAATTTTAAAACAACAAAACTTTTGGGTTCAAATTTAAACTATAAAACCTAAAGGGCAAAATATGAAACTTTTCATAACAACAAGGATCAAATAACAAATAATTTAAATTAACATTTAATCACATAATTATCCATATTTGATTTGTTTTTAATGATCTCTTGCAAAACAATTTATCAATTTAGTCAAAATAATTAATCAATTATCTTATAAGGAAACAATTATCTTATTAATTGATAAATATCTTCAATTAGATCAAAATTATAGTCAAATATATCTTATAATCGGATTAATATTGATCTAACATGATAAGGTAACTATCCATAAGCAAAAACAGCAAGAAATCGCGAAATACCCTCCATCTGATGAGTTGACTCGTCGAGTCAGGCTTGGACTCGTCGAGTCTGCATGGACTCGGCGAGTTCAGCTATGGACTCGGCGAGTCCAGCCTCCAGAAACCAAAAAATCGAATTTTTCAAACAAATCAAGCATCAATACAATAGAAACCAGTCTAGGCTTTGATACCACTGATGGGTTTTGGTCATAAGACATCCTATGTGCTCATACAAACCCTAATGCTTGGATCTAGGTTTCTCTATTGTACATGCAAGTTATCCAAGACTATAAACCCTAATTCTAGCATATGGAAATCAATATTAACATATAATTAGGTTTATGATATTACCTTGATTGTTATGTAGTAATAACAATCTCAATTCCTCCTTGAATTGACTTTGGAAGGCTTATAGTCACAAGTGTCACTCCTCTAATGGCTTATAAACACCATAAGCAAGTGGAGAAGGTATAAGGAGAGAGGGGAGGTGTTGAATTCGTTTCTAGGACCTCTTGGGAAGGCTTAGACGAATTCATGAGCCTTGGGGTCTTTATATAGGGTTAGGATTAGGGTTTCAGTCCTTATCCTTATCTAGTTACTTGCCCATCAAGCAACCATAAGATAAGCCTTGAAAATCCCTATCTTTTGGACCTTGGACGATTTTAAGGATATCCTTATCCTTGAATTCGTCCATCCTTTAACAAGGATAACCATTGCCCTATTTTGTAACTATCACATAATTACAATTCAGCCCCTCTAGTTTAATTAATTACACTTGATCACAAAATTAATTCTTAATTAATTATTGACCAATATTAATTAAACAAATATGATTTCTCCTTTAATATATTATTCTTATAACATATTAATAAATCATAATAACCTCTCTCTTTATTTATTTCTCCAATCAAGTTGCTTTGGTGAAGGCAACCCAAAAGGACCATGCATCATCGGGTCAAGTACATACCAAAATAGTTATGGACTTAGACACTAATCCAACAGAAGAATCATTACCACTTTATTCATGGTACAAGTTACTAATGCATAACATAAAAACCACAACATGTGTAGTTTTCAATTATTGAATCTTAAGTTAATAATATGAAGTAATTAACATGATATTAAGGAATTTAACATGTAATATGAAAAGATTAGCATATTTTGAAATTGGTACGACTCACCAATACATGACTTGGCTTGGACTTGTACAATTTAGGATTATGAACTATTAGAGCTTAGTTATGGGATAATTACTATGAGATTAATTTAAATTAGCATTTTTATGATGGTAATTAGTTCTGATGAAGTGAAGTATTAATGAATATTCATACCAGAAAGAATAATGTTTCGTGTGAACAAGTAATTTAAGTTTCAAACATAATTTGTATAAACTTCAAGATAACATTACATCTTGTGATTAATTTATAGAATTGGAGATAAACTGATTCTTGAATTAACCTTGAGCAAAGGACAAATAGCTTTCAAATAGTTCATGGAATTGGATAAATTGTCAATTGTACTAGTTAAAGTGTATTAGTTGGAATATTACTAAAATGTAAATTTATAAAAATGATTATTTTCCAAGAAAATAATACTACACTTGTGTGAAATTGGAATAATTACAAATATAAATAGATAACATTATATGTATAATTGTTTGTTACATTACTAACATTTTTATACAACAATCTTATATAGATTGAAGTAAACTATAAAGAGATCAAGAGTAAGGACAACTGGATTAGTATAGCTTAGGGCTGGAAAATATGTACCACAAAGAACCAACCAACATGTTACCAACCGAACTAATTAAATCAGTAGCCAAGTTGTTTGGTAGCTAATATGTTTGACTGATAATACCATGCCAATTAAGTAGTCTTGGTACGGTAACGATATGAAATTTTGAATACCACGGTTATACCGTACCAACATATATATATATATATATATATATATATATATATATATATATATATATTCATAAATACAAAGAAATATGAGTTCTAATATCTTCATGTTTTAATTAGATAACAACTAACAAATCTTAGAATTACTAAACTAACACATTGACCGACAAATTTCTTGATACTTATTGTTTGATGTGTACAAGATCGGTGATACATACACTAAAACTTAAAAAGGAATACTAACTTCTCATTCCTTGTACCGTAACCATTTGTTTTCTCTAGCAACTTGCTGGGGGTGGACCTCTTTTAATCATTTTAGTGGTTTCTAAAAAAAATACTACTAGAAGCGAGTGAAGCAACGGCCAAATGTCCATAAATTCAACTTATATTCATGTATCGTATATATTAGTTAAAAATTTTAGTATATACCAAATACCAATATATACCAACCAAATTTTTTGGTAGCCAAATTAATTGGTACCGGGTACACTTGGTACGGTACTGGTAGCTAAAATCTTATACCAACTATAGTTAGTACGGTACACAGTTTGAAGAAAAAAAACTCGGTACCGTACCAATTCCACCCTTAATATAACTAGACATACCTACCTACTAAGGTGAATACATAGTGATATTTTCCCAACATGGAACACATGTCAATTTTGTTGAAAACATCATTATACTTTGAATTTTGTTAACTGATAAATGAAAATGTTATTTTTATGTTTTAAAATGTTTTTTTATAGGATCTTATGATCCTATTCAATTTTATGATCACGGCCTACAAAACCAAAAACCTTGGATTGGATTATATATAGATAAAAAAGCGTTTTTAAATAAAAAACAATAAATATACATTCAAATTCAAATACAACTTTCCTTATAAAATTAAAATTCTTAGTATGCAAGGTAAAACAACCCAAAAAAAAAGGGGAAAAAAACTCCAACAATTATTATTTTCCGCGGCAAAGCCCTATCAGGCCATTCCCGGTAAATAATCGATACCCCGTTGAAAAGGAATCGATTCCATCCTCCATGGACAATCCATCAATCTCCGGTATGAACAATCAATCATCACCTTCTTCCTCTCAATCGAATCCTCCCTCAAAATCACAAGAACCCACAACCCCTTCTTCTCTAAATTATTACCACCCATCTCCTTCACGCACTATCTACAGCGATCGCTTCATCCCCTGCCGATCCGCCTCCAATTTCGCCCTTTTTGACATCTCCCCCCCACCTCCTCCTCCGCCGTCTGATGCTTCCCGTGGTGAAGATAATTCTTCCTCATCCGCCGCCTACACTGCTCTTTTGAGAACCGCATTGTTCGGGTCGGATCTGGGGTTTGTTGTTCCTCCTGGTACTCCCGATAAGAAGAGCTTTTCAGTCAACACTTCTCCGGCAAGCCATAATATTTTTCGGTTCAAGAGCGAGACTAGACAGTCTTTGCATTCATTGTCTCCGCTTGGCTTCGATGATCACTCCCCTGGGGTTAGTCATAGCCCTGTTAAAGCTCCAAGAAAAGTTCCCAGATCTCCTTACAAGGTTTACATTTTCAACAACTTTTGTTAATTCGATGACATGCCCTTTAATCATTCACTATTTAATTGTGTACTAAGCAGCTTAATTTTGGTATTGGGGTCATAAATTTTGGGTATCTTTGGGTAAAATATGTCTTAATTTTTGTGGGTTTTTAGGTTTTGGATGCACCGGCATTGCAAGATGATTTCTACCTGAATCTCGTTGATTGGTCTTCTCACAATGTGTTGGCTGTGGGTTTAGGCAACTGTGTTTATTTATGGAATGCTTGTAGCAGTAAGGTAAATTTCTGATTTTTAAAGTCTAAAATCCATTAAACTTCATGTATTTTAAGTCAATTTTCGTTTGATTTTGTCAGATTCTTGTTGATGATTGAAGTTTAATGCAAATGCAGGTTACAAAATTATGCGATTTGGGAATTGATGATAGTGTTTGTTCAGTTGGATGGGCACAAAGGGGGACTAGTCTTGCAGTTGGGACTAGCAATGGAAAAGTACAGGTAATGTTTGTAGGTTAATGGTTTTGTTTTGTTTATATACTTGAAAACATGATACATGAATATTATCAGAAATTCAGAATCAATTATTCATGGGGTAGAATGGTATTTCGCTATATCTTTTATATAAGTCGGTGCCCATGTCTAAAATTAAAATATATGGTGAAGTTATCTTATAAAGTTACTTTATATACACTACACATTTATACTAATTGTGGAAATTAAAGAGTAAGGGTAGAGAATTTTCAAGAAAGAGAGGTATCTAGAAACAGCATTACCAAAAAACAGTATTCGACTTTAAATCCAATTCTCAAGAATCAAAAGCATTTCCCTTTTCCCTTTAACAATAAAGCAAAAAAGCTACTTTAAGTCTTTAACAATGTTTGTAGAATCTTCCCAAAATGTGAAATTTGATGAGAAATGTTTTTCTAGTTGGTTTCTCTAAAAGTGACATTATAAGAAAGCAAAGTCATCTTTCCAAAATATTAATTTCAAGATTTGTTAAAGTCAACTATTCTTTTTAGTTTTTGTTAAACCAACATTTTTTTTTTAAATATTAGATTTGGGATGCCTCTCGATGTAAAAGAGTAAGAACAATGGAAGGACATAGATTACGTGTGGGTGCACTTGCTTGGAGTTCTTCAATGTTGTCTTCAGGAAGTCGAGATAAAAGTATTCTTCAAAGAGACCCTCGTGCACAACAAGATTTTGTTAGTAAGCTAAATGGTCATAAATCAGAGGCAAGATTTTCTTTCCTAAACTCCCATTTATTTATCACCATCTCATACAAAATTACATATCAATTTTGTACACCATCTATTTGTACCTTTATTAATCTCACATATTTACATCTACCTTTTAGGTTTGCGGTCTCAAGTGGTCTTACGACAATCGTGAATTAGCATCAGGCGGAAACGATAACAGGGTATGTCATTTATTTACCGTGTTTCAGATGCATTGTACGAATAGGACAAAAAATCACCTTTTTTGTTCTATTTGTACAATGCATGTGGACCAGACAAACCAACAGACTTTTGATCTGTACTGGTTTTTTGTCCTATTCAAGACAGACCAACTCTGTTGGTCTGTCTTGGTCTGTCTAGTCCACATGTGGACCAAACAGACCAACATTAGATTAACATTTATGACTACAGGACGAAATTTTGATTTTTTTTTTTTTTTTGTAGCTTTTTGTTTGGAACCAACATTCGACACAACCGGTTTTGAAATACTGTGAGCATACGGCGGCAGTGAAAGCAATTGCATGGTCTCCACATCTTCATGGGCTCTTGGCTTCTGGTGGAGGCACTGCAGACAGATGTATAAGATTTTGGAACACAACCACCAATTCTCACCTCAGTTGCATGGATACCGGTAGCCAGGTAATTGTATTTGTATTTTTGTCATTGTCAAAGGGTAGTTTAGGCATTTCACAAATAGAACATGAACTTTGATTGTTACTATGAAACAGGTATGCAATCTTGTTTGGTCAAAAAATGTCAACGAACTTGTGAGCACCCATGGATACTCCCAAAACCAAATTATTGTTTGGAGATACCCTACAATGTCAAAGGTAACATTTATTTCAAAATTGACCATGAAAATATGGTCAAAATTATATTATGTTGCTAAATCAATATGCAATATATGATGATTTTTTTTTTTTTTAAAATATTGTGATTGGTAATGCAGCTTGCGACACTTACTGGGCACACGTATAGAGTCCTCTACCTTGCAATATCACCAGATGGACAGGTGGATATTTTAATTAATTTTTTTTTGGTTGTGAATTTAGTGATAAATAATTATAATTTTAAATAATAAATAATGGGTTTTGCAGACAATTGTGACAGGAGCTGGAGATGAAACTCTTCGATTCTGGAACGTATTTCCTTCACCTAAATCCCAGGTAATATTCAGACATTTCTGATTGAATGATAGTAAATGACTAATTTACCCTTGTGTCTAAAAATGATGTTGAATTACTAAAAAGTGTGTTTTATGACTTTATCCATGTTATGCAGAATACGGAGAGTGAAATTGGTGCATCGTCTTTTGGAAGAACGCACATACGTTAAAAACCTGTTTCATATTTTGATTTTTTTTTTTTGGGCCAAAGTCAAACTCACGAAGCTCAAGGAAGAAAAAGCGATCATGAAAATACTATGTTCAAGAAATGAGTTCACCATGTTTGATCAACTTGATCAATCCGTTTAATGAGTTCTATATTTATGTAAATCGGTGCATGATGTGAAATGCGCTTTTTTTTTTTTTATATATTATTTTATGTAGTTATATGTAGTTGTGAATATTTAAAAAAAAAAAAAAAGATACACTCGTTTTCTTACTGCTAATTTAAGCATGTGGGACCAGTTTGTGAATATAAGTTAACATTGCTGTAGTTGAATTGTGAAAGTTAGACGTGGTTGAAGCAGACTCGGTTTCGTTTGGTGACTTTGGGTGTTGAATGTAAAATTGAACATTGAATTGGTGCGCAAATTTGTGTTTAAATCGATTGATTTTGCACTCTTATCATACCTTATTTATTAAAGCTCGTTAAATATAGCTTTTTTGGTTAAAGGTTTTTAGGTTCAAGTTCGAGCTACTTGGGCTTGGTTGAACTTTATCTTTAAATCTAATGTTGAATGTGGTTCAAGTAAACAAAATTTAAGCTTAAACCTTAAAACTTACACGTTATGTTGTGATTACTACTAGAGCTTATGGATGTCACTTGATGATACTACATCACAAGATTATACGACATGAAATAAAATTGGGACGACACTGAAATTTAAATTTGTGTTTATGTCGAGTATAAAAAAATATGATGTGGTGTCAGTGTTCAAAATGTGACATGATTTAACATTTGCTTGTTGTGTTTGCCTTGTTATGTATTATTGAATATTAATTAAATAAACTAATTGTTATTTTATGTTATTTTTTTTCGTGTCGTGTGTATTGTTTTTTAATTTGTTCTTTTTTCGTTTTATATAATAATAAAAAAAAACATGACATTATGTCGTGTTCGTCTTGTATAACTTTGTCGTGTCGTATTGTGTCAGACAAAAACACAACACGACATGATTGTCTGATTTGACACCCCTATCCGACCTACATATATAGGCACTTGCCCTGACCCAAGGCTCGGCAAAAAAAATCGACTCATGTCAAAGCTACTCAATTCTTATCTAATTCTAATTTATATCTATAGGAAATCTTCAACAAAATTCATGTATTTTAGGGAGATACAATAATGGTTTTATTTTTTGAACATGAAATGACAAAAAAAATACATGCAATTGTTTAAAATGACAAAACAGGTAAATGTCTACATATTTAGGATTTTAGTCGGTAATATTTAAAAAGTTCTTTAGGCTTATATCTCTGTCTAACATAAGATCTTGTCTTACTATATTTTATTGCATTCTTTTTTCTTACATAGGAATATAGGATAGGATATTTTCGTATTATAATGTTATTATATTTTTATATATTATTTATTAGTGTATTCTTATATATTCTTTATTTATGACATATGATATACTATGTCTTAATATAGTTTTTTTTTATAGAGGTTATAATCTTATAGTAAGACAAAACTTTTTGTCGGACAAAAAAAATACAATAATATATAAGAGTAAGATAACACTCCGTGTCAAATAAAAAGAATATAATAAGATTGTTGTATAATAAAACTATTTGGGTTATTGTCACTATAGCCCAACAATATTTCGTATATTGGTTTAAATGATCCATCATGATTTTTTTGTTGTTTAGGTGTACATACTTATGTTTTACCGTTTTAAAAGATCATTATCAAAAATATGAAGGAGTCATCCTGTGAACCCCTTCCTAATCATCAATTTTGATATGCCACTTGGCATTCGGTCAACTAAAATAGTCAACAAACCCTAACAAGCATTACATATTCGAACCCAACATACCGTTCTTCATTGTGGCGTCTTCTCTGATGCGCAGTGAGTGCAACGCATAACGGCACCGGTTTCTGACGTCGTATCGCAAGATGAAGAAGTAGTTGACGCGTAATTCTCTCTCTTCGTTTTGGATGTTTCAGAGGTTGGAGTGGTAGGTAACGGTGGTGTTGATGTTCAGTTGTTATTTGATGGTGCTCTGGTTCTCTTACTCCTTGATCTGCTGTGAAACAACGTGTTCTGTAGTCGATTTAAACAGAAGGATAATTCGGCTTATAAATAAGGAAGTTATATTAGTTTTAATTTATACTTATCATCATATCTTGTACATATTTAAGATCCGATTATTATGGATCTCATATTGCAATCCTCTGTTATATATATGATACTCAAATCCTACGGGATCATTAAGCCAAATACACTTTTCAACTTGGTATCAGAGCCTTGACTCTAGGGTTCCGATTTTCTTCCCCTCGTCAACCCAACCCTTGATCACCTCCTCCGATCAGGTTGTCTTTCAATGGATACTGAAGCTACGTTTATCAATTCATCCGAGATCGCTACTGCTGTAACGTGCAAACTCAGTTACACGAACTATCTTCTCTGGAAGGCGCAGGTTGTTCCAATTCTGCGTGGAGTAAAATCGTTTGGCTATCTCGATGGGTCCACTGCTGCGCCACCAACCAAAATCACCGTTGGCACAGGTGATGTTGCCAAACAGGAAGACAATCCCGCATATGAAGTGTGGATTACTCAGATCAAGCCATTCTTGGGGGCTTGTTATCTTCAATGACCGAAGATGTTCTTTCACAACTAACCAGATGTGCAGATACCTCAAATCAGCTATGGACCGCCTTGCAAACTATGTTTTCTGCACAACATAGAGGTAATTCTATTCAAATCAGAACTCAATTATCAAACACAAAAAAGGCGACTTGTTTGCCTATGAATATTATCAAAAGATGACTTCTTTGGCCGATACTATGGCCAATATTGGGCACCTAATGACAGATGAAGAAGTGATTGGTTATATCCTAGCGGGGTTAGGACTTGGACATGGCGAGTTGTTCACCGCCATAACCGTACTTAGCAATCAGCGGGAGGTAAAGTTATTTGAGTTCTATTTGTATCTTGTTGCACATGAAGCTTAAAGCATTGCTATGAATGGTCCTTCCGATTTCGTGTCCTCTGCCAATACTGTCACTAAACAGGAAACTTCCAAAAATCGCAAAAGTCAAAATAGCAATACCTATAACAACTCGAACAACAACAATTCTCGGTCAAATTATTGAAACACTGGAAATTGTGGCAGGGGCGTAGCCGAGGCAGATACGGTGAGGGTTCAAGGTGCCAAGTGTGTGGCATACGCGGACACATTGCCCTGAACTGTCGTAATCGATTCAATCATGCATACCAAAATGAGGACTATCGAAGTAGTAATAGTGCAACATATGGACACTACAATGGATACAATGGTAACTACAACAATGACCCAAATTGGTACCTTGACACAGGTGCCACCGATCATCTCACAAGTGACCTAGACCGGCTGTCCATACCCGAAAGATATCATGGTAAAGACCAAGTCCAAGTCGCCAATGGCACAGGTTTGCATATCTCTCATGTTGGTCACTCTAAAATTCACAGTCTAGGTCGACCTCTTGTTCTTAAAAACGTCATTCGTGTCCTACATATTAACAAAAGTTTGCTTTCGGCCGATAAACTTGTCAATGATAATAATGTGTTTATTGAACTTTTTCCCAATGTTTTCTTTGTTAAGGACATAATCACGAAGAAAATCCTCCTAATCGGTAAAAGCAAAAGAGGTCTCTACCCGGTGCCAATTCGCCACTCTTCACACTATGCCGAGTCTAGCACTAAAGTTTCGTTTTCACAGTGGCACCAACATCTCGGTCATCCTCATTCGGAAGTTGTCAAGTCTATTTTGAAGTCCAATAATTTAGGTGTTTCTTTTAATGAGTCTTTAGTTTGTGATGCATGTCAATGTGCTAAGAGTCATCAATTGTCGTATAAAAACTCTGTTCATGTCACCACCTCTCCACTTGAGCTTATTCACATGGATGTTTGGGGGCCGGCTCAAGTGTCAAGTGGTGGCTTTAAATATTATGTTAGTTTTCTGGATGATTACAGTCGTTACACTTGGATTTATCTCATTAAATGTAAATCTGATGTTGAACAAGTATTTTACAATTTCCAAACTCATGTTGAACGTCTCCATAACACCAAAATTCGTACAGTCCAATCTGATTGGGGAGGTGAGTACCATAAACTGCATAAATATTTTCAAACTTGTGGTATTGCTCATCGTGTGTCATGTCCACATACGTCACAACAAAATGGCATAGCTGAACGTAAACATCGTCATATAGTTGAAACTGGCCTGACCCTTTTAGCTCATTCTTCTCTACCTCTTCGTTTTTGGGATGAAGCATTTTTGACAGCATGTTATTTAATAAATCGAATGCCCAGTCGTATTATTAAAAAATCCACCCCCATCACACGTCTTTTGAATGTTGTCCCTGATTATTCCTTCTTACGTAATTTTTGTTGTGCATGTTGGCCAAGTCTTCGCAAGTATAATGCTTATAAACTTGCTTTTCGTTCCACTCTATGTGTTTTTCTTGGGTATAGTTCTATGCATAAAGGGTACAAGTTCCTTGACAAACAAACAGGTCGTGTTTATATTTCCCGTGATGTAGTGTTTGACGAGTCTCGTTTTCCATTTGCCATATCAGATGTTTCATCCTCACCCTCCTCTAATGCTCGTGGTGCTTCTTTTCCACAATCTGAACCTAGTACTATGAATGATCACATGAATAGATATGACATGTCACTTTTACTTGATAATTTGTCTCATGTAGCTGCAGCTCCTGTACATACTGGTTTGACTTTCACTAGCAGCTCACCTGCCATTCCGAGGATATCTCCACCATTGCCAGCGCTTACTGCCACACCACCTACGGTTCCTACTGTGGCCTCGGATCCACCAGTCATTCTCAACGAACCAGAACCAGCATCTCCGGCTCCTGCTCTGGCTTCACCTGCTCCATCTCCTATTTCTACTGTGCCCCTGCATCATTCATCGCCCCCACAGCAGGTCACTCGCACACAAACAGGTTCTGTGCGACCAAAACAGTTTACGGATGATACTATACTCTACAATCCTTATCGGTGGGATTTCTTTGCTACTCCTACTTCTCACAAAGTTGCTCTTTCTGACCCTAAGTGGCGTTGTGCTATGGATGCCGAGTTTGATGCTCTTCATAAAAATCATACTTGGGACTTGGTACCATCACCTCCGGGTGTTAATATAGTTGGCTGCAAATGGATTTTTAAAATGAAACTACATCCGGATGGTTCAGTTGACAAACACAAAGCACGGTTGGTTGCTCGGGGGTTTACTCAACAATATGGCATTGACTACCATGACACGTTTAGCTCGGTTGTCAAACCCGCTACAGTCCGGTTGGTCTTATCTCTTGATGTTTCTAAAGGATGGCTTCTTCGTCAAATTGATGTTAACAATGCTTTCCTCCATGGTCTTTTAAACGAAGATGTATACATGAAACAACCTCTCGGGTTTGAAGATGTTTGTCATCCGCATCATGTATGTAAGTTACGCAAAGCTATCTATGGTTTGAAGCAGTCACCACGTGCATGGTTTTCTTGACTGAGTGATAAATTACATCAACTTGGTTTTCGTTCCTCCAAAGCTGACACTTCCTTATTTGTTTTCTCTCAAGGTGGTCATACTATTTATATGTTGGTGTATGTCGATGATATTGTTATTGCTGGGTCTTCTCCTACAATTATTGATGGTCTTGTTCGCACTTTGTCATCCTCCTTTTCCATAAAAGATCTTGGTCGTCTTAGCTACTTCTTAGGCATTGAAGTCACTCTCAATTCAGGGGGTATAACCTTATTACAGCACAAGTATTATAACACCCCGTTCTAAGAGTAACTATTCCTGGATCCCCGAGACCAAAAGTAAGGGTGTTTCGGTCTTTTATGGGCAATGGGTTTTATTCGGGAAGGACTCGGGTAAGGGAGTGTTGCTAGAAGCGTAGGGCTTCTCGCCACCTTTTGGTGGATATAAAGTCCATCGGAAACAGACTTAGAATAAAGGAGTTATGACACTTTAAAGATAGTGTCAATATTGGTCCCTTAATGGAAAAAGTGTCAAAGGAAGGCCATGCATGCAATTGGGACACGCGTGGGTTCCGCAGGTTGAGAGAGAGAGGTTGGCTCAGGAGTTCCTGGAACTAAAGCAGGGTTCAGAGTCAGTGATGGAGATCACCAGGATGTTCACTGAGAGGGCGATGTTTTACCTAGAGTTTGCTTCGGAGCAAGCTCAGATGTCTCGATATCTGAGTATGCATAAGAGGGACATCAGGTAATTTGTGTCCACGCAGAGGTGTAGTACCTTGTTGGAGTTACAGGAAGATGCTAGGCGACGCGAGTTAGAGATTGAGCTCCAGTTGAGAGAGCAGAGGCAGGCTCCGGTGCAGTCGCAGCCTGCACCAAAGCGGATGAGGCCCGCTAATTATCGACAGGGAGGTCAGAGGAGTCGCACTTGCGGGAAGTGCGGCAAGGTGCACGAGGGTGGTTGTCGTTCTTCTTCAGGGTGCCACAAGTGTGGCAAGGAGGGCCACATAGCCAGGGATTGCAGGCAGTCGACTCCAGCAGCAGGGGCCCGACTTTGTTATCATTATGATCAGGTGGGCCATATGAAGGCCCAGTGTCCTCTACTGGCTGCCAGGTCAGTGCAGGCCCCAGCGCCAACCATTTTGAGACTTACTGACGGAGGTCAGGGTCGAGCAGAGCCTCCGAAGGCTCAGGGCGTGCTTATCAGATTGTGACCGAGGAGATCACGTCTGAGCCAGAGGTGTCAGTTGGTATGTTTTCTACCCTATCTTGTTTATGCTGTGATTATGAGATGTTGTTTCTTGCATGAGATATTTTAGTGTTGTATGTATTAGAGGAGAGCGAGTATTGAGGGTTCTTAGAGGGTTAACATCCAGTGTGGAATTCGTGAGAAAGGAAGGTTATAGTTTGGGAATTTGAGAACATTCAGCAGGAACTTAGTTTCCTTGAAGTTCGGTGTATTAGTGGGTTCGATTGAGCAGCGTGTTAGCTTTGCCGCCAATGGATGGTGGTTAGTGCCCTAAGTGGGGGAGAATTGGAAATTTCCGGGTAAGCCGCTGGTTGTAGAAGGCTGCCTGGCACGACTTGAATGTCGATTATTGGGGTGGTGCGATGAGGCGGTTCAGTTATAGTAAGGGCTTGCATGTGTCGAGGAAATGCGGCAGGCTATGTATGGGCTGCTGGTTATGCAATCAGTCTCTCAGTACGTATGCATGATATGAGATAGCGGTGGACACCGCTAAGGGGTGAGGTATAGCAAGGATCTGTCGATGTGACAATGTTAGATGATGCGTGGGCATGTTTTCAGTCTCCTTGGAAGAGGAGGGGGATAGTGGCTCCAGATTGGAGGTTTGGACAGAGGAAAGTGAGATAACAGATTAACAGACTCGGGAGTAGTCTATACCGGTGATGAGGACTATGTAAAGATATTGTAGTCGGAGGTTAAGGACCTAGAGATCGTGATAGGGAGGTATGAGTGGGGTTACACTCAGATGTGGGGAACCGAAGGGTTCGAGGGTGACGCAAGGACAAGGTCCTTGGTTCCAAGTATGGTTATAGGTTTGATTTAGGTATATGGAGGTATTCAATTCTGGGGTATTCCATCATGAAGATGATCGGACCCTATGATTGATTGGACCTGATGTGTTTGGTATTCCAACCCGAGGGTTGATTGGGCCAAACATGTGTAGGGATACAAGGGTAATCCATCCTAGGGATGAGCGGACCCATCATAGGCCTGCCTAGTATTCCAGCCCGAGGTTGATTGGGCCAGGCGTGAGTGTTGGTTTGGTAAAAGTATCGATGTATGTTTGTTTGTATATGAGTTAAGAGAGAGAACCAGTGTAGCTGGCCGACAGCAGAGTATGACTCATGGTCCTGTTTTTAGGTTGGAAATTCAGGTTCCCACGGTTGAGTAGTTCCTTTTCATAGCAATGGGAAGAGGTCGAGGGTTGGTAAGTTTGGACGGCCTGTCTGGGAGGCGGATCAAATCTAACTTTCCGAGTTCAGGGCTTTCCTGAGAGGTAAGTATTGAGACTGCATGAGAAGAAGTAGGTATCTCTTCGAGGAGGAGTTCCAGTGGGGCTAACCTCCCTTAGTGGTCGTCACGCTTGAGGGGCATGAATATGCTTTTCAGGGTTATGGATAGCCAGAGTTGGCAATTGGCGATTTCGAGGGCGAAATCATATTTAAGTAGGGGAGAATTGTAACACCCCATTCTAAGAGTAACTATTCCTGGATCCCCGAGACCAAAAGTAAGGGCGTTTCGGTCTTTTATAGGCAATGGGTTTTATTCGGGAAGGACTCTGTTCAGGGAACATTGCTAGAAGCGTAGGGCTTCTCGCCACCTTTTCGTGGATATAAAGTCCGTCGGAAATGGACTTAGAATAAAGGAGTTATGACACTTTGAAGATAGTGTCAATATTGGTCCCTTAATGGAAAAAGTGTCAAAGGAAGGCCATGCATGCAATTGGGACACGCGTGGGTACGCCCATCGTAGGCTGGGTTACGCCCAGCGTAATGGAGTAAATGAAACGCGAAGTTCCTCGACGTACGCCCAACGTACAGGATGTACGCCCAGCATACATCCAGTGCCCAGTAACCATAATTTTAGGGCCAACCACTATATAAGGAACATTATGGTTCCAACCCTAGCCTCCATATCTGCCCTCTTACCCTCAGAAACCCTAAGTAGTCGTTCTTCTTCCATTGTTGTGGATATTTGACCTTGGGGAGCTTGGTTTGGCAAAGGGGAGCCTAGAAGAAGAAAGAAGAAGTTGTCAAGGAAGGAGTTGGGTGGCTGGAGCTCGTAGATCTGGGAAGCCATCATCTTCTGGAGCCCTTTTGAGGTATAAAGTCTCTTGCTTAACAATTATATTGTGTAGATCTAAGTGTTATGAAGTTTTGACACCATTTCTTGTCCCAAAACCCCAAAGTGATGCATGATGCGAGTTGGTTGAGATTAGCTGTCCTTTCAGACCTTAGGAGAGGTCTTGAGTGAGAAAAATAAGGTCCCAATGGCTTTGGTTGTCTCATGTGTGATGTAGGTAAGTCTTAATGGATTAAGACCTTGAGTTAAGAGCTTTATGGACTTCCCAAGTAATAAAGTTTGAAACTTTATGAATCCTAGGCATATTTGGTCAATGGATCTGAAGTTTGGGCTTAAGAGCTTAAGCCATTAAGAACTTATGAGGAATTTTAGTTCAGCGAGATTACACCCCGCGTAAATTGATGTACGGCCAGCATAGTGGGTCAGTGTCCCGTCTCCAGTCCACGAGAATCGAAGTACGCCCAGCGTACCAAGAGGGGTACGCCCAGCGTACTCCCTCTGATGGGCTTTCAATCTTAGGCCTTAAGTGATTGGGCTGTTTATGGGCTAGCTGGTCTTGGGCCGTGACTGAATATTATGGATGGAGTATTTTAGACCCAATAATTATTATGGACCTTGGATCATTATTATGGACCTTGGATCTAGGCCCGTTTGGAAAGGTGGGCCCAATTTAGTAAATTGGGCCAATATTGGGCTTTGCATGAGGGTTTGGTTTTGTCACACCCCCAAACCAAGGATGGTGGAAACGTCTGGGGGTGGAGGATATCATGTATAGTATCATAACAACATTTGCAATAGTGATTAAAGTAAACAAAACCAAACCCTACCATGTCGTCTGTACGAGAATAGGGTTGTAAGAAGCATGTAATGGTTAATAATAATAATATTGCGCTATAGCAACATACAAATACTCCTATAGTATTTTAAGTGTTTAGATTTGGTTCTTAGAACAATCTTTGTAGAGTGAAGTTAGGTTATTAGATTTGTTGCCCACTACGATTATCCCCTAGTATGTGTAGGTCACTTCTCGGACGGATATAGTTGATCAGGCTATATCCTTCCCAGAACTGATTACACATACCAAGGCATACTCGTAGTGTTCAACTCCTCTTCTTTTACTTTATGTTCTCCCTAGTTATGACACTATGTGAGCATGTATGTATACCTTAAACAAGAAAACTATTTATTTTCTAAAAGTATATCCTATTGAAAAATGTTTCAAATCAGAGACTTTGAGTCCCAAATGTGTTTATAGTTTGTATATCTTATGCGGTTTGATATACTTAATTCACTATAAACCTGGCTCTGATACCAATCTGTCACACCCCAAACCAAGGATGATGGAAACGTCCGGGGGTGGAGGACTTCATGTATAGTATCATAACAACATTTGCAATAGTGATTAAAGTAAACACAACCAACATATATATAATTGAAAGAGTTACATCATTGTATGAATTACATGTTTCCAAATCAATTACAATATGTTGACAAAAATGTGAAATGTATGACGCCTTAACGTCCCATCCTCAAAAGCACTTGGTTACCTGTTTAGTGATTTCCTGAGAATACAAGTAGTTTGAAAAAGTATCAACACAAAGATTGGTGAGTTCATAAGCATTGGTATGTAGTTATGAAAACCTTTTCTTGTAAAAGTGGTATTCGTTCCAGAAAATCCAATATTTTCCTTAAAGTGAAAATGTAGTCTTAAAATCCCAAAGACCGAAATGTATAAGTATCTTTCCTTACTTATAGTAAATAATGTAAGTTTAAATCGATATAAACTCGTTTGATTTCAGTGAAATCCCCGTAAATTCTATGTTTGTTAATATTTAATGTGAGTTATTATAACCATGCTATAACCTAGGTGGCCTGAAACGACGTTCTTCAGGCGACGGAAATGTTATAACATTTGTCACCCCAGACCTGCCGGTCTAGCTGTTGCATGCAGCTAAGGTGTGGGTTTGTCAGACCCAATATAGATCTATATACAACTATCATGCTCTTCCTTCAGGAGACTCTGGTTACAATGCATGACTTATTGGTAAAGTGAAGCGAATGTCTCACAAAAGTCATTAACGAATTTACGTGTAATGTAATTAAAATCCCTTTTGTATAAATGTACCCTTCTTGTAATGAATGTCTTATGTAATTTATCATAAACTATACCTATTATAGTTTATCAAAACAAATGTAGTAGTAGTAGTATACATAAACTATACTTAACATAGTTTATTCCAATGTTTCTATGTAATGGATGTACTTTGATTACAACAATTCGTTATTCTCTATGTTCTATATATCAAAATCCATTTGTCAACTGATGCATGTCTATATACTAGGACAAAATGTCATATATTGCAATAACATATAATCACATAAAGATATACACCTTGCTCAACATGTTACAAGGTGAAATGAAATTGATAGTATTTTTCTGATGATAACATTTTCTATTATTGTTCTTAGAAAATTTATAGAAAATTCATAACAGGTCAAAATCAGAATCCATAAATTCTGGGAGTTTGGAAAACGTGTCTAGTTTGTTCATAAATTTTCTCATGATTTTTAGTGGTCTCCAACATGTGTGAAAACGTCCATAATCACAGACTGGTCCGGATTGGTTCTTGAAATGATAGACAGTTTTGTAAAAATCACCATAAATTGTAGAAAAATCGCATGGAGATGTGCAAGTATCCATTTTAAAGCTAAGAACGGGAACTACTTGCTCCTAAAACAGTTTTGAAAAATAAAATGTTTAAGTTGATCAAAACAGTCCGTGAATGGAGCCCAACTTTTCTGATGAAAGCTGTTAGAAAAATTTTAATTGTGTTCTTGGTGTTTTAACTTGTATCCCCCCCCCCCCTTAAAACTTAAGAAAGCATGAAAATATAGGTGTATGAACTCACCTTGTGTGAATTCAATGGATGGATGTTGAAGGAGAGAAGTGTTCAACTTAAGAACACTTGGAGGATTGCTTGAAGATTCGAGAATCTAACACAATATCGATGGAGTTTGTGTAAGGAATCAATGATTTGATTAAAAGGAAAGGTAATAACCATAAGGAGGGTGATGATACTTACCAAATATAGGAGGAAATCTTGAAAAATACCTTGGAAATCTCGAATTTGTGTGAGAGAATTTGAGAGAAAAGTGGTGTTTGATCTTTGGTGGAAGTGAGTGAAGTGAGTGAAGTGAAGAGAGAGAGAGAGAGAGAGAGAGAGAGAGAGTGGGTTTTCCAGCTCTTTGGACATGGAAATGGAGGGAAATGAGTGGGAAAGGACTATGAAGTGACTAGGGATGGTGGGGAGGACAATGGCTGGTCATGGAGTGGGTATGGGGTGGTTGTTTGTGTCAAACATTATGGAAGAGTCAACACTCCACCACAAAATCTTATTTAATGGATGTTATTCTTAAATAAGATTTTCCTTAAAAATATGCTGAATTTATGAATATATGGGACCTTATAAGTCAAAATATAAGTTTGGGTGAAAATCCCCCCTTAAAATAATTAATAACGAGCTTAAAACGAAATTGTGGTCGAAAACCGGGTAAAAGGATGGAAAATCCGAAGTATGGGCAAGGGTTCGGCCTCAGCAGCCTAAGCACCGGAGTGGCTTGGTTGCTGGCTGCGGTCCGAGGGGAAGGGGACTATGGTCCGAAGAGAACGGGACTACGGTCCGAAGGCGAGGCTTGGATGCGGTGCTAGTTCCGGGTTTGGTGGCTCCGGGTTCGGTGGCTGCGGCCAGATGACTGCGGCTGCTCAAGGGGACTTCGGTCTCAGTGGCTGCGGCCAGATGGCTGTGGCTACTCAAGGAGACTTCGGTCTCATTTCTTGTGGCCTTGGTTCAGGGAGGACTTGGCCCCCATAGGGAGGCTTCGACCCTAAAAGGGTCTTTTCCAAGATTTCACCCCTTTTCAAGTGGTTTTTCACCAAGTCAAGTGTCGGGATGCCCCAAATGATTATAAACTCAAAAGAGGTTTTGAGAGAGTTTTGGGAGAGATTTGACATACTTGGAGAGATTTGGGAGAGATTCCATATTCTTGGAGAGATTTGGGAGAGATTTTTAATAGAGAGAGATAGAGTGAACGAGATTGAGAGAGGCTTCTTTTGTGACCTTTTTGAGCGCTTGGCTTCGCAACGCAAGGTCCGTAAGCCCCGTTAGGCCATGTTTAAGGATCTTACACACTCCCGATGAGTATGCAACATTGTTCTATCGCTTTGGTTCATTTTTTAGCACTATCAAGGCTAAGGAAAATTAAACACACGTATTTTCCAAATGATGTTTTCTCATTAAAATAGTGAGTTGTATAGTAATTACTTAACGTAAACCCTAATATACAAGGGTTAATTGAGTCGAACGGTTTGACTTGTTGACTTTGTTTGACTTTGACTTGACCCGAAATTGACAATTGTCACAGGTTTTGGGTCTTGGCCCAATAAGAGGAGGATGGACTTAATGAGTGTTGTGGGCCCTTGTCCTAGGAAATCATGATGGTTTCTAATGTAATGATTTTGCATGTGATAGTTGGGATTTCCGGCGAGCAGCAGTCAGAGATTTGCAGGATTCCGGGAGTTGCAAGGTGATTTATCCTCACTGAACCCAAGGGTCTAAGGCACCAAGGCCGGCCCTTTGATTTGTTGTTTAGAGCTTATTATGTTGTGTGATGATATGCTTGCTAGTATCCTAGTATATAGGATAAGGACATGAGGATATTCCTTGTTAGCTTAGTATCCTAGAGAAATGGAAAGTTGTGTGATGGCTAGTTCTGTTGGATCAGCACCCTGGTAGTTGGGCAGTGGTTATTTGTAGACCGGTAGTTGGTCTTGCCTTATGTACGCTGGTAGGAGGCTACCTGCGGGTTCTGTATGTTGAGCAGTAACAGAGGGTATTCCATCCCGGTAAGATGATAGGGCCCTAGTATGTTGGTTCTGTAGAGTATTATGTGGTTGCATGTTATGTATGCATGTTTTATAGTATAGATTGGCATTCCAACCCGATGGTTGTGGTCCAGGAGTATTCCATCCAGATAGGATGATTGGACTCATAGCATGTCGGCATTCCAACCCGATGGTTGAGGGGCCTGGGGTATTCCATCTTGAGGGATGATTGGACCCATAGTAGTAGTAGTAGTTACCGTATATATAGGAGGTGGGGCATTCCAACCCGATGGTTGTGGGCCAGGAGTATTCCATCCCGGTAGGATGATTGTACCCATAGTATGTTGGCATTCCAACCCGATGGTTGAGGGGCCTAGGGTATTCCATCCTGAGAGATGATTGGACCCATAGTAGTTATTGTTGTATGTATAGGTGTATGGCCATACCAACCCGATGGTTGTGGGCCGAGAGTATCCCATCCCGGTAGGATGATTGGGCTCGTAGTATGTAAGCATTCCAACCCGGTGGTTGAGGGCCAGGGGTATTCCAACCGGAAGGTTGATTGGACCCGTAATATGTTGTTCTTTGTTGTATGTGTATGTTTATTTGTGTATGGGTACTTTGGGGGAACTCACTAAGCTTTCGGGCTTACAGTTGTGGTTTATTGTTTCAGGTGCTTCAGGAGATCGTGGCAAGGCGAAGGCATGATCGTACCGCTCCTCATGTTTTATGATTTGTGTGATATGGTTCTGGGGGAATACTCTGATGTTTAAACTATTTTGAAAACAAGATGTATGATTTTAATGGTTTTTGAATGAAATAAAATGTTTTAATTTGGTTGAAATTTTTGGTCGTTTCAAGTATGCATCTGATTTGTTACACAGGTCTCATATGGAGAATTGCAAGAGTGTCTTAACGCCTATGTCGGTGACTGATAAACTCACAAGAGATTCTGGAACGTTACTTAATGAAGATGATGCATTCAAATATCGTAGCATGGTAGGAGGTTTACAATATCTTACTCTAACAAGACCGGATATTTCATTTGCAATGAATAAGGTTTGTCAATATCTCTCGAAACCAACTGATGTACATTGGGAGGTAGTCAAAAGAATTCTTAGATATATCAAAGGCACGATAAACACCGGACTATACATCAAAAAGTCCAACTCCACACTTCTAAGCGTATTTAAAGATGCTGATTGGGCAGGTTGCTTAGACTATCGCAGGTCTACCGGAGGTTATGCAATATTTATGGGTCCAAACCTGATTTCATAGAGTTCTCACAAGCAACCTATTGTGTCAAGATCAAGTACCGAAGCTGAGTATAAGGCATTAGCAAATGGGACAGCCGAAGTGATATGGATTTAGTCTATATTAAAAGAACTTAATGTCAGTCAACCAAGGCCACCGGTGTTGTGGTGTGACAACTTAGGAGCTACCTATCTAACTGCAAATCATGTTTTTTTTTCATGCACGAAATAAACATATTGAAGTTGATTTCCATTTTGTACGGGAGAAGGTAGCAATGGGAGCATTGGATGTCTGTTTTATTGCATCTGGAGATCAATTAGCAGATGGTTTTACTAAACCAATTACACGTGCTATGCTAGAACGAGTGAAGCGCAATCTCAACCTCGTTGTGGTCAAGATTGAGGGGGAATTTAAACAGAAGGATATAATTCGGCTTATAAATAAGGAAATTATATTATTTTTAATTTATACTTATCATCATATCTTGTACATATTTAAGATTCGATTATTATGGATCTCGTATTGTAATCCTCTGTTATATATATGATACTCAAATCCTACGGGATCATTAAGCCAAATACACTTTTCAACTGTCGAAAGTTTATAGTTCCGGCTATGAGATTAAGCTTCATACTGATGCACGTGAATAGAATTCCCAAAATAAAACTCAAGACAAAAGCGTGAAGTTTAAGTTGGTTCTGCCATGGTGGAACCTTCCTGCTCTCGAATAACCTCGCAGCCGACTCCAACTTCGTCTCCTCCATGCTCCTGTTCTCTTCGTTCCATTCTGTAAGTCATCTTCCAGTGAAATGTTTGAAGAAGTTTGTTCCATCTTCGTAACTAATTGTTGAGTTATGATTTTGAAATTGATGACTCTAGAGATGAAATTAAATTCCTGAAGTGTGAAGTTTAGGTCTAATTAATAGTTTTGTGGCCTTGAATCTATTTTTTGTTACAGGGGGCATTTGAATCAGTGGGAACGGGACGAGATTGTTCGTTATATTGCCAGTGATTTGCAGACAAGAGGAAAGAGGTTGGAGATGTGGGTCATTAACACGAAAGAAGCTAGAGAACTAGAGTCGACTCAAGGATTCTGAGATTGTGTTTTTGAAGGAGAAATTGGAGGAAACTGAAAGGGACAACAAATTGATCGAGAGACGATTGGATTCGAGTGGCCTTTTATCGCGTCATGAAAACCTTCGTTACTCAAAATTGACTCTAACCGATTTCGTATTAGCTCTCAAGCACACCATGAAAGTGATTTGAAGTCTGGTGAAGTTCATGATTACTGAAATGGAATATTCGATTTGGGATCTGGATGCAGCGGCTGAATTGTTCATGCCTTTGAATATTGTCCGGGAACAGTTTCTCAGCGAGATCTTTGGTCTCGAGTGATGGGTAGATGGATGGTGTTGAAGGATTTGATCATGAAAATAAGGAATATGAATCTGGGTTTGATTGTTCGGCTTGTGGGTATAGATTTTTAGAGGAGTTTGACACCATGTTTGATCGTAGTTGTTGCAGGTTTTCAAGATTATGAGATATTGTTGACTCACATGCTTACTTGGCACTTGACAAAGCAGTGTTACCTTCTAATGTGGGTAAAAGTACCAAAATGACCAGTAAAATACAAGTTGATACTCTTTAAAGACAAAAAAAAGTCACGAGGGATCATTTAAACCATTATACTAAAAATTGTTGGACTATAGTGACAATAACCCAAACTATTTATCATGGTTTTAAAAAGCACGCCATGACGCGCCTCAAAATGTACCATGGTGTGAGGCGTGACCTAGACGTTACAAAAATGTCCAAGGCGAGTTTGTTAAGCGTGACGCCCAAATAACGTGTCAAGACGCGCCTTATCGCGTTATGACGCGAGTTTCTTTTCACAACGCCTGCTTTTTTTTCTAATCGGTCCTAAAATAATTGAGCTTTTGTTAACTTTTTTATACTAAATATTAATATAACACTTCTAAAAATTTGATATATTTGATAAAATTCAATAATGATATAATTTATCTTTTTCTAATTTATATAAAATAGTCATGCCTTGAAAAACGTCATGGCTCGCCAAAAGTTGCCATGACTTAACTTTCTCATTGCCGCCAAGCTCACGCCTCATGTTATTTAGAGTCTTGCTATTTATTTATTTACTTTTTTTGTTAAAAATATCATGACTTTGTCATTAATGAACTCAAAACATATGGCCTTTTGTGACGATTACCGGTTAACAAACAAAGATTATTGACTAAATCTAAAGATGTAAACTAAAATCTTAACATGTAAACTATTGTCGGTTTCTTGTTATTTTATTTGAACAATTACCGATTTTTTCTTATTTTCTGCTCAAAAAAATAAAGCCACATCTTTATTGTTAATAAGTCTAACAGATAGGGACTTTGCTGAATTTTTTTCATACAGATGGTACCGATACAAAAGGGATAGCTCGTCTAAATATGTTGATTGTATTGATTGCTGTTGTAAATTTAGAAAACCGACCAATGTGATTTTTAAATTATTTTGACAATTGTTGTTTGAGACATACCAACCGAGTATGATACATAAACCGACCTTGCATCACCATTATCATTTTCTCATTTACATTTTGTTTTATTTATAGTAAATAACTCTTGAAAAGTGTGTTGAAAAAATCGGAGTTATGTTTAATACTTTTATCATCACCACTAATACATTCAATTATGTCTATTGTTTCATCACTACTTAACTAAAATGACAAATTAAAATAGTCGTACAAGTAGTCTGACTCCTCTCATCTAAAATCATTACATAGTGCTCCATAAAACAACAATTCATATATTTGTTTCTAATTTTTTTTTGTGTGGAAGGCAAAAGGAAAGTAGTTACATTGCCGATTTGCCGTGACAATTAATATTTTTTAAAGTTAGCAGTGTAATCTATCCTATGAGTTGTGGAATTTTTTTCTTCAGTTTTACAGACACAAAACTGTTGAAAACGTCATCCATAGTAACACCAAATATGGTGTAAGAATGGTATTTGAGTTGGAGTAGGTATACAGCATTATTAAACTAAAATAATTAAACATCAATCATAGTGTTGGTTGAAAATACCCTTAAGATTTCTCATTTATATGGAGTGTATATTTACTTCTTCAATCGTTATTTTGATATTGAGAATTTACTTCTTCAATCGTTATTTTGATATTGAGAATTTACTTCTTCAATCGTTATTTTGATATTGGGAATTTGAGATACAATACAAGTTTTTCTATATGTAAATATAAATCTTTTCTTTTCAAGAAAAAAAAAAACACAATTTCGAAAAATTTAATGTCGTGTAAAAAATCGTCACTTTCTTGCCAAATAAGATTCTGACTATATCAAAAACGTGTTTCTGTCGTCATTGCGTTTTCCTGTACAACCTAGGAGGGACGTGGAACAGTCAAGTTCTATAATTTTATATTGGGACCCCTTTTTACCATCTTTTCTTTGATAAAAGTATCATAAGCAAAATAGTTTTTTGGTTACTATAAAATATTTTTATGGTTGAAGTTTTCTATGTACAGGAAAATATGTTTTTCAATTATCAACGGAATCTTCCTATCTAATAAATTAATAGGGTTAATTTTATTCCGTCATGTATCAAACTATTAAATCAATAATACGTCATATGTCATTATTTTGGTTCTCAAATTTGAATTTTATCTTACAACTCATATTCATAAATACTCATAAATTTTTATATGGTAATAAAATATATCAATATTACCCATCGTAGCTATCCCGATTAAAGGATATTTATCAAATTTTGTTACATTTAATATGTTTATATTTTTCTTTTATAATTCCTTATTGTTTTAATAATATATGTTTATTTTAACAACTTAATTTTCTGATTTATATTATCAATTTTAATTTTGTAACTGTGGTTCCCACGGGTTATAAAGTAGTATGTAATAAAAAAAAACATACATATTGTTATAACCACAACTAAATTTTAGAAGAGATGTACTATTTTCCAAAACAATTGGAATATTATTTTTGTTTTAGAATTCAAAACCTAAAGGGGTGTTTAGATGTGATTTCCAAAGACATATAATCCCTTCGATAAGAGCCATTAAGAGCCTAGAGGTTGGAAAACAAAATTCCACACCGAAGGCCTATTGTTCAAACCCTGACTCATCAAAAAAATATTATTAGTGTTTGTGTGACTGACCTACCACATAAGCCTTGGGAGGGGTTGAGATAAGCCGTTCAGATGATACGGTTTATCATTTTTTTCAAAAGAGTTATCACAATAATAATCTCTAAATATTATTAAAAGATAACCTTTAATTCACCAATGAAGTAATCAGAGCTCTTGATTGAATTTCAATCCTAAGCTTTCTACCCTTATAACTATTTGATGACGTCACCTTGACTAAAATAGACATGCGCGTCTAATTGTAACTTACACATAACACAAAACATGTTTGAAGCACAAAGACATCAAGCACTCTAACTACTGCATCGGACCGAGGTCCAGAACTACTGCTAACTAAACGGGCTGACATTGTGACCGTAGACCCGTTCCTACTGGAAGGAAACTCACCTCACACTGCTGAAGTCCTGCAGACTCAATCCCACACTGCTGAAGTTCCGCAGACTCGACCCCAAGTTCTAGATGACAGATTCCCGATCTGTCAACATCAAAATAACACCCAATTAATAATTGGGTTCCACTACATAACTATAATTACATACTTTGGATAATTACTACATTACCCCAAGCTTGGCTTACCCAAGCCTAAGGTCCAATCCATAAGCCCAAAGTCAACTAGGGATCAAAGCCCAACATATGGCCTAATTTCCAAATTGGGCCCAAACCTCTACATGGGCTTCCCTTAAGGCCCAATTGTCCAGTCCAGTCCAACATGTCCCATGGGCCCAATATTATACAACCCTCTAGGCCCAAACTATGGCCTAATTTTCCAAATTGGGCCCAATCTTTCATTTGGGCCTTACCCTAAAGCCCAATTAATTACCATAGTCCATTTGATTATTCTTGGATGGCCGACCATTAATAACCCAATCATTAAGGCCCAGTAATATACCCAAGTGAAATTAGGGTTTCTCATAAAATGATGATTAGGGTTAAGTGTTTCTCACTTAACCCATTAAGGACTTAATCCACTAAGGACTTAATCCACTAAGTCCATTATTGCTTAGATTAATTTCTGCCAATGATTATTATTTAATTTTTTACTTATTAAATAATTCTCGTGTGTGTCCTGATAAATTCTCAAATATTAGGATTTTCTCAATTAGCCCATTAAGGACTTGATCAATTAATTCCTTTACTCTACTAGATAAATGGCATGAAATAATTTGGGCTTAATTCACAATCCAATCCAAATGGCCCACAAGTGGGCCCAATACTTATAATTAGGGTTTTCCACCCAAACATGGCCCAATAGGCCCAAAACCAATCTCTAAGCCCATTAGGGTTTGCTAGCGGGGCACCACCCACTACCACCTCGGGTAGTGGTGGTCGATGGCAGCTCACGGCGGCGGCCACCACCTTACGGTGGTGGTTATTGTTATTTTTATTATTAACCAAAGCTAATTACAATTACAATGTTTAATCCAAACATAAACACACACACTAATTAACATACACACAGCCACACCATGGTGGCGGTGCTTGGCGGCAGCCACCACCTCACGGTGGTGGTTTTTCTTCATTTTATGGCCAACAAACCCTCACACGACCAAAACACACATACAAACACGATTCTAATTTCTCATAAGGTCCAGCCACCAACCTGGCGGCTCAAGGCGGTGGCAGCTAACGACTATCGACGGGACAAAAACGACAACCACCATGGCTGGCGGCCATGGTGGTCCTTCTCTACTATCGGCCAGCAAACACACGTCTGTACACTCTCGCAAACGACATCTTTATTGCAACACGAGATGTAATAGGTAACGCCTACCCACCACCTCATCTCGGGGTGGCAGACGCGACTGGAACACCGCAACAAGCGGCGCTTGGGCTATGGTGGCGACGGGGCATCAGCAGGAACGCAACAAACATGGTCGAAGAAGATACGGTGCTTGATATTGATAGCAGCAGCGCACCACCGAGACAAGAACGGGGAAAAAGGATCGAGAGCCTCGTTTCCTAACCGCAACCGGCAACAGCGGTAGCCGAGATTGTCGTCGGTGGCTAGGAAATCACGAATCGACGGCACCCACAACGTCCACTCCTCATCCATTCTACAACTGATGCAGCACCCTAATTCTGGTTTCCATCGTTCTTTGCCATAGCCGATGACAAGAGCCATCTGACGGTGCTAGGTGGTCGGAGTTAGTGCCGACGGCTAGAGGTAGAGAGGGAAGTGGCGGCTGATGAAATCTCATAAGGTTTAGGGTTTTGGGGAGTGGTGACGGGTTATATACTCGGTTACTTCAAATCTTCCCATAATATACCATTCCAGCCCCTCCTTAACTTATTCCTTTCAATCTAAGTCCTAATTTTACCTTTTTAACCCCATCTTCTGAATTTCTTTACAAATAAACTCCAAAATTACCAATTACCCCTTAACCTCTAAAATGTTTTAAAAAAAGTCCCATAATTTATCATTTAGTCCCTACCTTCTTAAATACTTACAAAACTAATCTAGAACTTGCACTTTTAACCCCCGACTTCTAAAATTCTTCACAATTTATTCTGGGAACTTTATTTATTAATTTATTTAAATGAACGGGGCGTTACAAAACCCATGATTTAGGCTTGAGTTGAAATTTGTAGCTTCCGTTCACCACCCATTCGATGAAATGCCTCAGAGGTCTCTAGAAAAGTTGCAAGTACATTACTGATAGAAAACTTATCATTCAGAAGCTAAAGTTATTTTACGAATAATAAATTCCATTGAAAGCTACATATCTTACTCCTTTCCTCCAATTTAGTTTTATTGTTATTCCGATTGGAAATTATCTAGACAATGAATCTTGGCACATGTTGGACAAAATGTGGTGTTTTGTTACTACTCTTGCAAAAAAATCAAAGAGTTTACAATCTTTTCGTAGCCTATTTGAATTAATATAAGTTTCAACTATTTAGGGATGTTTACTCTGATGTTTTGATTAGGAAAATCTGATAATAATGTTTTGAAATACTTTGACTCATGTTTTGATACAATGATTTGATAATTATGGTTTTATTTAATAGTTTAAAATGAAATATTTTGTCATGAATTTTAGGATATTAAAATCAAATGTTAAAATTCAAAGAAAGGCGAGTCTTCGTTTTACTCATTAATCCTTCAATGTTTTCTGTTTGTTATAGTTATTTTTTTTAACATCAAGTTTTTTTTCCTGCATATATGTAATCTTACTGCTTTAGATGTGAATTTTGAATCTTCCACTCATACAACACAACTTAACCCATATACGCTTGTGATAAATCCAAAGGATTACTACCTTCATTTTCCAATTAGAAACATCGATGACATTCCACATTACAACAAGGTTTACATAACATTTTACTTTTTTCCCGCATTATATTTTTTTATTCTACAGTTCAGTAATATATTACTTGATTTTAATATGATTCGTTTCAAACATTGTATGAACCAGAAATTTAGTTTAACCATCATTGCTACTATCATCAGATTTGATTCGGACGAAGGCTGATATTCTTTTTATTGTCGCGATTATTCCAAAAACTTGCTAACTATGATGGTTGCGGGTGTAACATCCAGATTTTAATGGAGTAATTAAATAATAAAGCAGAAGTCCCGGAAAGTAATTTTATTATTGTGGTATATTTTTTAGTCCAAAATCAATTAATAATTGTTGGAATGTTAGTTTAGGGGGTTAAAGGATAATATTGGACTTAATTTGAAAGGATCTTAAATGATTGGGGTTTAAAGAGTAAATTCTGGACCTATATTGAAAGAATTTTATGGAGTGAGGGGCTGAAGTGTAAATTTCGGACTTTATTGAATAGAATATGGGAGGAGGGGCCACTTCTGTAATTATGGGATAGATTTTAAGGGTCCGGGTATATAAGCCTTATATCACCGGCAAACCCTAACCCTACTTCATTATGTTCAGCCGCCACTATCTTCTTCATGATTTCGCTGCTACCCTCCTTCCGCCATGGCGTGAGCTTCCACTGCCCCGGTCACCGGAGAACTCGAGGATGCAAACCACGACAACCCATTGTCACCATTGAAGACGCTGAGTCTCCGCCATTGCTGAGCAGCCGTCGATGAAGCTTGCCACTGCTGCCTTCTCTTCTCCTTCTTCATTTGTCAGCAATGAGAGTCTCACGGTGAGACTGAATCTGTGAGCTGCCGTCGGAGACAATTAGTCGTGAGGTTGAACCAGTTGTTGTGGGTCTCAATGTCGCTGTCACCGACGCATAACCGCCACCATCAGTCGTAACACCGTTGTTGCTCCCATTGCTGGATGGTTCCATAGGATGGTGGCGTTGCTCGTGGTCCGTGGTGTGAATGCTCATACGTGTGGGTTTCTGTCGAGTAAGTTGTGAAGAACCACCATGGCAGCCGGCCATGGTGGCTATTGTCATTGCCAACCGCCACCGGGAGGGTGACTAGATCCGTTTACAAGCAAGAAAGCGTGTGGGTGTTCGTTTCTGTTGTAGTGTGTGTCGTGTGTGTGTCATTTTGCTGGCCGGAAATGTAAGGGACCACCATGGCCGCCAGCCATGGTGGCTGCCACCATATACCACCACCGGCCACCATGAGGTGGTTGGGTGTGTGTGTGTGTGCTATTAGTGAGTGTGTATGTGTTTATTTGTGTGTTTGTGTGTGTTGGTTAATTGGGGTTTAGCATTGTAATTGTATCAAATGAGGAATAATGAAAAGAAGAACCCAAACCACCACCATAGGGTGGTGGCTACCGCCTCCTGCCGCCACCGGCTGCCGTGTCGGGTGGCGGTGTTCTTGCTTTGTTGAGAATGACTCGTTTGGGGAATGCTTGGCCAAAGTGGGCCAATGAAGCCCTAATAGGCCCAAGGAAACCATAATTGATCCACTAAAACTCTAATAGCCCCAATAAGGCCCAATGTGACCTAAAGGCCCAATCAATGGACTAATGAACTAGTATTGGGTTGGAAAACCCTAATAGCATAAAACACTAAATTGTGGAAATCGATCGGCATACACACACGCGGGAATTATTTAATAACTTGAGATATTAAATATTAATCATTGGAAAATTAATCTATGGCAATAATGGACTTAATGGATTAAGTCCTTATTGGATTAAGTCATTAATGGATTAAGTCCTTAATGGGTTAAGTAAGAAACACTTAACCCTAATCATCATTTCATGTGAAAACCCTAATTTTGGGATTTTGGGCTTGGACTTATCGGGACCCACATTTGGGCGATTGGAAAGGAATTGTGTATTAAGCCCAATCACACCATATGACTTATTTAGTAAAGTAAAGGACTTAATGGATTAAGTCCTTAATGGGTTAAGTGAGAAACACTTAACCCTAGTTTTCATTTTATGTGAAAACCCTATTTTCACTTGGGCCTTGAGTTGGGCTTTCCTATAGGGTTTTGGTGGTTAGACTATTGATGGACCATCCAAGAACAAGTTAATGGACCAAAGTAATTAGATGGGCTTTAGGATATGGCCCATGTGAGGACTTGGGCCCAATTTGGAAGATTGGGCCATATGTTGGGCCTTGGCCCATTACTTGACCTTTAGGCTTTTGTAGTGTGAGTTTGACTTTGAGCTTGGAACCCAATTATTAATTGGGTATTGTTTGATGTTGACAGTTCGAGAATCTGTCAATCAGCAGCTGGAGCGTACCTGCGGAACTTCAGCAGTGCCAGGTGAGTTCTCCTCACTATATCAACAGGGTCTAAGGCACCAAGGTCGGCCCTTTATGGATTGTATTCGGATTATTGCATGTCATGCATACTGATTTATATCCTGGTAGTTAGGTGGTGTTATGCTATGCTTTAGTGGCCCAGTTGGGTCGGTATCCTGGTATATAGGATGATGCTATGTTAGTGACCTCTTTTGGTCGATATCCTGGTTATAGGATTGTTGTTATGCTTTGTGATATGTTAGATCGGTTTGACTGTTATATATATACATGCTAGCGTTATATGATGTCTATGTGCACATGATTGTCCTGATTATAGGATGATGCTATGTTAGTGACCAGTTAGGTCTGTATCATGGTTATTGGGATGTTGCTATGGTTGGTGATATGTTAGATCGGTTTGACTGTTATATGAAATGAGCTAGCGTATGATATTTATGTGCACATGTGTTCTTTGATTGGGGGTTGGGTCGAGGCGGTCCTGCTTTATGCTGTATCTGACAACCCGAAATTTCTATTCTGTACAAACAATATCAAGTCAATAGAAGTCAGAACAGTTGCAGTAAATTTTCAGACTTTTTAGTATAAGTTTGAGTATTTCAGGATTTACACTTAAAGAGATATCAGGAGAGAGGATGAATTAGGGTTTTGTGCAACTCTGTTATTTCAAAACTCTATGATATTAGAGTTCATTGCTTGAATAAAATATTTTCTGCCAAAAACCCCAGGGGTATATATATGGTTCTTAGCCATATTAATTCATTTGTTACATTTCCAACTAGAGAAAAGCCGAATTCTCTCTCACGGATCTTCGGACTTTCGTCCCAAAATGTGAGTACTTCTATCTAGGTGTATTATAGAGCTTATTATGTGCTTAATAACCTAGAAATCATATCAAAACAACAATATTAAAGAGTTTACGGCCCAAGAACATCTTGGACCGTAAACCCTTCTTTAAGGGACAAATGAGTGCCTAGTCCCTTCCTTTTGCAATGAAACTGGCCTAGACTCGTATCCTAATGTATGTAGGACTAGAAAACACCCCAAGAACACCAAGAGTAAGGTGTTTACGGCCCAAGAAGTTCTTGGACCATGAACTCCAAACAAAAGGGCCAAAGTGTGCTTTAAACCCTCCATAAGCCTTGGACACTAGCCTAGATTCACTCCTAGTTAAATTAGGGACTTGAAATCACCAAAAACCCATACCCATGAGAGATTACGGCCGTAATCTCTAAGGGAATTGGTCCCAGGGCCGTGAACTCCTCAAAGGAATTGAAAGGTGCCCTAATCTCTTCTACGGACTAAGCCATCAAGTAGCAATACTTCTAAGGGACATATAAGACTTCAAAACACCAAATAAACTAAGGCTTAGGAGCTTACGGCCGTAAAATCAAGGGTTTACGACCGTAAACTCCTTTTTGTTATGGTATTGGAGAGTAAACTCAAGAATGGGGTCCTTTGGAACCCTAAACCCATTAGCCTTGTCCTACAACAACTTAGATGTAATCCTTAAGGCTTATAACACTTATATAAAGTGTTTAGCATGTTATAGGAGGTCTTAACATTTTCAATTAGTATTTTAAGACTAATTGGGTACATATATGTGTGATTATATGTTAACTAGGATCATAGAGTGTGTTCAAGACTTCACTTGACACCTAGCAATCCTACATCTTCAGTTCATCCGTACCACTCACTGCAGGTGAGTTCATACCCCTTAATCAATGGTTTAAATGTTTTTAAATGCTTTATGGGGGTATACAAGTTGAATACTTATAGTTATTACATCAATCACATGTGATTAATAACTACAAAACCAGTAATTTTCTTACTGTTCAAACTGTTTATCAAACTGTTTTGCTTCAAACTGTTTTACAAATTCTTATACTTATCAAATACATTTACTTAAGCTCTGTTATACTTATTATCAAATGCATGTCTATGTATGTATAGTTATATAAGCAATGTTTTAAAGGCTTAGGAAGGCCAGCCCGCCTTATTTCCTTTTCTCCGTTGGTATGCGGTCTGGTGGGGTATCGGGTATCCGTATGAAGGTCGTTTAAATATTAGTTATATATATCATGTGTACATATATAGTCATAAAGGTTCTTCCAGTCCATTCAATACCCTTGGGTAGCAAGGGTATACTTCCATGTTCATACGTACCAGTTACATCACTAGTAAGTTACCATAGGGGTAGCACAGGAGGATACTAATACTATTACTAGAACAATGAAACAGACAATGAGTCAGTTCATTCATGAGTCAGTACATTACTATACATGCTAGATAGAGAGAGAACATACATTACAGCTAGCACACGCAGAACATTTCAGTACATACAGGCTTGACAGAGAAAGAGTACACTTTCAGTTCGCACATTCATTACATATACATTCATGCAGTTATGTGAACCATTGAGCGGGTCATGGAACTTCCTGCCATGACCGCTTTTGTATCCCAAATCTCCTTAATTGGGGAGCGTATGATTTTGCGTATAGATCTATACTGGATTGACTATCCTACACATTGCTGCTCGCTACAGTGGGACTTGCAAGTCTACGGGTGCCAAATGTCATTTCTTACGGTGTCTTACATCGTCATTTTACTAGAGTCGGTAGCAGGATACAGGTCGATCACATGTTACTTTGAACACATTTTGTTTTAAGGTAGTTAGTACCACGGTAGTCACTTATTTCAAATACTACGATACGATAATATTTTCCCATTACATTCACTTCGTGAATATTCACACGATGCATGGTAATGTAGAAACTATATTTTTGGTTAATGATATTCAGAATTGGGAAAACACACACCCTAACAAGAGACATACACATAGACACGAGATGCCTTGGTAGAAGGCTACAGTTAGTAGGAAACATAGGGTTTTCTAGGAGAGTTCAAACATTATACAAAACATTGTACAAGACATCTTACAAATGTTTTCTTACAAACACAGACATTAATATACTTATGATCTCACCAGCATTAAGCTGATACTCGCTTTCAAATAACTTGTATTCTCAGGTCACCACTAGACAGGTACAGGTGCCAGGCTTTTGAGAAGATGCAGTTCGTTCAAGACTCATCTTTTATTTTGATATGTATATTTTTGGTGTCTATAACTTTGACAAAACACACATGTATGAAATTATATTATTAATGAAATGGATGATGTTGTTTCTTGTTTACTACTATTCATTGTTGTGATACTGTACATGACGTCCTCCGCCCCAGAATGTTTCTTCCATTCATGGTTTTGGGGTGTGACAGATTGGTATCAAATCATTGTTTATAGTGAATTGAGTATATCAACCCATAAAAGATATACTAACCCATATTAAAATATTTAATTAAGTATACGTGCCTGCATTCATACTAAAATCAATGTCACTAAGACTGTACAAAAGTATTACGATTGTTGGGCAACACAATTAGACTTAGAGACATATGGTCAAAACTGGGAAGATATAGCCTGATCAACTATATTATCCGAGGGTTGACTAGCATGTGCCTAAGTGTGGTTGTGAAGTTGCAACAAGTCTGAAAACTTACCTACAATATCACAATGAGAACAACAGAACCTAAACTTAAAATACTATAGGAGTATTTTGCATTACTATAAGTTACTTATGTGCTAGATTCTTATGCCTCCCTTCTCGCGTAGATTTGATGGATGGATTCCATATTCCCGGAGACCCGTACTATCCCAACCACGGCAATGCAGGATGGCTAGAGGATGAACCTGAAGATGATCACCCAATCCCTTTGGATGATCATGAAGCTGAAGGCTTTTCTGATGGTTCTGACTTAGAGCCAGAAGTCAACAACCTGCCCCCAACTGATCAAAACCCTGACCCTCGTCCAGCATTTCAAGGACCCACACCCCTGTGGGCAACAAACTTGAATACATGGAGCCATGAACAGGGTCAACCCATTCCCTACAATGGAGACAGAAGTTTCTATAACCTCACTAATGGAGGTTCTGCTGACAGAGTCCTACCCATCATGGTTCGTAGGATTTCTCGGAACACGATACTGGGTCAATCATCTATCAATCGAGTCTTGGAGATTGACGCCAACACTGGTGTTAACACTGTCCGCATTCGCCAACTAGAGTCTGCTCATGAAAGGGCTCTGGTTCACAATGCAGCTCTTCAGAGGGAACTCACTGAAACGCGAGCTGAAGTCAGAGAACTTCGAGCTCAGCAAGCAACGGCTGATAGGCGTATGAGGGACATATAACATCTTCTGTCGGGATCAAGGACTCACTCTGGTAGTTCTCGTTGCCGATAGATTCTCATCAGCTTCTCTCTTTTGGATATAACCTAGTTATGTAAAACTCTAGTCTAATTCTCTATCTTGTAAATCGTAGGCCTAGTAGGTCTTGGTTAGGTTGTAACTCTGTCAAAATTTTCCCATTTTGGTTGATGTAAGGCCTATTTCTGTTGGCCGTTGTTCCTGAACTTGTTACATCTGTAATTCCAGTAATATTGACAGGTACCTAATCTTATGGGAATTATTATCCAAATGTGATCATCTATTAGTTCTAGATTTCCAATCAATCGTATCGTTTGGGCTATAGGGATTTAGTCCATGAGTCATTCTCATCACTCCTTCCATTGAAATCTTATCAATGTTTCATCTTCATAAACTATAGATCAAAGATGCCGCCTCGCAGAAATCCAAGGATAAACCTCAATAACGAAACACCACCTCCTCTACCTCCTCAACCACCTACTCCCCAGTTCGACACTACAACCTTAAATGCTGCTGTAGCTGCAGCTGTGGCTACAGCCATGGCTCAGTATCAATCATCTGGTTCCACTGGAGGAGGAACCCCTGTTCAGTCTGTTCAGGTTTAAGCTCCTATGCGCTCGAGAGAGTGCTCCTATAAGGACTTCACCAACTGCAAGCCATTTTCCTTCAAAGGGACTGGCGGAGTCATTTCCCTCTCGCAATGGTTTGAGAAAACCGAATCGGTTTTCGAAATCTGCTCCTGTTCCGAGGAGAGCAAGGTGAAGTACGCTGCTTGCACCTTCGAAACTAAAGCCCTAACATGGTGGAACAACCATGTTAAGTCACTATCTCTTATAGTGGCTAATGCTATGGGCTGGGAAACTTTGAAAGACCTCATGATTGAGCAGTACTACCCGAGGGGCGAGATCCAAAAGCTGGAGGAAGAACTATGGAGCCTAACCATGAAGGGCTCCAACGTAGTCGCCTACACCGCCAGGTTATGTGAACTGGTGGCCCTCTATCCCAACATGATTCCTTCAGAGGGAAAGAAGATCGAGAGATACATATGGGGACTGGTGCCCCCATACCAGGGAAATGTTTTGGCATCACACCCCACTACATTTGACAGTGACAAGCGATTGGCATAGCGGATCATAGACCATGGGGTTCGTACCCCGGCCTCAACAACTACCCTGGCCATCTCAGAACCTACAAGAACCGCTGACACCAAGCGGAAGTTTTGGGATGACAAGAAGAAGGCTAAGGCTGCCAAAAAGCAGCAGGTCGTGGCAGTACATGCTGCGATAGCACCTGCCACTGCTACTCCAGTGAAGCAGTATGCTGGAAGTTTTCCTAAGTGCAACAAGTGCAACTTCCATCACGTCGGCGCATGCCGGGAGATGCAGTGTCTGAACTGCAACGGGAAGGGGTACACAGCCCGTTTCTGTAAAGCTCTGGCGAAGCCAATCAACCAAGCCCCCGATGCTGGAGTGGGCCAAACTTGCTACGGATGTGGCGAGGTAGGCCACTTCAAGAGAAACTGCCCGAAGGCAGGGTTTGTCGGTGGAGCGGCAAGAGTTTTGGCCATAGGTCATGAGGAAGCGGTTGCCGACTCCATAGTGGTCACTGGTACGTTCCTCCTCCATAACTCTTATGCATGCATTCTATTTGATAGTGGAGCGGAGAGGAGTTTCATGAACCAAACATTTACTCATTTACTTAACCAAAAATCACGAGCACTTAATGAACCGTTCACTGTAGAAATGGCTAATGGAAAGATAGAGAGCACTAGCAGTATATTCATAGGGTGTAACCTAACTTTAGATAACCATTCATGTGTTACGAAAAGGCTGTTCGCCTTAATATGCTGTCTGGCGAAACCATAGTAGTTTATGGCGACAAACCCGACACGAACCTTCGTATCATCTTGAGCATCCAAGCTCAGAAATTCTTGCGGAAGGAATGTCGTGCATTCCTTGCTCATGTGGTCGACGTGAGCCAAGAAACGAAGGACATTCAGAACATTCCAGTAGTACGCGACTTTCTTGACATCTTTCCAGAAGAACTCCCAGGATTACCTCCGCAACGTCAAGTCAAGTTCCGAATCGACTTAGTTCCAGGGGCTACCCCAGTAGCCAAATCGCCCTATCGTTTAGCACCTGCAGAGATGCAAGAATTGTCCGGTCAACTTAACGAACTGCTCAACAAGGGCTTTATAAGACCAAGCTTCTCACCCTGGGGAGCTCTAGTCTTGTTTGTCAAGAAGAAAGATGGATCGTTTCGTATGTGCATCAACTACAGGGAGCTCAACAAACTGACTGTCAAAAATCGTTATCCTTTGCCTCGGATCAACGATTTGTTTGACCAACTTCAAGGGGCGAGCTTCTTTTCAAAAATCGACTTGAGATCCGGATATCACCAACTACGAGTGCTAGGGGAGGATGTTCCAAAGACAGCCTTCCGAACTCATTATGGGCACTACGAATTCGTAGTGATGTCGTTCGGATTGACAAATGCGCCCGCAGTATTCATGGACTTAATGAATAGGGTGTGTCGTCCTTACTTGGATCAGTTCGTCATCGTCTTCATCGATGACATACTTATCTACTCTCGTAGTAAGGAGGAGCATAGTCAACATCTATGACAAGTCCTCGAAACATTACGTTCGGAGAAGCTCTACGCGAAGTTCTCGAAATGCGAATTTTAGATTCGACGAGTCGAGTTCTTAGGGCATGTGGTTAGTGAAGAGGGTATACACGTGGACCCTTCCAAAATCAAGGCCATTGAGAACTGGTCAGCACCGAAGACGCCTACGTAAATTCGTCAATTTCTAGGCCTCACTGGCTACTATCGTAGGTTCATTCAGAACTTCTCCCGCATAGCGAAACCTCTTACAACACTGACCCAGAAGGGCATGTCCTTTGACTGGGAAGAGAAGCAGGAGAGAGCATTCCAAACGCTTAAACGAGCCTTGTGCACCGCGCTAATACTATCCCTTCCCGAAGGAATAGAAGACTTCATCGTCTATTGCGATGCATCAAATCAAGGACTCGGATGTGTTCTGATACAGCGAGGTAAGGTCATCGTCTATGCCTCGAGACAGCTAAAGACACATGGGGTCAACTACACGACCCACGATCTTGAACTAGGAGCAGTTGTGTTTGCCCTGAAGATCTGGAGACATTACTTGTACGGGATGAAAAGCACTATCTTTACAGACCACAAAATCTTACAACACATATTCGACCAGAAGGAGCTCAACATGAGACAACGAAGGTGGGTCGAGCTACTCAGTGACTACGAATGCGAAATTCGTTATCATCCGGGTAAAGCCAACGTAGTAGCGAACGCCTTGAGTCGGAAGGAATATTCTGGTCGTAGAGTCAAATCATTGACTATGACTATCCATTCACACTTGTCCACACAAATTAAGGCAGCTCAGCTTGACGCTTTGAAGCCTGAAAATGTGGCGGGTGAATCCCTAAGAGGGATGGATAAGAACTTAGAGGTTAAGGGTGGCGAAGCTTATTATTTCATGGACCGGATCTGGACCCTGAAACTAGGTGGTTTTAGAGACTTGGTCATGAACGAGGCGCACAACACTCATTATTACGTGCACCCGGGATAAGATAAGATGTATCTGGACCTCAAAAAGCTATACTGGTGGCCTAACATGAAAGCAGAGATTTTTACCTTCGTGAGTAAATGCCTTACTTGTGCAAAGGTCAAGGTCGAATACCAGAAACCCTCCGGTCTACTACAACAACCTGAGATACCGAAATGGAAGTGGGAGCGGATAACTATGGATTTCATTACCAAGTTGCCCAAGACGACGAGTGGACTTGATTCCATATGGGTCATCGTCGATAGACTGACCAAGTCTGCACACTTCCTGCCGATCAAAGAAACAGACAAGATGGAGAAACTGTTGGATTAATGTCTAAGTCCATAACTATAATTGGTAAGACTTGACCCGACCCGGCATGGTCCATTTGGGTTGCTTGGCATCATGCACTTGGATAGACTAAAATGAGAGAAATAACACTTAAGGTTTATTAATATATTATAAGTTCTAATATATTAATAAGATTATTTAATTAGTATTGATCAATAATTGATTTAGAATTAATTATGTGATCAAAAGAAGACTAATTAAATATATGGGTTGATTGTGTAAATCATCCATACTTATATAGTGGGCTAATGCTCCATGGATTATCAAGTTGCGCTCAAACCCATTGGATGCTCCATGGTGTATTTGAACCCATGGATCCAAGGAAATGGAAAGCCATGACAATTAGGGTTTACCCTAATTGTAACAACTATATAAGCATCTTATTGATGTGAGAATCGGCCACTAAAGAGGCATGGAGGCCACTAGATATGCATAGAGGGCAAGCCGATTCTTGAAATGTTCTAATTTCTCTTTAAGTTATTCCAAGTGCTTATGGTGTTGTGTGAACCATTTGAGGTGTCACACTTAGGGCACTAGGCACTCAAGCTTCATGAAGACAAGCACCAACAAAAGGTATGTTATTCTAACTTGTGTTATTCAAAGTTTTGTATGCTAGAATAGAACAATACCTTGGAAAGTTGATATTTGCATGTATAATAGAGAAAACATATATACAAGGTATTTAGGGTTGCATGTACACTTAGGAGTGTTAGATTGCTCAAAACCCAACAGTGGTATCAGAGCCTAGGCTTGTTTTCTTGTTGTACTTTCTTAAACTGCTTAAAAATCGACTTTTGGGGCTGTCTGCCCAACAGACTCGCCGAGTCCATGAAGGGAATCGACGAGTCCAAGGAAAAATGCATCCAACTCACCGAGTTTGTTCATGCACTCGACGAGTTGGAACCCCAGACAGCATATTTTCAAGTTTTGGTGCTGGAATTGGTCTAGAATCATTACCTTTGACTGTTTTGGGCTTATAAAACTTGTTTTGAATGTGGTAATGATTATGTTAAACCAATTTCAATGCTGTAATAAAAGTTTCAAGTTTATATGTGTTCATGTTATTCTTGAAAAAATGTTGATTATGAATGATCATGCTTATGAGTTTTGCTAGATCATAGGAATTGTGTGCAAATAGTTTGTTGATATAATTCATGATCTTGTTGAAAATTGTATGGAGTTCATAACTTGTCCTCAAGTTATGAATTTTCAAGAATTTTATGTTTCCTTGATTTATGAGTTAGTTTAGATTGATAATGAAAATATTAGGTTTTAGTTGTTTTCAATCCATATTAGTCTAAAAGACGTTCATAAAATATGTTTTTGTAACTTGTCCTCAAGTTATGTGAAAAGTCATATTTATGAATTTTAAAAACTCATAAAAGTTTTGTAGGTTACATAAAATATAAGAGTTTTTCCATTAAATAGTTTAATGACTCCATAACTTGTCCTCAAGTTATGGATGTTGAAGAGACACTTCTTTAAAGTGTTTTTTAAAGAATAAGGGGTTACATTAAAATGAAGAGTCTTCATTTTAATGAACCATTAAACTCATAAGTTATGATTTAAAGAGTCTTGAAATAGTTTCAAAACTTGCCCTCAAGTTTTGGAATTTGAAAAGTTACTCCTCATGTATACTTTAATTCCAAATTGAACATTGAAATTTAAAAAGTTTAAAATTAAACCCTTATACTATTATTATAATTTTAATTATATAGATATGTATAAGAGGAAGTCAATCTTACCGTTAGTAGGCCTCATTCACGAAGCCGGTCTATAAGGGGGGGTATAAGGTTACTGCCTATAAAATGGCAGTTTAATGGGTGTCCACTCTCACCCACCGCTTCCTTGACTAGTGGAGGGTCGTTAGCCGAACGGGTAGGAATGGACTATAATTCTCCCTTCATTAAAAGTATAATGAAAAATACTAAGTAACTAAACACTTATAAATTCCTAATCTTAGTTACTTAGGAAAATGTGAAAAGGTGCTAGCCCATAAAATTACACTTTGTACCTTACCAAGTCGTTAGTGGAGCGTGTGTGGTTAACCGGCACACTAACATGGACTAGTAAGAGTGGCAAAGGGTAACTTGACTTTATTATAGATCGGTGGAGCGTGTGTGGTTAACCAACACATCTATTAGGTAATATTGTTAAGGGTACCAAGTCAATTTGTATGGTTATTCACACCTTGTTTGTGATCCTCGGCATCCCAGTCACAAATTTGAGAGGGCACAATCGAGATTCAAACATGCCATTGAAAAGTTCAATGTATCTCAAAAGATCTAGGAGTTTCAAAACTAATAAAACCTAATAATAAAATATTTCGTTTTCATGGTGGAAATTGGTAAATCGTCATTTACCTACCTTCAACTATTTTATAATTTGGATTACGGCATCCCTCTGCCAGTTATAAATAGGTTGTTGGATCCTAGCCTTAATATTTCATATTGGGTGTTATATTAAGGACTTTAAATCAACTAACTTGAATTTCTCCCATTATAGATGTCTAGTTTAGACATCTATGGTCTTCCCAAATCTTTAGGAACAAGTTTCCTAATGAAGATGATATCCCAAATGGCAATCAAGGTGAAAGATCAATCCCTTTGTTGGGCATTTGTGGAACTAGAAATCATACTTCACTTCATCCACCTCCTCGAATAAATCTCCCTACCCCACAAGTTTTAAGACTTGATAAGTTCTAAGTCACTCAATCCCTATTGGCAAGAAAAGTCTATATGTGCTTAGATCTTGGGGATTAAGCCACATATTGACAAGTCGGGAGAGTCAGGTGTCGAAGTCTCGAGGTAGCTGGCTGCTGACTTGGTTCTTCAGTCACTCCCTGATGACAGGTCGCGACAAGACCCTTAATGATCTTACCTATTTGCTTGATGATGCTAAATCAGCAGTGATTTGGAGCATTAGTAAAGCAAATTGGATTTGGACATTGAAAATGGTGACAATTGGGGGTCCAGGAAAAACTTTCTCTTCCCAATGGAAAGGGATCGGCCATAGTCAACTCAGTTGACCAAATGGTAAAGAGAAAGGTTAAGTCTGTGATAATCCCATGTACCATTTCCCAAAGGTCCATATGATTCTGTTGCCAAAGGAAAGACATTGGTTGCGAAGCTACTAAATTTACCTGAAACATCTTAAGGATGGTAAAGTCAATAGGTTTGACTCTACTTTAGGTAAAGTCCATTGTCTAACTCTATTAAGTTTCTATTTTCAGATTCTTATTGCACAATGTGACGAGGTCACATCTTGATGGTTTAAGAATCAAAGAAAAGGTGAAGAAACTTAAAGGAAGTATATGCTGATTCTGATCGCGAAGATGGATTTCGATCGCATGGTTTGATGATCAGAATTTTGAGTTGTTACTTAAGAGTTATGATATATTGCTTAGGAATAGATAACAACAAGGTTTCCATATGGATTGTAAGGATAAATTTTTCCGCAAAGTTTTAAAATAAAAGAAAAATGGTTTTGATTTTATTTATTTTAAGTATCCTTACAATTGCATTTGTGAAAAATTGTTGGTTATATGTTTCCCTTGATAAGCAATATGGGTAAATGGATTTGATTCTTTCATTAGTGGAAGTGACATAATTTACCAAATAAGGAAAGATTCTCATCACCCAAGTTTCAGTTGGATAGAGACTTGGAATCATGCAACTTGTATTGTATGATCATGAGAATTTTTGTATATATTTGGGAAATTAATAATTCCTTGTTCACATGTATATGTGAATCAAGTGAAGGACAAAGGGATCGGATACACTTGGATGTGCACTGATCAGGTCCACCACAAAGTTGATAAGATTATTCATTATGATTTACTAAAGTTTAGTAAATGTGGTTATACTTACAAGTTTAAGTATAGTTCTGGATCATTGGAGAAGTTTCAATGATAGACATAATGAGTAAGAAGAATCAAATAAGGCAGAAAGATAAAAGTTTCTCTAATCTGAAGAGATGGGAGAGTACTTGAGTATCTTGTTTTATGATTATCTTAGTGATTATGAAACCGTGTCACAATTGATCCTCTGAGGACACCTTAGTTCATTTTGTTTGACTAAGGAAAGGAATCGTGAATTGTTGAAATGGTTAGATCAAAAGATAAATTATACTTCGTTCCAAAATTAAATCTTAGAGTCATACTCCAAGATTAAGCCTTGAGTTACATAATCTTAAGAAAGGTTTAAAACACTTGTTAAATGTAGAGTAAAATGTGTTCTTACTCTTGTACATTTGAAATTGGTAAGTTGTGATGTTTTGGATAAACAAAAACCAACTAAGACCAATTGTGAGAAGTGTTTAACTTGATAAGAATCTGCACTAACTCTTGAATATTCATTTTTGTCAAGGAATGGTTCTTGACAAAGAGAATCTTATATGTCAAGAGGTCAGTGGGAGTCTTAAAAGGATCTTAAGATATATTCAAGAACTAATCAAGAGTTTTGTTAATCACTAGACCACGACTTGAGGTTTGTAACCTATTGTGTTGACATATTCTGTGCCCATTCCAGTTAAAGTTGGTTTTGCATTGGAGTTCTGAGAGTTCTCAACTGGTTGCATAACAAATTGGAAGAAATGGCAGGCCCTTGTGCTACCAGGTGGCAAGAAATTAAGATTGCACAAGTTCAGTCCATATGAATTTGGATTTGTCATTAACCTTGTCGTGTGATTATGGTTATGTCAAATTCACATGGATAGGAACACATACACCATCAAAATCTAAGTGTCATAAGGTTTCTCTCCGATTCATGAAAATGATGGTGAGGAAACTCTTTCACTAAGTAGATTTAAGTGGATAGCAAGTGTGAAGTTTGCATTCTCATGTCGTTAGTGGAGCGTGTGTGGTTAACCGGCACACTAACTAATGAGAATGGCAAAGGTTTAGACTCACATGTGAGCTATCTAAGGAAAGGTTTAGACTCCAGGTGTATGATTTGATAAAGTCTTATCAAGGTAATCTAGTATCAGAAATCTGAATGATTTCTAGGTACATGTCAAAGCTAGTGGGAGCATAAAGTGTTATGCTAGTTAGATAATAATCATTATGCTAGTGGGAGCATGATGATTATGTTGAAAGTTAGCAATGTTAATTATAGAAAACAAAAGTTTCAACTCGCTTGGAAAAAGTTGTTTTACTATAATTAAGGGAGAGAAATTTATACTTCATTCCAATTCTACAAGCTTAGATTGAGATTTTAATCAACTTTAGTCAAGAATATATATGAATGTTATGTTGGAATGGTTCAACATAAGGAATTTCTATATATGTTGCTTTCTCAAAATTCGATTATGATTACGGCATCCCTCTTCATAGTTCGAATTATGAGAACATGGCAAATAAAAATTTTATAGCATGAATCGTATCCCATATGCTTCGGATATAGGATCGATTGCATGTGTTATAATATTCATCCATTCTAAATTTTCCTAATGCTTAGGGCGTTAAGAAGGGGAAAGGGATTAGAACTGGATATGACTAAGATGATTAAGCAATTGTCGAGAACAATTTGGGGTTTTCCAAAGTTTGGTTACTCATGGACAATTGGAAGTATAGAGTAAGGATCGTATTGACATGTTTTGGAAAGAGGCAACTCTTGTTCAAAAGTGATGGTCAAGATGGGAATATGGAATTGTTTCCATAGGTGGAAGTTATTCTTTGAATCTGTGTAAGATTAAAGAACTTAATGCAAAGAAGGATGTTCAAAGGAATGTACTTTGAATTTGAGACTTCATCTCCATGGAATTGCTTTCCATTGGAACACTTTGTAATGTTTGTTGCCAAGTCTTTGTGACTTGTGTGAATATCATTACAAGAGGATCATTGCATAGATTATGGTAAATGACAAGAACTTGGTATTCTTACATTTACAATAAGGATTGGGATTGTGAAATGAGAATCATTGAAGTCATGTTCAATTGATATAAATTTCACAAAGAGATGACCACATGTAAACATAGTGTGCATACTTGGAGTATGGCATAACTATTGTTTAGAGAAACATAGTATGCATGCTTGGAGCATGGCATCACTACTGTTTCAATTCAAGTATTAAGTTGATTAATCGAAACATGAATAATGAGTGATCAATATGGTGCTTAGATAAAAGGTGTTTTATTTACGCTCAAAGTGTTGAGGCCATATAGGACTAGTATTATTTTGTGTTTCACTTTGCATGTTTTGACTTCCAGAATAACGAGGTCATTCTCCTGATTGACCAAGTTATTAAAACCATCCACAGTCGGTCATATGTTGGAAGTAGATATGAATCAAGACTGTCGTGAATTTGGCTTGTATGATTTGTCTAAAGTGCTTTAGACAATGCAATAGTTGCTACAACATTCATGAGTACTCATAAGGGCTGAGTATTGGATTCAACCCACGCTCATTTGGATTCACTTCATGGATTTCATCACGAGTGAATCATGAGACGATAATATCTTATATTCTTCAAACCTAGAGATATGAGTTGTTGCCTATGAGTTGGTTATACATTGATTGTACGAAAACGCATTGGTAACTCGATGCTATAAAACGTGCCTTTGTGTATGATTCAACAAGTAGTCAGTACAAGCATATGAGTTGAAGTTTACCCATTCCTTTTTCCTTCGGGATAAAAGCGATATCTGTGGGCCCCTCGATGATTTAGTGATGACAAAAGTAAGTGCTCGGCCGGGCCTGGACTGATTTGATTTGTTCGATTAGTCAGTCGTCATAAATCAGAAATCGGGAAACAACAAATGGACAAAGAGAATGATTATAATCCATGTCTCAGTCCATATGATATCTAGAATGGAGGAATATATGATCACTTATCTAATGGAAAAGTCATTGACAAAGGTCAGAGTTCATCTACAAGGTCAGAGTTTGACAGAAGCTTTTGAGAGCTACGATTGCTAGTCGGGTTATGAAGTCATACTTGCAATAATAGTTTTAGAGTTATCCAAGTGGGAGACTGTTGGATTAATGTCTAAGTCCATAACTATAATTGGTAAGACTTGACCCGACCCGGCATGGTCCATTTGGGTTGCATGGCATCATGCACTTGGATAGACTAAAATGAGAGAAATAACACTTAAGGTTTATTAATATATTATAAGTTCTAATATATTAATAAGATTATTTAATTAGTATTGATCAATAATTGATTTAGAATTAATTATGTGATCAAAAGAAGACTAATTAAATATATGGGTTGATTGTGTAAATCATCCATACTTATATAGTGGGCTAATGCTCCATGGATTATCAAGTTGCGCTCAAACCCATTGGATGCTCCATGGTGTATTTGAACCCATGGATCCAAGGAAATGGAAAGCCATGACAATTAGGGTTTACCCTAATTGTAACAACTATATAAGCATCTTATTGATGTGAGAATCGGCCACTAGAGAGGCATGGAGGCCACTAGATATGCATAGAGGGCAAGCCGATTCTTGAAATGTTCTAATTTCTCTTTAAGTTATTCCAAGTGCTTATGGTATTGTGTGAACCATTTGAGGTGTCACACTTGGGGCACTAGGCACTCAAGCTTCATGAAGACAAGAACCAACAAAAGGTATGTTATTCTAACTTGTGTTATTCAAAGTTTTGTATGCTAGAATAGAAAAATACCTTGGAAAGTTGATATTTGCATGTATAATAGAGAAAACATAGATCCAAGGTATTTAGGGTTGCATGTACACTTAGGAGTGTTAGATTGCTCAAAACCCAACAGAAACTTACAAGAACTTACATTAGGGAGATTGTAAGACTGCACGGTGTTCCCTTATCCATTATCTTGGACAGAGATAGTAGATTCACTTCGAGGTTCTGGCAGTCGTTACAAAGTTCCCTAGGAACTAGGTTGGACATGAGTACAGCCTACCATCCACAGACCAACGGGCAAAGTGAGAAAACTATCCAAACCTTGGAAGATATGTTGCGAGCCTGTGTGATAGACTTCGGGAAAGAATGGGATACTCATTTACCCCTTGTCGAATTTGCCTACAACAACAGTTATCACACGAGCATAAAGGTTGCTCCATTCGAGGCCCTCTATGGCCGAAAGTGCAGATCCCCTCTATGCTGGGCTGAGGTGGGTGATACCCAGTTAGCTAAAGGACGAGTTCCTGAAAGCACTCTCACGGGTCCGGAAATCATACGGGAAACGACGGAGAAGATCGTTTAGATCTGTGAACGATTGAAAGCCTCCAGAGACCGACAGAAAAGCTACGTTGATAAACGTAGGAAACCGTTGGTATTCCAGGTGGCCGACCATGTTCTATTGAAGGTCTCACCCTGCAAGGGATTGATTTTCTTCGGAAAGCGTGGAAAGCTAAAGCCAAGGTACATTGGGCCTTTTGAGATTCTCGCAAGAATCGGCCCTGTAGCTTACAAACTTAACTTACCACGCGAACTCAGTAACGTACATTCTACCTTCCAAGTATTGAACTTGAAAAAGTGTCTGTCCGACGAGACTCTTGTTATTCCACTCGACGAGATCGAGATCAACGAGAGCCTCAACTTCATGGAGGAACCGGTAGAGATCATGGACCGAGAGGTCAAGCAAACGAAATAAAGCCGTATCCCGATAGTGAAGGTTCGCTGGAACGCCAAGCGAGGACCGGAATTCACTTGGGAGCGTGAGGATCAGATGAAACTGAAATATCCTCGTCTTTTTACTTAGTTATTTGTAACTACTTATTTGCTTAAATTCTAATTTCGGGACGAAATTCCTTCAAAGAAGGGGATGATGTGACAACCCGAAATTTCTATTCTGTACAAACTATATCAAGTCAATAGAAGTCAGAACAGTTGTAGTAAATTTTCAGACTTTTTAGTATAAGTTTGAGTATTTCAGGATTTACACTTAAAGAGATATCAGGAGATATGATGCATTAGGGTTTTGTGCAACTCTCTTATTTCAAAACTCTATGATATTAGAGTTCATTGCTTGAATAAAATATTTTCTGCCAAAAACCCCAGGGGTATATATATGGTTCTTAGCCATATTTATTCATTTGTTACATTTCCAACTAGAGAAAAGCCGAATTCTCTCTCACGGATCTTCGGACTTTCGTCCCAAAACATGAGTACTTCTATCTGGGTGTATTATAGAGATTATTATGTGCTTAATAACCTAGAAATCATATCAAAACAACAAGATTAAAGAGTTTACGACCCAAGAACATCTTGGACCGTAAACCCTTCTTTAAGGGACAAATGAGTGCCTAGTCCCTTCCTTTTGCAATGAAACTGGCCTAGACTCGTGTCCTAATGTATGTAGGACTAGAAAACACCTGAAGAACACCAAGATTAAGGTGTTTACAGCCCAAGAAGTTCTTGGACCGTGAACTCCAGACAAAAGGGCCAAAGTGTGCTTTAAACCCTCCATAAGCCTTGGACACTAGCCTAGATTCACTACTAGTTAAATTAGGGACTTGAAATCACCAAAAACCCATACCCATGAGAGATTACGGCCGTAATCTCTAAGGGAATTGGTCCCAGGGCCGTGAACTCCTCAAAGGAGTTGAAAGGTGCCCTAATCTCTTCCACGAACTAAGCCATCAAGTAGCAATACCTCTAAGGGACAAATAAGACTTCAAAACACCAAATAAACTAAGGCTTAGGAGCTTATGGCCGTAAACTCAAGGGTTTACGACCGTAAACTCCTTGTTGTTATGGTATTGGAGAGTAAACTCAAGAATGGGGTCCTTTGGAACCCTAAACCCACTAGCCTTGTCCTACAACAACTTAGATGCAATCCTTAAGGCTTATAACACTTATATAAAGTGTTTAGCATGTTCTAGGAGGTCTTAACATTTTCAATTAGTAGTTTAAGACTAATTGGGTACATATATGTGTGATTATATGTTAACTAGGATCATAGAGTGTGTTCAGAACTTCACTTGACACCTAGCAATCCTACATCTTCAGTTCATCCGTACCACTCACTGCAGGTGAGTTCATACCCCTTAATCAATGGTTTAAATGTTTTTAAATTCTTTATGGGGGGATACAAGTTGAATACTTATAGTTATTACATCAATCACATGTGATTAATAACTACAAAACCAGTGATTTTCTTACTGTTCAAACTGTTTATCAAACTGTTTTGCTTCAAACTGTTTTACAAATTCTTATACTTATCAAATACATTTACTTAAGCTCTGTTATACTTATTATCAAATGCATGTCTATGTATGTATATTTATATAAGCAATGTTTAAAAGGCTTAGGAAGGCCAGCCCGCCTTATTTCCTTTTCTCCATTGGGATGTGGTTTGGTGGGGTATCGGGTATCCGTCCGAAGGTCGTTTAAATATTAGTTATATATCATGTGTACATATATAGTCATAAAGGTTCTTCCAGTCCATTCAATACCCTTGGGTAGTAAGGGTATACTTCCATCTTCATACGTACCAATTACATCACTAGTAAGTTACCATAGGGGTAGCACAGAGGATACTAATACTATTACTAGAAAAATGAAACATACAATGAGTCAGTTCATTGATGAGTCAGTACATTACTATACATGCTAGATAGAGAGAGAACATACATTACAGCTAGCACACGCAGAACATTTCAGTACATACAGGCTTGACAGAGAAAGAGTACACTTTCAGTTCGCACATTCATTACATATACATTCATGCAGTTATGTGAACCATTGAGCGGGTCATGGCACTTCCTGCCATGACCACTTTTGTATCCCGATTCTCCTTAATTGGGGAGCGTATGAGTTTGCGTATAGATCTATACTGGATTGACTATCCTACACATTGCTGCTCGCTACAGTGGGACTTGCAAGTCTACGGGTGCCAAATGTCATTTCTTACGGTGTCTTACATCGTCATTTTACTAGAGTCGGTAGCAGGATATAGGTCGATCACATGTTACTTTGAACACATTTTGTTTTAAGGTAGTTAGTACCACGGTAGTCACTTATTTCAAATACTACGGTACGATAATATTTTCCCATTACATTCACTTCGTGAATATTCACACGATGCACGGTAATGTAGAAACTATATTTTTGGTTAATGATAGTCAGAATTGGGAAAACACACACCCTAACAAGAGACATACACATAGACACGAGATGCCTTGGTAGAAGGCTACAGTTAGTAGGAAACATAGGGTTTTCTAGGAGAGTTCAAACATTATACAAAACATTGTACAAGACATCTTACAAATGTTTTCTTACAAACACAGACATTAATATACTTATGATCTCACCAGCATTAAGCTGATACTCGCTTTCAAATAACTTGTATTCTCAGGTCACCACTAGACAGGTACAGGTGCCAGGTTTTTGAGAAGATGGAGTTCGTTCAAGACACATCTTTTATTTTGATATGTATATTTTGGTGTCTATAACTTTGACAAAACACACATGTATGAAATTATATTATTAATGCAATGGATGATGTTGTTGCTTGTTTACTACTATTCATTGTTGTGATACTGTACATGACGTCCTCCGCCCCAGAATGTTTCCGCCATTCATGGTTTTGGGGTGTGACACTATAGGCCAACATACCCGATGAGCGGTCTGGATAGGCTGTAGGCTCTGCGTGGCGGTCCAGACGTGCCGAAGGCTCGAAGAGCAATCCAAATAGACTGAAGGCCTGTGAGGCGGTCCAGTCAGGCTGATGATTCATTATGCATGTTGTTATGTATTGGTTATATGATGTGGTTATGTTTGTATGGCGTTGTTATTTTTGGGAAACTCACTAAGCTTCGGGCTGACAGTTGTTGATTTTATTTCAGGTATTTCTGATGACCACGAGAAGGCGAAGGCGTGATCGTGCACCTCCTTATATTTCCATGATTGATTATGGGGATACTCTGATGTCTAAACTATTTTGAAAACAAATTGTAATGACTTAATGGTTTTAAATGTTTTAAAAAGTTTTAAATTGGCTTGAATTTTTGGGGTGTTACAAGTTGGTATCAGAGCCTTGGTTTGAGTGAATTGGAGGAACACTCGTGTGAATCCAGTCTCAAATCAAGGAAAGGATTTTAAAATGAACTTTTAAATGGTTTTCAAAATAAGTAAAGGAGGATGTAGGGTGTACGATCAGCCAGAGTCTGTAAGTAGACCCCCAAAATACCATACAGTTATTTGATTATGTGATATGTTAGAACAGCATGCTAGTACTAGGCTAGGGATCTTTAGGAATTGCATGATAGAATTGTTTGATCACAGCTGTATATAATTAAGATCTTATAGCCTGAGAATGTTTAATTTGGCCTTATGTTATATTGTTATTGATTAGGGCTTAGGGTAGGATCGAATATTCAAAATTCTATGGGGTCCAGCGTTATGTATGGCTAGCATGCACTAGTGCTGCAGGGTTGGTGGAAGTTTCATGGATGGGTGGGTTGTGTGAGGTCGGGAGGCTAGTTATGAGATATTTAACATTCCTCTTGGAGTGAGGATTAAGCGCTCGCTATGTTTATGTATATTGTTAGGGCGTTGTTATGCTACTTGAGACAAATATGGGTATGTGTGGAAGGTAGTATGTGTTGGAATAATGTCTAAGTCCATAACTATATTTGGTATGTACTTGACCCGACCCGACATGGTCCATTTGGGTTGCACTTCACCGACACAATTTATATGGATAATCTTTTGAGAATAGTATGTTTATGATTAATATTAATATATTATAAGTTCTAATATATTAATATGGAATCATATTATTTAATTAGTATTGATCAAGAATTAATTTATAATTAATTAAGTGATCAAAAGGAACTAATTAAATATGGACTCTTATATATATGGAATGGGCCAAGTTCATTTAGGTTGGGCTAAGCTTTCATGGATAGTCCATGGAGTGTTTAACCCATGGATCCTAGGAAATGAAAGGTCATGGGTATTAGGGTTTAACCCTAATCCTCCATACTATATAAAGATGTCTTTGGTTGGTGAAATTGGCACTAGTGTGGATACACTAAGAAGGGCTAGCCAATTTCACTAGAGAGAACCAAGTTATCATATTCTCTAAAGTCTTCCAAGGTGTTTTGGTGATTTGTGATTCCACTTGAGGCTTCCACACTATTGGGGCTAAGCTCTTAAAGCTTGAAGACATCAAGCTACACTAAAGAGGTATGTATTCTATCTTGTTACATTCATAGTTTTTGTATGCTAGATTAGGATAATACCTTGGATGTTCTTATTTGCATGTATAATAGAGAAAACATAGATCCAAGGTATTTAGGGTTGCATGTACACTTAGGAGTGTTAGAATGCTCAAAACCCAACAGTGGTATCAGAGCCAGGTTGTTTTCTGTTATATTGATGCAAATATTTTATTTTCAAAGTTGAAAAAAAAAGGAAAAAAAAACATGAAGTTCGTCAAATTTTAAGATAATTACTTGTTCTTGTGAAAAACTAATTATTTGTAAAATTTGAATAATTTGCTTTATGAGTTGAATTAGGTCAAATTTAATAAAAGATAAAATGATATGATTATTTTATTAGTTTTAAAAGTTTGATCTAAAGAGTTTTATTTTTTGAAACCTCCATAAGTTATGGATATGAAAAGGTTTTAAAAAAAAATTGATTCAAAGTTTTTTATGGAGTTACAAAACTTGGTCTTAATGTTTTAAAGAATTCCATAACTTGTTCTTAAGATATGGAACATGAAAAGTTTTTTTTTTGTGTTATCTTGTTTTATGAGTTAATTTAGATTGATGAAAAATATTATTTGTTAGTTGGTTTTAATCCAAATTAATCTAAAAGAAGTTCATAAAATGTGTTTATGTAACTTAAAAGTCACATTTATGAATCTTAAAACTCATAAAGTTGGCAATGGTTACAAAATGAAGAGTCTTGTGTCATTGAATAATTTTTTATGACTCCATAACTTGTCCTCAAGTTATGGAAGTTCAAGAGTCACTTCATTAAAGAAAAATATGTAACCATAATTAAATCCATAAGTTATAAAATAAAGAAAAGTTAGTTCTTTTATTAGTTTAAAGTCTTCCATAACTTGTCCTCAAGTTATGGAACTTGAAGAGTTTTTTAATTAAAACTACTTTAAACACATAAGTTATGGAATTAATTAGTTTTGAATAGTTTCAAAACTTGCCCTCAAGTTTTGGAATTTGAAAAGTTTTCCTTATGAATACTTTAATTCCAAGTTAGCCCTTAGAATTTTAAAAGTTAAAATTCAACCCTTATACTTTATAATATTATAAGTTAATAATATATATATGTATAAGAGTAAAGTCAGTCTTACCGCTAGTACGCCTCATTCACGAAGCCGGTCTATAAGGTGGGTATAAGGTTGTTGCCTATAAAATGGCAACTTAATGGGTGTCCACTCTCACTCACCGCTTGCTTGACCGGTGGAGGGTCGTTAGCCGAACGGGTTTGACAAGACTATAATTCTCCTTCATTAAAAGTATTAACGATAATACTAAGTAACTAAACTCTTAATAATACCCAATCTTAGTTACTTAGGAAAAATGTGAATAATGTGCTAACCCATGAAATTACACTTTACACATTGTCTAAGTCGTTAGTGGAGCGTGTGTGGTTAACCGGCACACTAACTTGGACTTAACAAGGTAGGTAAAGGGTGACTTAATATTTATCATAGTATCGATGGAGCGTGTGTGGTTAACCGGCACATCGATTGAGGGGTAATTTATTAAGGGTACCAAGTGATTTGCATGGTTACTTCACACCTTGTTTTGTGATCATCGGCATCCCAGTCACAAAACCTGAAGGGCACACTCGAGATTGAAACATGCCTTTGAAAAGTTCAATGAATCTCAAAGATCTAGGAGTTTCAAAACCAATTAAAACCTAATAATACATTTCGTTTATCTTGGTGGAAATTGGTGAATCGTCATTCACCTACCTTCAAATATTTTATAGCTTGGATTACGACATACCTCTTCTAAGTTATAAAACAGTTTATTGGGTCCTAGCCTTAATATTTCATATTGGGTGTCATATTAAGGACTTTAAATCAACTATCTTGAATATCTCCCAAAAGATGTCTGGTTTAGACACCTATGATCTTCCCAAATCTCTTGAAAAAAGGTTTCCTAGTGAAGATGATGTCCCATGGATATCATACTTCTTTCTCCTCCTCCAACCATTCTCCCTAACCCACAAGTTCTTGAAAAGTTTAAGGTCACTCAAGCCCTATTGGCAAGGCAAGGTCAAGGTGTGGTCACATCTTGGAGATGTAGTCACATATTGACAAGCCGGGAGAGTTGGGTGTCAAAGTCTTGAGAAAGTTGGTGGTTCAATCATTTTCTAAGTCACATAGTGAGTTCTTTTGGAACACCTATGAAACAGACTATGACAAGACCCTTAATGATCTTATCTATTTGTTAAGATCAACTTCCTAAAACTTTATGGACATTGACAATGATGACATTGGATATCTAGTAAAGCTCTCTCATCCCGGTGGAAAGGGATCAGCCATAGTCAACTCGGTTGACCAAATGGTAAAGAGAAAAGCTAAGTTTGTGATAGTCTCGTGTACCATTATCAAAGGGTTCATATGTTTATATTGCCAAAGGAAGGGGCATTGGTTGCGAAGCTGCCAAAATTTACCTAAGGATGTTAAAGTCAATAAGTTTGACTCTACTTCAGGTAAAGTCCACTATCTAACTCTGTTAAGTTTCTATTCTGAGCTTCTTGATACATGATGTGACTGGGTCACATGGTGATGTTTTAAGAATCAAAGAAAAGTGAAGAAACTTAAAGAAAGAATATGCTGAATCTGATGGCGTAGATGGATTTCTATCGCATAGTTTGAAGACCGGATTCTTGAGCTACCTCTTAGGAGTTATGAGATATTGCTTAGGAATAGGTAACAACAAGTTTTCATATGGATTGTAAGGATAAGTTTTCCGCAAAGTTTAAAAATAAAAGAAAATTTTTATTTATTTTAAAATATCCTTACAATGGCATTTGAGGAAAAATTGTTGCTTATGTGATTCCATTAAGAGCAAGAGTGGAAATATGAAGTTGATGCTTTCATTTGTGGTAATGTCTATATTTACCAAATAAGGAAAGATTCTCGTCACTCAAGTTTCATTTGGACCGGAACTTGGAATCATGCAAGTTGTATAGCATGATGAATGAGAACTTTCAAGTATTGGAAAATTAAGACTAATTACTCGATCACATGGATGTGTGAGTCAAGTAATGGACTAAGGGATCGAGTACATAGTCTTGTGCACTGGTCAAGTCCACCACAAAAGATTGATAAGACTATTCGTCATAGTTTACTAAAGCTCAGTAAATATGATTATACTTACAAGCTTAAGTGTAACTCTGAGACATTGGAAAAGGTTCCAATGTATGGCAGAGCGAATAAGAAGATTCAAATAAGGCAGAAGGATAAAAGTTTCTCAAATCTGAAAAGATGGGAGAGTACTTTAGTATCAGTTTTGTGATCATCTTAATGATTAAGAAACCATAGCACAATTAGTTGTCTAAGGAAGTCTTAGTGCATTCTTATAGCTAAGAAGAGGAACTTGAATTGTTGAAGTGGTTAAATCAAGAAGATGATTCATACTTCGTTCCAAAAACAATTCTTAGAGTTATACTCTAAGATTGTAACTTGAGTGACATGTCTTAAAGAAGGTTTAAAACTCTTGTACATTTGAAATTGGTAAGTTGTGATGTTTTGGATAAAACAAAGACCAACTAAGGCCAATTGTGTGAAGTGTTTGTCTTGATTAGAATCCGCACTATCTCTTGGATGTTTGACAAGGGCGTCTTATATGTCAAGAGGACAGTGGGAGTCTTAAAGGTCTTGAAAGTCTCAAGAACTAATCAAGAATAAACCTGAAGTTCTTCACTAGCACACGACTTGAGGTTTATAACCTATCGTGTTGACATATTTTGTGCCCATTCCAGTTAAAGTTGGCTTTGCATATGAGTTCTTAGAGTTCTCAATTTGTTGCACAACAACTTGGAAGCAATGGCAGGCACTTGAGCTGCCAGGTGGCAAGAAATTAAGATTGAGTTCAGTCCATATGAGTTTGGATTTGTCATTATCCTTGTCTTGTGATAATGATTTTGACAATTCACCTGGATAAGAACACATACACCATTAAATCTAAGTGTCATAAGGATTCTCTCCGATTCATGAAAATGATGGTGAGGAAACACTTTCACTAAGTAGATTTTAGCTAGATAGCAATTGTGATATTTGCATTCTCAAAGTCGTTAGTGGAGCGTGTGTGGTTTACCGGCACACTAACCTGGACTTGTGAGAAGTGGCAAAAGGTCTAACCATTATGATTACGGCATCCCTCTTCATAATTGTTTAGACACACAAGTGTGTTATCTAAGGGAAGGTGTATGATTTTGATAAAGTTTTATCAAAACAATCTAGTGTCAGAAATCTGAACTTTGGTAAGAATGTCAGCTGATTTCTGAGTACATGTCAAAGCTAGTGGGAGCATAAGTGTTATGCTAATAATCATCATGTTAGTGGGAGCATGATAATTATGATAAGTATTGCAAGTTAGCAATGTTAATTATAGAAAACAAAAGTTTCAATTGGGAAAGAGTTGTTTTGCTATAATTAAGGGAGAGGAAATTATACTTAATCTCAAATCTATAAGCTTAGATCGTGAGGTTTTAATCATTTAGTCAAGGATATATATATATATATATATATATATATATATATATATATATATATATATGAATTTCATGTTGGAATGGCTCAACATAAGGAAATTCTGTATATGGGTCCATTATTTGCGTTCTAAAATTCGATTATGATTACGACATCCCTTTTCATAATCTGAATTATGAGAACTTGGCAAATAGAAATGGAAATGTTATAGCAAAAGACTGGTTTAGTCTTTATGTGAGACATCATGAATCGTGTCCCATATGCTTCGGATATAGGATCGATTACATGTGCTATATTCATCCGTTCTAAAATTTTCCAAATGCCTGGGGCATTAAGAAGGGAAAAGGTTTAGAACTGGATATGACTAAAAGGATTAAACAATTGTCGAGAACAATCTAAGGTTTACAAAAGATTGCTTGCTCAAGGACGGTTGGAAGTACAGTGATAATTCTGGAAGGACCATATTGACATAATCTATAAGGAGGCAACTCTTTTTCAGAAGTGATAGTCAAAATGGAATCTGGAAATGTTTCAAAGTTAGAATTTTCAATCTGTGTAAGATTAAGGAAACTTAATGCAAGAAGGATATTTCCAAGGAGTTGATCTCCTTTGGAATACTCTGTAATGATTGTTGCCAAGTCTTTGTGAGTTTGTGCATAATCGTTATAAGAGGATCAATGCATATAAGTTGAGAATCTAACAGATTTCAGTAAATGGCATGAATTTGGAATTCTTGCATTTGCAGTAAGGATTTGGGAGTGTGAAAAGAGAATCATTGAAGTTATGTTCAATTGATCTAGTTCACAAAGTAAAGATCATAGACAAACATAGTATGCATACTTGGTGTGTGGCATGACTAGTGTTTAAGAAAACATAGTGTACATGCTTGGAGCATGGGACAACTATTGTTTTAAATTCAAGAATAAAGTTGATAGCTGAAACAGTATACAATGAATAATGTGTAATCATATGGTGATAAATAAAAGGTGTTTTATTTATGTTCAAAGGGTTGATACCATATTGGATTCAATTATTATTGTGTTTCATTTTGCATGTTTTGACTTCCCGAATAAACTGGGTTATTCTTCCGGAATGACTAAGTTATTCAAACCATCCACAGTCGGTCATATGTTGGAAGTAGATATGAATTAAGACTGTCATGGGTTGGCTTGTAGAGGTCTAAGGTGTTGGACAAAGGGCTACAACACTCATGAGTGCTCATAAGTTCTGAGTATTGGATTCAACCCGCGCTCATTGGAATCACTTCATGGATTTTATCACGAGTGATCATGAGATGATAATATCTTATATTCTTCAAACCTAGAGATATGAGTTGTTACTATGAGTTGATAGTACATTGATTGCACGAAAACGCATTTGGTAACTCGGTGCTATAAAACGTGCCTTTGTGTATGATTCAACAAGTAGTAGAACAAGCCATATGAGTCGAAGTTTATCCGTTCCTTTTACCTTCGGGATAAAAGCGATATCTGTGGGCCCCTCGATGATTTGATGATGACAAATGGAAGTGCTCGGCCGGGCCAGGACTGATTTGATTTGTTCAATTAGTCAGTCGTCATAAATCGGAAATCGGGAAACAACAAATGGACAGAGAGAATGATTATAATCCATGTCTCAGTCCATATGATATCTAGAATGGAGGAATATATGATCCCTTATCTAATGGACAAGTTCGTTGACAAGATCAGAGTTCGACAGCAGCTTTAAGAGCTACGATTGCCAGTTAGGTTTGAAGTCATATGCAATAATAGTTTTAGACTTATCCAAGTGGGAGACTGTTGGATTAATGTCTAAGTCCATAACTATATTTGGTATGTACTTGACCCGACCCGGCATGGTCCATTTGGGTTGCACTTCACCGACACAATTTATATGGATAATCTTTTGAGAATAGTATGTTTAGGATTAATATTAATATATTATAAGTTCTAATATATTAATATGGAATCATATTATTTAATTAGTATTGATCAAGAATTAATTTATAATTAATTAAGTGATCAAAAGGAACTAATTAAATATGGACTCTTATATATATGGAATGGGCCAAGTTCATTTAGGTTGGGCTAAGCTTTCATGGATAGTCCATGGAGTGTTTAACCCATGGATCCTAGGAAATGAAAGGTCATGGGTATTAGGGTTTAACCCTAATCCTCCATACTATATAAAGATGTCTTTGGTTGGTGAAATTGGCACTAGTGTGGATACACTAAGAAGGGCTAGCCAATTTCACTAGAGAGAACCAAGTTATCATATTCTCTAAAGTCTTCCAAGGTGTTTTGGTGATTTGTGATTCCACTTGAGGCTTCCACACTATTGGGGCTAAGCTCTTAAAGCTTGAAGACATCAAGCTACACTAAAGAGGTATGTATTCTATCTTGTTACATTCATAGTTTTTGTATGCTAGATTAGGATAATACCTTGGATGTTCTTATTTGCATGTATAATAGAGAAAACATAGATCCAAGGTATTTAGGGTTGCATGTACACTTAGGAGTGTTAGAATGCTCAAAACCCAACAGTATGGGCCCGTACTACTGAAAGCACAGGACCCATACGCGTAGCAAGGAAGTCACAACCCCTAGGGTTGGGTAGGGAGTTGGTCCCCTGTTATATTATGAATTATCGGAGATCTTTCTGGTGTCTTAACAGAATGGTGGTTACGAGACGTCTTGAGACCGGATCCAGGTTAGGATCAGGAGTTGGCAGCTAGGATAGGCCAGCATTGTTAGAGGATCGTGTCAGTGAGATCATCCGTGAGGAGGTGATTGAGATTGTTCGGGGACAGTTGCTGGAGATGTTTGGGTCTATCAATACCGTTATGGTCGAGTATTTCGAAGAGCGTTATACAGCTAGTGCCGAGACGATTGTCGTGGCAGCTATAGCAGTTGTAACAATGGTAGGGGGAGGAGCCAGTTAGGCTTTCTAGTATCGGGATTTCGATGATGTGAAGCCCCGAATTTTGATAGGGTTCAGGGCCCAGTTATAGCCATGAGGTACCATATGACGTGAAGGGATGTTGCTTCACATGTTCATGTTCTACTGACCAGAAGGTCAGGCACGCGCTGAACCTGCTAAGGGCCAGGGCGAAGGATTGGTGGAGACTTGTTATTGGGACGTATTCTGAGGAGTAGAGAACTGCAGTTACTTGGGATCAGTGAGGTGTTTTGTACTTGTTACAGTCTACGGGATAAGTGGGAGAGTCTAGCACATGCGATTCTAGATTAAGGCTTCGGGGGTTTTGCTCGAGGCCGGAAAGGAGTAATGATTGTGTTCAGCTGGAGTTATGCAACTAGAATTAAAAATGGTTTATTGATAGGATTGGAATGTCGTTTTCTAGGGCAAGGATTGTGCCCTTTCAGTTTACGAGCTCGAAGGATTAAGTAGGCTTGTGACCCCAAGATCAGGTTGTATTCTAACTGGGGGTTAGTTGGTCGTCGGGATTGGCGACAGTGATTTAGCGCGGGTAAGCGTAGGTGGGTTGATATGGCATAAGTATTTTGGAGGTCCATATCTCCTTGGATCCCTTGTATCGGACGGTAAGGACTGATTGTGCGATCTATTGCACTTTCGGGATTCTAGACTATGTCTTGGGAGTGGTTGTATCCTGGTTCAGGGCAAAGGTTGTTTCAGCTACTGCAGTTCAACTGTGGTTGATTGAGCTGGTGAGTGAGTCAGGGTGCGATGCCCTGAATGATATGATTTCTAGAGCCGAGAGCGGGAGATTTGTTAGAGCACCTTGGGAAGAAGGGTATATGGGAGGTCTGCGGATAGGGTCCCATATGATGTTTATTCAGCATTGTCAGGATTCAGTTGTTTTAGTAAGCATTATTGATTGGCGGAGGAAAGCACCAAGGGAAGTAGCTCGTTGTTGAGACATTAGTTGGAGTATCTATCTTTGGATTTTACGGCATGGGAGTGGGATCATTCGAGTATTAGGGACTGTTGGTGTCCCTGGGATTCAGAAAGTGTTCAACTAGTTATTAGAAGTGTGTGATCATTGGGGATTGGCTGGTAATGGAGCACTAATTGGTAAGAGTTGGTTGTATTTGGATCGATCGTTGGTAGTGAGAAAGATTGGAAATTCTCCAATTTTCATGTATTGTGAAAACTTAGTCGAATCTAAATGGGGGAGAATTGTCCCGTGATATAGAGGCATGATTGGTTTTGGAAATAGAATAAGTTTCTCATCATTGTCATAAAGGAAGACAACCTAAGTGGCTGTTTGGTTTGTGGGTTGTGTGAATTAGGAGTTCGGTAAAACTCCTGAGCATATGTATCATGTTTTCCTGGTGATTGATAGCAGAAGTCGGGAAACCAGGTTGGAGTTCTAGTCATCAATTGTGTTCAGTTCAAGTATTAGATCGGGGTGTGCTCGATTCTGAGGGATTTTTGGATTGATTGATTGAAGGTTTGTTAGCTGCCAGGGCTCGGCAGTACCTTCAACACGGGTGTGCGGGTTATTAAGGTATGTGGTAGACACGCGATTCTAGGAACAGACCACGGATTTCCGAAAGGATGGACGATCGACAGGAGGTCTAGGGTTAGGCCGGGGTTAGAATCCACGAAATGGATCAGGAATTCGGAACCCTAAGTGGGGGAGAGCAGTCTGTATGGAAAGGATCACTAGGGGTGGTCCAAGGAGATGCTCAACTGTTTAGAGTGGTCCAGATGACTGAAGGCCTGGTGAGGCGGTCCAGTCATGCTGAAGACTCTGTATATGTTTGTAGATTTATGTGCGAGTATTGAGTATGCTGCTACGTTATATGAATCAGTGGGACTGTTCCCAATTATTGAACATGTTGCTGGAGTAGACTGAAACTCCGGTGTATTTTTGGATTGATCGGAAGAGGATATTAGAAATCGGAAGGAGTACAGAGGATCTTGGTGATCTCATCAGTTCAGAATGTCTCATAGGATTAATCTGCTTGGATCAGGTAATACTCCAGTTGGGGACCAAGAATAGATTTGAATGGGTATTCATCAGTTCTAAGAAGGCTTGGGATTAGAATGTTCTGTCTTTCAGGTTCTGGGAACCAGATTAGATTTAGTTAAGCTAGTGATAAGACTGTAGGAACGCCACTACAGTTATGAGACCAAAGGAGCAATGGATTGCGTAAGGTTTCGCGTGATGTCAGGCTACCATTGGTCATGTAGCAATCGCTTTCAGTCATGGGTTGGTAACGTCGGGATTTGACGCATGGATCCGATCGGTTGGATCAGAAGGCTATTAGGGCCTCAGTGACATGATAACTAGTGGCAACTAGTTCCAAAAAAGGATTTTGTTCAGAAGTCGAATGAAACAACTATGTGGGAGTCCTTTAACTCCACGATCGGGCCAGAACCCGGTATTTCATATGATTGGTGAATGAATTGAGACCGAAGAGGTCTCGGTAGGCTCTAGAAAGTAGTTGTGTGGCAAATTACTGCTTCAGGCAGATCAGTGTTCACACAGTTTCTGCGCTTAGGACGATATTGACGAATTGGGTCTTCAGATGGACTGGGATCAACAATAATTATTGGGTATCTCGAGATTTCAGGTTTCGGATTGAGTAAATGTGATCATATTGTAAGGGATTCGTTTATCTCCAGTTTTAGAGCCATGTGAGGGTTGGTTACGATTGCCTTGGAAAGGCTAGGGTTATGTTCAGGATTGTAGCCAAGTAGTTCAAGTTGTTTGGTGTGTAAGGAATGATAAGAAACGATTTCGAGGACGAAATCAAATTTAAGTAGGGGAGAGTTGTAACATCCCGATTTTAATGGAGTAATTAAATAATAAAGTAAGAGTCCCGGAAAGTAATTTTATTATGGTGGTATATTTTTTAGTCCAAAATCAATTAATAATTGTTGGAATGTTAGTTTCGGGGGTTAAAGGATAATCTTGGACTTAATTTGAAAGGATCTTAAATGATTGGGGTTTAAAGAGTAAATTCTGGACCTATATTGAAAGAATTTTATGGAGTCAGGGGCTGAAGTATAAATTTCGGACTTTATTAAAAAGAATATGGGAGGACGGGCCACTTCTGTAAATTTCGGACTTTATTTAATAGTTTAAAATGAAATTTTTTGTCATGAATTTTAAGATATTACAATCAAATGTTAAAATTCAAAGAAAGGCGAGTCTTCGTTTTACTCATTAATCCTTCAATGTTTTCTGTTTGTTATAGTTATTTTTTTTAACATCAAGTTTTTTTTCCTGCATATATGTAATCTTACTGCTTTAGATGTGAATTTTGAATCTTCAACTCATACAACACAACTTAACCCATATACGCTTGTGATAAATCCAAAGGATTACTACCTTCATTTTCCAATTAGAAACATCGATGACATTCCACATTACAACAAGGTTTACATAACATTTTACTTTTTTCCCGCATTATATTTTTTTATTCTACAGTTCAGTAATATATTACTTGATTTTAATATGATTCGTTTCAAACATTGTATGAACCAGAAATTTAGTTTAACCATCATTGATACTATCATCAGATTTGATTCGGACGAAGGCTGATATTCTTTTTATTGTCGCGATTATTCCAAAAACTTGCTAACTATGATGGTTGCGGGTGTAACATCCCGATTTTAATGGAGTAATTAAATAATAAAGCAGGAGTCCCGGAAAGTAATTTTATTATTGTGGTATATTTTTTAGTCCAAAATCAATTAATAATTGTTGGAATGTTAGTTTCGGGGGTTAAAGGATAATATTGGACTTAATTTGAAAGGATCTTAAATGATTGGGGTTTAAAGAGTAAATTCTGGACCTATATTGAAAGAATTTTATGGAGTCAGGGGCTGAAGTGTAAATTTCGGACTTTATTGAATAGAATATGGGAGGAGGGGCCACTTCTGTAATTATGGGATAGATTTTAAGGGTCCGGGTATATAAGCCTTATATCACCGGCAAACCCTAACCCTACTTCATTATGTTCAGCCGCCACTATCTTCTTCATGACTTCGCTGCTACCCTCCTTCCGCCATGGCGTGAGCTTCCACTGCCCCGATCACCGGAGAACTCGAGGATGCAAACCACGACAACCCATTGTCGCCATTGAAGACGCTGAGTCGCCGCCATTGCTGAGCAGCCGTCGATGAAGCTTGCCACCACTGCCTTCTCTTCTCCTTCTTCATTCGTCAGCGATGAGAGTCTCACGGTGAGACTGAATCTGTGAGCTGCCGTCGGAGACAATTAGTCATGAGGTTGAACCGGTTGCTGTGGGTCTCAATGTCGCTGTCACCGACGCATAACCGCCACCGTCAGTCGTAACGCCGTTGTTGCTCCCATTGCTGGATGGTTCCATAAGATGGTGGCGTTGCTCGTGGTCCGTGGTGTGAATGCTCATACGTGTGGGTTTCTGTCGAGTAAGTTGTGAAGAACCACCATGGCAGCCGGCCATGGTGGCTACTGTCATTGCCAACCGCCACCGGGAGGATGACTAGATCCGTTTACAAGCAAGAAAGTGTGTGGGTGTTCGTTTCTGTTGTAGTGTGTGTCGTGTGTGTGTCATTTTGCTGGCCGGAAATGTAAGGGACCACCATGGCCGCCAGCCATGGTGGCTGCCACCATATACCACCACCGGCCACCACGAGGTGGTTGGGTGTGTGTGTGTGTGTGCTATTAGTGAGTGTGTATGTGTTTATTTGTGTGTTTGTGTGTGTTGGTTAATTGGGGTTTAGCATTGTAATTGTATCAAATGAGGAATAATGAAAAGAAGAACCCAAACCACCACCATAGGGTGGTGGCTACCGCCTCCTGCCACCACCGGCTGCCGTGTCGGGTGGCGGTGTTCTTGCTTTGTTGAGAATGACTCGTTTGGGGAATGCTTGGCCAAAGTGGGCCAATGAAGCCCTAATGGGCCCAAGGAAACCATAATTGATCCACTAAAACTCTAATAGCCCCAATAAGGCCCAATGTGACCTAAAGGCCCAATCAATGGACTAATGAACTAGTATTGGGTTGGAAAACCCTAATAGCATAAAACACTAAATTGTGGAAATCGATCGGCATACACACACGCGGGAATTATTTAATAACTTGAGATATTAAATATTAATCATTGGAAAATTAATCTATGGCAATAATGGACTTAATGGATTAAGTCCTTATTGGATTAAGTCATTAATGGATTAAGTCCTTAATGGGTTAAGTAAGAAACACTTAACCCTAATCATCATTTCATGTGAAAACCCTAATTTTGGGATTTTGGGCTTGGACTTATCGGGACCCACATTTGGGCGATTGGAAAGGAATTGTGTATTAAGCCCAATCACACCATATGACTTATTTAGTAAAGTAAAGGACTTAATGGATTAAGTCCTTAATGGGTTAAGTGAGAAACACTTAACCCTAGTTTTCATTTTATGTGAAAACCCTATTTTCACTTGGGCCTTGAGTTGGGCTTTCCTATAGGGTTTTGGTGGTTAGACTATTGATGGACCATCCAAGAACAAGTTAGTGGACCAAAGCAATTAGATGGGCTTTAGGATAAGGCCCATGTGAGGACTTGGGCCCAATTTGGAAGATTGGGCCATATGTTGGGCCTTGGCCCATTACTTGACCTTTGGGCTTTTGTATTGTGAGTTTGACTTTGAGCTTGGAACCCAATTATTAATTGGGTATTGTTTGATGTTGACAGTTCGAGAATCTATCAATCAGCAGCTGGAGCGTACCTGCGGGACTTCAGCAGTGCCAGGTGAGTTCTCCTCACCATATCAACAGGGTCTAAGGCACCAAGGCCGGCCATTTATGGATTGTATTCGGATTATTGCATGTTATGCATATTGATTTATATCCTGGTAGTTAGGTGGTGTTATGGTATGCTTTAGTGGCCCGGTTGGGTCGGTATCCTGGTATATAGGATGATGTTATGTTAGTGACCTGTTTGGTCGATATCCTGGTTATAGGATTGTTGCTATGCTTTGTGATCTGTTAGATCGGTTTGACTGTTATATATATACATGCTAGCGTTATATGATGTCTATGTGCACATGATTGTCCTGATTATAGGATGATGCTATGTTAGTGACCAGTTAGGTCTGTATCCCGGTTATTGGGATGTTGCTATGGTTGGTGATATGTTAGATCGGTTTGACTATTATATGAAATGAGCTAGCGTATGATATTTATGTGCACATGTGTTGTTTGATTTGAGGTTGGGTTGAGGCGGTCCTGCTTTTTGTTGTAGGCCAACATACCCGACGAGCGGTCCGGATAGGCTGTAGGCCCTGCGTGGCGGTCCAGACGTGCCGAAGGCTCGAAGAGCAGTCCAAATAGACTGAAGGCCTGTGAGGCAGTCTAGTCAGGCTGATGATTCATTATGCATGTTGTTATGTATTGGTTATATGATGTGGTTATGTTTGTATGGCGTTGGTATTTTGGGGAAACTCACTAAGCTTCGGGCTTACAGTTGTTGATTTTATTTCAGGTATTTCTGATGACCGCGGGAAGGCGAAGGCATGATCGTGCACCTCCTTATATTTCCATGATTGATTATGGGGATACTCTGATGTCTAAACTATTTTGAAAACAAATTGTAATGACTTAACGGTTTTAAATGTTTTAAAAAGTTTTAAATTGGCTTGAATTTTTGGGGTGTTACAGCGGGGGAGTTTTCGTTGTATATGGCAAGTAAGTGTATTCTTTACTTTTAAACTATGCGTTCCTTTAATTTTTTATTTCATATTTTTCCCACTTTAATTTCGATAATTATAAGTATTATGTTATAATTGCTAGGATCAGAGTCGTAGTTCATGTTCAAGATGAATGTAACATCCGGATTCCCAGGTATTTTATTCTAACTTTTTATTTTGAGTTAAAGAGAGGGACTCGACTGCGAGCGACAACTGGTGACCATACGAGACCCCAGTGGGGGAGTACTTACGGTGTATGGTGAGGGTACCCGTACTGGGCCAGCATTTTGTTTGGCTGCTAGAGCGAGGCAGAGTTTACAACAGGGTTGCAGTGGGTTTGTGGCCTATGTGATGGACACACGAGTAGCCACAGAGAGGCCGAGTTCAGTTGGTGATGTTCCGATAGTGCGAGAGTTCCCGGACGTTTTCCCCGAGGAGTTGTCGGGTGTGCCTCCCGAGAGACAGGTGGAGTTTTGTATCGATTTGGTTCTGGGAGTAGCACCTATTGTCAAGGCACCTTATCGTCTTGCGCCGCCAGAGATGCAGGAGTTATCCTTGCAGCTTCAGGAGCTGCTGGGGAAGGGGTTTATTCGGCCGAGTAGTTCGTCGTGGGGAGCTCCGATCCTTTTTGTCAAGAAAAAGGATGGTTCACACCGGATGTGCATTGATTACCGGGAGTTGAACAAGTTGACGGTCAAGAACCGTTACCCCTTACCGAGGATCGATGATATGTTTGATCAGTTGCAGGGAGCGTCTTGGTTCTCCAAGATCGACTTGAGGTCTGGATATCATCAGATGAGAGTGCGGGATGAAGATATCCAGAAGACAGAGTTTAGGACTCGTTATGGGCATTATGAGTTCGTGGTGATGCCTTTTGGGCTCACCAATGCACCGACAGCGTTCATGGATCTCATGAACCGGGTGTGCAGGCCGATGTTGGATCGTTCGGTGATCGTGTTCATCGACGATATATTGGTGTACTCGAGATCCAGAGAGCAGCATGAGGAGCATTTGAGAGAGATTCTCGGAGTTTTGAGATCAGAGAGGCTTTACGCCAAATTCTCCAAGTGTGATTTTTGGTTACGAGAGGTCCAGTTCTTGGGGCATCTCGTTAATCAGAATGAGATATTGGTCGACCCAGCCAAGATTGAGGCGGTGATGAATTGGGAGGTGCTGAGATCCCCCACCGAGATCAGGAGTTTTCTGGGGTTGTCCGACTATTATCGGAGATTTATCAGGGATTTCTCCAAGATTGTCGTTCGTCTCACCAGTTTGACCCGGAAGGGCGTGACCTTCAGATGGGGTCTAGAGCAGCAGGCCTCATTTGAGACTCTTCGCCAGAGATTATGCGAGGCCTAAGTGTTATCCCTTCCGGAGGGGATGGAGGATTTTGTGGTGTATTGTGACGCATCGATATCGAGGTTGGGTGCGGTGCTTATCCAGAGAGGGCACGTGATAACATATGCATCGAGGTAGCTGAAGCCTCATGAGACAAGGTATCCCACCCACGATTTAGATTTGGGGACAGTGGTGTTCGCCCTCAAGATATGGTGGCATTATTTGTATGGGGTCTGGTGTACCATATACACAGACCATAAGAGTTTGAAGTATCTGATGGATCAACCCAACTTGAACATGCGCCAGAGGAGATGATTGGATGTGGTAAATGATTATGATTGTGAGATCCTGTACCACCCGGGCAAGGCTAACGTGGTAGCTGATGCCCTGAGCCGTAGGGCAGAGAGTGCCCCGATACGAGATGTTTGTATGAGGTTGACAGTGATGACTCCAGTGTTGGATGCCATTAGAGGGGCCCAGACAGAGGCGATGAGACCGGAGAACCACAAGAGGGAGCGGGTGATCGGGCATATATCTGAGTTCGTTACCGATAGCCGATGGCTTATGAACTTCTAGGGTCGGATTTGGGTGTCGTTCATGGGCGGGGCACGTACCATACTGATGGAGGAGGCGCATAGGTCGAGATTCTCGATCCATCCCAGGGCCACTAAGATGTATTTGGACCTGAAAAGAGAATATTGGTGGCCCTGTATGAAGAGGGATGTAGCGTGGTTTGTTGAGAGGTGCTTGACCTGTCGCAGGGTTAAGGCCGAGCACCAGTGTCCGCATGGAAAGTTACAGCCACTTGAGATTCCCCAGTGGAAGTGGGAATAGATTTCTATGGATTTTATCACGAAATTGCCTAGGACCGCGAGGGGTGTCGATGCAATTTGGGTGATCGTTGACCGGCTGACAAAGAGTGCTCACTTCCTTGCTATCAGTGAGAGCTCTTCCACTGAAAGGCTGGAAGAGTTGTATGTGAGAGAGGTGGTATCGTGGCATGGAGTACCGATCTCGATTGTGTCAGATCGAGATGTGTGTTTCACTTCCAGGTTCTGGAAGAAGTTCCATGAGGATTTGGGTAATAGGTTGCATTTCAGTACCGCCTACCACCCATATACTGACGGACAGAGTGAGCGAACGATTCAGACACTCGAGGACATGTTCGAGCATGTGTTTTGGACTTTAGAGGAAGTTGGGACACGTATCTGCCATTCGCTGAGTTTTCATATAACAACAGCCGCCATTTGAGTATTGACATGCCTCCCTTTGAATTGTTGTATGGGAGGAGGTGTCAGACTTCCATCTGTTGGGGAGAGGTAGGGCAGCGAGTGATGGGTAGCACCGAGATAGTGCTTCAGACGACAGAGCAGATACAGTAGGTCAGACAGAGATTGTTGACAGCTCAGAGTCGCAACAAGAGTTATGCGGATAGCCGATGATCTGAGCTTGAGTTCCAGGTGGGAGACTTCATTCTCCTGAAGGTATCTCCTTGGAAAGGAGTGATCCAATTCAGGAAGAGGGGCAAGCTGGGGCCCCGGTACATTGGTCCGTTCCGGGTCACCGCGAGGGTGGGTAGTGTAGTGTATCGTTTGGAGCTACCTACGGAATTGAGTCAGATACATGATACATTCCACGTGTCTCAGTTGAGGAAGTGTATAGCCGACGAGTCGGCGGTAGTGCCACTAGAGGACATTCAGGTGGATGCGAGCCTGAATTATCTTGAGAGGCCGATTGCGATCCGGGATCGAAAGGTCAAGCTTCTGAGGAACAAGGAGGTGCCCCTGGTTTAGGTCCAGTGGCAACATTGAAGAGGGTCCGAGCTGACTTGGGAGCCGAAGTTGGAGATGCGGGAGCAGCATCTAGAGTTGTTTGCAGACTGAGACTTCAAGGGCGAAGTCTAATTCTAGTGGGGGAGAATTGTAACATCCGGATTCCCAGGTATTTTATTTTAACCTTTTATTTTGAGTTAAAGAGAGGGAATCGACGAGTTAACGCCTAGACTCGTGGCATATGGATCGCAATTCACTGACTAGATTAATGAATGGACTCTACGAGTCGGCTAGGTGACTCGACGAGTCTGTGCTGGCGGCAGAAACCTTTAATCTTTGGGCATGTTCCCTATTTAAAGGCCTTTAGGGCCTTCATTTGTGGCCACTATACCCCTAAGAAACCCTAGAGAGCAGAGAGAAATCTTGTAGAGCAATATGAGGGCTAATTCATCATTCTTTGGTGTGTTTTAGCAAAGGGAAGGAAAGATTTCGAGCTAGGCTGACTTGTGGGACTCAAATCTACCATCATTGTGTTTAGAGCTACCGTGGGAGGTAAGGATTCACGTCTATCTTCATTTGAGTAATAGATTTCATGAATCTAGGGTTTCTTCTCTTCACTTTTGGTAGAGATCTAGTGTGTGTGATGTCCCCTTATGACAATATTATCATATCTGGACCTTGAGAGGTCCAAAGAGTCCCTATTCTTCAGCTTTATGCAATCCTTTATGAGTTTTGGGGCCTACGTTATCATATTAAGGGTTATCTTGGCATATAGACATGATAGTGTGATGTATGGGCCTAAAGTTCGAACCTTTACGTGACTTTTGGGTTCTAGGAGGCCAGATCTATAGGTTGGCAAAGCAGATCTGACCTTAGAGGGTCGATTGAGCATGAGCATGGGGGAAACTCGCCGATTCCATTAGCAGACTCGACGAGTCGGATCGGGTTGCCCGTGATTTGTGGTTATTGGTGACCCGACGAGTTAGATGAGTGGCTCAGTGAGTCGAGTGAGACCTTGGGAAGGAATTTAAGAACACATATGGACTCGTCGAGTAGTCGCATGGACTCGACAAGTCTGGTCAGTGTGGACTGTTGACTTTAGTTGACTTATAGGGTTTAGTCAACCAGTGGACCTTTGGACCAGTAGGGGGTAGAATGATCTTTTACCCTTCTAGAAATTAAAGTAAGAGACTTATTTAGCCTTTGAGAGCTGTAATTGATTTAGAGTGATTTATTTATGATTAGGCAGAGGCTAGATCAGTATTCCGAGTTCGAGACTGTTTAAGTTTTTCCGAGGTGAGTCTTCTCACTATACTTTGCCTAGAGTGGTAATTAGAGTTATGTGACCGAGTATCTTGTATGCTTTCGTATGATGTGATTTTTATGTGATTGTGCTATGTATGATTCAGAGTTCACAGAGTTAGGACCGGAAGGTCCACAAAGTTAGGGCAAGAGGGCCCATAGAGTTATGGGACTGGAGGGTCCCACTAAGACACATTGACCAGGGGGTCAAACAGAGTTATAGCCTCGAGTGGCTAATATGTGTTGTATGTGGTATTTTGGGGAACTCACTAAGCATTTATGCTTACAGTGTTATGTGTTATGTGTTTCAGGTACTAGTGACGATCGCGGGAAGGCGTCGACATGATCCGTACACACCGACCGAGGATTTTATTTGTGATCTTGGGATATGATTTATTTGATGGCAATTGTTGAACATGAGATTTGAAAATGATTAAATGATAATTATGTTGTTTGAAAAATGAAAAATTGTTTTGAAAATTTACGTCGTTACAATGAAAGTTGGTATTCTTCATTTGTATTGTTTGAACGCCATGTAAAAGATCTGATTCACCGCGGTAAACAATGGTTTATGGAAAAAATATCAAATATTTGCTAATATATCTCCATTATTTAAATAATTGACAAATTTAATATCTCTTCTTTAAATGTTTCAATATTTACATGTATTTTAAATTAGGATCAAGGACTTCAAAATATACCCGGTGAGTTCAAAACACTTCTCAATAGAATGTTTGTCTTCAAAGTTCAGATCTCACTCTTCAATCTTGAAAACAACTATCTTGCTTACACTGTGCATAAGTTGACTGATGATGAAAGTGTAGTTACTAAGGTTTTCAAACGTTCGCCAATGTGTGAACAATTGATTGTTGATGAAAATGGTACTTCTATTAACATGACAAATAAGGTGAAACTTTTCTGCATAAACATAAAATTTTAAAAGTCTCAATGAAATCAGAGTTTTTACTAAACCTTTTACACATTTGTACAGGAAAAGTCTGATTTGGTCCATCATGATAATCTTGAGGTTGTCGATCTTGAATCTTTAACACCATCATCCAGTGCGGGTAAACGCTCTATCGATATTGTTGCCACCACCGATACTTTAAAGTGGTCTTCCTCGAAATCTAGTGTTCTTCTTGCTGCTACTCTGAAGATACCTAAAATGGAAAAGTTGGAGTAATTTGAAGCCGCCAGTCAATAATTTATAGTTCATTTTAAAGACTTTTACATGCATTTCCTATCTTAATAATTGTATCGCACTTTTTATTGTTGGTATATGGATATTTTAGTCTAAGTTTTTTGGTTATGTTTTGAATTATCGTTTGGTTATATTGGGTTTTAAGACGATGCTATCCATCCTATTTAAGACAATTTCAAAGTTTTGTTAAAATATGAATATGATTGTTTCGTGTTATGGTAGTAGGCTACAAATTGTTAGGCTTGGAAAATATGTCATTGATGCACAAATTATAGCCGGTAGATTCTTCAATAATGCTACTTATATACCTCACATGAAGTTAACTCCGTCTTATAAAAGAATCCCTTCCGTTTTCAGCAGAGGCAATTCCCCGTAGCTGTTTGTTTTGCTATGATCATTAACAAGAGTCAATGAATGACATTCATTATCAGTTGTTGGATTGTATCTGCATAGACTCGTCTTCACTTATGGTCAGTTTTTTGAATCAATTTGTTTGTATTAGAATACTACTATATTATTGAAGCAAAAATGTTATTCTAATACAAAAAAATTGATTGAAAAAACCATTAAATATTTATATATTTATCAATGAAATATATTTTGCTTCAATAATTTTTACCTAAGTATCAGAATATCACTACTAGAAAAAAGGCCTTTTACGACGCGCAAAATACGACGCTCATTGATCTATGTTACGCAAAGGAGAGTGACATTAGAAAAATGTTATCTCTTCAAAAAATTTAAGGATAGAAGACACACATTATTGCGCGCCCTTAAATTAGTGTCTAAAAAAAACACGGAGGGCACCTATAATAAAATGCGCGTCGTCTAAGGATGTCGCTTTATATTTTTTAATGGCACGCGCGTTCCATCCTTTAATCGTGGGGGAAAGGGGGAAATGAAATTCTGAAAAAATTAAAAACCCCGCCTTCCTTTTTTTCTCCTTTCCCTCTTGCCCAAATTATGAACGCTCCTTCCTTACTGCCGCCTACTTCTTCCCCCACTTACTTCTACCCACTAGAACCACCATATCTCCCACTCGATGTTGAAATTGTTAGAAAAAACCCTAATTATACTCTCAAGTCTCAATATTAGGAATGTGAATCTTGATTCTCGTTTGTTTCAAATTCCCCACAGATAAATCGAAAAACACACAGATGAAGAACCGTAACTTTGCTCCATTAGCTTCCCGATTGCATCTTGTCATCACCTTTGAAACTTCTGCGTTAGAGACCCAGGTAATCAATTTAATTTTCATTCCTTCACATATCTTTTTCTAGTTTTGAATGATTTGGCGGTTCTTATGTAAAAATTTGGACCGTATCTTGCAAAAAAATTGGGCATATTTGAATAGAAAGAGGATCTGAATCTAGCACTCTCGATATGATTATCAGGCTCAAAGGAGTGGGCGTCGTTAGGAAGGTCGTCATGGGTCGCTAAGGGCGCTAAACACCGCCCGATATCTTCTACCAAAGGGGTCGCCAGCCAAGTCTCGCCAGCAGCTTAACGAGAAGAGAGAGAGAGAGAGAGAGAGAGAGAGAGAGAGGAATAAAGATGTGCAGGCCTTCATAGTGGTAACTTCCATCCCTAAATCGACTTATGTTCTTCTGTTTTTTTACTTCTCGATTTATTATGTTAATCCATTGTGCATCTCTATTGTTTTTGTTTTTGTTCATATTTCAATGAATTATCAACTCCTATACTCCATTTTTGTGATTTATGTGTTTAATTTCTGCAATTTACCTTTGTCTTTCCATGGTGTTTAGACGAACACCAAGTGTTCGATGAAATTCCCCAGATATCATTAAGTCTTTAGCACCTATTACATATGTTTTATGAAGTGAGAAATGCTTCATTTGATAATATTCACATGTATTTTTATGTTTTTAATAATTTGTGCTCTGTGCCACTATATGACTACATGTGTGATTTAACTATATGCATTCAATTGTGGGTGTTGCTGCACTCAATGGTAAGATATTCTTGAAATTTTAATCCATTGTTACATTTTGTTCATGTTAATTTAATGGTTGATGGCCAAAGATGTTTTTATTTTGTCAAATTTAGGGCACATATGGTTTGTGTTTAACCAATGGATGGAATTTAGTTCCATTGCAATCATTTAAAAGACCAAAATACCCCTTTGTATGTATAACGATTAACCAAAAATCTTAAATTAACTATTTTTTGTGCAAATGATTTTTCAGTCAAAAGCAAATTCGCAAAGAAAAGTTGCAGCTAAGGCACACCACTAAAAGGAGTTGTAGTGATTTTGTGTTTTGAATAATTCTTGATGATGAATTAGTGTGGCCATTGGCCATGTTATATTTTATCTTTTGCTTGTAACTCTTCGATTTTCAACCATGAGAAATGGTAATACGTTTTCTTAGTTTTTTTTTCAACCATGAGAATGTATGTTTATTCAAGTATGTTAATTTAACTTGTTCTAAATGGATCCATGACATTGTGAATTTTAGAAATTTTTTATTTTTTTACACGGTAATTTGATATATAAATTGTTTATACATTGATCCCTAAAAATTTGTTCAATATTAGTTCTCGAGAAGTATTTTATTATTGAATCCCCAATATTTTTTTATTGAATTTAATTAATAGTTTATAATAATTAATTTTAGATATGAAGAAGCGGAAACATTTGGAAGGAAGGGCTAATGTACAAAAGGCTGCTTTCAGTATGATCTAGAATTCAATGAGCTACAGGTTTGTTATTCTTCAAACTTTGCTTGGTTGAAAATGGTGATCTGTTCTATTATATATATATATATATATATATATATATATATATATATATATGTTTGTTGCTTATTTGTTAGAAATTTTCTAACAGGGGCAACTGTGTCATTTAACAGAGCTGATGTATTGAGAGAAAACATAGAAGCAGTGTTTGCAGCTTGTGATGCAGCTCATGGAAGATGGGAAAAACTTCTTGGTGTTCGTGCTCTTTTGCATCCAAGACTAAGGCTTCAAGACTTTTTACAAATATATAACGTGTCACAATAATTTGTAACTGCAACAGAGAAGGTAAACAACAATTTGTTTGATTAATAATATTATTATTGTTGTTATAGATGACAAAACTGAAAGCAATGCTTGATCAAGAAACATGGGTTGAAGTAGATGTGCCTAATGAATTCCAGGGAATTATGGATTCCCTTTCTAGAACAATTGTTCACTATTTCTAAATTCCAATTACTTTGTATGTTTCAGTGGTCTCCTGACAAATCATCCATCTTTGGAAGCTCAGCAGAAGATGGTGTCTTGAACATCTGGGATCACAATAAGGTGTGTCAACTCAACCAAAAACCACTTTTACTTTTATTCCATTTCCCCCTATTCTTTTCTTGTAACAAATTGTTTTTTTTAATAAAAGGTTTGTTTGTTTGTCTACAGGTTGGTGAACGTTCTGGTCCAGCCTCAAAGTTTGCACCTGGCTTATTGTTCAGACACTCTGGACATAGGTATATATATTTAATTTTAATTAATGGTTTTCCTTTTTACAGAAATAAAAAATAGATAAAAATTGGAACAAGATTATATTGTGCTATGATTGAAGGGATAAGGTGGTTGATTTCCACTAGAACTCGCATGATCCATGGACAATTGTCAGTGTGTCGGATGATGGTGAAAGCACAGGTGGCGGTGGAACTCTACAGGTATGTATATATATCACTTATTTATTATTATTTTAGTTTTTATTAAAATGTTATTTATATTGATTAGTTGAAATGTTTGTTTTGTTTGAATGATGATGTGTGTAGATATGGAGGATGATTGATTTGATTCATAGACCACAGGAAGAGGTGATTAACGAGCTGGAGCAGTTAATCACCTCATCCCTGTTTTTGATGTTGAAGTTATTTCCGAATTTGGGATTTGGAAATTAGATTCAAGTCTATTCAACTTGTGAAGTTTTCTTTAATTTATTTTCTTTTTAAAATTAGTTGCAATGGAGTTTAGATTTCGAATCAATGTTTCATCTGTTTGATAAAAAAATGTTTCTCTAGCTTTCAAGGAATAGATCTGGTACAAGCACTTAAATAATTAGAGAAAAATATGACTACATCCACTAATCCATAGTTTTTTTCAATTTTTCTATGAACGCAATTGGTATGAGACATTTCTTGCGGTTAAGTTTTTTTCATTGCTAACCAATAATTGTGACGTTGAAACCTTATGCTAGTTTCATTTCAAGTGATATAGATTCTATGAGAAGAAGTTCTTGAGCTAATGGGAGACCAAAGAGTCAACATCCAGAAAGCATATTTATATCTTGCTCTGACCGATTAAATTATTGCTAACACATATTAATTAACTACTGTACACATATCAAATAATTCTTGAATTGTTGGTTTTTGATTATATGCAGTCAGGTTCTTTTATCTTTTATCCCCCGCTTTAGTAGCCATCTTTGGAAAGCCCTTGTTCTCAAAACAAAACAGGTGATTCTTACAATTGTCAAACTGGATTTTATCTATGGTTCTGGTTACATAATTATTGTATTCATCATTTTAACTGAGATCTTATTTTACTTTGTCAGGATATGGACATCCAAGATAGAGAACTAGTAAATGACTGGCTCATGATCATAGTTTACAAAGAACGTGGTTTTGGCTGAAAAACATATTATCATGTGGTATGCATCTTCCTTGAAACTTCATGATCTTAGGCCTCTGTGTTTGTTTATTTAAGGTGTTAGCATAAATGGGAAAGCATACTTTTGAATGTCACATTGTTGCCTTCACTTATAATTTGCATAATGTCGATTGTGCTTTAGAATATTATTAATTTATTTTTATTTCTCCTTAGTAACTGTGGGCATAGCACCACCTGTTTTTGTGTTTCTTTTATTGTGAGGGCAATCCTTAACTGTACCAGTGGTTCCGATTATTTTGGTCTCTTAATGGGGTATTTAACCCTTGGCTGGGAATTAAATAGTTAAGAAAATTTTTGTGATGCTTATCTGAACTTGAAGAGCTTTTTCACCTCTTGAACGTGAGAATAGAGTTTCTACCTGATCCTTTATAGGGGATACTTTTGACTGGTGCAGGGAAACTCTAATGTTACTATGGATTGTCTTAATTGCCTTAGTTTCGACTGATGCAGAGTGTTTGACCAACACTGATGCTAATGCCTAATGCCTAATGCTATACTGCTTTGTCTTTCTTTGTTGGTAAGACATTTGTATGTTAAACCAGATGCTAATGCGCCTAATGCCTAATGCTATCACTTGTGGTTTAATTCAGATTTTGGGACAAAAAGAGTCATAGCTGGGCTGTTAATGTTCCTGTTTGTTTTCATTTATGCAGGTAACAATCTTGTAGAAAGGACTTATGAATCAGATGTTAATGGTAACAAGTTTAACACTCGAGTCCATACGATTAGATGTTAATGGTAACAAGTTTAACACATGTGTCTTTGTTATACATACAGATTAAATGCAATGGATTGTATTTTTTGTATATGGTATTTTATTTAATATTATGGAATGGATTGTATTTTTTGTATATGATATTTTATTTCTATTATGAGAGATTAAATGGAAATTTAATTTATAAATTAATAAATATATAAATATATATTTTTTTTAAAAAAAATTAAAATTACGATACGCAAAAATGTGTGTCGTCTTCATTTATGACATGGCCTTTCTTGACGGAGGCTTCCTTGATACGCATTGCGTGTCATAAACACGTGCGTCGTAAAGTTATGACACGCAAATGCGTGTCGTCTTCCTTTATGACAGAGCCTTCCTTGATATGCATTGCGTGTCATAACTGCGCGTCGTAAATGCGCGTCATAAATGCGCGTCGTAAATGCGCGTCGTCTCTCTTTATGACAGGGCCTTCCTTGACGCGCATTTGCGCGTCGTCTGAGCGTTTTACGACGTGCAATGAGCGTCGTAAAAGGCCTTTTTTCTAGTAGTGTATAAGGATAATGAATTGAAAGGGTAACGGACTTTCGATTTTGTTCACATTTAGTCACTAAACTTTTTTTAATTATCTATTTGCCACTGAACTATTGAAATTGTTCACATTTTATCCTTATGACCGGTAACAACTGGTCATAAGGGTAAAATTTGAATAGTTCCAATAGTTCAGTGAAAAAAAAAAATTAGTAACTAAATGTGAACAAAGTTGAAAGTTCATTTCCATCTAAAAAAAGTTCAATGACTAAATGTGAACAAACTTCCTCTTGTATTATGTTTTAGCAAATTATTTAATTTTGTTAAATTCTAGCAACATTTGTTGATGAAGAAATCTGTAAAATAAAAAAACAAAATCCCGAAAAACATATTAAACAAAAAAAAACGAAAATCGAAATAAAAACCAATGGTTTAGTATTTTCCAAAATAAAAAATCAAAATTTCCAATTTGATTTTGGTTTAACAAAAAATGAATCATTCTCACCCATAGCGTCGTTTTAATTGTTGAATATATAGCTATTTTTTTCTAAAAAAAATATTTTTGTAAAAGTAATATGGATGGTGTGGATTGAGCGCAACACTTCATAAAATATGTTAACGGTTTTACTTAACTTTATATTTCTAGTTAAATAATCATAAATTTCAATAATTATTCAAACTTTTTAAGAAAATATAATCTCAAATATAAATCAATTGTCCGGGTAAATTAAAAATGCTTAAATTCTAAACTACTCGACTTTCATTATCGATATCTTTTTTAATAGTAAATATACTAATATGATGTATGTCAATACATGAAGTATAACAACATATATATTGTATAAATGTATGTATGCATTATTTTATAACAAAAAATTCATACATATAATATTAGGATAATTTTTATACTTATAATATTGCATAGTTTTATAATATAAAACTTATACATATAATATTGGTTTCGTTTTTTGTTTTTTTATACATTTTTAAGGGTTTTGTTCTTTTTCATTTCATAGATTTCTTCATCAACAAATATTGTTAAAATTTAACATAAAATACATAATTTGCTAAACCATAATACAAGAGGAAAATTTGTTCACATTTAATCATTGAAATTTTTTAAGAGGAAAACGAACTTTAAACTTTGTTTATATTTAGTCACTAATTTTTTTTTCATTATCTATTTTTCACTGAACTATTGAAACTGCTCATATTTTACCCTTATGATCGGTTACCGGCCATAAGGGTAAAATATGAGCAGTTTCAATAGTTCAATGACAAGTAGATAATGAAAAAAGTTTAATGACAAAATATGAACAAAATTGAAAGTCCGTAACCGTTTATAGTCATTATCCCCCGAATATAATATCTTGAAAAGTTTAAAACTCCAATACAAATAAAATTCATCAAATTATTACTTCAAATATTAATCTCAACATAATATTTAGTGCCAAGTTGTCAAAGCCAACTGCAATCTTAATCTACAAGCAAACATACTAATGCAATCTCGGTCCAAAATGTTAAAACTTAAAACTCTTCTCGTTTCCGGATTTCTAGGTATAAAGTGTAAACTATACATTTTTAGTTCTTTAAGTATACGTAATAAGGATGTAATTAATTTTTTGAGATACATAATTAGAATTTCAATGTGTTTTTACAACTATTTAATTAAATCCACTCGTTTAATATTTGCAGAATTGAATCAAATGTTATAACTTTTTATAAATATATAGACTAAAACAAATACCTGATGTTGAATGGTTAAATGGAAATAATATAAACCATTTGATCAAAGGTTCAATTTTATCAAACAACTTTACTTTTATTAGAAACCAGCTAACAAAGAACTAGATAAAGACCAATTACACAGATATTTAGCATTAGGTTAACTAGATAAAGACCAATTACACATAATTACTTAGCATTAGGTTCTACAACTACAAAAATCAAACGATATTAATGTTTTTCTTTGTATTCGAAAACTAATCAAAAGACGTAAGTACAATTCCTCAAAAATACTATTTCCTAAAAAGTTAGACAACTAAAAGACCATATTGTTCCAATACCTCCAAATCATCCAAACAAATGTTAAGACACATGTAATAGCAATCATGTAGTTTATTATTTTCAATGTTTTAAAAACTGGTTTTCTAGTTGAACCAGTATGCTTATCAATTTCCGATTCAACCGGTTTAACCGGTTCGACCGTCGGGTCAACCGGTTTCTATAATTTTTATATTTTTTTTCTATTATCCTACACATACTGACATACATATATATATATATATATATATATATATATATATATATATATATATATATATATATATATATATATATATCATGAATTTGACGTTTACTAGTTCAAACATTAGAAATATACATAAAAATAAGTTGTAGATCAACCCAAATATATTAAAATAACACATAACCATACGTTTGAGTGTTTTACATCAATCCATATATATCAAAAAGAAAATAAAATATAATACCAAAACAGAATATAGCTTTACATGAGTACAAACACATCAAAAAGAAACTTTATAACATTTACCATATGTTTTTATTTAGATAAAACTAAATATATTTAAAAAAATCACCAAAATTTTTATTCAAATGGTTATTTCCATGTGTTTTTATTCACTTTAACCGGTTCAACTGATTTATTTTGATCGGCTCAATCGAGTTTTTCAAAAAACCGCGTGTTCAATCCGGTTCAAAAATCGACATAAAACCGGTGATAGTTGAACCGCTCTCTTCTTTAGTTCCCAGTCCAACCGGTTCGATCGGCCAGTTCAAACGGATTTTTAAAACATTGATTATTTTATATATTTTCAAAAACTTTAGAATTTTTAAGATAATATACATAAAGTTTATTAGTTTTTTAAATTCTAACTAATCCACATAATGGCAGCCACAACTTATTATTTTATATATTTTTGGCGAAGCTCAATGTCAAACGCTTTTACATGAATTCCAAACTTTCTAACCACATAAAAAATTAGAATAAAAAATTGCTAAAAACTATTTGCAATTAGTCATGTTAAAAATGGTATATTAAATGCAAAAGTATGTATGGAAAGCTAATTTGTATTTTAAATAATATACCTTCAAAATCAACATATAAAAGCTTATGTTTTTAATTTATAGTTACATAAAGGGTATAGTAATAATTAATTGACAATGTTGTAAAAGTTGTTTGGCAAAACTAAGTCAGTGGATTAGAAGATTAAAGATTAGTTGGTTCAGTGGGTGATTAATATGTGTTTAATTGTGAGCCATAAAATATAAAAGAGTTAATATTTTAATAACTAAATATGAATAATATCATAATAATATAGATAAATACTTCTAATATCATAACAAAATAAGTTAACATGACTAACAAAATAATAAGCATTGTCTAATTGGTGGCGTTAACTTATTTTGTTATGATATTCTACCAAAAGTAATAACTAAGCGTTATATAATCGATCGCGTATGTAATTAAACGGGATTTTTAAAATATTGTTTATTGACAACTACTTCTGCTAGTTCTTTATTTGGTAGCCATGTATCTTATTTAGTTATACAATTATGTCATAAATAATCAGATATGAATAAATTATATTCTCTAAAATAAGAATTCATTAAGAATAAGCTTCTTACATTTTGCCTTCCCCAAAATGGAATTGAATCAACAAAATTAGTAACAAGCTAAAGAAGAAGGGGCAAAATTGCCAAAACGATTAAATAAAGGGTGTGGTTTTTTTTCACCGTCACGTGAAGAAAATTAAATTCTCTATTTTCTTCTTCCCTCCCTCCATCTCTATATAAACTCTCATCCTCCGATCACCAGATTCTCTCTTTGGCATCTTCTCAAACTCCAATCTGCGTTGTTTTTCTCTCTTTGACCTCTGAAATCCACTCACAAATACACACGAAAACCGCACATATACATAGTATTCTGCGTATAAGTCTCAGAAGAAGCTGCTAAAAGAGTCATCGGAAATGGCGTCGCCGTCGAATGAGCAGATGAATCGAGAAGAGACACCGACGGTTAAAGAATTGATGCATAAAACGAAAATAATTCAGTTCTTTGGAAGAAGTACTCCGATTATACTTCAGAAGGACAATGGTCCATGTCCTCTTCTCGCTATTTGTAATCATCTAAAACTCTTTTACTCCTTTTTAGGGTTTATTGATTTTGCCTAAATGATTCTTGAAATAGATTGGTTTTATGTTTGAGTTAGTTAAATCGATGATGATTTATTTACTAGGGAATTTTTGCGGTATCATGAAGTGTTTAGATTGGATTTAGCGTACGTTTTAAGAATCACTGACAACGATTACGCGTTTAAGTTAACTTGTTACTTTAAACAGTTGTTTTGTTGCTAATTACTTAATTGGTACACATTCGCTGTTCATTCAAAATTTAGGTCAAAATCTCAAAATTATGTTAAGGTTTGGAGAGAAGTGATTATTGATTCAACTGTATGTAACTTCATACCTAATTTTTAGTTAATTTCGGTCTTCTGACAGAATTCTGAGGTATTATTCAATGATATGATTGCAATCTGGTAATCAACTTGCTTGTACCATTATTAAGGATCACATGATGGATCATATAGATAAAACTACAATTTGATAATCAAAGTTTGCAATTTATGGTAGGTAACATTCTCTCATTGAGAAACAATTTAAGTCTGAGCCCAGATGTAGCTGAAGTATCACAGGAAAAATTGCTTTCACTTGTGGCAGAAAGATTAATTGATTCAAACAGTAATGTGAATGTAAGTGAAACCTCTTTTTTTGATACAAAGGTATTCTTTGTTGCTAAGATGAACAAGTAGAGAGGAAAACATTCTTGTTCTGATTGATTTTGGTCCTTTTTAATTTGTTACAGAACAAAGATGAAGGGTATGTTGAAAATCAACAACAGAACATAGCCGATGCCATTGATTTACTCCCTCAACTTACAACTGGCATTGATGTGAACATCAAATTTACAAGGTATGCTTTTTCTTTCTAGTTCATCTCTCTATATTTTCCCCTTCATAATTCCAGATTTACAACTTTCAAATCTTTGAACTGTTACAGAATCAATGATTTTGAGTTCACAAGGGAGTGTGCAATATTTGATCTGTTAGACATTCCGCTTTATCATGGTTGGATTGTTGATCCACAGGTACATTCTGATTCTGCTAAGCCATTTAAATATCCATATATGTTCAACATGAACTATAATTTAAATATACAATATTGGTGTCAGGATTCTGATACTTCAAATGCAATTGGGTCAAAGTCCTACAATACTTTGATGGGAGAACTAGTTGCTCTTGAAACTCAAAATATGACAAGTGTTTCTTTAAAGAATCATGAACAAGATTCTGTTGAGAAAATAGAAAGAAGAGATCTTGAAGAGGAAAATGAACTATTAGCAGCTATGAAACTTTCAACAACTGATGATTTAATAACTTTTGAAGATGAAAAGGAAAGCCATGGTAAAGAAATGGATGCTAGTGTAACAGAGAAGCAAGAAAAGAAAGATGGGAGTGAGGAAACTAGCTTAGAAGCAGGGGCAAAAACGGAAAATATTTCACTTAGTTTGTCTGGATCAGATCCTTCACCTCCTGTTGATACCCTTTTGCTTGATTCAGAAGGAGATAAAAAGATTTCTGACCAATCAACTTCAAACACCACTGTAAATGAAGTAGAAAAAATCAAGATTGATGAAAAGATTCCACATAATGTGGTTTTAGAATCATCAAAGGACATGTCACAAAATATTCTTGAATCTGAATCTTTAGTTGGCGATAAATCCAACACTACAACAAATGAAAGGCTAGAGACTACTGCAAAACAAGGTATGAAAGTATTGATAAAAGTAAATTGATTTCATTTTTGAAAAGTTATAAAAGAAATTACTTAAACTTTGTGGTGTTTTCAATTATAGGGGAAGTGATTAGGAGTTTTCTGAACAACAATGCGAGTCAGTTGACTATATATGGGTATATTTTGCTTAGTTTTTTTATTTTTTAAAATTTAAATTTATTTTTCTTTATAAAACAAGATGATGATTTCTGTTGCTTACTAGGAGGACCTTCTTTTCTTTTGGTGTTGCAATACTTGCAGCCTTTTTTCCCTTCAAGATGGTTTAAAAGATCGTGAACTTTGTGTGTTTTTCAGAAATAACCACTTCAATACCATGTTCAAGGTTTGTTATCATTATTATTTTTTTTTAATTTGGTAGATTAACAATTTCTATATATATATTTTTTATAAATCTCAAGTTGTTTTCAGTTTGAAGGTGAACTATACATTTTAGCTACAGATCAAGGCTACTTAAATCAACCTGATTTGGTATGGGAAAAACTGAATGAGGTATATATAGTCTCTCCAAAAGTTAGTAAACATTAAAAATTTAAATATGTTTAGGGGGTAGAATGAATATTATTGAAGTAATGGGGAAAAATTTAACATATAATGTGGTTTCACTTTCAGGTGAATGGTGATACAGTGTTTGTTAATGATAACTTCAAGAAATTCAATCCACAAAATCAAGAAACAAGCACATGGGATGAGCAGAATGTGATGGCTAATACTGCTGTATTTTACTTCTTACTTCCCTTATTTTAAATATTAATTAATTTATTTATTTATTTATTTTCTATAATTCTAATTTTTAAAATTTATATTCCAGGATTATCTCGCAAGAATTGACAATTCCGGTCAAGGAAACGCTGGTCTGAGGTAATTAATTCAATTTCAAAGTACAATGCTATAATGTGTAAAAATATATTATATAGAAAGTACAATGCTATAATATTAATATATGTCATTTTATGATAGCTCTGATATGCAATTAGCCATTGCCCTTCAACAACAAGAATTCGAACAACAACAACAACAACAACAGCAACCACAACGTGAACGTGTTTTGCCACAGTCACCTACCACTTCACGTTCAGGGCTTGTTGTGGGTCCCCAGGTAACCTACTTTCATTTACTTTTATTTATTTATTTTAACTTTTAATCTTTTTTTTTTTTTTTTTTTTTTTTTTTTTTTTTTTTTTTTTAAAATTGGCAGCATGTGCATCCATCGAGGCCTAGACAGGATCCAAAGCCTTCAAAGGACAAGGACAAGTGCACTGTGATGTGAGAAACTTGGGATAGATAGATACTATTTGGGCACACGTGTGATTTTTAAACTCAGCTCCCTTTTGATGTAAATGATGTAGGACTATTTGGTATATGAGACATGATGAGTGTTTGGGGTCTTGTACCATGTGCATAGAATGTTGTAAACACAGATTACCTTTAGACAGTTCACTACTTATCAACACATGTTTTAGTCCTTTTAGCTTGTTTGTGTTCCATTTTGCTTACAAAAGTGAAGTCATCCAAGTTGCTACAAACTTCTCCATACTTTGCTTTCTTATTTTTCTTTAAATCATAACTACTTTACATATAATTTTGGGTGGGTGATACAGGTCGATAAATGACTTCCTTAACACTATCAAGGATGCTATTTCCAGTGAACCCATCTTCTGTAGCATAAAAGAGATTTAACACATTGCTTGTACTCCAAAATACATCCTTACATGCTCTTGGAACAATGCTTCCTTCTACTTGCACAACTAACTTCAGAAGTTGTTCCCTCTTGCTGTTAATCATCTTCTTCATCTCCTCTACAACCTCTTGTTCATCACTCATGTGCAATGTCACAGCATTCAGTTTTCCCGCCTCTAGTTCTCTCTATAACATTTTGTAAATATATCCCCTTATTAGGATCAACATTTCTAACATAAATCAAACAAAGTGTAACATATTATACATACCTTATAGCTTTGGATATCATTCAAAATACGTCCCTGAGTACTCATTAGCTTAAACAAGTTATAATATTCAGAGCTCTCAACAACATCCTTTGACAATTTTGGCCCAACAAAGTAAAGAGCTGGAAGTACAATCGGACCTAATGCAACTGATACATAACCATTTTCCATATATTCATTCATTGTAGGAACCGATTTATCTCTCGACCATATTGCTTCCCTCAACATACTTTGCATCAAATTCGACCACTATCAAAAAAATGAGACAGATGTAATTAACTACTATAAATGTCAAAACAAATGATCAAATGTATAGGGGAATTGAAGGATTGCATTTTACAGTTTCAATAACATGATTTGTTACGCTTCTATTTTAGCGTTTATAAGCTTCTTCTCCAATCCATTTCACCGCATCCTTAAGTGCTAAAAATATAATGCAGACCTCATTCGAACAACAATCGTTGTCAACATTTACATGCCATCTGAAGTCGATAATAACAAGTTTAGAACTTGAATTAAGAGCATGTTACAAATATGAATAATATGCATGCATGGTTGAGGGATTATATAAGGATAATATACTTTTCAACACACTGAATGAGGTTCACCAACTCATCCATGGAGCCTCCAACATCAAAGAAGTCATCAATTACTCCGGTGAGGATGCTACTTTTGGTCCATGAAATACGAGCATCAGATAGCTCAGGGGTGGAAAGCGTTGAAGCAACAGAGAAGTAACAGTAAGCTGCTCTCTGTCTAACAAATTTGAGCTTGTCGAGTCTATTCTCTACCACCCACCTATAAATTAATTACTTGTTTATAATCTATCAATGGAGTCCACTTTGATATTAAAGTTGATATATTATGACATAATTAAAAGTTTATATATCGATCTGTGTTGATAGAAAATCTAACACCATGCATGCACGTACCTTTCAAGACCTTCCAATTCTACACGATGAATAGATTGGCATGCGTTGAAATCTTCCACTGCCAACCTTATGTAATCCGTGTTGCTTATGTTTGATGAACTGACCGATTACAACAAGTATTGATCATTAAAAAAATTCATCTTTTTTAAAAAAAAAAAGATTCTCATTACAATTTACATGTGGTTGACACCTCACCGAAATGTAGTTTTTAAAGTTCTTGTAGCGTCGACATTGTAATGCTCTATGTTTCTTCTAGTAGAGATGCGTTCGACACTGGCATTGAAGGGGAACCTAAGCGCTTCCTCCACCTGATTTAATTAATATAAGAAAAAAGATTCTTTTTGTTTTTGTTTTTTTTGATAAAGTCAAAAGTCAATTTTATAATACCTCTGAAAAGATTGAAGCATTTAATATTGTTTGGTCAAGGAAATCTTTCGCTTCCCCAAAAGCCAACTCTTCTTGATGCATAATCTGTGATGCGTTACACATTTGAACCGCTGCATACACGTCATCGAAAGGCTGTTTGGTAATTTCAGCCAATCGATCTACACCATGAAAACGACAAAAAAAAAAAAAAAAATTTAGTGGAAAGCTTACTTATATATAATTAATATATGTTCCTGTAGTAGTTAATTAGCAACTGGTGGTGGTGTTGTTATTTTAATTTCTTCCTATGAATACATTTTCATAGTTCAAATACATGTCACAACATGCCAGAAATGGAAGGTGATTTGTACATAACAATTTTTTTTCATACACAACAATTAGTGTTTTAAAATATTGTACTATAGGGATACCAGAGGAAACTTCATATCCATTGGTCCTTAATACCCGAAAGGCTAGAGCACAAGTGACAATATCCATGATTATTTGCTCATCCTCCTGCACCCAACATCTAATTATATGGCACATGTCATATTTCTAACCCAAGATATATATTCTGATTTAAAAAAAAAAAATGAACTTCTAAAAGATCACCTATATGTTTCATCTAAAACATTTTGGATTTCCACCCTGAAATGTCGTGAGATTCCCAGACTTTGAAGTGTGTCAACCATGCAAAGGCGTGCATATATATCAAAAGGATAAACTGTTGGGACTATGATCGATTCACCAATTAAATTTGTTAGCAAAATGTATGAGACATGCATAAGATATATATACATATAAGATTGATGATAACATGAAATGACTACCTGCATTCCCAAACTTGCTGATAAGAGATCTTAGATAATTAAGGCATCCAGCATTTTGATGATGAATAAGAAGAGCTGCAGTTGCTGAAGGCGAGTTCAAAACAGATCCATTCTTCATCTGGTATTTCTTCACCATTTTCAAGTCATAGTAATTTCCAAGTCCTTCTGAAATGTATGCCAAATAAGCTTCCCTTCCCTGTGAATAACATCTTAAGATGATAACAAATAAAGATTCGTAAGAGTCTTCTTGATTAGTCATGTCATCATTTTCACAATGGGAGAAACATAGATATGGATATAGTGCATATATACCTTGTGATCTCCAAATCTCTCTTGTATAGCATCACGCTCATCAAATCTTTTTGATGTAAAGAAAAGTGTATGTTCAAGTCCTTTGCATACTCAAACATACGAGGAAATATGATGTCAAAACCAAATGGAGAATGTTGATCATTCTTGTCAGTAGCTGAAGCAAAATTTGAGTCGATGAAACATAGACCTGAAATAAGATTGTTCGTTTATGCTGACAACATTAATTAACAGAATTGAAGAAAGCCAATATCCATCTACATACATACATACATACATACATACCTTTGTTAATTTGGTGTTCTCCAGCATTCCATCGTTTCAATGCAACAACACATGCTAAAGTTGAAGCAAGAGTATCTTTAGGTAATGAGGAATGGTGATGAAGAAGACCCCCTCCCCATGAACCATCGTTAAGCTGATTTTCCATCAACCAGTTGAGGCAATCAGGGAAACAAGGGGAATCAGGAGAGTTTGGAGAAGGGACCATAGCCACCCACGCTGTGTCATATGAAGAAACAGAAAGTTCCACATTGTTGAATAGTTTCCGAATTTTTTCTTTTGTCATATCAAAGGTCTGCATCATGTTTATAGTTAACACTTTGATATTTTGAGGGATATTAATGATACAAAATTAATGGAGCTAGCAAAACATACCACAACTGCAGGATTAGCTTCTTGTAAAGAAGAATCTTGATGATGATGCAAGGAGTACCGGGGTTGAAAAGGAAAACGATTGTTAAAGCAGGAGACTTGCATTGTGTATTTGTGTGTTTGTTAACTACAAAGAGAGAAGGATGAGTATTCAGTTAAGGCTTTAGGTCTGTGGAATGGAGACATACGGATTGATGAACCATATATAGGGACAAGAAATAAATTTATCACAATTGATAATGACCTACAAAGACTTTCCTATATGGAATATTATTTATTTATTTATTTTTTCACATTTTCACATCGAATTATTAAAAAACATCCTTATGACCCGAGGTTTAGCCGGTTTTCGATGTATTTGACACCTCCGGCGAGCCTTCAGCGTTCATGATTTTTCCAGCGAAATCTCTCTCTCTCTCTCTCTCTCTCTCTCTCTCTCTCTCTCTCTCTCTCTCTCTCTCTCTCTCTCTCTCTCTCTCTCTCTCTCTCTCTCTCTCTCTCTCTCTCTCTCTCTCTCTCTCTCTCTCTCTCTCTCTCTCTCATGAAATGGGTTACATACATCATATCTATGATAAATGACAAGAAAAACTCTCATTTCATTTTATAAAATTGTGTGTGTTCTTTGTAGCCCAACAAAGGGAAATGACATAAGAGCCTTTAAGTTTGCATAAAAATATCGGTTTTACCGTAGACATGTTTTAGGTCCAATAATATCGGATACTTTGTTCCAGGTAACCTACCAATTATCTAATGCTAATAAAGCCTTTGAGTTTTCAAAAATGTTCCAATTTACCCTTAAGTTATAAAAAATGTTTGGATTTACCCGTATTATTATTATTATTATTATTATTATTATTATTATTATTATTATTATTATTATTATTGTTATATATGTTTAATACAGTTTTAAATGTATAAAAATATTCTATACGTATATTTTTAAATACGTTTTTAAATATATAATAATATTTTTATAGATTTCAAAAATATATTTACTTGTATTTAATATTTAAAAATATATTTACTTTTATTTAGTATTTATATACATTTGAAAGCTAATGTACAATATAAACCTTATAAGTATGTATTTTTATATTTATATGTATACAATACATTTTTATATGAAGTAAATATATATTTACACCTACTAAATACAAATAAATGCTTTTTTAATATATATATATATATATATATATATATATATATATATATATATATATATATATATGTTTAAAGGAATACATAAGCTTTCAAATGTATATAAATACTAAATACAAGTATATATAGTTTTAAAAATATATTTATATTAATAAAAATGTGTGTATAAAATATTTTTATACATTTAAAAATGTATTAAAAATATATAATAATAATAGTAATAATAATAATAATAATAATAATAATAATAATCAAAATAACAATCAAAGTAATGATAAATCCGAGCATTTTTTATAACTTAAGGGTAAATCCGAACAGTTTTTAAAATTGAAGGGTTTTACTGACATTTGGTAATCGGTAGATTACCTGGAAACTGGCTAAAAGGGTATAAATGAATAAACAAAACAAACCAACTGGCTTTATTTGACTTAAAACACGTCCAAGGGTAAAACCGCCCAACAAAGAGAATGCCAACGCACACAGCTTCTTCGATTGTCTATGTGTATCACCGCATCCCTTTTTTTTTTCTTGTTGTGTCTTTGTGCGCTCTCTGATGAAAATAAGAACCAAATAAGAAGGGTACTCCTCTTCTCTTTCAAATTCGATCTCCACTTTCTCTTCCATTGTGCTGGCTCAAAGGATAATGTATCAACGAGCTTGTACATTGTGTTGCATAGTTTGTACTTTTTTGACTTTCAATCATCAGAGCAAAATCTAAAGTGAAGGACTCGTCGACGAAGTTTGATCGGAGGTTGTCGTAGATATCTTGAGACGGGATCTAGGTTTGTGGTGGTGAAGGTCTTGGTTTTAATGGTAGCTTGGAGGTTGAAAACGATGAACATTAGACGATTTTAATGGTGGCTTCGGTTGCTTAAATAAATAAACCCAGAAAACAAAACTGAGTTGTTAATAAAGAGATGAGGGGGGGGGGGGGGAGGAAGAAGAGCTTGGTGGAGGTGGTGGCTGATGAAAACGACGATCAAGAAGTTGAGGTGTGTGTGTTTTTGTGTTTTTTATTTGAAAAAAAAAGCTGGTGTGATGTCTGTGTTCTTGTGTTGTTAATTTGAAAAATTGAAACCTTATTTGTGTGTGTTACAACTTGTCGAAAAAATCGTGTTGGCCAGAGGCTCGTCGAAGAAGATGATCGGAGTATCGCCGTAGATGCAAAGACGGATGGAAACCTACTAAACCCATACCAACCGGTCATAAGATTAAGGTATGGGCAAAAAAACAAGTTTAATGAGAAAATGTTGACAAAAAAATTTTCAATGACTAAGTGTGTACAAAATGAAAAATACATTACCCTTTTAAGTCATTATCCTTTCCTATATAGGCAGGCGTCTAATATAATTTCACGTAAGACTTTATCTATTTCTTGTTTATTAATTAATATATTGCAAGTTTTTCTCTTGTTTCGTGGCCTAGCTGTTAGGGGAATGATAAAAAACCAAAACCGAATAATCAAACAAAACCAAATGATATTTGGTTTATTTGGTTCGGGTTATTTGGTTTTCAGTTAATGCGATTTGATTAACATAATAATGATACATTATTCAGTGTGGTTTGGTTTAATTTTTATTGTTTTGGTTAAAACGAAAAAACCAAATAAACTAATTAACTAATATATATTTATAATTTATATCTATGAATTAACATTTTATATATAAATTTGTAGATTAGTTACTTAGATTTCATAACTTATTATTTAGTTATTAGCCGTCATAGATTTATAATTGTTTTATATTTTGTGTTAAAAGAAAACAAAGTAACCAAATGCCAATTAACCTTAAGTTGTTTATTTCATCTTCACATACCACTAAATCTATAGTAATTTATCTCTTCAATGTATGCATTGACTCTTCAAGACAAAACATCATGAAAGAGTGAATATAATATGTTATATATTAATGTATTTTCTTTATCTGTTAAAAATTTTAGTAATTTTTGTTTCTCTTAGTTTAATATTTATATTACTTGCGAAATTTTATTCGGTTTAACTGATAAATTGAACCGAATAAACTGAAACCGATTAAATCGAACCTTATTTGATTTGGTTATAGTTAGAGTTACAATATAAAAGAACCGATAAAATCAAACCGATTTAACCGAAAACTGAAAAACACCCCTACTAGCTGTTAGGTTTCGACGTATTTAAATAAAGTCTTGGTGAAAAAAGGTTTCTAAAAATCATTCATGTTTATCTTCCTTTTTTTTAGTTCCAAGGTATCTTTTAGTTTAAGGGAACAGTTGAGAACAGACAAAACGTTTACAATTACATAGACAATCATTTACATGTTGATATATTATATTATAAATACTAACATGATGCGTGCGTTGGAAATTTTCTTATATATGAATTAAATGATATTGATAGAGAAAGTATTAGCATAAACCATAAATATCTAGAACCTTTATGGTAAAACTGGATAAATAAATCTAAAAAAGAAAAAAAAAATGTTGATAGAAAAGTATCAAGCTTAAAATTAAAATATTTATAACATTAGAGGTAAAAAAAACCGGTAAATAAAACTAAAATGTTAAAATATCGAAGGTTTTTTTTTGTCAAGATTAACATTGTTAAGAATATTTATTATCAGGGTAAGAAGTGTAATTATTTAGGATGTATTTTGTGAGTAAAATTCATGTGCAAGGTGTGGTTTGTAGTTTTATGTTTCTTTAGGAATCCAACTCACTATTTGGAATTGTGCATATACATGCACACTCAGGTATGGTTTAGTTTGGATCTGGGTTAAACTGGACTCAGGGCCGGTCCAAGTCGATTTAAGGCTCAGGATAAAAACAAAAAATAAGGCCCTTCAAAATTTAGTAATCGCAAACAATAATACAATAAAAAAAAATTAGAGGGTATTTAAAAGATGTGTTTAAAAGTTGTCAGTTAACCGAATAACAAAACAAAACACTAAACAATCGAACAACCAAACCATTTTGAAAAACCGTGGTCGGGTTGGTGGTTGGAATAAAAAAAACAAAAAAAATCATATGTTGGTGAAAATTGTAAAATAAAAATTAAACTTAAAAATGTCGTGTCTAACTAACAGATTAATATGATTTTTGTTAATAAATCTATAAAGATTAGTTATTATATATCAAAAGAAGGTGAAATTCCCATAACTAAACAGAAAAAAAATTATAAATGGTAATTGAGTATAAAAACACTAAAATGTCAAATGAAATAAATGTTTGGATGATGTGTTAAAAAAACAAAAAATTGTAAATGATAATTTTTATAATTTGGATGATTTATGAATAATATATATATATATATATATATATATATATATATATATATATATATATATATATATATATATATATATAAAAGGGTCTTTTTTGTAATTTGAATTCCAATTCAATAAAGAATTCAATAAAGTACTCAACATGATTCAAACGTAGGTTTTTAATAGTCTATTTGTTTATAATGAAAAAGGAATAAAAGAAAAAGGGACGTAAAAAAACAAAAGCATTATATAACAATTATATAACAAGAAGCGAACTTACGTCTATCATTAAATTGAAACGCGCGTACTTACAAAACCTCTAACCAACTCAGCTATTAAGACCATCTCCAATGCATTGAACTCATATGAGTTCAATGGATTGACACATATACATTCCATTTATTATACAACTTTACCCATTAAACTCTACACTCCATTAAACTCTATACAATTTAATGGATTGTCACATTATTTATCATTTTCTTTTTATTTATTATTATTTTAAAAAAAATAATTAGCATGAAATTAAAAATTAAAAACTACAATTAAAATTAACATTAATTAAAAAATTAAAATAAAAAATAATATATATATATATGTGTGTGTGTGTGTGTGTGTGTATGAGAGAGAGAGAGAGAGAGGAGAGAGAGAATATAGAGTTCAATGGGGATTGAACTCCCCATTCCATTGAATCCTAGTCACTTTCCCACAATGGGAATTTTGAGTTTAATGATATTAAACTCCCCATTAAACCCTCCATTGAACTCCCATTGGAGATGGACTAAATGTTTTGTAATTTCTTTAACAAAAACTGTATATATAGTATGAAATAGAATTAATTTTGGGGCCCCAAATCATAATGAGGCCAAGGGTTGTCGCCCAACTTGCCCACCCTATTGGGTCGGGCCTGACCGGACTTGAACCGGATATTGTACCCGAAGTATATATTTTGGTTTGCAGTTGAGGATGATCATTATTTACGTCTCACACTTTGCATCAGATATTTTTTGCTCTTATCCTTCCACTCATCTTCTTTGTCTAAAGTAGGGTTTCTTTTTCTGTGTCAAAGTTGAGTCTGTAATCAGTGTCTTGTATTTTGTTTTTTGTTTTAGTGTTAGAGTTTATGTAGGTGAGGTTTTAGTTGTAAGTTTCCTGAAAACCAACCGGATCTTATTTTTCCTTAATAAAAAGATCTGTTGATGTTGTGATAATTCATTCTTTGTGTTTGTTTGAGTTTTTGAACATGGCATTAGAGCAAGTTTAAGTCATGCGTTGTTTTTTGTTCATTTGATTGTACCTAGTCGAGTTAGGGTTTTCTTCTCTTCTTCGAGTTAGGGTTTCGTCTGTTCATCGGGTTAGGGTTTCGTATGTTCATCGAGCCTTCTTCTCGATCTATGTTCTGATTGTGTCAGATTAAATCGGGGTTGTTTATGGTTGTTCTTCGTTTTTGTTTTGTGAACTTCATCTCAGATATCGTCGTTGCTTGAGAGCAAACGTTAGATCTAACATCTTGTTACCTCTAACCGCTAATGTTAAGCCACGGTCAACCTCAAGAGCGCAAACGGTGCAATCTGAGTGGTTCCTGGTGTTTGCTAGCAATTAAATGCCATTTCTGTTCAGTGTTAAGTCTATAAATCTTGATAGACCCACGGTAAACTACTTTGTTGTGTTGCAGAGTGTGTTTGTAGAGAACTGTAAGTATTGCACACATAATTTCTTGTTTGTTCAGGTTTTATCTTAGTAGTTTATTTGTTCGTTTTTTATTGGTGTGATTACTACAACATATTGATAATTGAAGGTTGTTGGTCCTATGCCTGTATTAGCTTTTCTTCCTCTTGGAAGGTGGTTAGAGTCTGGTCTAGTACAAACACCGGTTTAGCAAGGGAACTCAGCCTGTTTGTCACATAGGTTGTATTAGTCATGGTTGGAGAAACTCCAACTCCTGGATCTAGATCTGGAACAAAGAATCCATATCATTATGATTTTGATGATCCTCTTTTCTTGCATCCATTTGATAATGGTGATATTTCTATCATTTCCTTTAAACTGTCTGGTACTGAGAACTTTAGAATATTGAAAAGTTCTATTACCAGGGCTCTAAAAGGTAGAAATAAGCTAGGGTTTGTTGATAAAACTTTTCCTAAACCAACTACGTATGAAACTAAAATTCGTAAATGGGAATGTGTGAATGTTGTTGTGTGTTCTTGGATTTTAGGTTCAATTTTTGAGTCTTTGTATGCTAATCGTGCTTGTGCTGAAGTTACTTATGATATTTGGTCTGAATTGAATGAGACTTACCGCAAAGCTGATGGTCCATTTGTTTTTAATACTCACCAAAAGATTAATTCTCTTACTCAATGTGGTTTAACTGTATCTGAATATTAGGGTAAACTTGATGCTTTATGGAAAGAGTTTGATGGTCTTGTTAATTTGGTTGAATATACATATGAAGCCTCTACCCAGTTTAAGAATCATTCACATTTAATGAAACCGATGCCATTTTATCTGGTTTGGATGATACATTCAGTCAAGTTAAAATTCATATATTGCTTATGGAACTACTTCCTACTGTTAAAACTGATTTTTCTATAGTTTCTCGTGAGGAATCACATCAAAAGGGTTGTTCTATTGGCCAAAATTCCACAAAGCCTTAGGTCTCATCCTTTGTTGAAAAATTTAATGATCAGAAAAAAAAACAAGTTGCATGGTAATTCAAATTTACAATGCAAACACTGTGGTCTGAAGGGACATACAATTGAGATATGTTATAAGCTCAATAGGTATCCCAAATAAGCTCAATAGGTATCCCAAGAACTTTAAGTTTAGGAAATGAAAATCAAAATGCTAATAAATCTATTTCTAGTAATGTTTCTGTTACATCTAATTATGTTGAAACTTTTGTGTCTGATGTGAAAATTAACAATGCTTTTGACAAGTTTTTTTCTTACAAGTGAACAATATTCTAAGTTTTTGACTTTCATAAATGAGAAGCAGGGTACAAATGAGGTTTCGGAAAATATGGTAGGTATTTGTTGTACCTCATCTATATCTAATAAAAAAAGGCAGGTTATGATTCAGGGGTAAACAATCACATGACTAAAAATGAATCTCATTTGGATAATGTAGTTGATGTTTCAAAACTAGATCTTAGTTTGATCACCCAAATGGTTCTTCTGCAAAGATTAATAAAATTGGTAGTATGAGTTTGTCTAAATCAGTAACCTTATTTGATGTTTTTGTAATTCCTGACTTTAATGTGAATTTGCTCTCTGTCCATAAACCGTGTCAGGATAATAAATGTCAAGTTATCTTTGATGAGTTTAATTGTGTTGTTTAGGATTCACGGTCCAAGGTGATTGTGGGGACTAATAATGAATCTGGAGGGTTGTACTATCATGAAGGATCCTATACTTCAGGTAGTACATCTTCTCTAAATAAAAATACTTGTAGTGTCTCTAAGTTACTTCGAATAATAGACTGGGACATCTAGTTCACTCTTTGAATGTTCTTAAAGATGTACTTTCTTTTGGTTCTGAATCTCTTCCTCCTTATGACGTGTGTCATAAAGCTAAGCAGACTAGGAATTATTTTCATTCAAGTGAACATAAGAGTGTTTTTTTTAAGTGACTTAGTTCACCTAGATGTTTGGGATCCCTAGAAAGTTACAACCATGGATGGTTTTAAATATTTTTTTTTACTATTGTGGATGACTTCAACAGGGATGTATGGGTATATTTGTTAAAATCTAAAATTGGAGTTTTTTTTATTGGTTTACTAGTTGTGAGATTCATGTATTACACAAGTTACTTTTTTAAAAAAAAAAGTTAAATATAAATGTCAAAATATTTAAGAACTTTGAATTTATAAGAAAATAAGAAAAATAATGATTTATTATAATGAAAATGTTTTTATCTTTTAAACTTAAACAAATAATTTAAATAAAGAAAAGAAACTTTAATTTTGGAAATTTTGAAATTAAAACGTAAGTTTATTAATGAAATCAATATCCATTTATTACTACATTTATTGCAATTATTACGTTAAAATATTACGTGAAATTTAATAAAATAGAAAAACTCGTAAAATGACATGTGGAAAAAAAATTCAAAATAACCACAAAATGACAGTTGTCAAATTGAATGAGAGTGTGACAAGCGGAAAAAAAAAATCTTCATTTATTAGAGGACTGTGTTCTATAATTTTTTAAAAGTCATTTTAATTCAAACATCAAAACTGTTAGGTCTGATAATGGTACAAAATTTGTAAATTATCAGTTTAAAGAGTTTTTTTTTTATAAATATATTGTTTCTTACAAAACTTCCTATATTTATACTCCACAAGAAAATGGAGTTGTGGAGAGAAAGCACAAACATCTACTGAATGTTGCTAGATCTCTTCTATTTCACTTTGGTTTACCTTTAAAATTTTAGGGTGAAGCTGTTCTCATAACTGATTTTAATAAATAGACTTCCTACGCTTGTTTTAAAAGCAAAATCTCCCTTTGAAATGATTTATAATTGTTTACCTAAATTTGAAACTTTAAGAGTGCATTTAGTTGCAGAAAAATTGGTCGTTTTCCGAAAAAAATTTCGGAGAAAAATGAGAATTTTGAAAACATGTTTAGTTCGTTTATTTATCTAAATTTTTCACGGAAAATGAAAATTTCCGATTTCTGAAATTACAAAGAAGTTGAAATTTTTTGGAAAACCAATAATCATTGTTTTCCACATTTTCTAATTCCAAAATTTTTCTAAAATTGTCACACCCCAAAACCAAGAATGGCGGAAACGTTTTGGGGCGGAGGATGTCATGTGTAGTATCACAACACAGTATAACAGTAAACAGGCAAACAACATCATCCATTGCATTAAATATATAGTTTTAATACAAGTGTGTTCCGTACAGTTATAGACACCAAAAATTGTAAATCAAAATAATAAGATGAGTCTTGAATGCACTCCATCTTCTCAAAAGCTGGCCTCGGTACCTGTCTACTGATGACCTGAGAATACAAGTTATTTTGAAAGAGTTTATCAGCATTAAAGCTGGCGAGTTCATAAGTATTTTAGTGTCGGTGGTTGTATCAAAATGTTTGAACGTAGTTATAAACACGAGTTTGTAAACATTGGTAATATAAGTACGTGAATGTTTGTAAGTGTTTGTAAAAGTTTGAATCTCTTAGAAAAACCTATATTTCCTATTAAAAGTAGCCTTCTACCAATGCGTAACTGTTTTGTATGTTCGTTTACTGTAAAGTGTGTAATTTTCCCCAGTGTAACTATCATTCTCAAAATATAGTTTGTACATTAATGTTTAAGTGAAAAGATCACTAAATATGTAAAGGGTAAATTAATGTAGTACAGTAGTGTTGTATTATAGGAACTACTGTTGTACTAACTACCTTAAACCGGATTTATATTAAGGTATCATGTGATTAATTGTACCACACTATCGACTGGATAAACAACAACAAATGTAGGTCGTAAGATGAAATGACGTTTGGCACCCGCAGACCTGCAGGTCCGGCTGTAGCTAGCAGCAAGGTGTAGGATATTCAATCCAGTATAGATCTATACGCAAAATCACGCTCTCCCTTCAAGAGATTCTGGCTACAACATGGGTCATGATATTGAAGTCATGCTCCGATTCGGATCACAATGGTTAATGTATTCATGTATATGTAATGTAATGTTACTCGTACTAGTATCGTTGTATATGTTCTCTTTCTAGTATAGTTGTATATGTTCTCCTTCTAGTATAGTTGTATATGTTCTCTTTCTATTATAGTTGTATATGTTCTCTTTCTAGTATAGTTGTATATGTTCTCTTTCTAGTATAGTTGTATATGTTCTCATAGTAATAAGTATTGACTCATGAATGAACTGACTCATTGATCTAACAATAGTATATGTATGATCCTGTGTTACCCCGATGGTAACTTTCAAATAATGTAACTAGTATGTATGAACATGGAAGAACTTTTATGTCTATATATGTATACATGATATATAATTAATATTGAAACGCCCTTCGGACGGCTACCCGATATCCCACCAGACCACATCCAAATCGAGGAAAAGGAAATAGGGCGTGCGACCTTCCTAAGCCTTTTTAACATTTCTTATATAACTATACAGATACAGGCATGCAATTTATAATAATTGTAACAAAGTTTAAGTAAAAGTATTTGATAAGTAAAAGAGTTCGTAAAACAGTTTGAAGTAAAACAGCTTTGATAAACAGTTAGAATAGTAGTAAAATCATTGGTTTTGTAGTTATTAATCACATGTGATTGATGTAATAACTATAAGTATTCAACTTGTATTCCCCCCCCCTCCCCATAAAAGCAGTTAAAACATTTAAAAGTATTTCAAAGGTTAATTAAAGGGGTATGAACTCACTTGTGGTGAGTGGATTGGATTGAAATGTCGGGTACGGTGCTAGGTGACAAATGAAGACTTGTACACACGCACGAGCCTAGTTATCATATAATGAACATATATATAGCTAATTAGCCAATTTATAACTAATAAATTAAGTTAGTACACCCTAGAACATGAAAACATTTTGTTTCAAGTGTTAAAGATCACAAGGATTGCATTCAAGTGTTGGTAGGGCAAAACTAGTGTGTTTGGAGTCCAAGGGTAAACTCCCTTGGAGTTTACGGTTTTTGTGGTCAAGACTTAGAGAGTTTACGACAGTAAACTCTAGATTTTACGGTCATAAGCTCTAGTCTTAAAATTCCAAGTGTTGTTTTGTAGTTTAGCAAGCCATTGAAGCATTTCTACTAAGTGGTTTGTCCTTTGGAATGGACTAGGGCAACAAAACACCTCATTTGAGGAGTTTACGGCCTCATGGCGTTTTCCTTTGGATTCAAAAACCGTAAACCCATATGGAAGAGTGTATAGCCATGTTTTCAAGTCCCTAAAACAATTAGGTAAGTGTATAAGCTAGTTTATAAGCCTAAGGAAGGAAAATAACCCATTTAGACATATTTTTGGGTCTTCACGGTTTTGGGAGATCCCCAAACCGTAAACACCTATATTTGTGGGCATTTGATGTTTTCAAGGCTTAAACACAACAAAGGAAGGTTTAAACATGTAAAGGATGGTTTATACATCAAACTAGGGCTTAAATAAGGACTTAGGCACACTTTGGTGCATTTTATGGTGTTTACGGCCCAAGCATCTTCTTGGACCGTGAACAACTCTTTCCTTGTGTTCTTGACATATTTTCTTGGTGTTTAAATGTAATACTAGCTTAGAATCACTCAAGGATGGAAGCACTTACTAGTAGAAGGCTTGATTTGAGCTAAAAGGCCAAGAACACTTAATGTGTGTTCTTGGTGTTCTTGGTGTTTTGGAAAATCTAAACAAAAACCGGAAATGAATGGATGAATAGATGCACAAACACTAGATTAAGTGTTTTACTAACTTGAAATGGTTAGAACACTTACAAGATTGAAGATTTGGAATTAAATCTTGGATGATACTTGAGAGAGTTTTTGGAGTTTACTCTTTTGACTATTTGGGGAGTAAACATAAATGATTAGTTTTTGGGGAGTAAACTCATACATATGTATGAGTTCACGGTTTTTGGGTGAATTCTAAACCCAAAACATAAAAGTTTGGTCGGGTGTATCTAATACGCAAAGTGTTTGCGGTTTTCAAAAATCAAAACCCGAGACAATACTTTCTTTCACCCGTTCGTTTAAAAATAATATTAAAATAATCAAACGAACTTTATATTTCTTAAAAATAAGAAATAATGATATTAATTTATGACACGAAGTGGTTGACTTTTAGGGTTTGACCAAATTGAAATTTCGAGTTGTCACAAAAATATAAACACACACTTACTCTAATCCCACCTACCTCTACCTTACCCACCACACCCCTACCTATCCCCCCCCCACACACACACACACTACACCCCCCATAAACACACACCCCCACAAACACACAAACACACACACACAAACTCCCCCACACCACCCACACCCTCACACCCATCCCCACATCACCCCACCCCACAAACACGCACACAAACACTCACAACCCACACCCAACCTTACTGTTACAAACACACACACACACAACCCACACAAACCCCACCCCCTCTACACACACACAAACACAACCACAAACACACCCCCCACCCCTATACACACACACATACACACACTCGTACTCACACCCACAAACACACACACCCACTGTGACATCTCCATTTTCATGGACAAAAAAGACCGATTTGTTTATGCTTTGTTTTAAAATCGGAGTAATTGTTTAAAGAAAACTATTGCGGAATTTGTTCCCAAAACAAAATGTGATAAGAATTTATCAAAGCATTTCTTTAAAGAAATTTATTTTCACTAAATAACAAAATCTTGGATGTCATGTTCCGATACAGACCAAAAGCATAAACAGTATAAAATAGACCTTACAACAGTTATTTATAACTACTGATCTATAATCCAAAATCTCTCATCATGTCAACCAACTTATGCTCTTGTGCCACTACCTGTGATACAAAGAAAACTGAATGGGTCAGGCTTGAGAGCCTGGTGAGCATATAGGGTTTTCAACCCACAATAATATAATTATTATATTTAATCATCAAACAATCAACCCAATTACCTGTGACATCCCCAATTTCACGGCCTGATTAGACCGATTTGTTTATGCTTCGTTTTAAAATCAGAGTAATCTTTTCAAAGAAAACAGTTGCGGAATTTCTCCCAAAAACAAAATATGATAACCATTTATCAAAACCTTTCTCAAAGAGAATGTATTTTCATTAAATAATAAAACCTCGGGATGTCATGTTTCGATACAGACCAAAAGCATAAATAGTACAATACAGACCTTACAATAGTTATTTATAACTACTGGTCTATAATCCACAATCTCTCGGCAAGTCAACCAACCTATACTCTTGTGCCATTACCTATAATGCAAAGAACACTGAGTGGGTCAGACTTGGGAGCCTGGTGAGCATATAGGGTTTTCAACCCACAACAAATATTATATTAGGTTTAATCATCAAACAATCAACCCAATTACCCATCCCCATTATCTTCGTTTAATCTTCCCTAAATATATTATCCTAAGGGTCATCTCCTATATCATGTTTACCTCCCATCTCCTTTCATCTTATTTCCTTATATGTTTGTTCCTAAGAACTTTTCCTAAGGATCATCACCTACATCGCATAGACAATACTAATTCGGGGATCACTCCCTCAATATGTATCCAGTAAGGGTTAGGGTATCATCGCATGATTACGCAGCCACAACATCGCCTGGACTCGTGAATCATAATAAGGGTTAGACTATCATCGCATGAATACGCAGCCACAACATCCTCTGGACTCGTAATTCATAATAAGGGTTAGACTATCATCGCTTGAATACGCAACCACAACATCGTCTGGACTCGTAATTCATAATAAGGGTTAGACTATCATCGTATGAATACGCAACCACAACATTGCTTAGACTCGTAATTCATCACCTATCTATCATCACCTAATTATCATCACCATTATATCCTCATCTATCTCTTATCACATTATTTCATCACACACCAACTATTTCATCTACCTATGATCTACCCAACATATTTGTAGATATAAATTACATATACAGTTTAAAACTATTTAAAAACTTGTATAAAACATTCATTCAACATCCATCTCAAGTAAACAAACAATGTATAAACACATAACATGTATTTCATAGCAAATACTTCATATCTATGTGTTAGAAGAAAGTAACTACACACTCACTTGATCAGAAGATGATCGGGCAACACTACGGCTCTAAGAGTAGTAGCTCTTCGGTGAAACTAGAAGATCTTCACACACCGGGCTTCTCGCAGGTAGAGCTTCGGCTCGGAAACTCTTTTCTTCTTGGGATCTTCGGGCTTCAGGACTTGCTTCGGGTCTCGGGATGACATCAGGGCTTCGGGGGGTTAAAATAAGGCTTAAAGAAGGTATCGAGAGTGAGAGAGAAGAGACGGAGCAACCAAAATCGGCTGACCCTTAATTTCTTTTTATAGTGTAACGCCCCTTTTATTTAAATAAATTAATAAATATAGTTCCCAGAATAAATTGTGAAGAATTTTAGAAGTTGGGGGTTAAAAGTGCAAGTTCCAGATTAGTTTTGTAATTATTTAAGAAGGTAGGGACTAAACGGTAAATTATGGGACTTTTTTTGAAAACAACTTAGAGGTTAAGGGGGCTAATTGGTAATTTCAGAGTTTATTTGTAAAGAAATTCAGAAGATGGGGTTAAAAAGGTAAAATTGGGACTTAGATTAAAAGGAATAAGTTAAGGAGGGGCTGGAATGGTATACTATGAGAAGATTTGAAGTAACCGGGTATATAACTCGTCACCACTCCCCGAAACCCTGAAACCCTATGAGATTTCATTAGCTGCCACTTCCTTTCTCTACCCCTCTCAATCGCCGCTATCAGCTCCGACCATTAGCGCCACTGAGGAACGGAAGCCACCCAGCCGTAGTTGCGTGTCAAGGATGCTACCGTCGTCCTTCACCATCGAAGAGCCACAATGTCGATACCGGAGATGCCGATGATTGAAGGTCCGAAGATCCGGTTGTTGGGTGTCGGGACAGAAGAGGATGAAGAAAGAACCACGACGTCGCCGTCGTCGTTTCCCGGTCGGAGAATCGCGCGCATCCCTCGCCTCCATACTTGCCACCTAGCGACTGTCGTTGATGAAGACGAGGACGGAGTGCCTCCTGTGGTTGCTGTCTGTCGCCGCTCAGATTGGTCGCCAAGGATGATGCCAACCACTTGACCGCCGCTGTCGTTTCTGCCTTTTTCCGCCGCCACCAGCCACCGTGGGTGATGGTTGTGGGTGTAGTTTTGGGTGTGTATTCATGTGTTATCACTATCCCGACAATTATGAGATTGTATGTCTTGTATGTAGTTTTGTTTAGTCGAAAATCCGGTAATAGCCACCGCCACCACGCGCCACCGCCGACCGCCATGGTGTGGCTGTGTGTGTGTGTGATTAGTTTAGTGTGTGTGTGTGTGTGGTTAATTGAGATTTTAGCCTTGTAAAATGTAATTTGATTTTTGGAATAATGAAAATGAACCAAACCACCACCGCGAGCTGCCATCGACCACCACTACCCGAGGTGGTAGTGGGTGGTGCCCCGCTAGCAAACCCTAATAGGCTTAGAGATTGGTTTTTGGCCTATTGGGCCATGTTTGGGTGGAAAACCCTAATTATGAGTATTGGGCCTTAGACGTATTGGGCCCAATTGTGGGCCATTGGGATTGGATTGTGAATTAAGCCCAAACTATTCCATGCCATTTATCTAGTAGAGTAAAGGAATTAATGGATCAAGTCCTTAATGGACTAATTGAGAAAATCCTAATATTTGAGAATTTATCAGGACACACACGAGACTTATTTAATAAGTGAAATATTAAATAGCAATCATTGGCAGAAATTAATCTAAGCAATAATGGACTTAATGGATTAAGTCCTTAGTGGGTTAAGCCCTTAATGGGTTAAGTGAGAAAGACTTAACCCTAATTGTCATTTTATGTGAAACCCTAATGTCAAATGGGCCTTGAGTTGGGTTTTTCAATTGGGTAATTGGTAATAGGTTTATTAATGGGCCATCCAAGAATAATCAAATGGACTAGAGTAATTAGTTGGGCTTAGGGTAAGGCCCATATGAAGGATTGGGCCCAATTTGGAAAATTAGGCCATAGTTTGGGCCTAGAGGGTTGTATGATATTGGGCCCTTAAAATGAGACATGTTGGACTGGACTGGACAATTGGGCCTTAAGGGAAGCCCATGTAGAGGTTTGGGCCTAATTTGGAAAATTGGGCCATATGTTGGGCTTTGATTCCTAATTGACTTTTGGCCTATGGATTGGACCTTGGGCTTGGGTAAGCCAAGCTTGGGGTAATGTAGAAATTATCCAAAGTATGTAGTTATAGTTATGTAGTAGAACCCAATTATTAATTGGGTGTTATTTTGATGTTGACAAATTGGGAATCTGTCATCTAGCAGTTGGGGTCGAGTATGCAGGATTTTAGCAGTGTGGGATTGAGTCTGCGGGACTTCAGCAGTGTGGGATTGAGTTTGCAGGACTTTAGTAGTGTGAGGTGAGTTTTCCTTCCAGTATGAACGGGTCTAAGTTGACGATGTCGGCCCGTTTAGTTAGCAGTAGTTTCCGGACCTTGGTTCGATGCAGTAGTTAGTATGTTTGATGTCTCCGTAACTCAGACATGATTATGTGTTATGTGTTCCGGACTATGGTCCGATGCAGTATGTAGTTTATGTAATCATGCTAGTTGATATTTATGCTATGCTATGTTATGCTCAGTTAGTTTCTGGACTTCGGTTCGATGCAGGGGACAAGGTCCCAGTCAGTTCCGGATTTCGATCTGATGCAGTTAGTTCTGGACTTCGGTCCGATGTAGGGGACCAGGTACCAGTCAGTTCCGGACTTCGGTCCGATGCAGTTTTCGGACTTCGGTCCGATGCAGAGGGCAAGGCCCTGGTTAGTTCCGGATTTCGGTCCGATGCAGTGGGCAAGGCCCAATATGTGTTTATATGTTATTGTATGGTATGTGGTAGTTTGGGGGAGCTCACTAAGTTTCGTGCTTACAGTTTTAGTTTTGGTTTCAGGTACTCAGTTTTCAAAAGAGAAGCTCGGGAAGATTGCAGTGCACACACTATTTGTTCAACCTGGGATGTTTATACTCTGATATATTTGACAATTGTTAAGATATTTTGAGATACATTCTTTATGATTCTTATATGACGTTTGATAAATATGCTTTTATTACTAATTTAAAATGAAATTTTCAGACTGTATTTTTGGGATATTTCATATAGGGTGAAATTTCTAGACTCACTTCGTGAGTTTTAAGTGTTCACATCGTGAACCCTGACAGTTTTGGGGTTTCACGCCCGAACTTCAGAAATTCATAGTTTTCGCATACGAACTCCGTTTTCGACGTTCTTTATATCGGCGCAAAGGTGAGATTATGCTCTACAACTGTGTTTTAGACCTCGTTGGCTAATTTTGAATTTAATTTTAATATATTATTAATATATTATTTTTATTAGGCTGGGACAGGAAAACTCCGTTCGAAATTCATAACTCCTTCATCCGAACTCCATTTTCGTCTGTCTTTTTATCGTTGGACTAATATTGATGAGATCTTCAATTCTAATTTAGAAAGTTTTGGCTAAATATCACTCGACCTCAATCTCGAGTTTCGGGCTGCATACTGCTAATGCTGAAACTTCGAAAAATCATAACTTCCTCATACGAAGTTAGATTTAGACGTTCTTTTTATGCGTGCTCTCGGTTTAACGTATTCTACAAATTTCATTTAGATCGCTAAGGCTAAATATCGCTCTACCGTAAATTCACTATTTACGTCGCGTTGTGTCGTGTCGGTTCTGTCGCGAAACTTAGACAGGTCATAACTTCTTCGTTATAACTCGGATTTCGGCGTTCTTTATATGTACGGAATCCTTGTAACATATACTAAAACTTAGTTAAGATTAATCCTTATAAATAATCTTCCATCAAAAAGTCATTTTTGATGCTTATCGTCTATAAGTTGACTAGCCCGGATCTACGGGTGTTACATTACCCATCCCCATTATCTTCTTTATTTATTAAGGTTTTTGATGGGTTTTGAGCATTCTAACACTTCCTAAGTGTACATGCAACCCTAATAACCTTGGATCTATGTTTGTCTAATTATCATGCAAAGTTGAATTCCAAGATTATATTCCTATCTAGCATATATGGGGAAACATTTTTTACTTGAATGAAAAATAGAATAACATACCTTGTTGTTGCTTATGATCCTTGAAACCTTGTGAGCCTAGCACCCCAAGTGTGATGCCTCAAATGCTTCACATAACACCAAATGCAAAGGAGTAAAAACTTTGAGAGAATCTTACACTTGCAAAATCGGCTCTAGCCATCTTGTTTCTTAGTGTAACTGATTTTGGTGGAGAACATGTTCCTTATATAGTGTTGACACATCTAGGGTTACACCATGTAAACCCTAACGTGTCATGGATCTTCATTTCCATGGCCCATGGGTTTGTAACTCCCATGGAGCATCCATGGAGCATCCTATGGGTTTAACCTAACTTGATAATCCATGGAGCCTTTTAGCCCATTATACAAGTTATGGATGAATTACATAATCAACCCATATATTTAATTAGTTATCTTTTGATCACTTAACTAATTCTAAATTAATTCTTGATCAAACTAATTAAATAATATTATTAATATATTAGAACTTATAATATATTAATAAACCATAAGTGTTATTTCTCTCATTTAGTCTATCCAATTGCATGGTGCCATGCAACCCAAATGGACCATGTCGGGTCGGGTCAAGTACATACCAGAAATAGTTATGGACTTAGACACCTTATCCAACAGTCTCTAGACACCTTATCCAACAGTCTCCCACTTGGATAAGTCTAATAACTATAACTACAAGTATGACTTCAGGAACCGATCGACAATCCTAGCTCTTTCAATGTCTCTCGAAACTGAGAAGATGATGATACGCCATTTAAGATAAGTGATCATATAATCCTCTGTTCTAGATATCAGCCGAACAAATACATGGAACAATGTCTTACTTATTGTCCAGCGGTTTGTTTCCCGATTTCCGATTTGTTTGACAAAGAACTTAATTGAACACATCAACTTAGTTCTGACCGGGCCCGGTACATAGGTCAAAACAAAATCGTCGACGGGCCCAGATATCAGCTTCTAATCCAAGAAGGAACAGATAAACTTCGACTCATCTGTTTGTTCTACCACTCATTGAATTATACACAAGAGCACGTTTTATAACATCGAGTTACCAATGTGTTTTCGACCAATCAATGCATAATAAACTCATAAGTAACAAATCATATCTCTAGGTTTGAAGACTTATATGATATTACCATCTCACGATCACTCGAGATAAATTCCATGAAGTGATTCTAGTGAGCGTGGGTTGAGTCCAATGCTCAGAACTTATAAGCACTCATGAGTGTTGTAGCCATGTCTAACAACTTATACCTCTACAACCAATCATGAAAGTCTTGATTCATACCTACTTCCGACATATGACCGACTGTGGAGGTTCGAATAATATGATATACCAAAATTAATTATTCTGAAAGTCAAAACATGCAAAATAAATATAGTAAACGATCGACAAGAGATAGAAACACTTTACTCATTAATAAAAAACCTTTTCTTCATCATCTAATGTCAATTACACTTTACAAATTTCAATGTTATCTAACTACTAGATCTAATATCATCCTTCAGACCTATGCTCCGAGCATGCTGGATATGCTTAACCCGAGTCAGTCCCTTCGTGAGGGGATCTGCTGGATTCTCATCCGATGATACCCTCTTTGCCACGAGGAGTCCTTCTTCTATTCGATGTATAATGAAGTGGTATTTTATGTCGATGTGTCTGGATCTCCCGTGATCCCTTGGTTCCTTGGCTAAGGCAACTACACTTTCATTATCACAGAATATTTTTATTGGCTCCTTAATAGCTGGTACAACTCTAAGGTCTCCAATGAAGTTCTTCAACCATATCGCCTCCTTTGTTGCCTCGCTCGTTGCTATATACTCTGATTTGCAAGTTGAATCAGCCACTGTCTCTTGCTTGGAACTCTTCCAAGAAATTGCTCCTCTGTTTAAGGTAAAGACCCAGCCTGACTGAGAGCGGAAATTATCCCTATCAGTCTGAAAGCTAGCATCACTATACCCTATAACTCTCAAGTCTTCACTCCCATCGATGGTAAGGACCCACTCCTTAGTCCTCCGTAGGTACTTGAGGATATTCTTTACTGCAGTCCAGTGTGCCTTGCTAGGGTTCCCCTGATACCTGCTAACCATGCTCAAGGCAAAAGCTACATCAGGTCGAGTACACGTCATAGCATACATGATTGATCCTACAGCCGAAGCATAAGGTATTCGACTCATTTCTACTATCTTAGCCTCAGTTCTAGGGATTTGTGTCCTACTCAATTTGGCGTTACTCTGGATGGGTAAGTCTCTTTTCTTGGAGTCCTACATGCTGAATCTCTTCAGCACCTTATCCAAGTTGGTACTCTGACTAAGTCCAATTAGTCTTTTACTCCGGTCTCTCAAGATCCTTATCCCTATACTATAGGTAGCTTCTCCTAGGTCCTTCATAGAGAAACACTTTCCAGGCCAGGACTTAACTTCCTGCAGAGTTGGGATGTCATTTCCTATGAGTAGTATGTCAAAGACATACAATACCAAAAAGCTAACTATACTCCCACTAGCCTTCCATAATCCATGACCCATGGGTTTGTAACTCCCATGGAGCATCCTATGGGTTTAACCCAACTTGATAATCCATGGAGCCTCTTAGCCCACTATACAAGTTATGGATGATTTACATAATCAACCCATATATTTAATTAGTTATCTTTTGATCACTTAATTAATTCTAAATTAATTCTTGATCAAACTAATTGAATAATATTATTAATATATTAGAACTTATAATATATTAATAAACCACAAGTGTTATTTCTCTCATTTAGTCTATCCAATTGCATGGTGCCATGCAACCCAAATAGACCATGACGGGTCGGGTCAAGTACATACCAGAAATAGTTATGGACTTAGACACCTTATCCAACAGTTTTACCCTAAGAATCGACTATCCTTCCTTCATTCATTCCTAAGGATTTACCTAAGGAATTGGCACAAAGTCCATTGTTGCCCGAGGTTCCTATAACCAACACTAAATCCATAGCTGCCAAGGTTCGTCTATACAGTACTAAATCCATAGCTACCAAGGTTCATCTATACATTACTAAATCCATAGCTACCAAGGTTCATCTACACTGTACTAAATCCATAGCTACCATCGTATTATTATAGGGCACTAAATCAATAGCTGCCACGTTTTTAAAGTACACCGGTGAACATCAACTCCACAACACCTACAAGTTGCGAGCTTGCTAGTGTTCCACAGGACTGTCTAGAATAGTTCGTGGTTGCCATCCCTACTCTGATGAATGACGGGGGCCAACGTTTGGGTAAAGGTTTCACTCATTTTTCACCTGTTACCCTCATCTAATGATCTATATCATCTTTCGTCTGTCTTTTTACCATTGGACTACTATCAACGATATCTTCGATTCTCATTTAGATTGTTATGGCTAGAAATCACTCGATCTCATATTTGAATTTTGGGATGCATACCGCTAAGTCGAAACTTCGAAAAATCATAACTTCTTCATACGAAGTCAGATTTAGACGTTCTTTTTATGCACGCTCTCGGTGTAACGTATTCTATGACTTTCTCTTAGACCACTAAGGTTAAATATCGCTCTATCGTAAATTCACTATTTACGTCACGCAGTGTCGTGCCGATTCTGTCGTGAAACTTCGACAGGTCATAACTTCTTCGTTATAACTCAGATTTCGGCATTCTTCATATATCCGGAACCCTTGTCACGACCACTACAACTTAGTTAAGATTATTCATTCTAAATAATCTTTTATCAAAAGGTTACTTTTGATTCTTATCGTCTCTAAATTGACTAACCCGGATCTACGGGCGTTACACTCACCCCGACAAACACACACCTACCCCATCCCCTGCCCATACCCATACAAACACACACACACACACAACCACAAACACACACACACACCCACCCACCCACAAACACACATACATCCACACACACATAACCATAAACACACACACACATACACACCCACCCACCCAACACCACTACCACAATCATCGACCTAACATCACCATCACCACCTCTGCCATAGTTGCCGCCACTTCCACCACCGCGGCCACCAGTACAATCACTGTCGCCATCATCGACACAACCACTGCCCCCTCCCCCAGCCTACCATCACTACCGTTTTCTAAAAATGAAAACCGATAGAAATATGCACATCTAAACGCGTTTTTTTAATTTTCTGAAACTGAAAATGGAAAATGAATAAGTTTTAACTAAACGTGTTTTCTAAATTTTCAAATGAAAATTGAAAACAAAAAACTGAAAAAGGAAAAACGAAAAACAGAAAATGGAAAATATTTTTTCCATAACTAAACGCAACCTAAGGGTCTTTGATTTCTTATGCTTTGCTGTAAATTAAATATGATTGATAAGTTTGTTGAAAGGTTTGAGAAATGTGTACTTATTGGGTATTCAAATGAGAAAAAAGGCTACAAATTATTTAGTATTGATAACTCTTCTGTTTTCTTTTCCAGGGATGTAAAATTTTATGACGATGTATTTCCATTCAAAATGCAAAAGTATTTAAATGATGATGCTTTGCTATCTTCATTTTTTGATGAATCTATTAAAACTAGTCCCATACACTCTAGTTCCTTTGATGATATTCTGAAATCTCCCTTTATGGATGAGATTCTTGAATCTGGTTCAACTGTGATGAGCCACCATACCGACAACACTAGTCCTGCTACTCATTCTGAGCCCGATAGTGTTAGCAGCCAAGGTGGCTTGGTGCAAGTGGCTCAGTCTCAAGAGGTTGGTCTAGGTGTTTTAGGTTCATCTGAGGATAGTGGTCAAATAAATTCTGAGTTATCTGGAAGTGAGTTTGTTAGAAGGTCTAGGAGAGAGTCTAGGATGCCTCTTATATTCGATGATTATGTGATAGAAGGGAAGCATAAATATGGAATTGAGAGAACTTTGAATTATGCAAATTTAAATGCTTATAATTTTTGTTTTGTGTCTAATCTTAACAAAACTGTTGAACCTCGTAATTTTTGGAAGCTTCTATTGACCCAAATTGGTTAGCTGCTATGAATGTAGAAATGGAAGCTTTACATTGAAATAGACATGGGAAATTACTAATTTACCCCATAATAGTAAGCCCATTGGTTGCAAAATAGGTCTATAAAATTAAATATAAATCTAATGGGTAGGTTGAGAGGTATAAGGCTAGACATGTAGCGAAATGCTACAATCAAAAAGAGGTTATAGATTATTAGGAAAAATTTTCCACTGTAGCAAATTTGGTTACTGTTAGAGTTGTTATTTCATTAGTTGTTAATAACTCTTTGAATTTATATCAAATTGATGTAAATAATGTTTTTCTTTATGGTAATCTTGGTGAATATGTTTACATGACTGTTCCTCAAAGATATCATACGCCTGGTAATACTTAGGTTTGCATGTTGTTAAAATCTTTATATGGTTTGAAACATACACCTAGGAAATGGAACGAATAATTATGTTCATCTTTATTTGAGTTTGGTTTTGTGCAAAGTATGAATGACTATTCTTTGTTTGTAAGGAATAGAAATAACATAGTTTTTGTTCTTCTTGTTTATGTATATAATATAGTTCTAACTGGTAATTATGAAGCTGAAATTAATAAGGTAAAAGAGATCTTAAAATCTAAGTATCTGATTAAGGATTTGGGAAAACTATTTTTTTAGGGAATTAAGGTTATTGATAAGGTTGATGGAGTTTGTTTAACTCAAAGAAAATATTGTCTTGAGTTGCTTCACGAGTTTGGTAAACTTTGTTGTAAACCTTGTTAGTACACCTCTACATATGAATATTGTTATTAGCGAGAAGGGTTTAGATGAAAAAGATACTTAATTTGTTGGTTAATATTACTAAGTATCAAAAGCTTATTGGGAAATTAATATATCTACCTATTACTAGGACATATATTTCATTTACTGTTCAGACCTTAGTCAGTTTATGCCTTATCCACGAAAATCACACTTGAATGTTGCCTTTCGTGTTTTAAGGTACTTGAAACAAAATCTTGGTAAATGCATTAATAATGTTAAAAGCAAGAATATATGTTTATTTGCTTATGTTGATGCTGATTGGGCCAAGTGTGTCTCTTCTAAAAGGTCTCTTACATGATTTTGTGTTTATTTTGATGAGTATATAGTATCTTGAAAAAGTTAAAAGCAATATACTGTTTCAAGGCCTTTAATTGAATCTGAATATAGAACTTTAGTTTCTGTTACATGTGAGATAATAATTGATTTAGGAGTTAGTGATTTATTCCTGTAAAAGTGTTTTGTGATAATGATTCAACCATTAAATTGGCTCTTAATCCCGTTTTTCATGAAAAAAAATGAAACGCTTTGAGGCTGATGTGCATTTTGTTAGAACAGAGTTTCAAAAAGGATTTTAAAAATTGTTAAGATTGCTTTAGATAATCAGAGAATTAGATGACTGATATTTTTACTATATCTTTACCGACTAAACAACATAATTTTTTGTGTTGTCAATTGTGGTTGTTTGATCCGTTTAAAGTAGATTGATTTTTGTTATCACCCTCAATGTTAATCTTGAAGGGAGGGGTGTTAGAATATCAAAGAGTTTTTTTTTTTTTTTTTTTTTTTTTTTTTTTTTTTTTGTCAAGATTAACATTGTTAAGAATATTTATTATCAGGGTAAGAAGTGTAATTTATTAGGATGTATTTTGTGAGTAAAATTCTCATGTAAGGTGTGATTTGTTGTTTTATGTTTCTTCAAGACTGCGGCTCGCTATTTGGAATTGTGCATATACGTGTAGACTCATTTTCAAGTATGGTTCAAGGTTTGGATCCGAGTTAAACCGGAATTGAGCCGGATATTGTACCCACAATATATACATATTATGGTTTGCAGCTGAAGATGATCATTATTCACGTCTCACAACTTTGCATCAGATATTTTTTTCCTCTCATCCTTCCGCTCGTCTTCTTCGTCTAGATTAGGGTTTCCTTTTTCTATATCAAAATTGAGTCTGTAATCGTTGTCTTGTATTTTGTTTTCTATTTGAGTGAGAGTTTATGTAGGTAAGGTTTCAGTTGTAAGTTTTCTGAAAACCAACCGGATCTTATTTTTCCTTAATGAATAAAATCTGTTGATTTTGTGATAATTTGTTTTTTGTGTTTGTTTGAGTTTTTGAACATAAAAACCATGTGATGAGGAAAATATCATAATTAAAATTGAAATATTTAGAATCTAAATAGAGAAAAAATGGAAAAAGTTAAACTTAAAAGCCAAAATTTGAAAGTTATAAAATCCATAAAGAACCAAGTTTTAGAATATATATATATATATATATATATATATATATATATATATATATATATATATATCACCAGTATTAAAAAGACATATTTGTAAAAGAAGTTGTAGAAAATGTATTTTTTAAGAAAACTAAGTTTAAAGTTATAAAATACTTATAGAAAAACAAGTTAAAAAACATATAAATTATAAATAAAGACGGGGAAATTTTGCAAAAAAAAACATAATTTGGACTATATTGGTAAAATAAAGTTAAACTACGGGTAAAATTTATAAATAAGTAATAAGATGAAAATAGAAAAGCTTTTTAGTTCAAGTTCCAAGATCCCAAAAATTGCAAATAGGTGAGTTGGTGAGGCGATTTTAAAAATTATATAAATGTACTAGGTTATAACCCGTGTACTACACGGTTGAAGTACACGGTTGACAAGTTTTAATAATATAGAAACTAAAAAAAACTTGGTCATTAATCTTAAATTTATAATTAGTTATTTGTATATGAAATTAGATGTTATATGCATATAGTCCGCCACATACTTCATATAACCGGTCCAAAGCCCAATCTAAAAGGTTTGCATGGGTAAAGTGCAGAAAAGAACAACATACTTTATTATTTTTAACAATATAGGCATAGAAATATATATTACAATGATAAAAATTACCAATATTAAAAGCCCAAAAAAGGGTAAACGGTAAAAAATTTCCACCAGCAGTATGTAACTTTCACTAAAAAATTAGGTAGACTACAATCATTAATAAAAAAACAAAAAGTTTAAAAGAGTGATAGAATAAAACACCAAAGGAAAGAGGCTATAATAAACATGTAAATTAAAGTACATTAGTTATTTAAGGATTTAACAGGAAAATAAAAAGTTAGAAGAAAGCCACAATAATAACGTAGATAGTAACAAAATGGATCACTAACCCTAAAATAACAAAGTACATTTCATGTTAACTGACCAAATTTAAGCCTTATATGAACTTCAAAAGTGTAAACCCATGTACACCAACATATAGCCCTGCGAAAGTGGAAGATATATTTAACTATTAACAATTTAGAGTTTTAAGAACATATATGAAAATAAAGGTCGAGGTCTTGATAAAAGTATTGATGTCGTATGTACATAACAAACGCATCTTAACTTATTAATGTAGAAACCTAACTACATGACACTTCATTGCTGCAAAATTGTAATTAAAATAGGATGTTATTATATTTAAATAACTCCAAAGTAGGATGTTATTATACATAAAAATCTACATGCCACTTAACAATCCAAAACATAAACACACTTCCATTTCATGAAAGTAGAATGCCATTTCATGAGAAAGAATTATATCTTTAGTTTTAACGAAACAATTTTAATATAACATTTACATCAAAGTCGTAGGGAAATGGGCAACAATTCATGAAAAATATTTAGTAAAAACATTTTTTATAAGTACAATTGCCATTTAAAAAAAATACCTAAAAAAACCTAGCATCACACCTGACCTACTAACAATAGACATCAAAAGACCAAAAAAAAAAATTTCTTAAAAGCACACCACTATAAACTTGTTGTGTCATTTTTTTCAAATATAACTTGCATTAGACTTATACTTAACTTGGTAATAATGGTCATTAAAAATTTACAAAACCGTTTCTTTAAAGTACATTGCTATTAAAACTACCATTTCATGTTACATAGTTGACAAATTAATATAATTTAGATGAACTTAGTTAAATAAGGAAATAACATCATTGGACACATCTAAAGCTATAATTAGGAATCTACTATCCGACAATGCAAAAAACAATAACAAAACATAGAACTACATTGTTGTAAATGGGAAACACAACCTCCATGTGGAATGACAGTCATTTTAACAAAATTCTAGAAATCAAATAGAACTACGATACTCTATATGGAAAAACTGGTCCTGTTTGGTTATGCTATTATTTTTTGTCAAATCAAATGAACGTATATTGTTGTAAATGACAAAACAACCCTATATGGTAATTTTTATTTTTTTATTCAAATAAATGAAAATACATTTTTATAAATTGAAGAAAAATCCACATATGGTCATTTTATTGTTTTTTATGAAACCAAACCAAAACATATTGCTACAAATGAGAAAACAACTTTAATGATAATTTTAATAAAATTTTACAAAATTAAATGAAAATACGGCAAAAAATGCCCTTTTATAGGCTATTTAAATAAAAGCTTACAAATCAAATAAAAGTATATTTTTATTTGTGGCAAAATAGCGTATATTTTGTCGTTTTAATGATTTTAAGCAAATCAAATGGAATTATATTGTTATGCAGTCATTTGAATGATTTAGCCAATATTGCTACACGTCACATGAAATTTTTATTAAAATATTGCAACATACTTTCAAAATACATTGTTAATATAAAGTAAACAGAAAGAAAAATTAAAATAGGATGACATAATAAACAAATCAATCAAAATATAGAAACATATAGTTAACTATCTTGAAAAGTTCGCCATCAGTAGAAAAATCAAAGCTGTTGGCAATCAAAAAGACAAAATCAAGGACTTTAAAGTCATTATGCTTATATAAAACTTAACACCAAAATTAGTATAAAAAATAATATCAAAACAAAAAAGGAAAATAAAGTATTAGTAGAGATTTTGAGCAACAACGAATTCCCACATTTAAGCCTAATTCTTGTAGAACCTTTTATAATTAGTAACCAACTAACCAATATCAACAACGCCTTTTAAACTGTATGAGCAAACCATAATTACCTACATTTCTATTCAACTGAATAAAACCAAATGAAGATAGCTGCAAATGTAAGTTATTACACTTTTGTTTTCTAAAGCAACTGGAGTCCATTTTTTATATCCCTTTATATCAAAACAAAGTTCTTAAAAAATAAGGAAAGAACGTGAAAAAGAAAGCAGCTCACATATTCCCATTCCACTTTACTCAATGTGAAATTAGAAGACATGAAACATCTACCGGCAAGGAAGCATCAATTAGTATAATGTTAACAATCATCCAAGGGTTTAATTATATGAAAAATGAAAAATGTAGCGTAAAGAAAGAAAAAAAATACAACTTTAAAACTAAAGGATCGTAGCATTTTTATAAGGAAAAAAGTCAACAAAGGTTAGAATCAAGACCCTATAACAACAACGATTTGAGGGGAGAAAGATAGTACCCGAATTAGGTAATGTAGTAGAATAAAGCGACCTGGTTAAATGGGGTAATCTTCTTTCGATTCGTGTGGCGAAGTAGTGGATTGCAGAAGAAGAAGAAGAAGAAGACGATGAAGAATTTGTGGGGGGTTTTCTTTGATTTAAGAACCCTAATTTGTTGCAAGTGAAATCGTAATCCAATATACATTGTGGTATATGTATATATTCTCAATACGTGAGGCATGAATTGAATTCAAATTTGAATTAGATTTCAAACGTGATGTATGTATATTATGTAGAAGAGGAATCCCTAATTTTTTGGAATTGATTGACCATATATAATTAAATATTGAAATTGATTGGAGATATTAAAGAGTATAGTGAATGGGCGGGAAATAATTGAGAGAATTGTTGGAGAGAGTGCCACGTGGCAAGAATGCTAGTCTAAATGATAGACATGTGGCGTTTAGAATAGGTTATTATTAAGAATGGAGATTTAAAAAGAAAAATTAAATTGATTCCTATTAATCAATTTAGTTTCTCTTTTTAAATAAAATAATTAGCCGGTGTAATGTAAAGTTTTGATAAAATAAAATTGAGTGTGAACGCCACGACTTTTTGAGGCACAACAAAAACAATCGTGGCAAAAATGAACGGGGTTGTTTCTATTAATCAGGTAACTTAACTAAGTTTTTAAAAGTAATAAAATATCATTATTTTACCGTTTACATGTTGATTTATTATATTATAAATATTAATATTTTAATAACTTGATGAATACTAAAAATCTTATTAAGGATATCACTCTATCAAGTAGTATTAGACCAGAGGGAGTGGGTGCGCTCTAAACCGCACTCCACCCGCCACATAATCACGCACACCGCTCCCTGGGTGCGGTCCAGGTGCAGTCTAGGCCGCACTGTGGCCTTCCAGGGGTGCACTCCCTTTCTCTCTCTCCTCTTTTACTTGCTCTCTCTTTCCTCTTTCAACAAATCATCTTTCTTTTTTTTTTTCTTTTCTCTCTCCTAACCATTTTTCCGCTCCCACATTGTAGTTTCAAATTGATAAAATAAGAAAAAATATCAGTTGATGTCAACATGACATAAGAGAAAACACAGTTTCAGTAGCACCACTCCCTCTAACCTTACATCCTGACTCTGGTCATCTTAATGGGTAATGATATTACCGGATGCCTTGACAACTTAAGCGTCTAATCCTAAAAGTCATTTTAGAGTAATTTACAGAAATGGTCTTTCAAGTACTCCTTAGTTTCTATGTTTAGTACAACCTTTTAGTTATTGACTTTTAGATACAAATTTATGTTTTAAAATGATTTTCCATTAATTATCAGTGTTAAGTTCTCATGTTGAAAAGTTGCATGTCAACAACAGAATACTAATGGAGATGTGTTTTCTTTGGTTTTTTTTTTCAAAATTTATTCATTAATTTACGGGTAATGTCATTTATATATTAACAATTTGAAACTAACGAATAATAACTTCATTCGTCCCGCGTATCGTTAAAAATCGCAAGTTTTTATCCCCAACACACATAAAAATGATTGTAATGACCTTTTTAATTTCTTTTTAATTTATTTTCAATTGTTTTCTACTTTTGATTTTTTTATTGAAAAAGAAATAAAAATAGGCCCACACCCCAAGGCCGGTCCTAGGGGTAGGGCAAGCTGAGCGACCGCCCCGGACCTCGCCAAATCTCAGGGCCCCTATAAGTTATGAATAATGTATATGTAGTTTTAAATAATATAAATACATATATATTCATATTAAAGTAGTTAAGATGGATAAGGCGCTTAGTTGTTTTTTTTTTTTTTTTTTTTTTTTTTTTACAAAAGAGGGCCATGTTCGAACTTTTTTACAAAAGAGGGCCATGTTCGAACCTTGTAAGCATTGGGATTTTATATTTTACATATGTTTTTTTTTTGCGTCTCCTCGTTTCCAGTTCGTCGTTTCCGGTTCGGCTTCTTGAGAATCTCCCGGTTCTCCCCTCCAAAAGCGACCTCTCAAATTAACCTAAAGTTAGATTTCTAAAATTCAGTTCTCTGAAGTTCGATAAATGATAATCAATGTGACTGTGAATTTTGATTTCTGATAAACAAATAAAATGATTTCTGAAGTTTATTTTTCAACCCAACCCTAACCGATATCTGAATAATTGTATTAAAGGGCTTCTAACTTTTGATTTCTCATTTTTATTTTGAAGTTCTTTTTCAATATTTGATTTTCGAATGTTCTGATTTCTGAATAACTTAATAAGTGTAAGTGTTGTTAATCCAGAAAATTTGAACGGTTTACTAATGCAACATCTGATTTGATATTTTGAATAGTGTAACCAAGATATTTGATTTTGATTTCCGAACTGGGCTCATGTATCTGACTTTTTTGGCTCTTGCTCGTGCTGTATCTCACTCTTTCATTTTGTGTTTATGGTTTTTTCATGTATCTGACTCTTTTGTGCTGTTTTTAATTGTTTCTGTTCATTGTTGTATGTTTATTTCATTATTTGTTTTTTCGTTAATATTGTAAGTTTTTAGTACTTATAGATCACACCAGTAGCTTTGTGTGGTGAGATCAAAAGGCATCCAGAATGTCTTATTTATGGATATCAGACGACATATAGAATGTCTACTTTAATCAACAAATGTGTTTCTTTGGTACTTAAAGAGAGTTGTTATCATGGGATAATAAAAATGTCACTAAACTTTACAGATATATTTAGAGAAGCTCCTAAACTTGGTTGTTAAAACTAGTGAAGATTATAATGTTTGTTGCTACTGTTGTGGATTGTCAGACTTTTTTGGCTCTTGATGCTTATTCGTGTTGGTTTGACTAAACTGCCCTTCACATAAGGATTATTTTGGTTGTGGAAAATAAAGTAGTAAAAATAGGAAATGGAAGGAGGTTTTTTTCCTTTTGGTCTTACTTGGACGAAATTGCCCCTTTTGAAATTACTCATGTCATAAGCCTTTTTTACTAACTTGGTGGAGTTTTAGTCCTAGCTGAATATACTCAAGATTGGTTTTTGATGGTGATATCACTTGTATTTTGGCCTTGGAGAGTTCAAAGGATGGCTCGGCTGCTAATTGTTGCTTAATGGTTTTGAGTTTTCATATTTTGGTGTTGGTTGCATGGAATAGTATTTATTTTTTTTGTTTTATCCCTTGTTTAGTTTTTTTTTTCTTTTATCTTATTTGTTGTCTAGTTGCTCTGTATACTTCTAGCTTCCCACTAGTTTTTCTTTTTGAATTTTAATTTTTCGTTCAAAAAACAAATATAGAAGCTCTTGTATATTAAAAATAACTTCGTTGTGGTGGTCATTTGTGTTTTGGTAAAAACTACCGAAAAATTAACTATTAATTGTAGTTGTTTAACTACATTTTTTTAAGGGGCCTTATTTTTTCTTTCGCTCTGGCCCAAAACTGGTTTGGACCGGCCCTGCCACACCCTTTTATACCTTACCTCTTCAACCGCCTTCCCTATCAAACAAACATCGCTTCTCCTCCCCTTTCCTTTCTTCTCAGTTCTCCCAGCAACCTCCGGCAACCCTTTGTCGTCACCGGAAATGTCTAAGTAGTAAAATCTTATAGATTTCTAGCAAACATCCCTTTTCAGAAACGTCTAGCCTCTAAAACCTCGTCTTTCTTCGAGAAAATTAATGTCCCTTTGAAGAAATTGGAGATGTTTGGGTTGTATCATGTGAATAAATCCACCACCACCATCATCTTTGATCACCATCACCTTCAAGAGAGGTAGCTCCGCTAGAACTACTGCCCATCCTCTTTCTCCGCTTATCTCCTTCCCATCCCATTCTCCCTGTCTCGACATGATTAATTTCCAGGTTCAATTTTGGGTTTAATTTTGAGTTCTATTTTCAGTTTGATTTCAAATTACATATTGAGTTCCAGGTTAGAATTCATGTTTTTTTTATTGAGTATCAAGTTTGATTGCAGTTTTTAGGTTTAATTTCAGTGTTGATTTTGTGCTTCATGTTTGCTTTCAGTTTTAGGAGCGAGTAAGATCATTTTGAGCTTTAGGTTCTTGAACGATAATGATTTACTTGAATCTGAACCAGTTATGAATGATTTGAATTTTGATTTTAAGGGGGTGTTTGGATAGGAAAAAAAGAGGTGCTTATTGCTTATTCCCACAATAAGCTAACTTTGAGTGTTTGGATAAAATCCAGCTTATTAAGCTAATTTTAATAAGCATTTCTCCCCATGCTTATTGCTTATTGTTTATTCCTATCATAAATAAGCTAATAAGCAATAAGCTAATAAGCTAATCCAAACACCCCCTAAGCTTCAAATTTTGAGCGATTTACTCTGACAGTATGACAGTTGGCTATGAAGAGGGAGGAGGAGTGATTGGTGAGGGTAAGGGTTAGATGAGGGACGTTTGATGATGTGATTGTCCAGGTCGGTTCTTATTGGTAATGAGAGACAGACGATTTCCAATTTAACTGGACATTGTTTATGATGTATATGCAGGTTAACGTCAATGGGGTGGTGTTTAGGGTTTAGACAGAGAAGATGGAAATGGTACAAAGGGGGTGGGTGGGACCCACAAGTTTATTTAAAACATTTTTTAATAATTAGAAATCTAAAAAATAAATGAAAAAGAAATTAAAAAGGACATTACAGTCATTTTGTGTCGGTTAGGGACAAAACGTGCAACTTTTAGGGATGATCTGAGTTAATTTTTGAAAACAGAGACTAAACATACAATTCAAACACTTACCCTAGGACGAATCATATAATTTACTTTAACGATTATAATAGTTACTAGGCGAATGCCCGCGCGTTGCGCATAAGCATCTATATAGCTGAAATCTTTATAAATATATGTTTTTTTAATAATAATAATAATGTCGTTGTTAAACTTGATATAATAATTCGTATACTAAGTTGGTATATTGATTATTTTGAATTATATGATAATATATACATCTATAAAACTGCATAATTTCAATCTTTTGAATAACATCTACTTGCGGGTTACTCATGAATAAAATTAAATATAATATATGATTTAATATTATTTATAGGTGTTGTTATTGTTAATTCATTTTTAAAAATTATTTGTTAACTTTTTTAATTTCTATCAGTGTAATTATTTAAAACATCAAACAATTTTTTTTTCTATTTTAAAGGTAACAATGTAATCATTTATATAGAGTTATTTTTAACTATTTTTATTGTAAGTTATTTTAAGCTACTTATTTCAAAACCTTTAACACTTATAAAAATATCTTTAGGAAATATTTTAGTGAAATGATATTACAATTTAGTTTTTGCATTTAACACTACAATTTATCACTTGTATTATTCACAAAATATTCTTTGGGTTTTTTTTCAGTGGAACTAAAATTTATATTGAAGTTCACCCTGTAATGTTATATTAAATTAACAATTTAAATATTTTGTCCATATAATTCAAAAGTTGTAGCTTTAAAAACGATAATGGTTTACATACAACAACATATTAAATCTAATAAATTAAGTATAATATGTTAAAAGTTAAAGATATAACTTTATACGTAAAAGTAAAAATATTATTTTAATATTGAAATTTAGTTTATTTTTTACTACACTTTAGGTTTGATACTTATTTATCCTTATTAACCAATTTATAATCATTATTAGAAAGACACTATAATTTATCACTTTTGACTATTTACAAAATATTCTTTGAGTTGTTTAAGTTGAACTAAATTTTATATTTAAGTTGATCCTGTAAGGTTATATTTAAATTAAAAATTTAAGTATTTTATAAAAATTGATCAAAAGTTGTAGCTTTAAAATGATAATGGTTTACATACAACATAATAGACCTATAAAATTAAGTATAACATGTTAAAAGTTAAAAGCAAACTTTATAAGTAGAAGAAAATATATTTTTTTTAATAATGAAATTTAGTTTATATATGATTATACTTTAGGTTTGATATTTGTTTAACCTTATTAACCAACCTATAATAATTATTAGAAAGAAATTGAAAAATCATTGGAGTTTTAAATAAATGTGGTGAAAGGGAAAAATACATGCGAGTTTCAAATGAATGTGGTTCAAGAAAAAAATTGCAAACTTATATATATATATATATATATATATATATATATATATATATATATATATATATATATATATATATATATATATATATATATATATAATGAAATGATGATTTTAGGGGTTTTAGTACAAAAATGCATCTCCACCCCCAACGGCCCAATTTTAGGCATCTATATTTTGACATACTGGAACGACTGTGGACTATCAGGCCAAAAATTTAAAAGCAAATTTGGTAGGTCTGTCAAATCGGGCCGTCGTGTCGTGTTTTTGTCTGACACGACACGACACGACAATGTTTTTTGTAACACGAACACGACACGACACGATGTCGTGTTTTTTTTCACTAACACGAAAACGAACCAATTAAAAAACGACAACACGACACGACAAGACAAAGATAATATTACATAACTATTATTTTATTTAATTCATATTTAATCATATATAACATGATAAAAACGACAAACACGAAAACACGACAAATACATGCTCAATCGTGTCAATTTCGTGTGGATTTGTAAACACGAACACGACACGACACGACATCGTGTTTTTTAAACTTGACACGAACACGACACGAGAACGAATTTGAATTTTGATTTCGTCCCGATTTCGTTTCGTGTCGTGTATTTTTGTCGTGTCGTGTCATAAATTGACACCCCTAAAATTTGGTACAAATTTGGCTGAACTTTTATTTTTGACTACGATTCGTCCAAACTTCGCTTTAAAAAAAATTGTTTATATGTCTTCTAAAGCTTTTCCTTTTTAGGAAAAAAATCAACTTCTTTTATATATTTTTTACGACTTCAATTTTCCAGCTCAAATTTCGGCTCCAAATTGTTTTTTTGAGTAAATTACACGAATCGTCCATCGTACAGGTGCAAAAATAGACATCTAATCCCTATTTTTAAAAATTAACTCGGACCGTCTCTATGTATTTTTTTATTCACTTAGACCATCCCTACACACATAAAATGACTATTTTGCCCTTAATAAATTGTTTTTCAATTTTATTTTATTTACTTATCATTTTTATAATTAAAAAAAGGAAAATAAAAATATCCAAACTCAATCCTTTCCCCTTCCCCAGATTTCGTGACCGGTGACCCTCTTTCTCACGTTCACCATATCATTTTCCTCTACAAAGATCAACATCCTCCATTTCCCTCTATTTCTCTTTCATTCATTTTCCGGCGACACTAGAACTTTCACCACCATCGCCGCCCTTATCGTCGGCCGCCCGGAAGCCACCTCGGCGAGTCTTCGACATGGAGAACCTCTACCATCGTCGTCCACCCCCACCAGATTCTAATCTGGAAACCCTTCAACATCTGATTCTAATCTAGACGTCATCGATGGCGGCACAAATAGATGAAACCCTAACCGACAAAGGCGTTGGTGGCTTGGATGTGACTGTGGCGGATTGGATGATCCACCTCTAGCTGTACCGACGATGGTGGATTGGATGACGATTATTGTGTTCTTGGTGGTTGAATCTGCAATCCTTCTTCTTCTTTTTTTCTCGATTTCATACTGGAAATAATGGTTTGAGTAAATTTAAAGGTTTTAGCTATAAGGCTTGATACTGATCTGATTTTAGAATTTGAGTTTAAGGTCTGATTTCCAGGTTTCTTTTTTATTCGATTAGGTTTCGTTTTGATTCGATTTATTTAAGATTTGGATTTGGTGTCACTGGTTAATGATGGTGCTTTGCTTGTGGTTAGTGTTGGTGGTTGCTAGAGTTGGACAAGGATGCCAAGGTTGAGTGGTGGTTGCCAATAATACTGGCCGGAGATGATAGTATTGGTTGATTTCCCGTGGTGGTGGTTAAGTGTTCTTAACCAAACAAATATAGAGAAAGATAGAAATTGTATAAATGATTAAAATATTTTTTTAATAATTAATAATAAGAAGAAATGTCAAAAATAAATGAAAAAAGAAATTAAAAGGGCATTATAGTCTTTTTATATATCATGAAGGATGAGACGTGCAAATTTAAACTAATGAAGGATGAAACATGAAACTTTTTACAAATTAAGGGACGGTCCGAGTTAATTTTTAAAAATAAGGACTGAACGTGTATTTTGGCACCTGTACAAGGGACGATTCGTGTAATTTACTCTTGTTTTTTCTATCCCACCAACTCTATTTATCTGCAAAATTGCAATTCCAAACATTATAAACACCATTTATCTTAAATTATTATAAATAATGCTTAAAACATCAAAATATCATGTAAGGTCTCATTTTCACAAGAATTTTTTTTTCGTTTATATTAGAGTAAAACTTTCCAATTATAAACACATTATTAAGAAAACCTTTTATTCCAAAATACATTTATTAAAAATCAGAGTAATATAAGAAACACAAAATCTTCAATGATGTTGATGAGTGTGTAAAGTCCCACCTACGCCATCCATGATCACGACAAAACCTAAAAAATATAAACAATTGGGTAAACACAAACTTATAACATCTCAAAATTTATAGACTGAAAATTTCATTTTTAATTTAATAATTCATAAAATTGATCATTGAAAACTTCATGAAGTTATCTCATATCATAAAAACTCATAAGTCATATGTCTCAAAACATGTCATAATATAATAATGTCAAAGTATAAAATTCCAAGAATGTCATAGTGCGGAAAATCGTGTGTGTGATGCACTGCTATCGTGCCAACTCCTTTCCCTTCGAAGAAGAAGGACCTGAAACAAAACTGAAACTGTAAGTGCGAAGCTTAGTGAGTCCCCCCATCATACCACATACCATACAATAATCATACCGTGTAACATATCTGGGTACTAAACTACCCATTCGGTCTCTTTCGACCGGTACCTCGCCTAACATATCAGGGTGCTGGCCTACCCTTTCGGTCCTTTTGACCGGTACCTCGCCTAGCATATCAGGGTGCTGGCCTACCCCTTTGGTCCTTTCGACCGGTACTGGGGACTACTTCACCCCTTACTTCTACCATATAACATCCTAGTTCATAAAAATATAAGTCATATATTGCCTAGCTTATCAGGGTGCTGGCATACCCCTTCGGTCCTTTCAATCGGTACTAGGGCCTATCCTACCCCTCCTACCACTATCACATAATATTATAGCATACTGGAACATAAAGCATAACAGATAGTGACATACCAAATAATTATCAAAAAGACAATCATCTCTACTATAACTCTTACTAGTGGACCAACATTGGTGCATTCGACCCACTTCTACTGGAAGGTAACTCACCTCTGCTATGGGGTCAACTCCTCTCAAAATCCAAGCCCTAAAAATCTCCTCCAATTACCCTTTCATACTCATAGCCCCTTTAAGGGTCAACTCTGGTCAATGGTCAAAGTCAAAGTGAATATCCAGGTCAAAGTCAACATCCAGGTGAAAGTCAACATCCCGATTGATTCAACTCGCTGTGTTGGTCCATCAACTCGTCGAGTTCCATGATCCATAAAATCCTGGAAATCTCGACCCAACTTGTCGAGTTCTTTCATGAACTCGTCGAGTTCCTCTTCATAACAGAGTCAGGACATTTCACTCACAACTCGCCAAGTTCCTCCTTGAACTCGTCGAGTTCTTCAATATTCCAAAACCCATAAACCATGTCCAACTCGCTGAGTCATCTCCTAGACTCGACGAGTTTGCCTAGTGTGACATCCCCATTTTTCCGGCCAGAAAAGATCGATTTTGTTTATGCTTTATAAAAATCAGAGTACCTCTTTTAATAAAATTTTGTGGAATTTGTTCCCAGTCAAACATGATAAATACATTATCAAAGCATTTCCGAAGAAATGTATTTTTATTCATTTTAAAACATTTGGGATGTCATCGTCAATACAGAAACATAAGCATAAACAGAACTTACATTCATTTACACTAGTGATCTATATCTCCTTAATCTCTCAGTGTAATGTAACTTGACATCGTCACCTGTGATACAAGTAAACTGAGTGGGTCAGGTTGGGAAACCTGGTGAGTAGATAGGGTTTTCGACCCACAATAATATAATTATTATGTTTAATCATCAAACAATTAACCCAATTACCCATCCCCATTATCTTTTTTATTCCTAAGTACCTTCCCTAAGGATTTATCCTAAGAGTCGTCTCCCACATCATATTTACCTCTCATCTCCTTGCATCGCATTTCCTTATATGTTTTTTCCTAAGGACTCTCCCTAAGGATCATCGCCTACATCGCATAGACAGTATTGATTCAGGGATTACTCCCTCAATACGTGCCCAACAAGGGTTAGGGTATCATCACATGAATACGTAGTTACAACATCGCCTAAACTCGTAATTCATAGTAAAGAGTTAGAGTATCATCGCATGAATACGTAGTTACAACATCGCATGAATACGTAGTTACAACATCGCTTTAACTCGTAATTCATCACCTACAGGTTATGAGCCTGCTGGTGTTTCCACAGGGTTGCCTATAATAGTCCGTGGTCGCCATCTATACTCTGGTAGATGACTACATCTCCAAATTGTCGGACAAGGTTATAGTATCTTTTATCCTACATCACCGATTCATCATCACCTATCTATCCTCACCTAATCATCATCACCTTCCTATCATCACTTATCTCTCATCATTTTATTTTATCACACATCAACTATTTCATCTACCCATGTTTTATCACAAGATATTTGTAGATATAAAATAAATATATAGTTTAAATCATTTAAAACATATACAAAATCATTCATCTAGCATAGACAGCAACTATCCAAATAATATGCACACGTAGCATGTAATTTATATAAAATACTTCATATTTATGTGTAAGATGAAAGTAACTGTGCACTCACTTGATAAGGTGGTGACTCGGCACTCGGAAAACACTTCGTTACTCTTAAAACAATTTCCCTTGACAAAACCTCGTATCAATATCGCTAGGGTTTAGTCTAACGTTAACCGTGACTAATTAATAGTCTAGCTATTATTATTATTATTATTATTATTATTATTATTATTATTATATAAGCGTTAAACAACACTCTATATAACTCATAATAATAGCCCAAATAATTATTTTAAGGTCCTAATAATGTTACTACAATTATTTAAAAGCTATATTAAAAATTGCATAGGCGTAGCTCACTTACAGCGCGTTTTATAGAAAATCGGGCTTCGCTTGGAGCAGCGTTTCCGAACCGAAAGACCATTTTTCTCGGGACTCCGGGAGCCTCGGGGCTTCCCTCGGGTGCTAGGGGTTTTACCTAAGGTTTAGGGGGGGGGGGGGTTGGAACTCTAGAGAGAGGAAGATCTGAGAGAGAGAGAGAGAGAGAGAGAGAGAGTGAAGAAAGGTGTGAAAAACTTGAAATGGCTCGCATGCTATTTATAGCCTCAGCAGCCTCGGACTACGTTGAGCGTCCAGCAGCTACACTGGGCGTAGTCTCGGATAGGGTTGCCAGGCGTGTTCCAGCTGGCTCGCACTCAGACAGGACCCGAATAAGACCTCGTACGCGGGGCGTAATGCGAGGGGCTACGTGGCGTGATCCGAAGCGAGGTCTGATCAGCGATGGACGGTCCGGATGTTGCCACGTCATCTCAGTTTCACAATTTTCCTTCTCGACTTCTAAAAATCATAACTTTCGCATATGAAATCCGTTTTTGACATTCTTTATATCCACGCGAAGGTGGGAACGTACTCTACAACTTTCATTTTGACTTTATTTTAAAAGTGATAATATTAACAAGCCGGGACAGGATTGGTCCGTTAAAAATTCATAACTTCTTCATCTGATGTCCGTTTTCATCCGTCTTTTTATTGTTATGCTACAAATAACGAGATCTTTGATTCTTGTTTAGATTGTGTCGCCTAAAAATCGCTCGATCTAATATTCGAACTTCGGGTTGTACACTGCTAATCCGAAGCTTCGAAAAATCATAACTTCGTCATACGAAGTCAGATTTGGGCGTTCTTTTTATGGAATCTCTCAGTTTATCGTATTCTACGAATTTCATTTAGATCACTAAGGCTAAAATTCACTCTATCGTAAATTCACTATTTACGCTTCCCGGTGTCGTGCCGGTTTTCCCGTAAAACTTCGACGGGCCATAACTTCTTCATTATAACTCGGATTTCGGCGTTCTTTACATGTATGGAAACCTTGGGACATATTCTACCACTTGATTTAAGATTATTTATTCTAAATAATATTTTGTCAAAAAGTCGTTTTCAACCCCTATTATCTCTAAATTGACTAGCCCAGATCTACGAGCGTTACACCCAGTAACAAAAAAGGTTGAAGGAGCACGACCCAACTCGCCGAGTTGTATGAAGAACTCGTTGTGTCACCCATAGTGTAAACTCATTCAGTCATTTCCAATCGGGTTCAACGCTTCCAAACCATAGATCTAGTCCCCTTGGACTAAGTTACCACGTAAAGTTGCTAAGTTTACGTCCATGCATGGTGTCATGAAGTTAAAAACACCAAAACTAAGCTAGATAAAGGATCTAGGGCATGGAGAAGGGCCAAGGCTTGATAAAGTTGGCAACTTTAAGCCTCATAAGCTCATGAGAGCCTAGATATGAAGTCAAAACCTCATGATACACTCAAATCCCAAAAATGACTTCAATATGGCCCAAAAGTATCAAAATACAACCCTAAATGAAGATCTAAGTAAGGGAAAGCCAAGGTATAAACTTTATACCTCAAATGAGTCAGAAATGTAGCTCAACTTCCGGATGTATTGGCTTTCTCTTGAATCCTCAAGCTTCTCCTTACTTCTTAAGCTTCAAAACCATCAAGAACACACAAAATGGCTCAAGAACACTCAAAGGTGGATTAGGGTTTTGTGGCTAAGGTTTGGAGTGATGGAGTTACAAATGAGGCCACCTTTTGGAGGTTAAGGTGCTTAAATAGGGTGAAAACCCTTAAATTAGGGTTTCACTCTGGCAGCCCTACTCGTCGAGTTGAGGCTCTCAACTCGTCGAGTAGGCTTTAAGTACCGCATCCAAAAATCCATTCCTACTCGACGAGTTTGGGGCCTCCAACTCATTGGGTCCCTTTGCAAAAATGAATAATTTGATTTAAAATACATACCAGGATCCGGGCATTTCAAATCTCCCCCGCTTATTTTAGACTTCATCCTCGAAGTCTGCTGCATCTGGGAATAGCTCTGGGCAGTGGTCCTTCATCTCGTCTTCCGACTCCCAAGTCCATTCCGAGCCCTTGCGGTGCTACCACTGAACCTTCACTAACTCGACCCTCTTGTTCCTCAGATCCTTCCTCTTCTAGTCGAGGATGGCGACTGGTCGCTCGATGTAGTTCAAGCTATCATCCACCTGAATATCCTCTAGAATGACCACTGCGGAGTCATCTACCAAGCACTTCCGCAGCTGGGAGACATGAAAGGTGTTGTTGATCTGACTAAGCTCGGCTGGCAGATCCAGCTTGTACGTTGCCCTACCCACCTGGGTTATAACCCTGAAAAGACCAATGTACCTGGGGCCCAACTTTCCCTGCTTCCTGAACCGGATGACACCCTTCAAGGGTGACACCTTCAGGAGGACCATATCTCCTACCTGAAACTCCAGGTTTGACCAACACTTGTAGATATAACTTTTCTGCCGACTCTGAGTAGTCTGCAGCCTGCTCCAGACCTGCTGGATCCTCTCTGTCGTATTGAGTATCACTTCGGTACTCCCCATGACCCTCTGCCCAACCTCACCCCAACATATCGGGGTTCTTCACTTCCTCACATATAACATATCAAAGGGAGGATGGTCGATACTCGTGTGGTAGTTATTATTATGCGAAAACTTTGCCAAGGGAAAGTAGGTATCCCAGATACCACCGAAGTCTAAGACACACACTCACAACATATCCTCCAAAGTCTGGATGGTCCACTCGCTCTGACCATTCGTCTGCGGGTGAAAAGTAGTGCTAAAGTGCAGACGAGTACCCAATTCGTCATGAAATTTATTTCAGAACCTGGTAGTAAACCGTATGTCTCGGTCAAAAATCACGGAGACTGGCACTCCGTGTCGAGCTAGTACCTCTCTGATGTAGATGCCGACCAACTTCTCGACTGAAATGCTCTCCTGGATCGGAATGAAATGGGCACTCTTGGTCAATCGATCCACGATGACCCAAATTGAATTCACTCCTCGTGCGGTCCTGGGAAGCTTTGTGATGAAATCCATAGTAATTTCCTCCCACTTCCACACAGGGATATCCAACGGTTGCGCCTTGCCGTGAGGCCTCTGGTGCTCTGCCTTGACCTTCCTACAGGTTAAGCATCTCTCAACGTACCAGGCTACATCACGCTTCATCCAGAGCCACCAGTAATCAGGATGAAGATCTTTGTATATCTTCTTCGCCCCGGGATGGATGGAAAATTTAGACTTGTGCGCCTCCTCTATCAAGATCTGGCACACACCACCTGCATACGGAACCCACACTCTGCGGTGATGTGTCAACAACTCGTGGATATCATAGTCGAAGGGGGAAATATGGCCCACTATACGCTCACTCTTCTAGTGTTCCTCCTTTAGAGCCTCCTATTGGGCGTCCCGGATCTTCTCCAAAAGCGGAGTCAATACTGTCATCCTCAGACAGATGTCTCTGATCGGGGCCGCGAATGCCTTGCGGCTAAGGGCATCAGCCACAACATTGGCTTTCCCGGGGTGGTAAAGGATCTCACAGTCGTAATCCTTCACCATATCTAACCACCAGCACTGCCTCATGTTTAGATTTGGCTGATCCATGAGGTACCTCAAGCTCTTGTGGTCTGTGTAAATGGTACAACGAACCCCATAGAGGTAGTGTTGCCAAATCTTGTGGGCGAAAAAAACCGCCCCTACTCCAGATCGTGCGTTGGGTAGTTCGCCTCGTGAGGCTCCAGCTGCCTCGAGGCATAGGCGATGATGCGTCCCCTCTGAATCAATACTACGCCCAAACCCGAGATGGATGCATCACAGTACACTACAAAATCCTCCACAACCTCTGGCAGGGCTAAAATTGGCACCTCACATAACCTCTGCCTCAAAGCCTTGAACGCCGCCTACTGATCAGGCCCCCAACAAAACACAACGACCTTCTTCGTCATCCGGGCCAAGGGTACTGCTATCTTGGAGATGTCATGTATGAATCTCTGGTAATAGCCTGCTAACCCGAGGAAACTACGAATCTCAGATGGAGACTTCGGAACCTCCCATCTCATCATGGCCTCCAGTTTGGTCGGGTCAACCAAAATACCATTCTAGTTGAGAAGGAGCCTCAGAAACTGCACCTTGCGCAAATATAACTCACACTTGGAGAACTTGGTGTACAATCTCTCCATCCCGGGTATCCAACACCTCCCGTAAGTGACCCTCTTGCTGCTCTTGCATCTTACAGTAAACCAAGATGTCATCAATAAAGACTATCATAGAATGATCCAACATCGATCTGCATACATGGCTCATGAGGTCCATGAACACGACAGGGGCGTTGGTGAGCCCAAAGGGCATTACCACAAACTCGTAGTGGCCATAGCGAGTCCGGAAAGCAGTCTTCTACACATCCTCATCTCTGACTCACTCCTGATGGTAGCATGAACGCAAATTTATCTTGAAAAACCAAGATGCCCCATGTAGCTGGTCGAAGAGATCATCAATCATCGGGAGTGGGTAACAGTTCTTCACCATCACCTTATTCAGCTCCCGGTAATCTATACACATTTGATGTGATCCATCCTTCTTTTTCACAAACAGGATCGAGGCTCCCCATGGAGAACTGCTCGGCCTAATGAATCCCTTATCTAACAGCTCCTTCAGCTATGTCGACAACTCCTGCATTTCGGGAGGAGCCAACCGATATGGTGGCTTGTCTATCGGAGCCCCACCAGGGAGTAGGTCAATCCTGAACTCCACTTGTCTCTCTGGAGGTATCCCAGGAAACTCCTCTAGAAACACGTTTAGGTACTCTCTCACTACTGGTACATCAATCACGGTTGCCTTACTTGTCTCCCGAGTATCCATAATGTAGGCGACATACCCTACGCATCCCTGTTGGAGGTGGCGCCTTGCCCTTGCTGTCGAACACAAAGCTGGTCCATGCTGCAACCTCTTGCCCTGAATCACCATCTCTCCCCCACTTGGGGTCCTGATGTGTACCAGCTGCTGCACACAGTCGATCACTGCCCCACTAGAGCTCAAACAATCCATGCCTATGATAACCTTGTTCCCCCTCAAAGGAATGGGAACCAAATCCACAAGATACCGCTCATTGTACAACCTCAAGACGTAATCTCTAAAAACCTGTGATGTCTGTACAAATCGATCGTCAGCAATCTCGACCTTTAAAGTACAATCCAACATACCCGAAGTCTCAGAAAACCTCTTTCTAAGTGTAAGAGAGACAAATGATCGGGTAGCACCCGAATCGAATAACACCTTAACTGGGATACCGTTCACATGGAACGATCCTAAATGAAGCACATAAACATAGATAATAAATAACATAACCGAAATGTAATAAGAGTTAGGGAGAAGAAAACATACCCGCTACCATATCCAGTGTGGCACACGCCTCCTCGGCGGTCAGCTGGAAGGCTCAGCTCCTCACCACTGGAGCATCTATCTTGCCCTGTCGGCGATCCGTGATCCGCAGGGTCGCTGGAGCTGGCGCCACCACTAGAGATCCTAATGTCAATCTCGGGCAGTTGGCCTTTTTATGTCCCTTCTTATTGCAACGAAAGCAAATCAGGTCTGATGTCTGTAAGGTAGGAGTAGGGGCATTACAATCCTTGCCAAAGTGCCCAAGCTTGCCGCACTTATAGCAGCCCGATAACCCTAATCGACAAACTCCCTCATGTGTCTTGCCGCATTTCCTAGAGCGGCTCCGACCATGTCGACCCTTCGACCTAGATTCAGATCCCTTAGGTTTCTTCCTCGAAACCCAAATCACCTGCCTAGCCTCCTCTTTCCTCTTCCGGATGTGCTCTATATCAATTTCCCGCTCTTTCGCCCTGACTATCATGTCCTCCAAAATCGGGAATGCTGAGTAGCTGACATGTTTCCGGATGTCAGCTCTCAACATGTCGTAGTACTGGGTCTTCCTCATCTCCTCATCCCCCGCGTACCGAGGCAATATTAAGGCCCTCTCCCTAAACTTGGTGGTAATCTCCACCACCAACTCAACTGTCTGTCTCATATCAAGCAACTCCCTGGCCAACTCCTGAATCTTCACAGTTGGTGCAAACTCAACCTTAAACCTGGTCACAAAGTTCGACCAAATCATAGCCTCAATGGCTAGGGCTCTCAATGTGTCACTAACTGCCTCCCACCAGTCTCTAGTTCTGTTTCTTAAACATCTCGCAGCATATCGGACCTTCGACCCCTCAGGGCAGAAGCTCGTCAACTGTGTAGACTCAATGTCTGCAATCCACCTTCTAGCCACAATGGGGTCCTTCACCCCGTGAAAGTCTGGCGCACCACATCCCCTGAAACCCTTGAAGGAGAGTGTATGCGTCCCTGACTAGCTAGATACCATGTCACTCATGAACACCCTGAGGCATTCCTCCATCAGCTCGATGATCCCTTCCTTGATAATCATCGGGATCGCCTAAAGGATGCCTATCGTAATCTCAGATGCGACAAACACGCTTAGTCCGTCATCAACCGGCTCGGAACCTGCTCCCAAACATAAGCCTGAACCTGACCCAGATCCTGAACCTCCTGCTCTGTGACGTGTCACCATCATTCTGAAACAAAACACACAATCATAGGGTCATACATAACCTCGAGAGGTCTCACACACTCTACAAGTTCCATAGTTCTATCTTAGCCCTCCTTGACTTGAGTACAGATCCTCTGCTTTCTGTAGTACGGGCCCATACTATCTTCCACATATATTCGTACTTTCCTCAAGGATTGCCTTGACTTCACCAAGTCCCTTTCACTACTATTGCTCACTGCACTAATCTCATCCTAGGCTTACCATAGGGTAACACTCCGACCCACTCTCCTCCATCAGCTGCATAAGAAATCTCTGCTACCTTTACCTAACTAGCTTGCGAATACCACTACATATCACTAAAACGAGATAATTTTTAGAATGAGAGGTCCTACCCTGCAACGGTTGAACTCAAACAAGAGTTGCGAGATAGTGCTAGACCTAACCTTCTGAAATTATTTAGTCCTTGCAATATGTAACTTAATGTATTCGTTTACTAATTAGTTAAAGATAACTAGAACTTCTAGAAGCACAAAGCAATCAGCATTCAGGCATAGAGTAACCAAATCAAGCATATCCTATTTAGGCCATCATATCATTGACTAATCAGTTCTAACATGTAATTCAATAAGCACATATAGCATGCACATAAGGCATCTTCCTATATCCTTAGCCCTAATCTAGCATGCAGTTCTCATACACATACAACAGGCATATAAGGCATCCTTCCTAGAGCCTCATCCCTAATCTAGCATGCAGTTCTCATACACATACAACAGACATATAAGGCATCCTTCCTAGATCTCCAGCCCTAATTTAACATGCAGTTTTCATAATCATATCATATATCTTAACAAACATGTATGGGTATCTTGGGGAAAACATACTTGAGCTCGGCCGATTGCATGCATAACCCACCTTGTGCTTTCTCCAAACTCTTTATTTTAATTTTTAGAAAAATTATTTCCTTGTAAAACTCTTTCAAACCCTCGATTTGTGTCCAAACATCCCCGAATGTGTGTCTAAATCCCTCAAACCAAGGCTCCGATACCAACTTGTAACATCCATAAATTTCAAGACCGCAAATTTCATTTTTAATTTAATAATTCATAAAACGGATTATTGAAAACATCCCGAAGTTATCTCATATCATAAAAACCCATAAGTCATATGTCTCAAAACATGTCATAATACAATAATGTTAGAGTACAAAATCACAAGAACGTCATAGTGCGGAAAATCGTGTGTGCAGTGCGCTGCTATCGTGCTAGATCCTTTCCATTCGAAGAAGAAGGACCTGAAAAAAAAACTGAAACTGTAAGCATGAAGCTTAGTGAGTTCCCCCATAACACCACATACCATACAATAATCATTTTGTCTAACATATTTAGGTACTAGACTACCCCTTTCGGTCTATTTCAACTGGTAACTGCGTAGCATATCAAGGTGCTGGCCTACCCCTTCGGTCCTTTCGACTGGTACCACGCCTAGCATATCAGGTTGCTGGCCTACCCCTTCAATCCTTTCGACCAGTACCTCGTTTATCATATCAGGGTGCTAGCCTACCCCTTCGGTCCTTTCGACCGGTACTGGGGATTATTTCACCATATATTTCTATCATATAATATCCTAGCTCATAAACACATAAGTCATATATTGCCTAGCTTATCAGGGTGCTAGAATACCCCTTCGGTCCTTTCGACCGGTATTGGGGCCTATCCTACCCCTCGTACCACTATCACATAATATCATAGCATACTAGTACATAAAGCATAACAGATAGTGATATACCAGATAATTATCACAAAGACAATCATCTTTACAATAACTCTTACTAGTGGGCCGATATTGGTACCTTCGACCCACTTCTACTGGAAGGTAACTCACCTCAAATGTCGTGTAGCAGCTGAATTGTCCTCGGCTTTGGGGTCAACTCCTCTCAAACTCCTAAACATAAAAATCTCCTTCAGTTACCCTTTCATACTCATAACCCATTTAAGGGTCAACTCTGGCCAATGGTCAAAGTCAAAGTCAACATCCAGGTCAAAGTCAACATCTTGGTTGACTCAACTCGCGAAGTTGGTCCATCAAATCGTCGAGTTCCATGATGCATAAAACTCTGGAAATCTGGATCCAGGTCGATTTCTTTCATGAACTCGTCGAGTTCCTCTTTATAATATTGTTAGGACATTTCACTCACAACTCGCCGAGTTCCTCCTTGAACTCGTCGAATTCTTCAATCTTCCAAAACCCAAAAACCATGTCCAAATCGCTGAGTCATCTCCTAGACTCGACGAGTTTGCCTAGTAACAGAAAAGTTTGGGGGACCACGACCTAACTCGCCGAGTTGTATGAACAACTCGTTGAGTTGCCCATAGTCTAAACTCATTTAGCCGTTTCCAGTCGGATTCAATACTTCCAAACCATAGATCTAGTTCCCTTGGACTAAGTTACCATGTAAAGTTGCTAACTTTTCATCCATTCATGGTGTCATGAAGTTAAAAACACCAAAACGAAGTTATATAAAGGATCTAGGGCATGAGGAAAGGCCAAGGCTTGATAAAGCTAGCAACTTTAAGCCTCATAAGCTTATGAGTGCCTAGATCTGAAGTCAAAACCTCATGATACACTCAAATCCCAAAAATGACTTCAATATGGCCCAATAAGAAAGGGAAAGCCAAGGTATCAACTTTATATTTAAAATGAGTTAGAAATGCAGCTCAACTTCCAGATCTACTGGCTTCTTCTTGAATCCTCAAGCTTCTCCTTCCTTCTCAAGCTTCAAAATCACAAAGAACACATAAAAATGGCTCAAGAACACTCAAAGGTGGATTAAGGTTTCGTAGCTAGGGTTTGGAGTGATGGAGGCTACAAATGAGGCCACCCTTTGGAGGTTAAGGTACTTAAATAGGGTGCAAAATCATGAAATTAGGGTTTCACTCTGGCAGCCCTACTCATCGAGTTGAGGCTTTCAACTCGTCTTCAAGTCCCGCGTCCAAAATTTCATTCATACTCGACGAGTTTGGTGCCTCCAACTCTTCAAGTGCCTTTGGAAAAATGACTAATTTGATTTAAAATGCATACCGGGATCCGGGCGTTACAAAGCTTAGTGAGTTTCCCCCAAAATACCCCATACGATAAACATTTGGAATGCCTAGGCCTAATAAGTCCTCAGACTGGAATGCCAACATGCAACGGGTCCAATTAGCCATCAGGCTGGAATACCTAGGGTTTTTTGGCCTACCGGCTCAACCCAACTGCTCTTCTCGAGCCTCAGTGCCTATGACTTACAGTCGGCCCACACCGGGTATCTTGGCCTATAACACAAAGTAGGACCGCCTCAACCCACTACCACCATATGTTGACATATAAACAATCACGGATCAAGTAGGCACATAATACAGGCAAACAATAATCATACAACTCACTATCGCCTACTAGTCCTCACACAACGCATTGTCCTGCTACTAACTAACCTCCATAAAATGCGTAACCATAAGTAACAAGAGGTGAGATAGCCACCCGAGCTGATGATCCTACTGTACAGCCACAACCAAACAAGGAACATGCAAGAAAGCCTAGATCTAGAGTTCTTAGGCTATCCTACATGACTACTTACAGCCCCTAGGGCACTCCACTAGATGATAACCAGTCTACTAGAAGCCTAACCAACATACCACTACTACATCATCCTATCATATAAGGGTATACACATAAATCTCTCAGGTCACTATAACACAATAACATACTATACATAAGGATACATTGCTAACACATACTCGATGAACACATGTAATCATACAGATCTACCAATCTAACACATACTCAGCATAACATCAATGCAATATACTAGGATACAAAATCCAGTGGGCCAGCCTTGGTGCCTTCAACCCACAAGTACAGTGAGGAAAACTCACGTGAATCGAAGAACTCTGAAATTGTAATGCTCGGGATTTGTCAGGTATTATGTTGTTTCCTATTCAAGTTATACTTATACTTATATTTGGAATTTTGGGGATGAGGTGTATGTTGGGCGTACAAGGTGTACGTACGACGTCTGTGTGAGGCGCAAAGCGGGAAATCCCCATGTGTACGTTGGGCGTAGAGTGGTCAGATGCAAATCCTAAATTTTAGGGTTTTCACCCTATTTAAGCACCTTATATCCCTCCAAACCCTTATTCTCTCAGCGTCCATTTTCCTCACAGTGTCCAACTCAAACCCTAACCCCTTGCTTATATCTTGAGATTATTTTGAGCATTTTGGTGTTATTTTGGTGGTTTTAGAGAGCAAGGAGCTTGAAGAAGGAGCAAGATTGTGAAGAGAGTTCGTAGATCTAGAAGTTAGGCATCTTTTCTGACTCATTTGAGGTATCAAGCTGTAACCTTGACCATTGCATGCTTAGAAATAGTTTTGGGGTGTTATTTGTGGTATTTTGTCTCCATAGTTGAGATCTCTTCTGTTCTAGTAGTTCCAGTCCATAAGAGCCGTCCTTTTTAGCTCTTGGAAGCATTTAGAAGCATAAAAATCGGGCCTTGATGGTTAAGTCACAACCATGCAAGTGTTCGATGGTCACAAAGTGTGTTTAAGGACTTAAATCAGGTCTTAACCCCCACCCATACATGCAAAGACATAAAGTTTGTAACTTTATGGTTTAAGACATCTTAAAGGGTCTAGATCTATGTTTTAGACATTTGGACTTAATGGATTAAGTCACAAAGGAGTTTCTTAGGAGGTTGGTCAGTACGTCGGGCGTACCCCTAGTTCGCTGCGCGTACTAGGTCAACCTCCTCGAAGTTGGTGAAGGCCAGCATACGTTGGGCGTATGTCCTAGGTACACCACGTGTATGCATGCAGAGTGGTCAAAGGTGTTTTTAGGCCTAAATTTGTTAGGCCTCATGATCCACTGTGGAGTAAGGCTTCTGGGTCTAGACCTAAGATTTATGGTATTAGGCCTTGTTGGACCTTAAAGCTTAAATGAATGGATGTGGGCCTTAATTTGATTATGAGTTGGGCCTTGGGAGAAAGATGCCTAATAGGGCAAGGATTAGGGAACCTTGCCTTGGGATATGAATTAGAAGTTGGGCCATAAGGTAGTCATATTTGGATCCAATGCTTAATTAGGGAATTTGTTGTACTTCAGGGAAAGGAATCCCGAGCCATCCGAGGAGTACGATTTTTGCATACTCAGTTAAGGTGAGTTACCTTCCCGGTATCAGTGGGTCGAAGGCACCAATGCCGACCCACTTATTATTGTTTATAGTAAGATGATTGTCTTTGTGATAATTGTTTGGTATGCCACTATCTGTACTGATTTATATGCTTTTATGCTATGATGTTATGTGGTAGTGGTATGGGTGAAATAGACCCCGTAACCAGTTGAAAGAGATCAAAGGGGTAGGCCAGTACGCAGATATGCTCGGTAGTATCCGTTTGAAAGGGACCGAAGGGGTAGGCTAGCACCCAGATATGCTCAGCAGTAACCGGTTGAAAGAGACTGAAGGGGTAGGCCAACACCCGTAATATGCTAGGCAGTATGTTTATTGTGTGGCATGTGGTATGATAGGGGAACTCACTAAGATTCATGCTTACGGTTTTCAGTTTTGTTTCAGGTACTTCTTCTTCAAAAGTAATGGAGCTGGCATGATCGCAATGCATCACACTATAATTATCCGCATTATGAGATCTTTGGGAGTTGTACTCTGTTATTATTTTTCCTATGGAATGTTTGGTTATTAAAGTATTGGTTTCGGTTATGATATGGGATGACACTATTGATGTCTTTAGACTACTGGTTTTTATGATTACTTAATTAAAAATGAAAATTTTGGTTCTAAATTTTGGGATGTTATAGGAACATTGCGATATGATCCCTTAACTACATTTCTTGCACCCGTAAGTCCACTAACACCAGAACCAGATAGAATCTTAATCAATATCCCAAAATCCTTAAGTTTGACCCAAATTCAAACTTAGTCAAAAAGTCAACAGTCAAAGAAAGTCAAAGTCCAAGGCTGCTGAGTACGCCCAACGTACTCCACGTACGCGCAGCATACGCGGCCTGATCCCGTTCCTTCATTAATCACTTTATCCCTTAAGGCCTTTTGTTCAGAGCTCAGATCTAGCCTCAAAACATCGAATTAATTAATAAAGTTTTCACCTTTATGACTTTCCATGGCTAGAAAGGTCCAAAAAGCTAAAACCCTAACTTATTTATCCATTAAGAGATTACGAGAGGCATCCTTGAGGCAACCCCGATGATTTTTGGGTCGATCAAGGAGGGTATCATTGAGCTGATAGAGGATCGCCTTAGGAAACTCAGGAGTGACATGGCACCTGACCAGTCTGGGAATCATATGCTCTCATTCACGGATTTTAGGGGATGCGGAGCACCAAACTTTTGCGGGGTGAAGGACCACATTGTAGCTAGGTGATGGATTGCGGACATCGAGTCTGCGTAGGTGACGAGATTTTGCCCCGAGGGGTTTGATGCTCGGTGTTTGAGGGAGCGAGCTAGAGACTAGTGGGAGGCAGTCGGTGATACTTTGGGAGCCCTAGCCATTGAGGCCATGACTTGGTCGGATTTTGTGGCCAGGTTCCGGGCGGGGTTTGCACGAGCTATGGATGTTCAGTTGCTGGCCAAGGAGTTTTTGTACATGAGACAAACTACTGAGATGGTGACGAAGATTACCGCCAAATTCAAGGAGAGGGCCTTGTTGGTGCTTTAGTACGCGAGAGATGAGGAGATGAAGAAAACCCAGTACCATGATATGCTGAGAGCGAACATTAGGAAGTATGTCAATTATTTGGCGTGCTTGACTTTGGACGATATGATAGCCAGGGAATAAGGGAGGGAGATTGATATAGAGCAAATTTGGAAGAGGAAGGCAGAGACTTGGCACACGATTGGGGTTTCGGTGAAGAAACCCAAGGGATTCGACTCGAGGTCGAAGGGACAGCAGGGTCAGAGCCACTGTGGAAAATGCGGCACGATGCATGAGGGAGTTTGCATAGTAGGGGGATCGGGTTGCTATAAGTGCGGAAAGACTGGACACTTTAGCAAGGATTATTCTGCCCTACCCCCACCGTTCAGACATCAGACCTGCTTTGTTTTCACTGCAATCAGCGAGGCCATAAAAAATCCAACTACACAAGATTGGTATTAGGAGCACCAATGGTGATGCTAACTCTAACGAACCTGCAGATCACAGATGGCCATCGGGGAAAGTCATATGCTCCTGTGGTGAGGAGCCGAGCCTTCCAGCTAACCGCCGAGGAGGCACGTGTCGCACCAGATGTGGTGACGGGTATTTTTCTTCTCCCTAGCTTTTATTTTATGTTAGTTTTGAAATTTATATTGCATGTATTTTGTTTTAGGATCGTTCAATGTGAACGGTATCCCAGTGTTGGTTTTATTCGACTCGCGGGCTACCCAATCGTTCATATCTCTTGTACTCAACAAGAGGTTTGTCGAGTCTGCGAGCATGTTGGACTATCCTTTAGAGGTCGAGATTGCGGACGACCGATCCATTCGGGCATCAAAGGTTTATAGGGATTGTGTCCTGAGGATGTGTGGTGAGTGTTATCTCGTGCATTTGGTTCCCATCCCTTTGCGTGGGAACAAGGTCATTATAGGCATGGATTGGTTGAGTCCCAATATGGAGGTGATCAACTGTGAGCGGCAGTTAGTCTTGGTTAGGACCCCAAGTGGGGGAGAGCTAGTGATTCAGGGTGAGAGACCGCATCGTGGACCAGTCATGTGCTCAGCAGTGAGAGCCAGACGCTAACTTCATCTGGGATGTTCAAGTTTTTTCGCCTACGTTATGGATACCTGGGATAAGGGTATGGTGAGCTTGGATGATGTGCCGATTTTTTGAGAGTACCCGAACGTGTTCCCGAAGGAGTTGCATGAGGTACCTCCGGAGAAGCAGGTAGAGTTCAGGATTGACCTAATTTCGGGTGCGGCTCCGATAGCCAAGGCACCGTATCAGTTGGCTCCTCCCGAGATGCAGGAGTTGGCTACATAGTTGCAGGATCTATTAGACGAGGTATTTATCAGGCCGAGCAGTTCACCTTGGGGAGGCCCGATTCTATTTGTGTAGAAAAAGGACGGATCTCACCGGATGTGTATAGACTATCGGGAGTTGAATAAGGTAACGATGAAGAACCATTACCCACTCCCGAGGATCAATGATCTCTTCGATCAGCTTCAGGGAGCCTCTTGGTTTTCCAAGATTGATTTGTGATCAGGCTATCAATAAATGAGAGTTAGGGATGATGATGTGTAGAAGACGACTTTCCGAATTCACTATGGCCATTATGAGTTCATGGTGATGCCGTTTGGGCTCACCAATGCTCCCGCTGCATTCATGGATCTCATGAACCACGTAGGTAGACCGATGTTATATCAATCTCGAGTGTGCCCTCCAAGTTTTGTGACTGGGATACCGAGGATCACAAAACGAGGTGTGAAGTAACCATGCAAATCACTTGGTACCCTTAAAGTTTATCACTCAATCGATGTGCCGGTTAACCACACATGCTCCATCGATACTATAATAAACCCTAAGTCACCCTTTACTTACCTTGTTAAGTCCAAGTTAGTGTGCCGGTTAACCACACACGCTCCACCAACGACTTAATCAAAGTGTAAAGTGTAATTTCATGGAATAGCACCTTATTCACATTTTTCCTAAAGTAACTAAGATTGGGAATTTAATAAAACATTTAGTTACTTTATAATATTCATCATACTTTGAATGAGAATTAATAAGTCCTTGTCTTACCCGTTCGGCTAACGACCCTCCACCGATCAAGCAAGCGGTGGGTGAGAGTGGACACCCATTAAGTCACCATTTTATAGGCAACAACCTTATACCCACCTTATAGACCGGCTTCGTGAATGAGGCGTACTAGCGGTAAGACGACTTTGTTCTTATACATATATATATAATTATTAAATCATAATAATATAAGTATAAGGGTTGCATTTTAACTTTTAAAATTCTAGGGGTTGGAACTAAAGTTTTAACTTAACTTTACTTGTTCCAAAACTTGAGGGCAAGTTTTGTAAACTTCCAAAACTTTTCATTTCTTGTAACTTATGAGTTTAATAGAGTAATAAAATGAGGACTTTTCATTTTTCCTAACTCTTGTGTTCTTTTAATGGTTTTTAATCCAATAGACTTTTGGTTTTCCATAACTTGAGGACAAGTTATGGACTCCATTAAAACACATTATGATCATGAATTAATCTACCACATAGGTTACAAATAATTCCTATGATCATCTAAACATCATAAGAACAAGAATATGAATATGAACACTTTCAAGAATCAAAATCACATTTAATCTTTGTAATTTTGATAACTAGTTGTTGTAAATGAGTTAGAAAAGACATTACACCTTCTAAAACAAGTTTTCAAGTACCAAAACATTTTAGGGTAATGATTCTAATCCATTTCCAGCAACTCAAGTCGAAATTCTGCACTCTGTCGACCCTACTCGCCGAGTGCATAAACCTACTCGCCGAGTAGGTTGAAGATACACATGAACTCGACGAGTCCTCCCCATGGACTCGCCGAGTCCATCAGTCAGACAACAGAAATTTCGACTTTCTTCAACTTTTAAGCACAAATAACAAACAAACAAGCCTAGGCTCTGATACCACTGATGGGTTTTGAGCATTCTAACACTTCCTAAGTGTACATGCAACCCTAATAACCTTGGATCTATGTTTGTCTAATTATCATGCAAAGTTGAATTCCAAGGTTATATTCCTATCTAGCATACATGGGGAACAATTTTAACTTGAATCATAGATAGAATAACTTACCTTGTTGTTGCTTGTGTTCCTTGAAACCTTGTGAGCCTAGCACCCCAAGTGTGATGCCTCAAATGCTTCACACAACACCAAATGCTCTTGGAAAGACTCTTGAGATAACACACACTTCTCAAAATCGGCCAAGCCCTCTAGTTTCTTAGTGTTCAACTTGTGTTGCACTTGTGTAGCCAATTTTGTGGAGAATGGGACTCTTATATAGTGTTGGCACATCTAGGGTTACACCATGTAAACCCTAATGTGTCATGACTCTTCATTTCCATGACCCATGGGTTTGTAACTCCCATGGAGCATCCATGGAGCATCCTATGGGTAGAACCCAACTTGATAATCCATGGAGCCTCTTAGCCCACTATACAAGATATGGATGATTTACATAACCAACCCATATATTTAATTAGTTATCCTTTGATCACTTAATTAATTCCAAATTAATTCTTGATCAAACTAATCAAATAATATTATTAATATATTAGAACTTATAATATATTAATAATCTCCAAGTGTTATTTCTCTCATTTAGTCTATCCAATTGCATGGTGCCATGCAACCCAAATGGACCATGCCGGGTCGGGTCAAGTACAAGCCCGAAATAGTTATGGACTTAGACACCTTATCCAACAGTCTCCCACTTGGATAAGTCTAATAACTATATCTCTAGTACTTCAGGAACCGACCGGCAATCGTAGCTCTTTCAAGGTCTCTCGGAACTGAGAAGATGATGATACGCCATTTAAGATAAGTGATCATATAATCCTCTGTTCTAGATATCAGCCGGAAAAATACATGGAACATGTCTTGCTTATTGTCCAGCATTTGTTTCCCGATTTCCGATTTGTTTGACATAGAACTTAATTGAACACATCAACTTAGTTCTGACCGAGCCCGGTACATGGGTCAAAACAAAATCATCGAGGGGCCCAGATACCAGCTTCTAATCCAAGAAGGAACAGATAAACTTCGACTCATATGTTTGTTCTACCACTTATTGAATTACACACAAAAGTACGTTTTATAACATCGAGTTACCAATGCGGTTTCGTACAGTCAATGCATAACCAACTTGTAAGTAACAAATCATATCTCTAGGTTTGAAGACTTATATGATATTACCGTCTCCCGATCACTCGAGATTAAAATTCCATGAAGTGATTCCAGTGAGCGTGGGTTGAGTCCAATGCTCAGAACTTATGAGCACTCATGATTGTTGTAGCCTTGTCCAAGACCTCTACAACCAAACATGACAGTCTTGATTCATATCTACTTCCAACATATGACCGACTGTGGAGATTTGAATAATATGTTATACCAAACAAAATTATTCTGGAAGTCAAAACATGCAAAAGAAATATAGTAAACGATTGACAAGAGATAGCAACACTTTACTCATAAATAAAACACCTTTTATTCATCATCAAATGTCAATTACACTTTACAAATTTCCGAGTTATCTAACTACTAAAACTTATATCATCCTTCAGCCCTATGCTCCGAGCATGCTGAAGATGCTTAACCCTACTCAGTCCCTTCGTGAGGGGATCTGATGGGTTCTCATCCGATGATACCCTCTTTGCCACGAGGAGTCCTTCTTCGATCCGATGTCTGATGAAATGGTATTTTCTGTCGATGTGTCTGGATCTCCCGTGATCCCTTGGTTCCTTGGCTAAGGCAACAGCACTTTCACTATCACAGAAAATTTCCATTGGCTCTTTAATAGCTGGTACAACTCCAAGGTCTCCAATGAAGTTCTTCAGCCATATCGCCTCCTTTGCTGCTTCACTAGCTGCAATATACTCTGATTCACAAGTAGAATCTGCCACTGTCTCTTGCTTGGAACTCTTCCAAGAAATTGCTCCTCCGTTTAGGGTAAAGACCCAGCCCGACTGAGAGCGGAAATTATCCCTATCAGTCTGGAAGCTAGCATCACTATACCCAACAACTCTCAAGTCATCACTCCCACCGAGGGTAAGGACCCAGTCCTTAGTCCTTCGTAGGTACTTGAGGATATTCTTTACCGCAGTCCAGTGTGCCTTGCCAGGGTTCGCCTGATACCTGCTAACCATGCTCAAGGCAAAAGCTACATCGGGTCGAGTACACGTCATAGCATACATGATCGATCCTACAGCCGAAGCGTAAGGTGTTCGACTCATTTCTGCTATCTCAGCCTCAGTGCTAGGGCTTTGTGTCTTACTCAATCTGGTGTTACTCTGGATGGGTAACTCTCCTTTCTTGGAATCCTGCATGCTGAATCTCTTCAGCACCTTATCCAAGTAGGTACTTTGACTAAGTCCAACTAGTCTTTTACTCCGATCTCTCAAAATTCTTATCCCTAGAATATAGGCAGCTTCACCAAGGTCCTTTATAGCGAAACACTTCCCAAGCCAGGACTTTACTTCCTGCAGGGTTGGAATGTCGTTTCCTATGAGTAGTATGTCATCCACATACAATACCAAAAAGCTAACTATACTCCCACTAGCCTTGACATACACACAAGATTCATCTTCACTCCTAGAAAAGCCAAATTCCTTGACCTTTTCATCAAAGCAAAGATTCCATCTGCGAGGTGCTTGCTTCAATCCATAAATGGATTTCTCAAGCTTACACACTCTATTAGGGTACTCGTTGCTGACAAAACCCTCTGGCTGACTCATGTAAACATCTTCAGCCAACTTTCCATTAAGGAAAGCGGTTTTGACATCCATCTGCCATATTTCATAGTCATGAAATGCAGCTATGGCTAACAGAACCCGAATAGACTTAATCTTGGCTACCGGAGAAAAGGTCTCATCATAATCCACTCCAGGAATTTGAGAGAAGCCCTTTGCAACCAGTCTAGCCTTATAAGTGTGTACTTTACCATCCATGTCGGTCTTCTTCTTGAAGACCCATTTGCACCCTACTGTCTTACGACCTGGTACATTTTCAACCAAGTTCCAAACTTGATTGTCATACATGGATTGTATCTCGCTATCCATAGCCTCTTTCCATTTAGCAGACTCGGGGCCTGCTATGGCTTCCTCGTAGCTGTTAGGGTCATCTTGACTTACTAGTGTTTCATCACTAATAAGTGTCTCACCTTCTGCAGTAATATGGAATCCATAGTAATGCTCAGGTGCACTCCTAACTCTCGTGGAACGTCTCAGAGGTACAGATTTGTCAATTAACTCAACAGGAGTTTCCTCCTCAAGTTGAGGGCTAGAGTTTGAAGTTCCTTCACCGCTTGATTCTTGAATTTCTTCAAGATCAATTTGCCTCCCACTGTCTCCTTGGCTTATAAATTCTCTTTCTCGAAAGACTCCTCTTCTTGCTACAAAGACCACATTGTCACTAGGTCTGTAGAAGAGGTAACCAAAGGATCGCTGTGGGTAACCGATGAAAATACACCTCTCGCTTCGAGGTTCGAGCTTATCATGAGTCTCGCGTCTCACGAAAGCCTCGCAACCCCAAATCTTGATGTGGTCTAGTTTAGGTACTTTACCAGTCCACATCTCGTGAGGAGTTTTGGCAACTTTCTTTGTAGGGACTAGATTAAGAATATGGGCGGCAGTCTCTAAGGCATACCCCCAGAATGAGATTGGTAGCGTAGCTCGACTCATCATGGAACGAACCATATCTAGCAAGGTTCGATTACGCCTCTCAGCCACACCATTCAACTGTGGTGTCCTGGGAGGTGTCAATTCTGAGACTATCCCACATTCCCTTAGATAGTCGAGGAACTCTGAACTAAGATACTCACCACCACGATCGGATCGAAGCATCTTAATGTTCCTGCCCAATTGATTCTCGACTTCCTGTTTAAATTCCTTAAACCTCTCGAAAGTCTCTGACTTATGTTTGATCAAGTAGACATATCCATATCTACTATAATCATCAGTAAAAGTCAAATAATAACGATTAGCATCCCTTGTGGCATGTTTGAATGGTCCACACACATCCGTGTGTATAAGGTCCAACAAACCTTCACCCCTCTCACACGAACCTGTGAAGGGTGACTTTGTCATTTTCCCAAGTAAGCATGATTCGCAACTATCATCTGACTTTAGGTCAAACGACTCCAAGACTCCATCCTTTTGGAGTTGGCCTATGCGCTTCTTGCTTATATGTCCAAGACGACAATTCCATAATGATGCTTTATCCAAGTTATTATTAGTAGAATCAATACACAAAACATTATTTCCTAGGTTATCAACAACAAATACAGCTTCATACACACCATCACAAGGTAATGCTTTAAAATAAAGAACATTATTAAAGAAAGCATCAATAGAACCAACTTCATTATTAAATGAAAAGGTAAACCCTTGTTTGTACAAAGCATGAAAGGAAATAATATTTCTTGCCATTCCTGGCGAATAACAACACTTATTCAGATCTAAACTAAACCCACTACTTAGCGATAAAGTATAAACTCCAATCTTGGTAACAGGTAAAGCTTTCCTATTCCCCATGATCAAGTTTATCCTTCCTTGCTCCACATCCTCACTTCTTCTTAGTCCCTGCAAGTCATAACAAATGTGAATACCACACCCGGTATCAAGGACCCAAGAATTAGAATGGGGTGAGTTATTAGAAATGATAGTGTAAATACCTGCATGGTTGGGTTTAACTTTCCCATCCTTCACATCTTGCTGGTATTTTGGGCAGTTCCGCTTCCAATGAGCTTTTTCATGGCAATAGAAGCATTCAGCCTCTTTTGGGTCAGAAGAAGGAGTAATGAAACCTTTCTTGGTTCCACTTGAAGAAGAGCCATCAAGGGTCTGAGCCTTGGTACCCTTCGAAGATCTCTTTCTCTTCCTCCATCGATTCTTCCTAATTGCCAAAACCGGAGTAGAGTTTTGAGTAGGATTGATAGCAACCGACTTCCCCTTAAGACCTGTTTCTGCGGTCTTGAGAAGTCCCTGAAGTTTGCTGAGGGTGACTTCTTCCTTGTTCATGTGATATGTCATGCGGAATTGATCATAGCACGATGGTAAGGAATGCAAAATAATATCTATTGCAAGATCCTCCGGGAAGTTCACATTAAGCTTCAGCAAACGATCCACATACCTTTGCATTTTCTGCATGTGGCTCGTGACGGATTCCCCGTCCTTCATCATGGTTGTTATCATGGAGCAGATGATTTCATACCTCTCTTATCTTGCACTTTGATGGTATCTTTCCATCAAATCTTGGTGCATGTCATAAGGGTAGAAATCCTCATAAGACTTTTGGAGTTCCGCTGTCATCGTGGCCGTCATGATGCACGCCACTTTCGTAGCATCCCTTTCATGTGCCCGAAATTCAGCGATCTCCTGAGGAGTTGCAGTGGACTCATCAATCTCCTTAAGCTCCTTGTCAAGGACATATTCTTTGTCCTCGTAGCGGGTAATCATCCTGATGTTTCTGATCCACTCATTGAAGTTGGATCCATCAAAGGTGACTTTCCCACACAAGTTCATAAGGGTAAAGGAGCCATTAGGATTAGAGCCAGAAGCATTGATGAAAGACATCTGAAGGGAAGAGGACAAGATTAGTTTAGATATAAGAGAGTCCTTAATAAAACACCCAAATGTAGTATTAAGGCTAGGATCCAATCACAATATAATATAACTTAGAAGAGGTATGCCGTAATCTAAGCTATATCATATTTGAAAGGTAGGTGAATGACGATTCACCAATTTCCACCACGAAAACCGCAATATTTTAGTATTAGGTTTTTGAATGGTTCTTAGAAATTCCTAGATTCTTTGAGATTCAATGAACTTTTCAAAGGCATGTTTCAATCTCGAGTGTGCCCTCCAAGTTTTGTGACTGGGATACCGAGGATCACAAAACGAGGTGTGAAGTAACCATGCAAATCACTTGGTACCCTTAAAGTTTATCACTCAATCGATGTGCCGGTTAACCACACATGCTCCATCGATACTATAATAAACCCTAAGTCACCCTTTACTTACCTTGTTAAGTCCAAGTTAGTGTGCCGGTTAACCACACACGCTCCACCAACGACTTAATCAAAGTGTAAAGTGTAATTTCATGGAATAGCACCTTATTCACATTTTTCCTAAAGTAACTAAGATTGGGAATTTAATAAAACATTTAGTTACTTTATAATATTCATCATACTTTGAATGAGAATTAATAAGTCCTTGTCTTACCCGTTCGGCTAACGACCCTCCACCGATCAAGCAAGCGGTGGGTGAGAGTGGACACCCATTAAGTCACCATTTTATAGGCAACAACCTTATACCCACCTTATAGACCGGCTTCGTGAATGAGGCGTACTAGCGGTAAGACGATTTTGTTCTTATACATATATATATAATTATTAAATCATAATAATATAAGTATAAGGGTTGCATTTTAACTTTTAAAATTCTAGGGGTTGGAACTAAAGTTTTAACTTAACTTTACTTGTTCCAAAACTTGAGGGCAAGTTTTGTAAACTTCCAAAACTTTTCATTTCTTGTAACTTATGAGTTTAATAGAGTAATAAAATGAGGACTTTTCATTTTTCCTAACTCTTGTGTTCTTTTAATGGTTTTTAATCCAATAGACTTTTGGTTTTCCATAACTTGAGGACAAGTTATGGACTCCATTAAAACACATTATGATCATGAATTAATCTACCACATAGGTTACAAATAATTCCTATGATCATCTAAACATCATAAGAACAAGAATATGAATATGAACACTTTCAAGAATCAAAATCACATTTAATCTTTGTAATTTTGATAACTAGTTGTTGTAAATGAGTTAGAAAAGACATTACACCTTCTAAAACAAGTTTTCAAGTACCAAAACATTTTAGGGTAATGATTCTAATCCATTTCCAGCAACTCAAGTCGAAATTCTGCACTCTGTCGACCCTACTCGCCGAGTGCATAAACCTACTCGCCGAGTAGGTTGAAGATACACATGAACTCGACGAGTCCTCCCCATGGACTCGCCGAGTCCATCAGTCAGACAACAGAAATTTCGACTTTCTTCAACTTTTAAGCACAAATAACAAACAAACAAGCCTAGGCTCTGATACCACTGATGGGTTTTGAGCATTCTAACACTTCCTAAGTGTACATGCAACCCTAATAACCTTGGATCTATGTTTGTCTAATTATCATGCAAAGTTGAATTCCAAGGTTATATTCCTATCTAGCATACATGGGGAACAATTTTAACTTGAATCATAGATAGAATAACTTACCTTGTTGTTGCTTGTGTTCCTTGAAACCTTGTGAGCCTAGCACCCCAAGTGTGATGCCTCAAATGCTTCACACAACACCAAATGCTCTTGGAAAGACTCTTGAGATAACACACACTTCTCAAAATCGGCCAAGCCCTCTAGTTTCTTAGTGTTCAACTTGTGTTGCACTTGTGTAGCCAATTTTGTGGAGAATGGGACTCTTATATAGTGTTGGCACATCTAGGGTTACACCATGTAAACCCTAATGTGTCATGACTCTTCATTTCCATGACCCATGGGTTTGTAACTCCCATGGAGCATCCATGGAGCATCCTATGGGTAGAACCCAACTTGATAATCCATGGAGCCTCTTAGCCCACTATACAAGATATGGATGATTTACATAACCAACCCATATATTTAATTAGTTATCCTTTGATCACTTAATTAATTCCAAATTAATTCTTGATCAAACTAATCAAATAATATTATTAATATATTAGAACTTATAATATATTAATGATCTCCAAGTGTTATTTCTCTCATTTAGTCTATCCAATTGCATGGTGCCATGCAACCCAAATGGACCATGCCGGGTCGGGTCAAGTACAAGCCCGAAATAGTTATGGACTTAGACACCTTATCCAACAATTAACACACCATCGTAGAGTGTGGGTTCCGTAATCTGACGGTGTATGCCAAATCCTGATGGAGGAGGCACACAAATCCATATTTTCCATCCATCCCGGGGCGACGAAGATGTATAGGGATCTTCGTCCTGACTATTGGTGGCCCTGCATGAAGCGGGATGTAGCCTGGTATGTTGAGAGTTGCTTAACTTGCAGGAAAGTCAAAGCAGAGCACTAGAGAATGAACAACAAACTGTAACTGCTTGATATTCCTGTGTGGAAGTAGGAGGAGATCACTATGGACTTCATTACAGTTTTACCTCGAACGGCGCGCGGAGTTATTGTGATATGGTTCATAATGGATCGATTTCCTAAGAGCGCCATTTCATACTAATTTAGGAGAGTATTTTAGCCGAGAAGTTGGCAGAAAACTACATCAGGGAGGTAGTAGCTTGGCATGGGTTGCTAGTTTTTGTGATTTCTGACAGGGATGTGCGGTTCACTTCCAGATTCTAGAAGAAATTTCATGACGAGTTGGGTACTCATCTACACTTCAACATGGCTTTCCACCTGCAGACGGATGGTCAGAGAGAACGGACCATTTAGACATTAGAGGATATGCTATGAGCGTGTGTTCTAGACTTTGGTGGTAGCTGGGAGACCTACCTTCCATTGGCAGAGTTCTTTTAAAATAATAGTTACCATGCCTACATCGATCGACCTCCTTTTGATATGCTTTATGGGAGGAAGTGTATAATCCATATATGTTGGGGTGAGGTCGGTCAGAGGATCATGGAGAGTACCAAAGTGGTACTCAAGACGATAGAGATGATCCATCAGATCTGGGGTAGACTCCAGATGGCTCAGAGTCGGCAGAAGAGCTATGACGACCGACTCCGATGGAACTTGGAGTTTCAGGTCAGGGACATGGTCCTTCTGGAGGTGTCACCTTGGAAAGGTGTCATCCGCTTCATAAAACGGGGAAGGATGAGCCCCAGGTATATCGGACCTTTCAGGGTTATAACACAGGTGGGCAGGGTGGCGTATCTGCTGGATCTTCCGGAGGAGCTTAGGCAGATTCACAATACTTTTCATGTTTTGCAGCTGCAGAAATTCATAACCGATGATACCAAGATGGTTGCTTTGGAGGACATTCAGGTGGATGACCACCTGAAATGCATCGAGAGCCCGATAGGCATTCTTGACAAGAAGACGAAAAATTTGAGAAACAAGAGGGTAGAGTTGGTGAAAGTACAATGATAGCACCGTATGGGCTCAGAATGGACGTGGGACCCAGAGGACAAGATGAGTGAGAACTACCCGAAGCTGTTTCCAACAACAACAGACTTTGAGGATGAAGTCTAAGTCAAGTGGGGGAGATTTGTAACGCCCAAGATTTTTCAGGTATTATGTTGTTTCCTATTCAAGTTATAGGAATTTTGGGGGCTGAGGCAAACCCTGGGTGTACAAGGTGGACGCATGACGTACATATGTGAGGCACGAAGCGGGAGATGCATATGCTGGGCGTAGACTGGTCAGATGCAAACCCTAAATTATAGGATTTGCACCCTATTTAAGCACCTTATATCCCTCCAAACCCTTATCCTCTTAGCCTCCATTGTCCTCATAGTGTCCAACTCAAACCCTAACCCCCTTGCTTATACCTTGAGATTATTTTGAGCATTTTGGTGTTATTTTGGTGGGTTTAGAGAGCAAGGAGCTTGAATAAGGAGCAAGAATGTGAAGAGAGCTTGTACATCTAGAAGTTTGGCATATTTTCTGACTCATTTGAGGAATCAAGCTTTAACCTTGACCATTGCATGCTTAGACATAGTTTTGGGGTGTTATTTTTTGTATTTTGGCTCCATAGTTGAGATCTCTTTTGTTCTAGGAGTTCCAGTCCATAAGAGCCATCCTTTTGAGCTCTTGGAAGCATTTAGAACCATAAAAATTGGGCCTTGATGGTTAAGTCACAACCATGCAAGTGTTAGATGGTCACAAAGTGTGTTTAAGGACTTAAATCATGTCTTAACCTCCACTCATGCATGCAAAGACATAAAGTTTGTAACTTTATGGTTTAAGACGTCTTAAAGGGACTAGATCTATGTTTTGGACATTTGGAATTAATGGATTAAGTCACAAAGGAGTTTATTAGGAGGTTAGTCACTACACCCGGTGTACCCCTAGTTCACTATGCGTACTGGGTCAACTTGCCGAAGTTGGTCAAGGACAACGTACACTTGGCCTACGTTCCAGGTACACCGTGCGTACACATACATAGTGGTCAAAGGTGTTTTTGGGCCTTAGGATGTTGGGCCTCATGATCCACTGTGGAGTAAGGCATCTGGGTCTAGACCTAGGATTTATGGTATTAGGTGTTGTTGGGCCTGAAAGCTTAAATGAATTGATGTGGGCCTTAATTTGATTATGAGTTGGGCCTTAGGAGAAAGAGGCCCAATAGGGGAAGGATTAGGGAGCCTTGCCTTGGGATATGAATTAGAAGTTGGGCCATAAGGCAGTCATATTTGGATCCATTACCTGATTAGGGAATTTATTGTACCCTAGGGAAAGGAGTCCCAAGACATCCGAGGAGTACGATTTTGGCATACTCGGTCGAGGTGAGTTACCTTATCGGTATCAGTGGGTTGAAGGCACTAATGCCATCCCACTTATTGTTGTTTATAGTAAGATGATTGTCTTTGTGATAATTGTCTGGTATGCCACTATCTGTTGTGATTTATATGCGTGTATGCTATGATGTTATGTGGTAGTGGTAGCTGTGAAATAGACCCAGTAACAGGTTGAAAGAGACCGAAGGGGTAGGCCATCACCCATATATACTCAACAATATCCGGTTGAAAGGGACCGAATGGGTAGGCCAACACCCAGATATGCTCGGCAGTATTTGATTGAAAGGGATCGAAGGGGTAGGCGAACACCCATATATGTTGGGATGTAACTGGGTGAAAGAGACCGAAGGGGCAGGCCAGCACCCGGAATATGCCAGGTAGTATGTTTGTTGTATGGTATGTGGTATGATGGGGGAACACACTAAGCTTCATGCTTACGGTTTTCAGTTTTGTTTCAGGAACTTCTTCTTGAAAAGGAAAGGAGCCGGCATGATCGTTGCATATCACACTATGATTATCCGCATTATGTCACAACTAGAAAATTAGGGTTATGATTTCTATCCTTGTACAAGATAACTTCTTCATGTAACCTTGTAACCCTACATTTAGTATAGATCAAACTTCAATGTTATTTAAGTTTTTTTCATCCAAAATTTTAATTTCGGGCGAAACCACTTTATTTAAACCCAAAACTTAACCCAATAAGCCAAAATTTATCATTTTGGGTCTTAGCCCAAGTTTTCTCGGCCCAAGCCCCTATTTGGGCCAAGACTCTCTTATTAGGCCCTTATGGGCCGATAACCTCTCAAGTTTATCCTATTAGGCCTACAACCCTATTTAAGCACCAATGGGCCACAATTCACTATTGGGCTTCCAAATGGACGAAATTTTTTACTTATCATTTTTTGGGCCGTAAGACCCTTATTAGGCCTTATTGGGCCGTGAACATCTTTCTTTGACCATAATGGGCCAAATACCTCTATTAGGTATTATTTTGGGCCCAAAACCCTTTACTGGGCCTTCTAAGGCTGAAAATCATTATTGGGCCCTCTTTTGGGCTGAAAGCTTCCATATAGATTTTCTTTGGGCCGAAGGCCATTCTTTGGGCCCTAATGGGCCAAAAACCTATATTGGGCCCTCTCACTAAACCAAAAATCTTTATTGGGCCTAATCCATTTCTTTTGGACCTATTATTGGGCCAAAACCTTCCTTGGGCCCGAGCCAAGCCCAAAAACACACATAAGTCGAAAACCCTTAATGGGCCTAAGGTGTTTTTAGCCAATCTTGAAAAACCAAGCCCAATTTCTTTCCCCCCATAACCGATCAGTTTAAAAAAAAAGGAGAAACAAGAGTCCATAACTTGATGCCACCTCAAATTTACACTTCATGTAACCATGCTTATTGACCTAGAAACAACCAAGACTCTTACATCACCATAGCTAGAAGTCAACCCCTATCACCCCTCCTCTCCCCCTTCATAAGCTGACCCCCATCCGCTCTCCAATCTTCATTTCCAACTTACACTCTTATAGCATTTCCTCTCAACCCTTAAGAACTCTCTCATTTCATTTTATCTAAAAATCATGAGTTTGTATGTGTGTTCTCAAGAAGTTTTTCTTCAAGCTTCATAACCTTGTAAGTTTATGACAAACTCCTTTACTTTGTTCCAAGTTTATATTAAAGATCTTTCGCTTACTCTCTCATTTTCGTGAATATGCTCCCTAGAACACCTTGATCTCGAAAATCTTCTCAAGGAAACAAGTTAGGGCTGAAAACCTTCTCCATCTTCCTCCACAACTCGAAAAAGCCCCCAAGTTGAGCTTCATACCCCTTATTTTCTAGTTTTCTTTCTTTTGGGGGAGGATACAAGTCTAGTCTTGTGAAAGATCTTTGTATATTTGCATGTATTTGTGTGTATGTGTGTTTATGTGTGATGAAATGTTGATATTTCATGTTTACAATCCAAGAACTCGAGATTTTGCTAAGTCTCAAGTGTTGGAGCTTAGTTATGTTGATATGTTTTCATTTATCTTGGTATTTGTCAAAAATGAAAACAAGTTACTAGGTGAAAGGAATAGATTTTCTTGATTTGTGTTAAATATCACAACAATATGTTCAAGAAAGTGTTAAAGCGACTTTTTGTCATGAATATTTGAAAAATGGAAAAATATGGATATTTCACTCAAAATGGGCAATTTTCGGCCATAATGGTAAAAATGGGCTATTTTTGACACTTATGGTAAAAATGGTCTATTTATGTTACTTATAGTAAAAATGGATTGTTTTTGACACTTATGGTAAAAATGGACTATTTTTGACACTTATAGTAAAAATGGGCTATTTTTTAAACTAATAGTAAAAATGGGCTATTTTTGAAAATTATAGTAAAAATGGGATATTTTTGACATTTATGGTAAAAATGGGCTATTTTTGACACTTATGGTAAAAATGGTCTATTTTGACACTTATGGTAAAATGGGCTATTTTTGACAATCGTAGTAAAATGTGCTAATTATATTGGTTCCAACTTAAAATATTTATAAAAAGAATTATATAAATAAATCTACCGAATTGGTGAACTAAACTTATTTTATGACACGAAAGTTGCACGTCATAATTTGTAAATCGTTAAGGTCTTATTCATTTCTATTAAACTGTGTAAGTTACGACATGAATGATTGTGTATTATAACTTGTAGTAAAAAATATACACCAGTAACATTATTTATAACGTTAAATAATAGAATTCAATATTCGCGTAAATTCCGTTAAGGCTCTTGTGAGACACTCCTTCACTCGTACCTACTTAGTGTACATCATAAGTCCTGTAGTTATAACCAAAGTCTCCTGGAGGGAGAGCAGGATATTGTGTATAGATCTATATAGGGTTGACACCCCCACACCTGAGTTGTTCGCTACAACTAGACAGGCCAGTCTAGGGTAACAATTATCTTTAGAAACCGACGCCTGAAGAACGTCAAGACAAGCGCTTTAGTCATACTAATATGGTTGTAACGACTCACATAGAGAATAACAATATTATTTTCAAATTTACGCGAACCATGCACTACACTCATTTTATAAAGTACCAAACTACGTGTCGTCTATTTTGCAACAAATTTTACCACTTTGGTCTTAGGGTTTTAAGACCACAACTTTTCTTATGACAGAAAATATAGGATTTTCTGGGAACACTCTCTATATAATTTCAAACAAGGTAAACAAAGAATACACATGTAATTATACATGATTTGGAACGAGACTCACAAACTATGTTAATAGAAAATATTGGATTTTCTGGAGTTTACAAACTAATATAAAGTTTTTCTTACAAATATGCTTATGAACTCACCAACATTCTATGTTGACGCTTTTCAAAACGACTTGTATTCTTAGGGACTCAGTAAGCAGGTTTGCAGCTATGGATTTTTGGATAAGTGTTGTATTTTTTTTTGAAATGTCATACGTTGTGTTATTTTTGGGATGTAATTTCATGAACAAACATAAAGTTGTAAAAAATGTGTGTTGGTATCTGAATGTATGATGTTTGGTTGCTGTTAGGAATAAATCTTTTAAGATCTAATAGATTAAAGCAGGCAAAACAAGAACAAGATATGATCAAACAGGTGTTGAATGATTAATAGTCACGCTTCAGAAGAACTCTATGAAGAATTACTTCTGTAGAGGCGGAAATTAGGGTTACAAAGATAATTTTCCCAAAAACTAACTAAATACGTAGCATGCATGCACCTTATATACTAACCCTAGCATTACATACGAATGGACAAGCCCCAACTCGCTTATAAAAAATGGACTCAAAAGAATAGGCCCAATGACACAACACTTAATCTTCAACAATCCCCCCCTTTGCGTCAATTGAGACCACAACCATTTAGTTCTTGATTTGCTTCTGCACTTCGTAGACCTTGGGAATGAAGCTCAACAGCAGCTTGCGAACTTGAATATACCAAGTGATCACATCAGTGAACACTTCACATCATCCTTTTTGTTGCCTCTAAACTTCACAACCAGCTCCAGGATTAACTCCAGACAGGAAGTAGAAAATAAGTGCTTGTCTTCAATATGGAAAAAGAACTTGCGTCGATTTGCTCCCTGATGATCTCTAGACGTAAACACTACGAACCATCCTTCCTTGAAAATTTTTCATGGCTTGATCTTTTCAAAATCTTTTGGAGCTTCCTTCGGAACAACACTTGGTTTTTGCCTTAAAAAATGGTAATCTTCACATCCATCAATCAAACTTCTTGAATATAAGATTTGATTAAAAGTTGAAGATGGGACACCACAGGTTCGTACTTCTCCTTGTTTCTCAGCAGAATGTTGTATATCATCATCCAGTCATGGGGATTCAAACAAGGCAGGTCTGCGATAGTGAATTCACAGGCTTGAGATGCTAATCCTCTCGCAACTTTAAACTTCGCATTAGGGAGCTTTGGTCTCGATCGGCCCAGTGACCTTCACAGCAATAATCTTGCTCGCACTCCAAGTCTTGTACTGAGGCTTCATGTGCTTCAAGTAGAAGGCAAACAACATTTGATCCCCAGTGCTGTTTGAGAAAGGTACGTTGGCAACTTTTATAAAAGCACGAAACCTAAATGCCTTTAGTGTGATAGGTAGGTCCAATTGCGAATCCTGTGTGTTCTGGATTTCAAAATAAGCAATTGGATCCAACCAATACTGGCTTGGCATATCCACAACTTGGTTTTGCATTCGCTTCAGGGTCCACTTAGGAAATAATAGCATTTTGCTTTTAAGAGTGGCCTTAGTTTCCTTTTCAGCTCTTTCTTTTTCTTCTGCCTCTCTGACGATGCGAGCATGTTCATCAATCTCTTCCTTGCGAGCCTTCCGCCTTTTAAGCTTAGCTTCATCAGGTTCTTCATCTTCACTATCATCAATAATGGGTTCTCCATTGAATATCTTTTCTTTCTTCATTGATTCTTGTTTGATGATAGGAGGTTTAACTGGAGATTTGGGGTGGGGTGCATTTGTTTGATCTTTGGAGCTACCTTCTCCCCCTTGTTTCGGAACAGACATCGGTTGCAAAAAATCCTCCAAACGGTGTAACATAGCAAACACCGGTCTTAGCTTGTCAAATAAATGCTTCTTCACTGTGATGGAGAGCATTTTATCACGAGTCTCAATGATATCAAAGAGCAGTCCAGTGACATTAGAGATACAACTGCGAGTGACTGCCTTCTCAACTAGCAACTCATCGACCTGCTTTTGAGCGTATTGAAGCTTTGTTTCGAACACTTTGTATTTTTCTTCCTTGATGGCAAGGGCATCCATGATTTTGTTTTCTGTTGCCAGATCCTCCTGAAGCTTTGTGATTTTTGCAGCGATAGAATACTGAAATGCTTCATGATCAGACTTAAACGCCTTGCAAAGCTCAACAAAGTTCGCCTTTTCTGTTTGGAATAAGGCACCAACGTTCTGAATTTCCTTGTTCGCAGTCACTGTGTTGTAATTGTAGGTAGTTTTGTAATCCTCCATGAATCCCATTGTGTCAGCAGTTAGTTTATCGACTTTTTCGGTCATAGCCTTGCAGACATCAGTAGAATCAGAAACTGTCTTAGATAAAGTAGATACATTGGCAGCATGTTCCTTTATTACTCGCTCAAGGATTCATTCAACGGCAGCTTTGGAGTAAGCTTCATAGGTGGAGACTTGGGATGCGAGAAGTAGTTGGTCAATCTTCTCATGAAGAGATTTGAGTTCTCCTTTCGTAGCAGAGACTTCATCTTCACTGTCAATCCGTATTTGAAAAGGACTGTAAGCGAATCCGTCCAAATCATCATCTTCATCATCTCCGAAAAGCATCTCGGAGTCATCAGTACGAATGGGAGAGATGGATGGTGTAACATGGGCTGAAAAACCTGAAGTGTTAGCCCCCATATCATATACGTTGACTGAGCTTACAGGTATAGCAGAGGTGTGGTGCGATATAGTGGATTCGTTGAAAATTGGGATTGAGACTGGAATAGTTGTGGATGGTTGAGATGATACTGGTGGTGGCATAGGTGTGATGGTGACTGGGATAGAAGTATTTGATTTTGGTGAGGAGGTGGAGAAGGAACATAATCATTAAATCGTGGAGTTACCTCAATAGTCAGAGATGTAGCCTCAGTACGAACAGGTGGTTCGTTGTGGATCTGTTCCACATCCTCGATGCGAACTGATTCTGGTTCTTCAATGCGAATGGGCTCATTCTCTTCATTACGAACTAGTGGATCTTGCTCAATACGAATTTCCAACTCAGTTTCGGAGTCAGAAGCTTCTCCTTCACTCTGAGATGGAGAAGGAGTGGGAGACTTCCGCTTTCTAGCAGGTTGCTTCCTTCTTTTTGGTTTAGGAGCTAAAGCAACAGGAGCATTTCGCTTCTTAGAAGGAGGTTTCGCAGCCTCAGAAGGTCCTTCTTTCGTAGTGACTTTCTTAGTTGCATTCTTTGACCCTCTGCCCCCTTTCTTGGCTTTATCGGCTTTAGCCAAAATTACTTGAAATTCGTCAGACAATGAACGAGGTCCTGAAGGAGGAAGAGTGCGATGACCCTCTATAATTTTACTCGTGCGAGGAACATCACAAAACATAACTTTTGGAATTGAGCCAATGAAGGAAAACTTTGATCGATCCGCCATAATGATACCAGTTGTATAGAGGGTTGCACTGGAAGCCATTGGTGCATCAGACATCACCGGAATCTTGAGCTGCTTGATTGCCCTGTTGACGAAGATGGTCCAGAATCTCGCACAAGAGATCTCACTATGACGAGTAACAGAGTGAGTGCTCTGGATAAGTTGAGCCCAGAGGATAAAACCATAGTCAATATTAAGACTTGTGTACAGGCCATACATCAGACCCATGAAAAGTTTGCTTGCACAGTCATTGCCAATGACTCTTTTAGAAAATGATTTGATCAGGATGGTGAATAGAGCATTCCATGTTGGTGGAAGATTGGTTTTCTTGAACTTGGAAACAACAGTGAGAGTTTCCTTGTACCCCATTTGATAAAACATTTCCAAGATAGCAACATTGGAGATGGTTTATCGGTTGATCATGTTGTCAGACTAAGGAAACCCTAACAGATTGCAGAAACGGGCTTTGGAGATTGAAGTTGTGTGATTATGGATGTCGAAGTAAATCCTTTGTTGTTCCTTAACAAAGTTGGCTATTTTGTAAGCTTTGGAGAGAATCGATAGTGGAACATTCTTAACTTGAGTCAAGGCAATGGTGAGAGGGGAGTATTTCAAGCACTCAATCAGAGGTAGAAGAAAGGGATCATATAGAACGGGATCAAGCTTGATAATGAGGTTTTGATGTTGCTTAATGGCCAGAAGGGATGAATGAGCAGTTTGGTCTTGAAAATCCGGAGAGAGAGTGTCTTGAAAAATTAATCGTCGCTTGTAAAAGCGCGATTTGACAGCTATGATGAGTCAGAAGCATGCGTCACACAGATTAGTGGTAGTTGTCCGTTCAACTTTTCATGCGCCCGTTTGAATTCTTATCTTTTAAAACTTTCTGCGTCAGCTCATCTCCTTTCGCAGTAAAGAAAGGTCGTTGAACACAACTGTGAACCTAAAAGTCGGTAGTAACCACGAACTAGACTTTGTGAAAATCATTAAAATCTTCATGCAAAAGTGTCGAAGAAAAAGAAATAAAACAAAGTTTATCTATGGGATGCTGTGATGTCTAACTAAAGACATAAATCTACGGATCCTAGGCAAAGATCTCTTCCTTCATAATCAAGAGTGATTAAGAAGTGTCTGTGTGGTTTCCTGTTGAATACGATTAAATGTTTGATGAGAAACATTGAAAGACATATTTTAATAAGGCTTATAAAGGTGGTTCATCCTTCATCCAAACTATGAACTTGATATGAGTGCGAAAGTTGGAGAAGGTACTCGTGTGACCAGTGTAGTCAGTTGAACGAGTAGGTTTGGAACATATTTGAGTGACTTGGAAAAATATTGAAATCTAAAAAAAATAAACCGGATCCATTGGAAGAAATGTCTTGGGACGAGAACACTTCATTAGGATCTCACAAAAGAAAAGAGATTTATTGGTACTGACCACGAACTTGGACTTTCGTTAATTCTTGGGTGAAAATACTAGAACGTTTTATTGTTCACCGTCAATGCATATAAGGTATTGAATTTTGGGTTTCACTCAGTTCGTGGTAGAACGAAACTAAGATCATTAACACAAATGTTTGTGTAACCATAAACCTCAATGGTAATTTCTGAGAGTCTCAAGGGTTACATTAATGGATGAGAAAGAGATGGATAAGAAGGTAGGTGGTTACAAGAAAATGAAAGTACCTCTTCAATGTGAAAGTGACCATGTAGACAACTCTTAATTCAATGTGAGAAGATTAAGGTAGCTCATGACTGATGTGAATTCGCAACCTGATTTGGAAGAATTGATTGGTGGTATCAACTCATTAAGGCTTCACAGTCAAGTCATTGAGGCTTAGGTCAACATGCAACAACATGCTTCTAGGGACACTTAGCTAATACATAAGTCACGAGATTTATACCTGCCCCATCGCACAAGTTGATAAATGTTGCGAACATCTTCATCTATGATCGTGGATTGAATCTATATTTTTGGAATTTTTAATGTTTTGTAAAAAAGAAAGAAATGGAAATAGACATAAAGTAAAAATATTTTTGTGATTTAGATTTTTCTTAAAAACAATAAAATAAAACAAATAACTTATTTTTGGTTTTTTGGAGATTTTCTGAAAATGAAATGAACTAAAAAAAATATATTAAGTAAAAAAATAATATACAAATTGAAAATAAAGATAATCACGGATATACAAAAGGTACAAAAGGATATATGAAATACCAAACCACGGATGAACAGTGACCTACGAACTACTGCGAATGTTCGCATTGATTCGCATCCATAAAACAGACTGTGAATGAACAGTTGACTGCGAAAGCCTGCGAACGTTCGCACCGATTCGCAGTGAAGAATTTGTGAGTGTGAAAATGGTTTTGGTACATAATCATCTTCCATCATTCCTAGCCCTTGAAGGATTCTATAAAATGTTGCTTCAGGTAGGACCTTGGTAAATATGTCAACCAATTGATCAACGGATCTTACGAAATGAATCTCGACATTGCTATCTTCCACATGATCCTTTATGAAGTGATACCTCAACGCTATGTGTAGCGTCTTTGAGTGTTGCACTGGATTGTGAAAAATGCGAATGACACTTTCGAAGAAACAATAGAGAGGAATTATTTTCATACTTAAGCCATAATCGCGAAGTTGGCTTTGAATCCAGATGACTTGAGATGTGCACGAAGCTGCAGCTATGTATTCGGCCTCGGTAGTTGACAATGAAACGCATGTTTGTTTCTTAGATTGCCAACTCACCAGCTTGCCATCCAGAAATTGGCAGCCACCAGTGGTGGTTTTTCTATCTAAACCGCAACTGCCTAAGTCAGCATCTGAAAATGCTTGTACGAAGAAACCTGAGTTCGCAAGATACCATATTCCAAGAGATGATGTTCGTTTTAGATACTGGAAGATATTCTTGACAGCCACCATATGAGGTTCGCGTGGGTTGGCTTGGAACCTAGCATAGTAACAAACTAAGAACATAATATCTGGTCTACTAGCTGTTAGATACATGAGTGAACCTATCATCTGACGATAAATGGTCATATCAGCAGCTGGTTTATCCAGTGAAGGAGTCAGTTTTGTTCCGAATTCCATTGGACATTCACCTTTGAGTCTCCCAACATTCCAAACATAGCAAGTAGGGTCTTCGTGTAAGCCTCTTGATTGATGAAAATTCCTTCCAATCCCTATCTTATGTTTAATCCAAGAAAAAAGTTAATTGGACCCATTGAGCTCATCTCAAACTTCGTTTCCATCAGCTTTCGAAACTCAGCTGTTAGGCTGGGATTAGTAGATCCGAAGATGATGTCATCAACATAAATTTGTACGATCATTAAGTGGTCACCCTCTTTCTTGAGAAAGAATGTTAGGTCAACTGAACCTTGCCTGAATTGGGACATTTTAAGAAATCATATTAGTGTTTCATACCAGGCTCTTGGAGCTTGCTTTAGACCGTAAACTGCTTTGTCAAGAATATAACAATGGTTGGGATATTTTTTGTTTACAAAACCAGGCGGTTGCTCCACATAGACGGTCTCTTCTAGTTCGCTATTTAAGAATGGACACTTCACATCCATTTGAAAAACTTCAAAATTTTTGTGAGTTGCATATGCCAAGAAGATGTGAACGGATTCCAACCTTGCAACGGGTGTGAAGGTATCTCGTAGTCAATTCCTTCTTCCTGGCAGTAACCTTTGACCACAAGTCTAGCTTTTTTTTTTCTGATGACATTCCCTTCTTTATCCATTTTATTCCGAAACACCCATTTTAAACCAACCGATGCATCTGGGGGAGTTGGAATCAGTCTCCAAACTTTGTTTCGTTCAAAATCGTTGAGTTCATCTTGCATCGCTTACACCCAGTCAGAATGATCGAGAGCAGTGTTGACGGTTTTGGGTTCAATCTTGGACACAAATAAATTAAACATACAAAATTCAACTTTGGAGAATAATGTAGTTTGCTTCGCTTTCAGTTGAGAACGGGTAACGACACCTAAAGAGGATTCACCAATAACTTGAGCTTTTGGGTGATCTCTTGTCCATTTAGTCATGGGAGGATAATTTGGATCTAAGGATGGATTTATCTCAGCGTTTACTTCCTCGAATTCAGATAGAACTGATTGAGTTTCCAAGTCATCATTCTCTTCTTTATTCTCCCCCTTGAATGATGTGAACTCGTTCACTTCAGGAATAGAATCATCTCCTGCGAATGGAGGTTCGTGGGTCATAGTTGGTGGAGAAAAATCACCATCAGAAGGAGGCTCAGTAGAAATGGGTGATACGAAACCCTCACCCTGCAATGAAGCATTTGTGGTTAGAGGTGTAGCATCCTCCCCCCTAGAATTGTGTGTTAGACCTAGAATTCTCCCCGTGGAAAGTAGTGTGTGTGTCTTGAGGTTCTTTCGCAGTGGATGGCTATTGAGGCATGTCTTTCGCAGAATCATCGATAATCTTCTTAAATTCGTCGACTTTATTATTCGCTGCCTTAGCTTCGTATGTGGTAGCTTTCTCAGGTTCATCAAAGAGTAACATGAACTCTTCATAAAGGTTGGACATAGGAATTACAGCTGGACAAGGTTTAGGAAAGATTTCCTTGATCTGAATTTCGTTCGACTGAATTCGCTTTAGATAATTGTCGTCAAACGTGACATAGTAGGTCTCTTCTATCTTCTTTGAGCGTTTGTTGAGAACCCTATATGCCTTGGATGTTAGTGAATATCCCAAAAATATACCTTCATCCGCTTTCACATCGAACTTGTTCTGTTGTTCTTTGGAATTAAAAAGGAAACACCTGGAGCCAAAAACGTGGAAGAACTTAATGTTAGGTTTGCGATTATTTATGATTTCATAAAGAGTTATTGAGAATTGCTTGTTTAGGATGGATCGATTTGGGTAAAGCAAGCGGTAGCTATCGCATCAGCCCAAAAGTAGAGTGGTAGACATGCGAAGGTTAGCATGGTTCGTGCAGCTTCACATAAGGAACAATTTCATCTTTCAACTATGCCATTTTGCTGTGGAGTGTAGGGAGCAGAAAAGTTGTGTGTGACTCCCTTTTCAGCAAGAAATTCTTCAAACACTTGGTTTTTGAATTCTAGTCCGTTGTCGCTGCGAACTAGCTTTCGCAGTTGAAGCTCGATTTGATTGATAAAGTCCTTGAGCTTTGGCGTTGCTTCAAATTTCTGCTTAAGAAAGAACACCCAAGTGAAACGTGAAAAATCATCTACAATTACTAGAATGCACTTACTGCCACCAACGCTTTCAATAGCAAAAAGGCCTACAAAGGTCGATGTGTAGAAGTTCCAAAGGTTCGATGACTTTCGTGTTCACAATAGTAGGATGAATTTTTCTACTTTGCTTTCCCATCTCACATGCTGCATACAAATGATCCTTGTCGAATTTCAATAGAGGAACTCCGCGCACATGATCACCAAGAATGAGCTTGTTGATGTCTTTGAAGTTTAAGTGCGAAAGAAGCCTATGCCATAACCAACTTTCGTCTGAGTGAGCTTTTGTAATTAGGAAAATGACAGGCTTTCCTCGTATCAGGTTTAGATTCAGTGGATACATTTCACCCTTTCGTTGTGATTTTAGAAGAACAATCTTGGATTTGTTTTCAACAATTTCAGATCCTTCATCATCAAATGACACTTTCAATCCGGTTCCTACCACAAACTGCGAGATACTGAATAGGTTGTGCTACAAACCTTCAACATAAGACACTTTACGAATAGAGAATTCCCCATTTGTTATCATGTCGTAGCCTTTTATTTTGCCAAAAGAATTATTCCCGTATTTTACATTGCCTCCATCCTTCAGAACCCTGAACTCTCGCAGTTCCTCCTTTCTTCCTTTCATGTGACGTGAACAACCACTGTCGATGTACCTATCAGTGTCGAATTGTTCGTCACGAATAACCTGCAAAGTTTAAGCATATTTAGGAACCTAAAGTTTCTTGGGTCCTTGTGAGCCTTTCACAGAACTAGGAAAAGTAATATCGAGATAAACCATATATGTTCATTTTATAAGAGTGCTTTCATCTTTTTTTTGATGGTGAATACTTTGATTTTGTTAACTTTTGAGTTAGTTTCTTTAGAATCAGAAGTTTTATTCTTATTGTCAGCTTGATTCATGATGGGCTTCTTTTCAGCTTCCTTAGCATTTGGTTTCTTAGTTGGAGTTTTCGGCTCCGAAGAAAGCTAAACCTTGCCTTTGACATTATGAGTCGTAAACTTTGTGGATTGATAGTGATAAGACTTTGGTCTCTCCTTTTGTTGCTTTAAGAACAAGGGTTTTGGAGTCCCTTTTTGCTGAGAGTCCCTTGGACTATGAGAACGACAATGCGAACACTGATTGGAGTTCACTTGCGAAGGAGCTTTCGCTTTGTGGTTCATTCTCCTTTCGTGGTGAACATAATCTAAATTTTGGGATTGCCAAAATTGTTTCCTTTCAATTATATTTCTTCTATATATGTCATTCCTTTGCCGTTTTTGATCAGCAAGTTGCTTTGATGACTTGTGAATGTTCACCTTTGGATTCGCTTTTCTCACTTCGGGTTCACTCTTCACTGGGTTAGATTCGCTGCGAACCACCTTGGTACCACTTGGGCTATCTTTTGCAAATGCTGAGCAATTATTTAAGGGTTCAACCACATATATCCCTTTGACTTTCCAATAAGTTCTTTCAGATAATCCGACAATTTCGTCAGCATTATCTATGGGAACTAACCAGAAGTGTTCATCACATCCGTCTTTGTTGTCTTCATCGACGATAGTCTTCAGCTTGACGGTTTGATTTTCGGTTTTTCCATCGACTTTGAAAACTTTATTGGGCGTTGTTTGAACTTTTGGAAAAACAGTTGCTTTTACTTTCAAAATTTCAGGTTTGTTTTGAACAACTCTTGCGAACTCAACATAATTTTCAGAAATAAGAGCTTTCGCAGCTTGAGATTCAATTTTAACAAACGCCGAACAGTCAACCACATCCTCTACATAAATGTCACTCATATCACTACCCTCATCGAATTCAGAAGTGTTTTCAACATTTAATTTATTTTTTGAACTCAAGTTGGCATTCAATGAATCAAATTTTTGTACAGTATCAGATTGGATCTGCTTTTTTTTTTTTTTTATCATTTTTCATCCAAAAGTTGTTTCAACATGTTTTTATGGTCCTTGGACTTAATGTAATTTTCAATACGTTATAGTCCGACTTTGTATGCATTAGAAGTTTCTTCAGACGAAACAATAGATTCGCAATTGTAACAATCTGCATCTATTTCGTCTTCCTTTAAATCTAGAAATCGCTACTAGAAAAACAGTCTTTTACGACACTCATTGCGCGTTGTAAAACGCTTAGACGACGCGCAAATGCGCGTCAAGGAAGGGCCTGTCATAACGAAAGACGACGCGCATTTATGACACGCAATGCGTATCATTAAAGCCGCTGTCAAGAAAGACCAAGTCATAAATGAAGATGACACACATTTTTGCGTATCGTAATTTTTATTTTTTTAAATTATTTATATATTTACTAATTTTCAAATTAAATTTGCATTTCATGTCTCATAATAGAAAATAAATTACCATATACAAAAAATACAATCCATTGCACAAAAGTTAATGTCATACAAAATACAAAATAAAATACAATAAATAAGAAAGATAATTCATTGCACTAACATGTCAAATACAAATAATCATCCCTAACTATATAACCTAATACTACATTGCTATTAAGGGACATCATCATAACTCACTGAAGGTCTTGGAACAATGTTCTCGTCATCAACTTGTATATCTGCCAAAAACTTGAAAAAACAACAACTATTTAATGTTTATATATATAACAAGAACATATTGAATACATAAAATAACAAGAGCTAATAGAAAGTCATAATATAAAAAGTCAAAATGCAACTTTCATGGTTTGATTGGGAAAAAGAAAAGTATTAGTGGTTCTCTTGTAGCCTACTCATAAAAGTACAAGTTAATTAATGTTTATGATAAATACATAAATAAAGAAAAACAACCGGAAACAATGATAAAAAATGAGAACTTACAGCAGCTTCTGGCAAGGCAAAAAGAAGTTCACGATTTGTACCCAACTTAGATAGTATATGCAACACAGGCAGCTTGATATCTTCTGGTGAATTGACAATTAAGTCCTTTTGACGGGAAAGAAATGATGCGTGTAAACTACTGCAAGAGTAGACCCTCTATCAAAAAACAATAAGTTGCACGATTAGAATCAATAGCAACTGTTAATAATAGGAGTGCAAAAACACATATACCTCAACAAATGATAACCCTTCTAAAACTCAAGACCCTTTCACTCTTATAAATGTCCTTATAAATGTGAGAGTGTGTGACAGAAATGATAAGATAGTGATCACCTAAAACTCAAGACCCTTTCACTCTTCTATGGTCAAAACAAGAGCACGCAAGGACCTGATCATAGAGCAAAAAAGGATGTTTTATTTGCCTATAAAGACTATGACTTGATCACCGATTATAAGTGTAAAAATAGAACATTAAAACTACAATAAAGTATTAAACTAACTTGCCTTCAACCTCTTTAGGACTTTGATGGTTACAAGTTGTGAGGCCATGCAAGCATCGAGATTTACAAATACCAGACAGTTTCCACAGAAAACATCACACGAAAGTGTATGTATGTACCTCTCACCTGTGACTTCTTTATGAACATGTGTCCTTTTTTAGTGTTGGACCAAATTCTTCGATGAGGTGTGTAGAAATAATTACTTGAACAGTTAATGCAGTATCCCAAAGTTGACTGCCATTGTAACCCTGTATTAGATAATGAAAAATCATATACATATACACTCTGATCCTAATATGTGCACACAAAAGAAATCAAATTTAATGAAAGAAAGATGGGAAAGTGTCATCTTAAAACCTGCATTTTCATTCCATATTCAGCAAACCAAAGATAATCATGTATCCTTGGGAGGTGTAGCTTGAAAGCCTCTTAGTTTGGATCTTCTGCCTAACAGCAGAGCATATTTAACACCTAAAGAAAAGGTTTTGGTTTAGACTATAGAAAGGGAAGGCTTCAAATATAGGATATGAACTTTTCCATTTTCCAATATAAGGATTAGATAGATTATAATGGTATTGTTTACCTTGTTTACAGGCCCTATGCATATATAGTGAGTATTATCATCCTCATAATGGATGTGTTCCACGGCAGTGCTAAGAGCCTTCTCTATCTCTCTCTCTCTCTCTCTCTCTCTACTTCTTCCTGGTCCATCTCATCAGTATAAGAATAAAAAAAAAAACTAAAAATATAATTTAAGAACTAACATTAACCCCCCCCCATTGAAGTATGGCCTTTTCTGTTGGTGATCCAGAAACCTTAATTTCTTGGCCTCCCTATTAAACACCAACCATAATCAGGTATCATTTAATGATAATTATTATAGAAAAAGATTTACTATATTTGAAAATACCTACCTCATGTAAAAAGACATTGCCAGTTGTATTTTGAGCTACGTACACTTCACCAATAAGATACATCATCTCTCATTTTTCCTTAACTACCCTTTCAGCAGCCTCTTTACTGACAACCAAAACTATCCCAATTCCCATATTAAAAGTCCTCTTCATTTCACCATCTTCAACCCTTCCGACCTAAAAAGGGGCAAAACTGGAAACATCATTAGAAAAAAAACAAATAACCAACTTTTTATTAGTGCTATAATGAACTTCTAAGCTCAAAGGTATACCATTTGTGAATAGGATCACATAAATTACAGAAGAATGGTCTAAAAGAAGGAAAAATACATCTACTCAGGGACTCAACAAGACAAACAAACAGTCTAAATTTAACAAGAAGAATACGTAAGAGAAAACACGGACTACAATAAATAGTAAATGGAATTACTACATGAAGTAAGTTTGCCCCAAATACAGAGGATCATTAATAAAAAATAAACCAAGATTTGAGAAGGTGAAGTGATTCAATGTTTACCTGATTGAATTTTGGAGAAGATAAAGATGAACACAGATAACTGAGAGATAAGAGACCAGATGCAGTTTGTGCAGAAGTTTACGAAGAGATAATGTCAACACGTGTTCTCATTAAGACGTTTAATCGGGATGAAATCCATTGTTGATTCCATGGAAATAGCAAAAGGAAATGAAGATTTAATGGGTAGCAACATAGAGCCGACCAAGCAAAACCAAGCCATCCACAACTCCTAGATCAAGACGATGACAAACCTGGTGGGCGGTGGAGGCGTTGCTTAAGGCAACGACTTAGGGTGTCCACCGGAAGGGTTTTTTCTACCGGCGGGAAGGGTTTTTGACCGACTTAGGGTTTCAACACATGCACGCATAGAAACACGCTTCTTCCTTCCTTGTAGAATGATGTGTGTAAAACCAACTAGTTTTAATCCTACTCACTTAGACACAAAATAAACACACGAAAGGCAGTGTACCTATCGATTACTAATATAGTTCAAGCAAGTAGGGTATCGAACACAAGGAGCGGTAAACAATTAAAACAAATGCTAACATTATCTAAATAAAACAAATAACAAAAAGGGGGGTTTCTCTAGTTTTACAAGACTAGAAACTTAATTAGAATAACCAACACACAAATTAACTAACTAGCAACTAAAACAATTAATTACCAACTAAATTCAATAGTAAAGAGGACTTCTGTTTAGGTACGACTCATTTGTTCCCATGGATGATTTTAATGTATCGGATTAATTCTTCATTGGCTACCGATTAAGATAATTAGGTTCATGTTCGCTATTCCTAATTCTTAGAAAACAAATTAACTCAAGCATTGGCCAGTTGTCTAAATTAACGGGTTTCCTAGATTATTGATTCGGGTTAAGTAAGACTTGTAGTGGTTAACTAAATTGGCCCTTCAATTAACCTCTTGTCGATGTTCATCCAATAAGCTTACACATTAACTTACCTATCTTCTAGTTAATTCTAGTTCCACATTCGTTATTCCTAGACATTCAACTATGTGGTCACAATAAATCATATGAAATTAATAACTAAGATATGTTCATACAACTTAATTACTGATTTATTAATAGAAGAATAGTTATTGTCAACACATAAGGTTCTTTAACAAGCTTAACAAAACATAATTACCAATCAAAATTAATCCTACTCAAATAATCAATCCATGTTCACAAAATTGTCTACCCTAACGGAAGAATAAGTTTTTAGCTCATGATTGCAGTAAACATAAACTCAAAAACGAAATCAAAGTATGTACACACGATTCAAATAAAAAAGTTACTAAAAATAAACCAAAGTTGTCTTGATTCTCGTTGATTCTTCAGTTCCTCACGACCTAGCAGCACTTCCAATCGTTTCTCAGCCTCCTAGTGTTTCTCTTCATGCTATGATATCGATCTGAAAGTCCCTTTATATAGATTTTCACAAAACAGAGGCTACTCGGCGAGTCCGTCACTTAAAACCCGTGTACGACAAGTCATCGCGTCCAGAATCGCGAAAGTTCGATACAACTCGCCGAGTAATCGACCCTACTCGCTGAGTATGTTTCGAATCAGCATTTTCTCAAAACACGAAAGTCTTCCGAAACTGTGTCTACTCTTCAGAACATTTTGAATCTTGTCAATCGGAGTTACATTTCATGAGATATGGTCAAAACACTGACGAGGGGTCAAGCTGTCCAGCAACATCCTTCTTTCTTCAAAATCCAAGATCCAAGCTTCCAATAGCTAGTTCCGCTTCATTTTCGTTTCGAGCATGTCTTTCTTGCTGAAAATGAAATATTTAATCTAATTAAGCACCTTTTGTTCATTAAATGAGACAAAATCAACATAAAGTATTATGATCATGCATGAATTTTATAGCTAAATATGCCCATATCAAAATACCCCATACTTGAGTTTTGCTTGCCCCCAAGCAAAACTGAATTTTAACACATTAGAATCATATAAAACAATCCCAATCGAACCCAGCCATTATGCCAAGACCGCAACGCATGCATTTGTGTCTAAAATTTTTCCTAAAGAACCCCCCATACTCCAAATACTCACAATCCTCATAAACATTCGCCCACTTTTTCCGAACAATGCTCATTTTATGCATCCCTCCGAATCCATCCTCAGAAAACCTCTTAACCTCAAGGTATTTTTGGTTGAGCAACCCAAGCATACATAATCTAGACAATTACAATTTATGATACAACATTGGAGCTCTTTGGAATTCTTCACTTCTTTGACATTTGATCTTTAATTTCTTTGAATTCACCACCTTGTTGTTTGATTTTTGGTATCTTCAACTTTTTGAAGTTCTTCGGAATTTTTGATCTTCTAATTTCATACTTAACTTTGATGCTCCAAAAATTCTTCAAGCTTTTTCTAGTAATTCTCTCTTTTTTTTTGAACATGTGTTGGGCAAGATGTTATCTTAGACACAAAATAAACACACGAAAGGCAGTGTACCTATCGATTAGTAATATAGTTCAAGCAAGTAGGGTATCGAACACAGGGAACGGTAAACAATTAAAATAAATGCTAATATTATCTAAATAAAACAAATAACAAAAAGGGGGTTTTCTCTAGTTTTACAAGACTAGAAACTTAATTAGAATAACCAACACACAAATTAACTAACTAGCAACTAAAACAATTAATTACCAACTAAATTCAATAGTAAAGAGGACTTCTGTTTAGGTACGACTCATTTGTTCCCATGGATGATTTTAATGTATTGGATTAATTCTTCATTGGCTACCGATTAAGATAATTAGGTTCATGTTCGCTATTCCTAATTCTTAGAAAACAAATTAACTCAAGCAGTGGCCAGTTGTCTAAATTAACGGGTTTCCTAGATTATTGATTCGGGTTAAGTAAGACTTGTAGTGGTTAACTAAATTGGCCCTTCAATTAACCTCTTGTCGATGTTCATCCAACAAGCTTACACATTAACTTACCTATCTTCTAGTTAATTCTAGTTTCACATTCGTTATTCCTAGACATACAACTATGTGGTCACAATAAATCATATGAAATTAATAACTAAGAGATGTTCATACAACTTAATTACTGATTTATTAATAGAAGAATAGTTATTGTCAACACATAAGGTTCTTTAACAAGCTTAACAAAACATAATTACCAATCAAAATTAATCCTACTCAAATAATCAATCCATGTTCACAAAATTGTCTACCCTAACGGAAGAATAAGTTTTTAGCTCATGATTGCAGTAAACATAAACTCAAAAACGAAATCAAAGTATGTAAACATGATTCAAATAAAAAAGTTACTAAGAATAAACCAAATTTGTCTTGATTCTCGTTGATTCTTCAGTTCCTCACGACCTAGCAGCACTTCCAATCGTTTCTCAGCCTCCTAGGGTTTCTCTTCATGCTATGATATCGATCTGAAAGTCCCTTTATATAGATTTTCACAAAACAGAGGCTACTCGGCGAGTCCAGTGACCTACTCGGCGAGTCCGTCACTTAAAACCCGTGTACGGCAAGTCATCGCGTCCAGAATCGCGAAAGTTCGATACAACTCGCCGAGTAATCGACCCTACTCGTTGAGTACGTTTCGAATCAGCATTTTCTCAAAACACGAAAGTCTTCCGAAACTGTGTCTACTTTTCAGAACATTTTGAATCTTGTCAATCGGAGTTACATTTCATGAGATATGGTCAAAACATTGAAGAGGGGTCAAGCTGTCCAGCAACATCCTTCTTTCTTCAAAATCCAAGATCCAAGCTTCCAATAGCTAGTTCCGCTTCATTTTCCTTTCGAGCATGTCTTTGTTGCTTAAAATGAAATATTTAATCTAATTAAGCACCTTTTGTTCATTAAATGAGACAAAATCAACATAAAGTATTAAGATCATGCATGAATTTTATAGCTAAATATGCCCATATCAAAATACCCCATACTTGAGTTTTGCTTGCCCCCAAGCAAAACTGAATTTTAACACATTAGAATCATATAAAACAATCCCAATCGAACCCAGCCATTATGCCAAGACCGCAACGCATGCATTTGTGTCTAAAATTTTTCCTAAAGAACCCCCCATACTCCAAATACTCACAATCCTCATAAACATTCGCCCACTTTTTCCGAACAATGCTCATTTTATGCATCCCTCCGAATCCATCCTCAGAAAACCTCTTAACCTCAAGGTATTTTTGGTTGAGCAACCCAAGCATACATAATCTAGACAATTACAATTTATGATACAACATTGGAGCTCTTTGGAATTCTTCACTTCTTTGACATTTGATCTTTAATTTCTTTGAATTCACCACCTTGTTGTTTGATTTTTGGTATCTTCAACTTTTTGAAGTTCTTCGGAATTTTTGATCTTCTAATTTCATACTTAACTTTGATGCTCCAAAAATTCTTCAAGCTTTTTCTAGTAATTCTCTCTTTTTTTTTGAACATGTGTTGGGCAAGATGTTATCTTAGACACAAAATAAACACACGAAAGGCAGTGTACCTATCGATTAGTAATATAGTTCAAGCAAGTAGGGTATCGAACACAGGGAACGGTAAACAATTAAAATAAATGCTAATATTATCTAAATAAAACAAATAACAAAAAGGGGGTTTTCTCTAGTTTTACAAGACTAGAAACTTAATTAGAATAACCAACACACAAATTAACTAACTAGCAACTAAAACAATTAATTACCAACTAAATTCAATAGTAAAGAGGACTTCTGTTTAGGTACGACTCATTTGTTCCCATGGATGATTTTAATGTATTGGATTAATTCTTCATTGGCTACCGATTAAGATAATTAGGTTCATGTTCGCTATTCCTAATTCTTAGAAAACAAATTAACTCAAGCAGTGGCCAGTTGTCTAAATTAACGGGTTTCCTAGATTATTGATTCGGGTTAAGTAAGACTTGTAGTGGTTAACTAAATTGGCCCTTCAATTAACCTCTTGTCGATGTTCATCCAACAAGCTTACACATTAACTTACCTATCTTCTAGTTAATTCTAGTTTCACATTCGTTATTCCTAGACATACAACTATGTGGTCACAATAAATCATATGAAATTAATAACTAAGATATGTTCATACAACTTAATTACTGATTTATTAATAGAAGAATAGTTATTGTCAACACAAAAGGTTCTTTAACAAGCTTAACAAAACATAATTACCAATCAAAATTAATCCTACTCAAATAATCAATCCATGTTCACAAAATTGTCTACCCTAACGGAAGAATAAGTTTTTAGCTCATGATTGCAGTAAACATAAACTCAAAAACGAAATCAAAGTATGTAAACATGATTCAAATAAAAAAGTTACTAAGAATAAACCAAATTTGTCTTGATTCTCGTTGATTCTTCAGTTCCTCACGACCTAGCAGCACTTCCAATCGTTTCTCAGCCTCCTAGGGTTTCTCTTCATGCTATGATATCGATCTGAAAGTCCCTTTATATAGATTTTCACAAAACAGAGGCTACTCGGCGAGTCCAGTGACCTACTCGGCGAGTCCGTCACTTAAAACCCGTGTACGGCAAGTCATCGCGTCCAGAATCGCGAAAGTTCGATACAACTCGCCGAGTAATCGACCCTACTCGCTGAGTACGTTTCGAATCAGCATTTTCTCAAAACACGAAAGTCTTCCGAAACTGTGTCTACTTTTCAGAACATTTTGAATCTTGTCAATCGGAGTTACATTTCATGAGATATGGTCAAAACATTGAAGAGGGGTCAAGCTGTCCAGCAACATCCTTCTTTCTTCAAAATCCAAGATCCAAGCTTCCAATAGCTAGTTCCGCTTCATTTTCCTTTCGAGCATGTCTTTGTTGCTTAAAATGAAATATTTAATCTAATTAAGCACCTTTTGTTCATTAAATGAGACAAAATCAACATAAAGTATTATGATCATGCATGAATTTTATAGCTAAATATGCCCATATCAAAATACCCCATACTTGAGTTTTGCTTGCCCCCAAGCAAAACTGAATTTTAACACATTAGAATCATATAAAACAATCCCAATCGAACCCAGCCATTATGCCAAGACCGCAACGCATGCATTTGTGTCTAAAATTTTTCCTAAAGAACCCCCCATACTCCAAATACTCACAATCCTCATAAACATTCGCCCACTTTTTCCGAACAATGCTCATTTTATGCATCCCTCCGAATCCATCCTCAGAAAACCTCTTAACCTCAAGGTATTTTTGGTTGAGCAACCCAAGCATACATAATCTAGACAATTACAATTTATGATACAACATTGGAGCTCTTTGGAATTCTTCACTTCTTTGACATTTGATCTTTAATTTCTTTGAATTCACCACCTTGTTGTTTGATTTTTGGTATCTTCAACTTTTTGAAGTTCTTCGGAATTTTTGATCTTCTAATTTCATACTTAACTTTGATGCTCCAAAAATTCTTCAAGCTTTTTCTAGTAATTCTCTCTTTTTTTTTGAACATGTGTTGGGCAAGATGTTATCTTAGACACAAAATAAACACACGAAAGGCAGTGTACCTATCGATTAGTAATATAGTTCAAGCAAGTAGGGTATCGAACACAGGGAACGGTAAACAATTAAAATAAATGCTAATATTATCTAAATAAAACAAATAACAAAAAGGGGGTTTTCTCTAGTTTTACAAGACTAGAAACTTAATTAGAATAACCAACACACAAATTAACTAACTAGCAACTAAAACAATTAATTACCAACTAAATTCAATAGTAAAGAGGACTTCTGTTTAGGTACGACTCATTTGTTCCCATGGATGATTTTAATGTATTGGATTAATTCTTCATTGGCTACCGATTAAGATAATTAGGTTCATGTTCGCTATTCCTAATTCTTAGAAAACAAATTAACTCAAGCAGTGGCCAGTTGTCTAAATTAACGGGTTTCCTAGATTATTGATTCGGGTTAAGTAAGACTTGTAGTGGTTAACTAAATTGGCCCTTCAATTAACCTCTTGTCGATGTTCATCCAACAAGCTTACACATTAACTTACCTATCTTCTAGTTAATTCTAGTTTCACATTCGTTATTCCTAGACATACAACTATGTGGTCACAATAAATCATATGAAATTAATAACTAAGAGATGTTCATACAACTTAATTACTGATTTATTAATAGAAGAATAGTTATTGTCAACACATAAGGTTCTTTAACAAGCTTAACAAAACATAATTACCAATCAAAATTAATCCTACTCAAATAATCAATCCATGTTCACAAAATTGTCTACCCTAACGGAAGAATAAGTTTTTAGCTCATGATTGCAGTAAACATAAACTCAAAAACGAAATCAAAGTATGTAAACATGATTCAAATAAAAAAGTTACTAAGAATAAACCAAATTTGTCTTGATTCTCGTTGATTCTTCAGTTCCTCACGACCTAGCAGCACTTCCAATCGTTTCTCAGCCTCCTAGGGTTTCTCTTCATGCTATGATATCGATCTGAAAGTCCCTTTATATAGATTTTCACAAAACAGAGGCTACTCGGCGAGTCCAGTGACCTACTCGGCGAGTCCGTCACTTAAAACCCGTGTACGGCAAGTCATCGCGTCCAGAATCGCGAAAGTTCGATACAACTCGCCGAGTAATCGACCCTACTCGCTGAGTACGTTTCGAATCAGCATTTTCTCAAAACACGAAAGTCTTCTGAAACTGTGTCTACTTTTCAGAACATTTTGAATCTTGTCAATCGGAGTTACATTTCATGAGATATGGTCAAAACATTGAAGAGGGGTCAAGCTGTCCAGCAACATCCTTCTTTCTTCAAAATCCAAGATCCAAGCTTCCAATAGCTAGTTCCGCTTCATTTTCCTTTCGAGCATGTCTTTGTTGCTTAAAATGAAATATTTAATCTAATTAAGCACCTTTTGTTCATTAAATGAGACAAAATCAACATAAAGTATTAAGATCATGCATGAATTTTATAGCTAAATATGCCCATATCAAAATACCCCATACTTGAGTTTTGCTTGCCCCCAAGCAAAACTGAATTTTAACACATTAGAATCATATAAAACAATCCCAATCGAACCCAGCCATTATGCCAAGACCGCAACGCATGCATTTGTGTCTAAAATTTTTCCTAAAGAACCCCCCATACTCCAAATACTCACAATCCTCATAAACATTCGCCCACTTTTTCCGAACAATGCTCATTTTATGCATCCCTCCGAATCCATCCTCAGAAAACCTCTTAACCTCAAGGTATTTTTGGTTGAGCAACCCAAGCATACATAATCTAGACAATTACAATTTATGATACAACATTGGAGCTCTTTGGAATTCTTCACTTCTTTGACATTTGATCTTTAATTTCTTTGAATTCACCACCTTGTTGTTTGATTTTTGGTATCTTCAACTTTTTGAAGTTCTTCGGAATTTTTGATCTTCTAATTTCATACTTAACTTTGATGCTCCAAAAATTCTTCAAGCTTTTTCTAGTAATTCTCTCTTTTTTTTTGAACATGTGTTGGGCAAGATGTTATCTTAGACACAAAATAAACACACGAAAGGCAGTGTACCTATCGATTAGTAATATAGTTCAAGCAAGTAGGGTATCGAACACAGGGAACGGTAAACAATTAAAATAAATGCTAATATTATCTAAATAAAACAAATAACAAAAAGGGGGTTTTCTCTAGTTTTACAAGACTAGAAACTTAATTAGAATAACCAACACACAAATTAACTAACTAGCAACTAAAACAATTAATTACCAACTAAATTCAATAGTAAAGAGGACTTCTGTTTAGGTACGACTCATTTGTTCCCATGGATGATTTTAATGTATTGGATTAATTCTTCATTGGCTACCGATTAAGATAATTAGGTTCATGTTCGCTATTCCTAATTCTTAGAAAACAAATTAACTCAAGCAATGGCCAGTTGTCTAACTTAACGGGTTTCCTAGATTATTGATTCGGGTTAAGTAAGACTTGTAGTGGTTAACTAAATTGGCCCTTCAATTAACCTCTTGTCGATGTTCATCCAACAAGCTTACACATTAACTTACCTATCTTCTAGTTAATTCTAGTTTCACGTTCGTTATTCGTAGACATACAACTATGTGGTCACAATAAATCATATGAAATTAATAACTAAGAGATGTTCATACAACTTAATTACAGATTTATTAATAGAAGAATAGTTATTGTCACCACATAAGGTTCTTTAACAAGCTTAACAAAACATAATTACCAATCAAAATTAATCCTACTCAAATAATCAATCCATGTTCACAAAATTGTCTACCCTAACGGAAGAATAAGTTTTTAGCTCATGATTGCAGTAAACATAAACTCAAAAACGAAATCAAAGTATGTACACACGAGTCAAATAAAAAAGTTACTAAGAATAAACCAAAGTTGTCTTGATTCTCGTTGATTCTTCAGTTCCTCACGACCTAGCAGCACTTCCAATCGTTTCTCAGCCTCCTAGGGTTTCTCTTCATGCTATGATATCGATCTGAAAGTCCCTTTATATAGATTTTCACAAAACAGAGGCTACTCGGCGAGTCCAGTGACCTACTCGGCGAGTCCGTCACTTAAAACCCGTGTACGGCAAGTCATCACGTCTAGAATCGCGAAAGTTCGATACAACTCGCCGAGTAATCGACCCTACTCGTTGAGTACGTTTCGAATCAACATTTTCTCAAAACACGAAATTCTTCCGAAACTGTGTCTACTTTTCAGAACATTTTGAATCTTGTCAATCGGAGTTACATTTCATGAGATATGGTCAAAACATTGACGAGGGGTCAAGCTGTCCAGCAACATCCTTCTTTCTTCAAAATCCAAGATCCAAGCTTCCAATAGCTAGTTCCGCTTCATTTTCCTTTCGAGCATGTCTTTGTTGCTTAAAATGAAATATTTAATCTAATTAAGCACCTTTTGTTCATTAAATGAGACAAAATCAACATAAAGTATTAAGATCATGCATGAATTTTATAGCTAAATATGCCCATATCAAAATACCCCATACTTGACTTTTGCTTGCCCCCAAGCAAAACTGAATTTTAACACATTAGAATCATATAAAACAATCCCAATCGAACCCAGCCATTATGCCAAGACCGCAACGCATGCATTTGTGTCTAAAATTTTTCCTAAAGAACCCCCATACTCCAAATACTCACAATCCTCATAAACATTCGCCCACTTTTTCCGAAAAATGCTCATTTTATGCATCCCTCCGAATCCATCCTCAGAAAACCTCTTAACCTCAAGGTATTTTTGGTTGAGCAACCCAAGCATACATAATCTAGACAATTACAATTTATGATACAACATTAGAGCTCTTTGGAATTCTTCACTTCTTTGACATTTGATCTTTAATTTCTTTGAATTCACCACCTTGTTGTTTGATTTTTGGTATCTTCAACTTTTTGAAGTTCTTCGGAATTTTTGATCTTCTAATTTCATACTTAACTTTGATGCTCCAAAAATTCTTCAAACTTTTTCTTGTAACTCTCTCTTTTTTTTATTACATGTAACTCACTTTTTTTTCACTCAAAACCCTACATGCTTAAGCAGGGGCGTTCAACTTCAACCTTTATTGGTTAACGATAATAATTTTCCTGGATACATTTCTGGTACACGATGCTAAACATATTGCATCCTTCAAACTAAGCGAGGTCGTGTTTTTGTCCCATGATTTTACTGGAATAAGGAAGCCACAAATGCACTAGAACGTATATAGGCTCAACTAAACATTTGGGTTTTCATAGAATCATCAAATATAATACTAGCATTATCCCTAATTGCTTTACCAAAATTTTCTAAATTAGCCCTAGCAATTTTAAGGCAAAAAATTCAAAATTAACTAAAATTTCAAGATTTTCGAAATTTAACTAAAATTTTAACTAATTTAACCAACCCCCTACCCCACACTTAATTTATGCAATGTCCCTATTGCATATCATGCATGATAAAGAACAATAAAAATAAGGAGAGAATTGGAACAAACTCCCCTGGGATAGTAGTGGTGAGGTTGATATCTATTCTCTTCAGCTCCATCTTCAATTGACTTTAGACATGGGAACAGCTCATCCATGTCTTGGGTGTCAAAATCTCGTGTGGTACAACTCCAATTATAAGGGACAAACTCTTGGAAATGCTCGGAAAATGATCTTCAAAGAATAGAACCAATGCCCGTATCAAATGTCGTCAAATCTTCAGCTCAAAAGTAAGAAGAATGAGCGACTCGTCGAGTAAGTATGTAGACTCGCCGAGTTGAAGCGTAAATGGCAGAAGAATCGTGAATTTTCACATGGACTCGGCGAGTCCATAAGATGCACTCGGCGAGTAGACCGTTGTGTGACAAAAATTTTATTCTGCCCAAGTCCGTTTCTAATGTATGGGGGTTATATAAACTAATAATTTCCCTCATTTTTCTTTAGGTAATAAACACTATGTAACCCTTCTATCAATTGGACTCATAGATTGACTCAAAACTTCGTTTCCTCTCTCGCCTAGACTCGATTGCTCGCTTCATCGGCCTTGACTCTAGACCCTCACATGCATCCTTACACTCAAACTGAAAAGATCAAAAACAAAAATCAAGTAATAAAAAAAAACATTAAAATAAAAAAAAATCCTAAATTATTTTCTTGTAATTTCAAACTTTTTCTTGTAATTCTCCAAAAAAAATCCTAAATTATCCTTAAACACTAGAAGTTTAGAAAGAAAAAGAAAGGAAAACTCTAATGACGGGTTGCCTCCCGCAAGCGCTTCTTTTTGTGCGAGTCTTTAGCTAGACTCTCAACTTAATAAACTTCTAATAAATTCGATGCCCATCCATCCATTGCATTAAATATTTTCTTTGGACCAATTTGTACAATTTGGCTCTTTGCTTCAAAAATTGGCCAAACGAGCTTGAATTCATAAAACCCAAGAATATTGACAAGGGTTGGAACCGGTTGGATACTAATCATAAATGGATCGTGCTTCAGAACTTTCTCCAAAGTTGGAATCGTCACCCCATGCTTCGAAACACAAACCGGAAGAACAGGGGGCCACGTCGTGGTAATGGTCAAACCACAACTTGGTTCCTACAACTCAGGTTTTTCTTGTTCTTCATCTGACCCCTCTGCTAGCAATCTTCCCAGCTCATCCAAATCTTTTTCTGGATTAAATTCTTCATCTTGTAAATCTAGCTCTTGTGACTCAGATTGTTCTTGTGTGTCGGGCAAGATGTTATCTAACCATCTATCAAACTTCTTCAAATCTTCATCCCATCCACACTCCTCATCTTCTTGCTCACTTTCCTGTACTACTTCCTCAAGAAAAGCATCAAAAGCATCGAGATTTGGAAAATACATAATAAATAAAAATAAAAGTAAAAATTAAACTAAATATAAAACATTAATCAACAAATAAAATAAAACAAATGATAACAATTAGCAAATAAAATTAACTATTTAGAACCGTTCCCCGGCAACGGCGCCAAAAACTTGATGTGTGTAAAACCAACTAGTTTTAATCCTACTAACTTAGACACAAAATAAACACACGAAAGGCAGTGTACCTATCGATTAGTAATATAGTTCAAGCAAGTAGGGTATCGAACACAGGGAACGGTAAACAATTAAAACAAATGCTAATATTATCTAAATAAAACAAATAACAAAAGGGGGTTTTCTCTAGTTTTACAAGACTAGAAGCTTAATTAGAATAACCAACACACAAATTAACTAACTAGCAACTAAAACAATTAATTACCAACTAAATTCAATAGTAAAGAGGACTTCTATCTAGGTACGACTCATTTGGTCCCATGGATGATTTTAATTTATCGGATTAATTCTTCATTGGCTACCGATTAAGATAATTAGGTTCATGTTCGCTATTCCTAATTCTTAGAAAACAAATTAACTCAAGCAATGGCCAGTTGTCTAACTTAACGGGTTTCCTAGATTATTGATTCGGGTTAAGTAAGACTTGTAGTGGTTAACTAAATTGGCCCTTCAATTAACCTCTTGTCGATGTTCATCCAACAAGCTTACACATTAACTTACCTATCTTCTAGTTAATTCCAGTTTCACGTTCGTTATTCGTAGACATACAAGTATGTGGTCACAATAAATCATATGAAATTAATAACTAAGAGATGTTCATACAACTTAATTACTGATTTATTAATAGAAGAATAGTTATTGTCAACACATAAGGTTCTTTAACAAGCTTAACAAAACATAATTACCAATCAAAATTAATCCTACTCAAATAATCAATCCATGTTCACAAAATTGTCTACCCTAACAGAAGAATAAGTTTTTAGCTCATGATTGCAGTAAACATAAACTCAAAAACGAAATCAAAGTATGTAACCATGATTCAAATCAAAAAGTTACTAAGAATAAACCAAAATTGTCTTGATAATCGTTGATTCTTCCGTTCCTCACGACCTAGCAGCACTTCCAATCGTTTCTCAGCCTCCTAGGGTTTCTCTTCATGCTATGATATCGATCTGAAAGTCCCTTTATATAGATTTTCACAAAACAGAGGCTACTCGGCGAGTCCAGTGACCTACTCGGCGAGTCCGTCACTTAAAACCCGTGTACGGCAAGTCAGCGCGTCCAGAATCGCGAAAGTTCGATACAACTCGCCGAGTAATCGACCCTACTCGCCGAGTACGTTTCGAATCAACATTTTCTCAAAACACGAAAGTCGTCCGAAACTGTGTCTACTTTTCAGAACATTTTGAATCTTGTCAATCGGAGTTACATTTCATGAGATATGGTCAAAACACTGACGAGGGGTCAAGCTGTCCAGCAACATCCTTCTTTCTTCAAAATCCAAGATCCAAGCTTCCAATAGCTAGTTCCGCTTCATTTTCCTTTCGAGCATGTCTTTGTTGCTGGAAATGAAATATTTAATCTAATTAAGCACCTTTTGTTCATTAAATGAGACAAAATCAACATAAAGTATTAAGATCATGCATGAATTTTATAGCTAAATATGCCCATATCAAAATACCCCATACTTGAGTTTTGCTTGCCCCCAAGCAAAACTGAATTTTAACACATTAGAATCATATAAAACCATCCCAATCGAACCCAACCATTATGCCAAGACCGAAACGCATGCATTTGTGTCTAAAATTTTTCCTAAAGAACCCCCCATACTCCAAATACTCACAATCCTCATAAACATTCGCCCACTTTTTCCGAACAATGCTCATTTTATGCATCCCTCCGAATCCATCCTCAGAAAACCTCTTAACCTCAAGGTATTTTTGGTTGAGCAACCCAAGCATACATAATCTAGACAATTACAATTTATGATACAACATTGGAGCTCTTTGGAATTCTTCACTTCTTTGACATTTGATCTTTAATTTCTTTGAATTCACCACCTTGTTGTTTGATTTTTGGTATCTTCAACTTTTTGAAGTTCTTCGGAATTTTTGATCTTCTAATTTCATACTTAACTTTGATGCTCCAAAAATTCTTCAAGCTTTTTCTTGTAATTCTCTCTTTTTTTTTGAACATGTGTTGGGCAAGATGTTATCTTAGACACAAAATAAACACACGAAGGCAGTGTACCTATCGATTAGTAATATAGTTCAAGCAAGTAGGGTATCGAACACAGGGGGCGGTAAACAATTAAAATAAATGCTAACATTATCTAAATAAAACAAATAACAAAAAGGGGGTTTTCTCTAGTTTTACAAGACTAGAAACTTAATTAGAATAACCAACACACAAATTAACTAACTAGCAACTAAAACAATTAATTACCAACTAAATTCAATAGTAAAGAGGACTTCTGTTTAGGTACGACTCATTTGTTCCCATGGATGATTTTAATGTATCGGATTAATTCTTCATTGGCTACCGATTAAGATAATCAGGTTCATGTTCGCTATTCCTAATTCTTAGAAAACAAATTAACTCAAGCAATGGCCAGTTGTCTAACTTAACGGGTTTCCTAGATTATTGATTCGGGTTAAGTAAGACTTGTAGTGGTTAACTAAATTGGCCCTTCAATTAACCTCTTGTCGATGTTCATCCAACAAGCTTACACATTAACTTACCTATCTTCTAGTTAATTCTAGTTTCACGTTCGTTATTCGTAGACATACAACTATGTGGTCACAATAAATCATATGAAATTAATAACTAAGAGATGTTCATACAACTTAATTACAGATTTATTAATAGAAGAATAGTTATTGTCACCACATAAGGTTCTTTAACAAGCTTAACAAAACATAATTACCAATCAAAATTAATCCTACTCAAATAATCAATCCATGTTCACAAAATTGTCTACCCTAACGGAAGAATAAGTTTTTAGCTCATGATTGCAGTAAACATAAACTCAAAAACGAAATCAAAGTATGTACACACGAGTCAAATAAAAAAGTTACTAAGAATAAACCAAAGTTGTCTTGATTCTCGTTGATTCTTCAGTTCCTCACGACCTAGCAGCACTTCCAATCGTTTCTCAGCCTCCTAGGGTTTCTCTTCATGCTATGATATCGATCTGAAAGTCCCTTTATATAGATTTTCACAAAACAGAGGCTACTCGGCGAGTCCAGTGACCTACTCGGCGAGTCCGTCACTTAAAACCCGTGTACGGCAAGTCATCACGTCTAGAATCGTGAATGTTCGATACAACTCGCCGAGTAATCGACCCTACTCGTTGAGTACGTTTCGAATCAACATTTTCTCAAAACACGAAAGTCTTCCGAAACTGTGTTTACTTTTCAGAACATTTTGAATCTTGTCAATCGGAGTTACATTTCATGAGATATGGTCAAAACATTGACGAGGGGTCAAGCTGTCCAGCAACATCCTTCTTTCTTCAAAATCCAAGATCCAAGCTTCCAATAGCTAGTTCCGCTTCATTTTCCTTTCGAGCATGTCTTTGTTGCTTAAAATGAAATATTTAATCTAATTAAGCACCTTTTGTTCATTAAATGAGACAAAATCAACATAAAGTATTAAGATCATGCATGAATTTTATAGCTAAATATGCCCATATCAAAATACCCCATACTTGACTTTTGCTTGCCCCCAAGCAAAACTGAATTTTAACACATTAGAATCATATAAAACAATCCCAATCGAACCCAGCCATTATGCCAAGACCGCAACGCATGCATTTGTGTCTAAAATTTTTCCTAAAGAACCCCCATACTCCAAATACTCACAATCCTCATAAACATTCGCCCACTTTTTCCGAACAATGCTCATTTTATGCATCCCTCCGAATCCATCCTCAGAAAACCTCTTAACCTCAAGGTATTTTTGGTTGAGCAACCCAAGCATACATAATCTAGACAATTACAATTTATGATACAACATTGGAGCTCTTTGGAATTCTTCACTTCTTTGACATTTGATCTTTAATTTCTTTGAATTCACCACCTTGTTGTTTGATTTTTGGTATCTTCAACTTTTTGAAGTTCTTCGGAATTTTTGATCTTCTAATTTCATACTTAACTTTGATGCTCCAAAAATTCTTCAAACTTTTTCTTGTAACTCTCTCTTTTTTTTTTTTTGAACATGTGTTGGGCAAGATGTTATTTATGGGTTTTGGTCATAAGACATCCTATGTGCTCATACAAACCCTAATTCTAGTATATGAAATCAATATTAACATATGAATGGGTTTAAGAACATACCTTGATTGTTATATAGCAATAACAATCCTAATTCCACCTTGAATTGACTTTGGAATGCTTAGAGTCACAAGTGTCACTCCTCTAATGGCTTACAAACACCAAGAGCAAATGGAGAAGGTATAAAGAGAGAGGAGAGAGGTTAGAATTCGTCCTTAGGACTCCTTGGGAACAAGTACACGAATTCTAAGGCCTTAGGGTCTTTATATAGGTGTAGAGATAGGGTTTCAGTCATTATCCTTATCTAGTTGCTTATCGACAAAGCAACCATAAGATAAGCCTTGAAAACCCTTATCCTTTATCCTTTGGACGATTTCAAGGATCCTTATCTCCTTGAATTCGTTCAACCCATATTTAGGATAACCATTACCATATTTTGTAACTATCACATAATTACAATTCAGCCCCTCTAGTTTAATTAATTACACTTGATCACAAAATTAATTCCTAATTAATTATTGACCAATATTAATTAAGCAAATATGATTTCTCCTTTAATATATTATTCTTATAACATATTAATAAATCATAATAACCTCTCTCTCTTTATTTATTTCTCCAATCAAGTTGCTTTGGTGAAAGCAACCCAAAAGGACCATGCACCATCGGGTCAAGTACATACCAAAATAGTTATGGACTTAGACATTAATCCAACAGTCTCCCACTTGGATAAGTCTAACAACTATTCTACGTATGACTTCAGATCCTGATCTGCAATCGTAGCTTTCCAAAGCCGCTGTCAACTCTGATCCTATCAGATACGCGTGTCCTTAGATAAGGGATCATATATTCCTCCATTCTAGATATCGTATGAGATATGATTTCTAATCATCCTCTTTGTACTATTTCTCGATTTCTGATTTATGACGACAGACTAATTGAACAAATCAAGTTAGCCCTAGCCCAGCCGAGCATTTACGTTTGTCATCACTAAACCATCGAGTGGCCCAAAAGATATCGCTTTTATTCTTTGAATAAAAGGAACGGATAAACTTTGATACAATGCTTGCTTGCACTTACTAACCAAATCACACAAAACAATATGTTCTATAACACCAAGTTACTAGTGCGTTTACATATTATCAATGTGCAACCGATTAGCAAGATACAACTCACACATCTCAGTTTCAAGAATATAAGATGTTATCGTCTCACCAATCACTCGTAATACAATTCATGGAGTGATACAAGTGAGCGTGGGTTTAATCCAATGCTCAAATCATATTCATAAGCACTCATGAACGTTGCAACAAACATTTGCTTATGTCTAATACTCTTCTAGACAATCCACACACCAATTCATGACAGTCTTCATTCATATCTACTTCCAACATATGAACGACTGTGGCCCATTTGAATAATTCGATTATTCTTAATAAACTCAATTATTCTGGAAGTCAAAACATGCAAAGTGAAACACAAGAATAATACTAATCCGATATGGCCTCAAACCTTTGAGCATAAATAAAACTCCTTTTATTTATCACCATATCGATTACTCATTATTTGTCGTTTCGGGTAATCAACTTCTTACTTGAATTATTACACTTGTCCCATGCTCCCAGCATGCACACAATGTTTACTTATGGTTCTTACTTTGTGAAATAGATCAAATTGTACACATTTCCAATCATTCTCATTTCACAACTCCAAATCCTTTTTCATAAGTGAAAGAATATCAAATTCTTGCTACTTATAGAATATGCTAGATTCTAACATTCTATGCAATGATTCTTTCGTAATATCATTGTACCAAAGTCACAAAGACTATTGCCAATGATATTACAAAGTCCTCTATCGGATATTGTTACAAGACAATTCCTTAGATATGATGTCTCTCACTCAAAGTACATTTCTTTGAACATCCTCTTGCATAAAAGTTTCTAATCTAGTCATAGATTTTCAATATTTACTTCCCAATATGGACACGCTTCCATATTTTCCATATGACAACTCATTTCTTAATAGAATCTTATCTATTCATAATAATGTCAATATGGTCCATCCAATACCATGCTTCCAACTACTCACAAGCAACCAATCCTCGTCGAACTTTGGATTGTCCTTTGATAGTTGTTTAATTATTTTAGTCAAAACCAATTCTAGTCCTTTTTCCCTCTAAATGTGCTAGACATTTGGAAAAATTTAGAATGGTCAAACATTAAAGCATTTGCAATCGATCCTATACCCGAAGCGTATGGGACACGACGCATAATGTTTTATTTGCTATGTTCTCAAAATTCGAATTGTGAAGAGGAATGCCGTAATCATAATCGAAATTTTAAGAACACACTATGTACCTTTGACTAAATTTATCAACATTTCTCAACCTAATCCTTTAGATTTGAAATGAAGCATAATATTCTCTCCCTTAATTATAGCAAAACAATTTTACAACCCTTACGACTTTGCAAGGTATAACTCTTGTTTTTCTATAATTAATATTGCCAACTTGCAATACTTTCTATAATAATCATACAATCATAAGTTTTATGCTCCCACTATCATGATGATTACTATAAAACATAACACTTATGCTCCCACTAGCTTCGACATGTATTCATAAACATCTTAACTTTCAAAGAGACAATACCTATTGAATTTCTTAAGTCCATGTTTCTAATACTTAGTGCTTTGATAATCTTTTATCAAGGCTTCTTGAACTTATACACCTTTGCCTTTAGATAGTTCATATGTGTGTCTCAGCAATTAAGACTAATTGCCAAACCTCACAATTCAAATTATGGAAAGGGATACCGTAACCATGATCGAATTCGAGAATGCAATTTTACAATCATTATCTTCTTAAAATCTTTCTTAGTGAAAGCATTTCCTCATAATCATTTTCATGAAGGAGGAAATCTTATGACACTTAAATTTAAATGGTGTATTTGTTCCTATCCATGTGAATTTGTTAAAACCAAAGTTTACAACAAATTCAAACTCATATGGACCGAGCCTTTTTTTAATCTTGATTTCTTGCCTTATGGTAGCACAGCTGTCCACCACGTCTTACAAGTAGTTAAGCATCTCACCCTTTTCCTATCAATGTACCTTTCATTGATCAAGGTGCTTTGCCTTTTATGCGTTCAAAATGAGAACTCATAGAACTCACATGCATAATTAACTCAATTGGAAACAGCACAGAAACAAGATAACATCAACACGATAGGTTGTAAACCTCAACTCGTGTGCTAGTGATGATCGATAAGGTTTATTTGATTTTTTTTGAAACTTTTCGAGACCATTAGGACTCCCACTGACTCCTTGACATATAAGATTCTTTTGTCAATAAACAATTCTTGACAAACAAATATTCAAGAGTCAGTGTAGTTTTTATCAAAACACGTCATAAATTGGTGAATGTTATAAACCTTTAATACTTTTCACTCATTGTCTTATTCAAGACATCACAACTTTCCACATTTGATGAATGTTATAAACCTTTAATACTTTTCACTCATTGTCACAATCTTAACTTTAAGACTTGTTATTGGAACGAAGTATGATAGACTTCTTGATTTAACCATTACTTCAATCCTTGATTCCTCTTCTTAAACATACAATTGTACTAAGACTCACTTAGAGGATCAATTGAGATATGGTTCTTAAAAATTAAGATCTATCATAAAGCATAAAAGCTACTCTCCCTTCTTCTTAGAATGGAGAAACTTTTATCTTTCTGCCTACTTGATTCTTCTTATTCGTTCTACTATTGATCTAAACCCTTTAATCAATTCAGAATTACACTTAATCTTGTAAGTGTAATCATATTTACTAAGCCTTTAGTAAATCATGACGAATATCTTTGTTACTCTTATGGTGAACTTGATCAACACACAACTTTGTGTACTCGATCTCCTAGTCCTTCACTTGACACTTTGTCAACGAATTTGTCTAGTTTCCAAATATGAAATTTCTCATTCACCATGCAACCAAGTTGCGTGATTCCAAATTTCAGTCCAATTGAAAGTTTGGGCGATGAGAAACTCTCCCTATTTGGTAAATTCTCGACATTTCCATAAATAACATAACTAAGAATCATATCCATTCGTTGTAGAAATATGCAAACATCAATTTTCATAACGATTTCATTGCAAGGAAGTAAACAAATAAATAAATAAGTCAAACAAAATTTATCTTATTTATAACAGCAGCGGAAAAACATTTGTCCTTACAATGCAAAATCTATTGAAAACTACGTAAAAGGAAAATTTCTAACAACTCTATCATAACTATCTAAGCTCAAAATCCAATCTTCAAGTCCATGCGATCGAGATCCATCTCTTGTGATTAGATTCATCTTGCTCTCTTATCAAGCTTCCCTTCTTTTCACCGATCCTGCAAAACATTCAAATGCAATCTTATCACATCATGTATTTGAATCAATGAATAGGAACTTAACGAAGTTAGACAGTGGATTTTACCTGAAGCGCATTCATACTCTTTGACTCTCCCATCTCTTAGATCTTTTAGGTAAATAGGGCAACTTCGTCTCCAATGCCCCTTCTCTTGGCAATAAAAGCAAATTGACTCTTTTGGAACAACACATGGAACTACTTCAGACATCGCCTTTCTCTTATGATCAACTTTTCAATCATTGCATGTCTTTCATTGCCATTGTCTATATCCATAGAGGTCTTGAAGGCAGATTCACCAATCAACTTTGCTTTTCTATTGCGCCAAACCATTGCTGATTCAGCAGCAATAAGCATATAGGTGATATCAATAAGGGTCACGTCGTGGTTCATCATATAGTACTCTCTTACGAACTCACTATACAAGTTAGGAAGTGACTGAAGAACCCAATCAACAGCCATCGCTTCACCGACAACGGATCCCATCATTCTTAACCTATCAATGTGTGACTTCATCCCTAAGACGTGTGCACACACCGACTTGCCTTCTTTATGTTTACTTGCCAAAAGGGCTTGAGTGATATTGAACCTTTCAATTTTACAATCTTGTGGGTTAGGGAGAATAATTGGAGGAGGAGGAGGAAGTGAAGCATGATTTCTTGTTCCTCGATCGAATCGTGGAATATCATCTTCATGTGGAATGTTCCACGGGATTTGGGAAGACCATAGTTGTCGAACTTTGACATCTTAAAACGGGAGAAAACGAAATTCAAGTTAGTTGATCGATTGAGTCCTTAGTAAATCACCCAAATGAGATACTAAGGCTAGGACCCAACACAATACGCTATAACCTAGAAGAGGGATGCCGTAATCTAGTTGCAGAATATTTGAAGGTAAGTGAATGACGATTCACTAATTTCCACCATGAAAAACGAAAAAGAAATTTAAGTTTTAAATCTATGAAAACTCCTAGATCCTTTGAGATTCATTGAACATTTCAATGGCATGTTTAAATCTCGATATGCCCCTCTTGTTTGTGACTGGGATGCCGAGGATCACAAAGCAGGTGTGAATAACCATGCAAAATTACATGGTGCCCTCACATGTTACAGTCACTTATTCGATGTGCCGGTGAACCACACACGCTCCACCGAACTATGACAAACATTGAGTCACCCTTTGCTACCTTTTCTTAGAACCATTTAGTGTGCCGGTAAACCACACACGCTCCACTAACGTCTTCACAAGGGCACAAAGTGTAATTTCATGGAATTGCATCAATTCACTTTTGCCTAAGTAACTAAGATTGGGAATTTGAAAAACATTTAGTTACTTTGTATTTCATTATACTTATAATGGAAGGTTTCGTCCTATCCTACCCGTTCGGCTAACGACCCTCCACTAGTCAAGAGTGCGGTGGGTAAGAGTGGATACCCATTCAATCGCCATATTATAGGCAATTTCCTTAAACACCCCTTATAGACCAGCTTCGTGAATTAGGCCTACTAACGGTAAGACTGACTTTTATTCATACATATATATAATGTTAGACTTTTAATGTTATATATAGTATAGGGTGCATTTTACACTTTTAAAATATTAGGTGATCAAATTTAACAATTATACTTTTAATTCAATTAAATTGTAAACCTAAAGTTTTATGGATTTATTAAACTTCTTTTAATTATACACCTTAATGGATTAATAAAACCATAAGGGTGTGATTTGAACTTTTCAAAACATTACTAGGGTTTTAGAATTTAACATTCCTAATTAAACTTTTAATTAACTTTTAAATTCCAAAACTTGAGGGCAAGTTTTGAACCATTTCAAAACAATTTAGTTTTAATCTATCTTAAAATTTCGAATTTATGACATTTAAATTAAAATTTTAAATATTAAAACTCTTGATTTAATAATTATCTTGAATTAAACTATTAATTTAATTATTAAATCATAAGGAATTATCTAAATAATGGGGATAATTACCATTTAGACATTTAAGTTATCCTAATCCCTTAAATATCTATATAGATTTCGAAAATATGGATGGATAATGTAAGATCTTGAATTACCATATATAACAATTAGAGGATAATTACAAGATATGGGATAATCCAAATCCCTAAAAATTAGGACCTTATCTTGGGGAGGAGGCAAATTTCAAAAATCAAGGGATTATAACAAACCCTAGATTTCGAAATTTAAGGGTTTAAGGAAAGGATTTGAAGATCTTATTCAAACTCTTGCAAATTAGGGTTTGCAAACCCTAATCTTGAAAAACCCTAGCCTCTTAGGGTTTATTGGCAATAAACCCTAATATATCAAGTTCATACAATTGAAACCAAACCAATGGCTCTGATACCACTGATGGGTTTTGGTCATAAGACATCCTATGTGCTCATACAAACCCTAATGCTTGGATCTAGGTTTCTCTATTGTACATGCTTTGAATCCAAGACTATAAACCCTAATTCTAGTATATGAAATCGATATTAACATATGAATGGGTTTAAGAACATACCTTGATTGTTATATAGCAATAACAATCCTAATTCCACCTTGAATTGACTTTGGAATGCTTAGAGTCACAAGTGTCACTCCTCTAATGGCTTACAAACACCAAGAGCAAATGGAGAAGGTATAAAGAGAGAGGAGAGAGGTTAGAATTCGTCCTTAGGACTCCTTGGGAACAAGTACACGAATTCTAAGGCCTTAGGGTCTTTATATAGGTGTAGAGATAGGGTTTCAGTCATTATCCTTATCTAGTTGCTTATCGACAAAGCAACCATAAGATAAGCCTTGAAAACCCTTATCCTTTATCCTTTGGACGATTTCAAGGATCCTTATCTCCTTGAATTCGTTCAACCCATATTTAGGATAACCATTACCATATTTTGTAACTATCACATAATTACAATTCAGCCCCTCTAGTTTAATTAATTACACTTGATCACAAAATTAATTCCTAATTAATTATTGACCAATATTAACTAAGCAAATATGATTTCTCCTTTAATATATTATTCTTATAACATATTAATAAATCATAATAACCTCTCTCTCTCTTTATTTAATTCTCCAATCAAGTTGCTTTGGTGAAGGCAACCCAAAAGGACCATGCACCATCGGGTCAAGTACATACCGAAATAGTTATGGACTTAGACACTAATCCAATAGTTATCTTAGACACAAAATAAACACACGAAAGGCAGTGTACCTATCGATTAGTAATATAGTTCAAGCAAGTAGGGTATCAAACACAGGGAACGGTAAACAATTAAAACAAATGCTAATATTATCTAAATAAAACAAATAACAAAAAGGGGGTTTTCTCTAGTTTTACAAGACTAGAAACTTAATTAGAATAACCAACACACAAATTAACTAACTAGCAACTAAAACAATTAATTACCAACTAAATTCAATAGTAAAGAGGACTTCTGTTTAGGTACGACTCATTTGGTCCCATGGATGATTTTAATGTATCGGATTAATTCTTCATTGGCTACCGATTAAGATAATTAGGTTCATGTTCGCTATTCCTAATTCTTAGAAAACAAATTAACTCAAGCAATGGCCAGTTGTCTAACTTAACGGTTTTCCTAGATTATTGATTCGGGTTAAGTAAGACTTGTAGTGGTTAACTAAATTGGCCCTTCAATTAACCTCTTGTCGATGTTCATCCAACAAGCTTACACATTAACTTACCTATCTTCTAGTTAATTCCAGTTTCACGTTCGTTATTCGTAGACATACAACTATGTGGTCACAATAAATCATATGAAATTAATAACTAAGAGATGTTCATACAACTTAATTACTGATTTATTAATAGAAGAATAGTTATTGTCAACACATAAGGTTCTTTAACAAGCTTAACAAAACATAATTACCAATCAAAATTAATCCTACTCAAATAATCAATCCATGTTCACAAAATTGTCTACCCTAACAGAAGAATAAGTTTTTAGCTCATGATTGCAGTAAACATAAACTCAAAAACGAAATCAAAGTATGTAAACATGATTCAAATCAAAAAGTTACTAAGAATAAACCAAAATTGTCTTGATTCTCGTTGATTCTTCAGTTCCTCACGACCTAGCAGCACTTCCAATCGTTTCTCAGCCTCCTAGGGTTTCTCTTCATGCTATGATATCGATATGAAAGTCCCTTTATATAGATTTTCACAAAACAGAGGCTACTCGGCGAGTCCAATGACCTACTCGGCGAGTCCGTCACTTAAAACCCGTGTACGGCAAGTCAGCGCGTCTAGAATCGCGAAAGTTCGATACAACTCGCCGAGTAATCGACCCTACTCGCCGAGTACGTTTCGAATCAGCATTTTCTCAAAACACGAAAGTCGTCCGAAACTATGTCTACTTTTTAGAACATTTTGAATCTCGTCAATCGGAGTTACATTTCATGAGATATGGTCAAAACACTGACGAGGGGTCAAGCTGTCCAGCAACATCCTTTTTTCTTCAAAATCCAAGATCCAAGCTTCCAATAGCTAGTTCCGCTTCATTTTCCTTTCGAGCATGTCTTTGTTGCTGAAAATGAAATATTTAATCTAATTAAGCACCTTTTTTTCATTAAATGAGACAAAATCAACATAAAGTATTAACATCATGCATGAATTTTATAGCTAAATATGCCCATATCATAGAATTACTGATGGGATGTCACCATTAACATCGTTGCAATTATGCTCCAGTGAGTCAACACCACTCCTTTTCTCAATCCGGTTGTACCGGAAGAATAAAGTATCGCGGTGTCATCGGCTTAAGAAACGGAGGGAGATAGAGTGGCATGGTTACACGATTTCTCTATCAAATCTGAGAAGTTTCCCAGATCAATATTGGTATATTGAAGCCATTGACCTTAGAGAATGGTTGTTCAACCCTGATAATCAGTTTAGGTTTTGAATCGCTGATTTGGTGGGATAGTACAGGGGATTAGCGGTGGTAGCGATGGCGCCAATGGATGTAATGGTGAGAAAGGCAAGGCTACAGGGAAGAGGATGATTTTAGGTTATAAAGAGAGAAAGGAAGACGAAGACCCTAGGCTTCTTTCTTACTGATTGGAAGGGGGGTTTAATTTTTGACATAGGCGGGGTTTTAATTTTTGGGGATTTCATTTCCCGCTCAAAACGCGTGTTTCATTAAAAAATATAAAGCGACACACTTACATGACACCCATTTTATAATAGGTGTCTGCTGTATTTCTTTTTCTTTTTCTTTTCAGACACTAATTTCAGGGCATGTACAAATGCATGTCCTCTATCCTTCAAATTTTATAAGAGATGGCATTATTTTTTGGATGCGCGCTTTTGCGTATCGTAAATCACTGCGTGTCATTGTTTGCATGTCATTAAAGGTTGTTTTTCTAGTAGTGAATGGCAAAATCATTTTATGGATTTTCTTACTAATTTCACACCAAGGTGCAGTTGAGTAATATTAAAGTAAAGCCTTTTTGCAATTAAACAAAAAATGTTTTGTTGTTTTAAAAGCATTAAATTATCTCTCTGCAAATAAATAGATTCGTCCCTAGACTTAGACAAATCTGACTCAACCTTATGGATCTATATACACCTCTCCTCACTCTTGGATGTTGCCCTGCTCAATTGATCGGTTAGGTTAGGGTTTGATAGTCGGGTTCGCTTTAAACTATCGCTTATATTTGAAATGGTGAATTTTAGATTCTTAAGTTCTGTTTCGTATCTAGATGAAGGAATATTAAGTGATTTAAGAATGGAATTTACCTTATTGATTAGCTTTTCGCATTCATTGATCTGTTCTAAAATAGGCCTTGTCGTGAAACAACTATCTTCGCTCCTTTCACTCCCACGTGCATTCTCCTGCGATCCTCCTTCAGTCACTATCAAGCATCTTCTTGAATGTTGCGAACTCTATTCTTTTGCAATGAATACCCTTCCATGTGTGGGCTTGCGTACCTCTTCATCCTCCGAGTCTGTCGACCAGACTTCCAATCCTCCAAACTCACCTAGAGCCAAGTTTTCCTGTACAACAAAAGCAGGCATATAATTATCATTAGATTTCTCCTTCCTAATTTCTTCCAACTTTCTCATGTGATAGGCCTCCTCATCCTCTACTTCATTCTTCTCATTCTTCCTTCGCAACATGCACTCCTTTTCAAGATGGTTTTTACCATGACAATAATTGTAATCGTGTCCAGAGTCATCAACAACCTTTTTCTCCTTCTTCTCTTCCTCTTTTTGAGAACTACTTTTGTTCTCCTCTTTCACTTTCTCAGAGCTCTAGCTTCCCTGCCAGTTCCTATTTTTGCTTGATGGAAACTTATTTATAGTAAATCGCTTAGGGTTAGACACCATTGAAGCATAATCTTCGTCTCGAACTCAGAATGATCTGAATCAGATCCGTCATCAGTAGCAGTCTTTTCTTTCGCAACCAAGGCTAAAGACCCCATCCTAGACACCACCTTTTCATCTTTCATTACTTCACTCTCTCATGCCTTCAGAATTCCTACAAACTTCGCAAGGCTATAGCTCTTGAACTGTTCGTGTGCTTTAACAGTTGACACGACTGCCTTCCATTTTGATCTTAATCCGTTCATGAACGTAACCTTTTGCTCAATCACCCCATGTCCAATCCCGTGCTTCATCATCTTACTGAGAATATGATTATATCGATTGAAAGTGACACTCAGAGTTTCATCAAGATTTTGAACGAACTCGCCAAAATCAGATAACAAGAGTGTTTGAGTCGAGTGTTCTAGATCTGCGTGTGTGGAATAGAGCTCTCTCAACCTATCCCATATGTCCTTCGCTGTGTCACAAGAACTAACAAGACGAAAGGTATCTTCTTGCAAAGTGAATCTGATGATCCTCATTGCTTTAATGTTCCTTAAGAGTTTGTCTTTCTCGTATTGAGGCACATCCTTCATGTCAAGACGCACGTGGTTGTATTCTTTCTGGGTTTTGATTGTTCTCTTGGTTTCTGTGTAAACAAACGGACCTAGAGTGATTGCTTCCAAAATCAGATAACCATTATCTTCTAAACCTACAACATAATCTTCAAAGTCCATTGCCCAGACTTCATATTCTTGAGGAAAAAGAATTGAGATTCTTGTTGTCGATTTGATGCTACTTGAGATATTCAAGGAGTTGATGTTTGAATCGTCTTTCTGCATGGTGAAAAATCTTTTAATACATGCAATTAATCAGACTGTAAACACTTATTAGGTTAATATCGAGATCACATAGTTACGTTAATAGATTAGTAACGACTCTTAATAGATCCAATATTTGCGGAAACCCTAATAATTTCTTCAAACAGAAGACATACGTATTAGGTACACAGTCTCCTGCTCTGATACCAATTGTGAGGAATAAATCCTTTAAGATCGAATAGATTAAAGCAGGCAAAACAAGAACAAGATATGATCAAACAGGTGTTGAATGATTAATAGTCATGCCTCAGAAGAACTCTATGAAGAATTACTTCTGTAGAGGCGGAAAGTAGGTTTACAAAGATAATTCTCCCAAAAACTAACTAAATACGTAGCATGGATGCACCTTATATACTAACCCTAGCATTAAATACGAGTGGACAGGCCCCAACTCATACAAAATGGACTCAAAATAATAGGCCCAATGACGCAATACTTAATCTTCAACAGTTGCTTGTATCATTTATAATCAACTGTTATGATATTACAAGATGAAGTCACCGACCCCCGGACGTTCCCGCCGTCCCAATTCGGGGGTGTCACAGATTGGTATCAGAGCATTGTTTATAGTGAACTAGCATATCTAACCATACAAGATATGCAACTATAAATACAATGGAATAAAATACTCTGAACAAACATAAAATATATGCATGTGTGCGCATATTAGGAGTGGTTCCATAATAAGAAAACAATTAAAAGTCTTTAGAAGAGTTAGACATCGCGATTAAACCCAAGCAGTTATGTAATCGTATTGACGATAAATATAGCCTGATCAACTATGTTTATTCAAAATACGACCAACATGTGTTTCGGAGTGATCAGGGTGGACAACGAATCTAAAACTTACAAACCTTATACCCAAAAGTTTTTAAGGAATCAAACATAAACACTTAAAATACTATAGGAGTATATTGGGCATTGTGTGGAATCTTCATTGTATTTTCTTATATCTCCTGTTGTACTTATATTCTCGTACAGACGACATATATGGATTCCATTTGTCAGGCGACCCCTATTTTCCAAATTAGGGAAATGGAGGTTGGATAGAGGAGGACCTAGAAGAAGAGCCCATGGAAGACTCGGAAGAAGAAGAAATTGACGAGGAAGTCAATGAGGATGACAACGAGGAGGAGAAGGATGACTCGGACGCAGAGTCCGAAGTCATTGACCTACCCTACATGGCTAGGGTGTCCGTGATGGGTTTTGGTCCTAAGAACATCCTATGTGCTCATACATGGATCTAGGTTTCTCTATTGTACATGCAAGTTATCCAAGACTATAAACCCTAATTCTAGCATTCAAATAATCATATTAGCCATAAGAATAAGTTTATAATGTTACCTTGATTGTTATGTAGCAATAACAATCCCAAATCTCCTTGAATTGACTTTGGAAGGCTTAGAGTCACAAGTGTCACTCCTCTAATGGTTCACAAACACCATAAGCAAGAGGATGAAGAGGAGAGAGGTTGGACGCTGCCCAAAAATGTGTGAAACCCTAGAAAGATCATTAGCCATGTTTTTGAGCCTTAAGAGGTCTTTATATAGTTGGGCTATTAGGGTTATCTAACAAGGAAACCCTAATTTGGATGCTTAAGACCTAAGCAACCCATGGAGCCCTTTCTTTAAGCCTTGGACGATTTCGTATGGGCTTCCCCCCATAGAATTCATCCACCTTATCATATAAGGCACTCCATGGCCCAAATTGGAATTATCTTATAATTACAATTCCAGTCCCTTAAGTTTAATTAATCTCTTTTAGTCACAAAACTAATTACTAATTAATTATTGACTAATATTAATTAAACAATATGATTTCTCCTTTAATATATCATTCTCATAATATATAAATAAATCATATTTAATCCTTTCTCTCCATAATTCATCCTATCAAGTTGCTTTGGTGAAGGCAACCCAAAAGGACCATGCACCATCGGGTCAAGTACATACCAAAATAGTTATGGACTTAGACACTAATCCAACAGTCTCCCACTTGGATAAGTCTAATAACTATTATGCGTATGACTTCAGATCCTGACTTGCAATCGTAGCTTTCCAAAGCCGCTGTCAACTCTGATCCTATCAGATACGCGTGTCCTTAGATAAGGGATCATATATTCCTCCATTTTAGATATCATATGAGATATACTTTCAAATCATTCTCTTTGTACTATATCTCGATTCCCGATTTATGACAACTGACTAATTGAACAAATTAAATTAGCCCTAGCCCGGCCGAGCATTTACGTTTGTCATCACTAAATCATTGAGGGGCCCAAAGATATCGCTTTTATCCTTCTTTGGATAAAAGGAACGGATAAACTTTGATACAATGCTTGCTTGCACTTACTCACCGAATCACACACAACAATATGTTTTATAACACCAAGTTACTAGTGTGTTTACATATTATCAATGTGCAACCGATTTGCAAGATACAACTCACACATCTCAGTTTCAAGAATATAAGATGTTATCGTCTCACCAATCACTCGTGATACTATTCATGGAGTGATCCAAGTGAGTGTGGGTTTAATCCAATGCTCAAATTCATATTCATAAGCACTCATGAACGTTGCGGCAAACATTTGCTTATGTCTAATACTCTTTTAGACAATCCACACTCCAATTCACGAGAGTCTTCATTCATATATACTTCCAACATATGAACGACTGTGGCCCGTTCGAATAATTCGATTATTCTTAATAAACTCAATTATTCTGGAAGTCAAAACATGCAAAGTGAAACACAGGAATAATACTAATCTCATATGGCCTCAAACCTTTGAGTATAAATAAAACTCCTTTTATTTATCACCATATCGATTACTCATTATTTGTCGTTTCGGGTAATCAACTTCTTACTTGAATTATAACACTTGTCCCATGCTCTTAGCATGCACACAATGTGTACCTACAGTTCTTTACTTTGTGAAATAGATCAAATTGAACACATTTCCAATCATTCTCATTTCACAACTCCAAATCCTTTTTCCATAAGTAAAAGAATATCAAATTCTCATTACTTATAGAATATGCAGATTCTAACATTCTATGCAATGATTCTTTCGTAATATCACTAACCAAAGTCACAAAGACTATTGCCAATGAAATTACAAAGTCTTTTATCGGAGATTGTCACAATATAATTCCTTAGATATGATGTCTCTCACTCAAAGTACATTCCTTTGAACATCCTTTTGCATAAAAGTTTCTAATCTAGACATAGATTTTCAATATTCAATTCCCAATATGGACACGCTTCCATATTTTCCATATGACAACTCATTCTTAAATAGAATCTTTTCTATTCATCAAAATGTTGATATGGTCCATTCAATACCATGCTTCCAATTACTCCAAAGCAACCAATCCTCGTCGAACTTTGGATTGTCCTTTGATAGTTGTTTAATTATTTAAGTCAAACCTGATTCTAGTCCCTTTTCCCTCTAAATGCGCTAGACATTTGGAAAATTTTAGAATGGTCAAATATTAAAGCATTTGCAATCGATCCTATACCCGAAGCGCATGGGACACGACGCATAATGTTTTATTTGCTATGTTCTCAAAATTCGAATTGTGAAGAGGAATGCCGTAATCATAATCGAAATTTTAAGAACACACTATGTACCTTTGACTAAATTTATCAACATTTCTCAACCTAATCCTTTAGATTTGAAATGAAGCATAATATTCTCTCCCTTAATTATAGCAAAACAACTTTACAACCCTTACGACTTTGCAAGGTATAACTCTTGTTTTCTATAATTAATATTGCCAACTTGCAAAACTTTCCATAATAATCATACAATCATAACTTTTATGCTCCCACTATCATGATGATTACTATAAAAAAAAACATAACACTTATGCTCCCACTAGCTTCGACATGTATTCAAAACATCTTAACTTCCAGAAAAACAATACCTATTGAATTTCTTAAGTCCATGTTTCTAATACTTAATGCTTTGATAATCTTTTATCAAGGCCTCTTAAGCTTATACACCTTTGCCTTTAGATAGTTCATATGTGTGTCTAAACAATTAAGACTAATTGCCAAACCTCACAATTCAAATCATGGAAAGGGATACCGTAACCATAATTGAATTCGAGAATGCAACTTTACAATCACTATCTTCTTAAAATCTTTCTTAGTGAAAGCATTTCCTCACAATCATTTTCATGAAGGAGGAAATCTTATGACACTTAGATTTAAATGGTGTATGTGTTCCTATCCATGTGAATTTGTTAAAACCAAAGTTTACGACAAATTTAAACTCATATGGACCGAACTTTTTTAATCTTGATTTCTTGCCTTATGGTAGCACAGCTGCCCACCACGTCTTCCAAGTAGTTAAGCAGGTCACCTTTTCCTATCAATGTACCTTTCATTGATCAACGTGCCTTGCCTTTTACGCGTTCAAAATGAGAACTCATAGAACTCACACGCATAATTAACTCAATTGGAAACAGCACAGAAACAAAATAATGTTAACACGATAGGTTGTAAACCTCAACTCGTGTGCTAGTGATGATCGATAAGGTTTATTTGATTTGTTCTTGAAACCTTTCAAGACCATTAAGACTCCCACTGACTCCTTGACATATAAGATTCTCTTGTCAATAAACATTTGTTGACAACCAAATATTCAAGAGTTAGTGTAGCTTTTATCAAAACACTTCATAAATTGGTCCTAGTTGGCCTTTGTCTTATCCAATACATCACAACTTTCCACATTTGATGAATGTTATAAACCTTCTTAATACTTTTCACTCATTGTCACAATCTTAACTTTAAGACTTGTTATTGGAATGAAGTATGATTGACCTTTTGATTTAATCATTACTTCAATTCTTGATTCCTCTTCTTAAACATACAATTGTACTAAGACTCACTTAGAGGATCAATTGAGATATGATTCTTAAAAATTAAGATCTATCATAAAGCATAAAAGGTACTCTCCCTTCTTCTTAGAATGGATAAACTTTTATCTTTCTGCCTACTTGATTCTTATTCGTTTTGCTATTGATTTAAACCTTTTTAATCAATTCTAAATTATACTTAATCTTATAAGTATAGTCATATTTACTAAACCTTTAGTAAATCATGACGAATATCTTTGTTTCTCTTATGGTGGACTTGATCAACACACAACTTTGTGTGCTCGATCTCCTAGTCCTTTCACTTGACACTTTGTCAACGAATTAGTCTAATTTCCAAATATGAAATTTCTCATTCATCATGCAACCAAGTTGCGTGATTCCAAATTTCTGTCCAATTGAAATTTGGGCGATGAGAAACTCTCCCTGTTTAGTAAATTCTCGACATTTCCATAATCACCATAAATAAGAATCATATCCATTTGTTGTAGAAATATGCAAACATCAATTTTCATAACGATTTCATTGCAAGGAAGTGAACAAATAAATAAATAAATAAGTCAAACAAAATTTATTTTATTTAAAAAAACAGCGGAAAACATTTGTCCTTAGAATGCAAAATCCATTGAAAACTATGTATTTCAAAAGGAAAATTTCTAACAACTCTATTATAACTATCTAAGCTCAAAATCTAATCTTCACGTCCATGCGATCAAGATCCATTTCTTGTAATTAGATTCATCTTGCTGTTTCACCAAGCTTCCTTTCTTTTCACCGATCCTGCAAAACATTCAAATGAAATCTTATCACATCATGTATTTGAATCAATGAATAGGAACTCAAACGAAGTTAGATAGTAGATTTTACCTGAAGCGCAGTCATACTCTTTGACTCTCCCATCTTCTAGACTCTTCAGGCTCTCTGGGCAGACTTGTATCCAACGCCCTTTCTCTTGGCAGCAAACGCAGGTCGGTTCTCTTAGAACGTCCTCGGAAGCATGGTCGGTTGACTCTCCCAACAAATACGCTCCATTGCTTCGCCAAATCATTTCTGATTCAGCAGCAATGAGCATGTAAGTTAGGTCAATGAGGTTATCGTCCTGATCCATCATATAATACTTTCTTTTGAACTCATTATATGATTCAGGAAGTGACTGCAAAACCCAATTTACAACCAACTCATTCGGGAATGACACACCCAACATAATCAACCTATCGATGTGTGATTTCATTCCTAGAATGTGGGCACACACAGATTTACCATCTTCATGTTTCATTTCCAATAGGGCCTTAGTGATGTTGAACCTTTCAATTCTTCGATCTTGTGGGTTAGGGAGAACAAATGGAGGAGGTGGAGGAAGTGAAGCATGATATCTTGTTCCTCAATCGAATCGTGGAATACCATCTTCATGTGGAATGCTTGTTCCACGGGATTTGGGAAGACCATAGTTGTCGAACTTTGACATCTACAAAACGGGAGAAAACAAATTCAAGTTAGTTGATCGATTGAGTCCTTAGTAAATCACCCAAATGAGATACTAAGGCTAGGACCCAACACAATACGCTACAACCTAGAAAAGGGATGTCGTAATCTAGTTGCAGAATATTTGAAGGTAAGTGAATGACGGCTCACTAATTTCAACCATGAAAAATGAAAAAGAAATTTAAGTTTTAAATCTATGAAAACTCTTAGAACCTTTGAGATTCATTGAACATTTCAATGACATGTTTAAATCTCGATATGCCCCTCTTTTTTGTGACTGGGACGCCGAGGATCACAAAGCGGGTGTGAATAACCATGCAAACTTACATGGTGCCCTCACATGTTACAGTCACCTATTCGATGTGTTGGTAAACCACACACGATGTTGGATTAGTGTCTAATTCCATAACTATTTTGGTATGTACTTGACCCGATGGTGCATAGTCCTTTTGGGTTGCCTTCACCAAAGCAACTTGATAGGATGAATTATGGAGAGGGAGGATTAATTATGATTTATTGATATATTATGACAATAATATATTAAAGGAGAAATCATATTGTTTAATTAATATTAGTCAATAATTAATTAAGAATTAATTTTGTGGCTAAAAGAGATTAATTAAACTTAGGGGCTAGAACTATCAATTGTTGTTGAATATTGGGCTAATGGACTCCATGTTAGAGGAGTGGACGAATTCTATGGGGAAACCCATTAGAAATCGTCCAAGGCCTCTAAGGAGGGAGTCCATGGGCTGATTAGGGCCTAAGCAATCAAATTCCATTAGAAATCGTCCAAGGCCTCTAAGGAGGGAGTCCATGGGCTGCTTAGGGCCTAAGCAGTCAAATTAGGGTTTCCTTGTTAGATAACCCTAATAGCCTCACATATTTAAGGACCTCTAGGGTACTAAAAACGTGGCTAACTGATTCCTTAGGGGTTCTAGACGTTTTTGAGTGCCTCTCCTCTTCTCCATCTTCATCCTCTTGGTCTTGGTGTTTGTGAGCCATTAGAGGTGTGACATTTGTGACACTAAGCTTTCAGAAGCCAATTACAAGGAGGAATTGATATTGTTATTCCTACATAACAATCAAGGTAAGATCTAAACCGTAATTCATATGTTAATATCATTATTGTATGCTAGATATAGGGTTTATGGCTTTGGATGATTATTGCATGTTCATTAGACAAACTAGATCCAAAGCTATAGGGTTTGCATGTACACCATAGAAATGATGTAGTGCTCAAAACCCATCAGTGATATCAGAGCCTAGGGTTGTTTGTTGATGAATTTGTTGTATATTTGATCATTCTTTGGCTAAAAACGTTTTTCTTGCTCTCTACCTGACTGACTCGACGAGTTAGTGGATGAACTCGACGAGTTAGGCTGACTCGACGAGTCCAGTCCCTGACTCGGAGAGTCCCGGGGTCAGACAGCGGGAAAATTGGGATTTTATGCTCTTTTTGCTATGGGATATTTACCAAAATGATTTTTATTGATAAGATACGGATTTTTATGATATTGTGTGATTATCCTTGCCAAGATAAGAGATAATTTCATCTTAATTGAATTATTATTTCCTTATATGATACGATTTGATTTTTTTTGATGAATTATAGGTGTGGAGAGACCGGTCATTATAATAGGAACTGTCCCAAGGCAAACAACCGAAATGAAAGAGGATCAAATAGGGTCCTAGCTATGGGATAAGGAGAGGCGATGCACGATCCAACTATAGTCACTGATACGCTTCTGCCCAAGAACATCTATGCATGCATTTTATTCAATAGTGGGGCAGAACGAATTTTCGTGAGTCATAAATTCAAACATTTACTAAATCAAAATCCCCAAAAGTTAAACGAAACCTTCATGGTGGAAATGGCTAATGGGAACAGAAAAAACAAACGACATTTTCATAGGATGCGCGTTAACATTAAATAAACACTCGTTTCAAATCAACTTGATGCCAATTAATATTAGAAGCTTTGACATGATTATTGGTATGGATATGTTAAGCCCCCACCATGTTGATATTATGTGCCACGAGAAGGCCATTTGCCTTCACCTACCCACCAACGAAACACTAATTATCTACGACAATAAACCCGGTGCAAACCTTCGTCTTATATCGTGCATCAAGGCACACAAGTGTCTGCATAAAAAGAATCACGCCTTTCTAGCCCACATAGTGGACAAACTGAAGAAGGAAAAGAACATTAAGGACATTTCAGAGGTGTGCGACTTTCCAAACGTATTTTCGGAAGACCTCCCAGGGATACCCCCTGAACGATAGGTCGAATTTTGAATTGAATTAGTACCCGAAGCCACGTCGATTGCCAAATCGTCGTATAGATTAGCCCCTGTAGAAATACAGGAGTTATCTAGCCAATTAAGCGAACTCTTAGACAAAGGATTCATAAGATCGAGCTTCTCACCCTGGGGAGCTCCAGTATTGTTTTTTTTTAAAGGATAGATCTTTCCGAATGTGTATCGATTATCGGGATTTAAACAAGCTCACTATCAAGAAACTATACCGTCTTCCTCGGATCGATGATCTATTTAATCAATTACATGGAGCCAGTTATTTCTCCAAGATAGATCTGAGGTCCAGGTACCACCAAATGCGGGTTCGAGAAGAAGATATACCCAAGATTGCGTTCCGAAGTCGCTAAGGACATTTCGAGTTCGTGGTAATGCCAATCGATCTAATGAACGCACCCGCAACATTTATGGACCTAATGAACTAAGTCTGCCGACCATTCCTCAAAAACTTTGTAATTATCTTCATCGATGATATACTCGTTTATTCTCGGAGTAAGGAATACCACGATCAACATCTACGACAGGTCTTGGAAACTCTAAGGGTGGAGAAGCTATATGCAAAATTCTCCAAATGCGAGTTCTGGATTCGTAGGGTGCATTTATTGTGACACGTCGTCAGTGAAGAAGGGATACATGTAGTCTTATCTTATTACTATAGGTTGGAAATGGAAGATCCACATGGATAGGACGTATGCACCTTGAAATCTAAATGGCAAAGGTTTCGCCTTAATTCATGAAAATGATTGTGATTAAATGTTTTTGCTAATAGATTTTAAAGAGCTGATAAAGATCAGTCTGGTTATTGGTTGCGTTAATTGCATTCTTAAATTCACAATATGATTACAACATCCCTCTTCATATTTCGAATTGTAAGGAATGGCAAGGAATCATTTGAATTTATGAGAGATATATATACCAAGTCTTGAAGAGTTTAAACACACACACACACTATCCAACTAAGGTGTATGAGCTTAAGAAGTCTAGTTTAAGACTTATCGAAGCATCGTGTAACAAAACTCTGCACTTCTATAAGAAAGTCAAAGGGTATTGGTTTCTAGAAGTCCATTTGATTTTTTGTACATGTGAAATCTAGTGGGAGCATAATTGTTACGCAAGTGTTGCATGTTGACAATACTATTCGTAGGGAACAATGTATCAAATTTGCAAATTGAAAAGTTCAGGAATTGTTTCGCTATAGTGGACTTAACGGAGAGGGCACTCATACTTTATTTGGAATCTAAAGGCATAAATCAAATAGTTTAATGGAACTTGGTCAATACATATATGAATATCATGATGAAATGTTTCAATATAGGAGATTTCATATATAGAAATATTATAGCAAGAGATTGAACAAATATCAAGTACTTATGTAGGACATAATGAATCGAGTCTCATAAGCTTCAGATATAGGATCGATCACATGTGCTATAATATTAGTCTATTCTAAATTTTTTTAAATGCCCTTAGCATTGAGAGAAAAGGATTAGAATTTTGTGTGACTAAAATTGTTAAACAACTTTCAAGAACATTCTGAGGTTTTACCAAAGACTGGTTGCTTATGGACAATTGGAAGTATGATATTATTAGGACAAACCATAATGAAAAATTTCGGATTGAGATGAATATTGGTCATAATTGATGGTCATATGGGAATATGTAAATGTTTCCATAATGGTAGATGGTTGTTAAATCTAAATATGAGTTGGAAACTTTACTACACGAGAAGTGTTCAAGGAGTGTACCTTGGATTTGAGACTTCATAACCATGGAATTGTTTCTAGTAACAAGTTCCAACGAAACATTCTGTAATATCAAAGGCTCGGGCTCTGTGACATTAGAAACTCGATATCACAGGAGGTAAATGCGTGTAAAGATGAAATTCCACTACATCTTAGATAAGGATTAGAATTTGAAATTGTGAAATGAGCATCATTGGAGTAATGTACAATCAGTCTATTCACAAAGGAATGACCATCGAGAGGCATAGTATGCATGTTTATAACATAGCATGACTGATGTTATTTAATTGTAGTGGTTAGTTTGTTACTCGAAACATTATACAATGAATATATTTGTAATTGTTATGGTGATTAAATAATAGGGATTTATTTATATTCAATGGGTATGATACCATAGTTAATTAATTTATTATTGTGTTTCACTTTGCAGGTTTTATATCCTGAATAATATAATTATTCAAATTCCACAGTCGCTCATACTTTTGGAATTAAGTAGTGAATTAAAGACTATCATGAATCGATTTGTATATTTTCCATAGAGATTGGAAATTACATATAGATTGCTACAATGTTCATGAGTACATGGAAATAGGGATTTAAGTATTGGATAAACCCACACTTAGAGATTACTTCATGGTTTCAATCACAAATAATTCTAAGATGATAATATCTTCTATTCTTCAAACGGAGATACATAAGTTGTAATTTACAAGTCGGTTGTGCATTGGTATTACAAAAACACATTAGTAACATGATGTTATAAAATGTAGTGTCATGTACGATTTGGTGAGTAAGGTTATAATTATGTAGTCAAATTTTATTCGTTCCTTTTTCCTTAATAGGAAAAGTGATATCTATAGGTCCCTCGATGATTTGAGTTGATCTATAAGAACCAGGCCTGGTTCGGACTAAATTGATGTGTTCGATTTTGTAGTCTGAATTTGATCAAAAATCAGGAAATCGGGAAACAAACAAATGAACATGAGGCTGATCATTTAATCCATGAATTTGTTCATACGATATCTGGTAGAACGAAGGCATAACTGATCACTTATCTTAGGGCCGACGTTTGATTTGAATCATAGTTCGACAATGGCTTTAGAAATCACTCTTTGTTGTTTAATTCAAGGTTATACTTGCAATTGTTGCTATAACCTTATCCAAGTGGAGAGTGTTGGACTTAAGTGTCTAAGTTCATAACTAAATTGGTATACTGTTGTAGTTAAAAGCAAAGTCGTTTTTAGGTTGTCCTCATAACCATAAATAGCTAGAAATGATATTAGGAGAGTGAAGTATAATTTATTAAATTATTATTCATAAACTAATGGGAAATTAAGGGAAAATGATTTGTTAATATATTATGTGATTAATATATTAATTGGAAATATATAGTTGAGTTGTTGATTTATTATGTGATTAATAACTTAATATGAGATCAATTATTAAATACTTGATTTCGTTTATTTATATGGTTAATAGATTAATGTGATATTTGTTAGAATTGATTAACTATTAAGTAGAATTAATTCGAGATTAATTGGAACTAATTAAAGGTACAATGGGTGAATTGTAACTGTTCAATAGTTGAACAAAAGAATCAATTCTATAACCCTCCACGGTATGGACAATTTTGGAGGGTTTCTTAGGGTTTTTGGTAGCCTCATCGTTGCATAAAAGGAAAGGATTTGAATTAGGATTAAATTTATTATTTAATTAATTCAAATCTTGTTTTGCCTGCAAGTTACCTAAACTATAAATAGGACCCATTGGCTTGCAATTTTCGATCATGACATTACATAAAAGCATAGGGAAAAATTTTCCCTCATATATCCCCTCTCCTATCCAATAAAAGGTTTCTGGTTTTAGGTGTGAGCCATTAGGGACATCATCCTTTTGGTGTTAGCTTTCCAAGACCAACAAACACAAGGGATTGAAGTGATTTGTTACTATAACAAATTAAAGGTATGTAACCCTAACCTTAACCTTATCTATATTTTGATTATAATAGGTTTCCTTTAGGGTTCTTGATGTTCATAGTTCATTACTATCAATTAGAGAAATCATAGATCATTTATAGGTTTCATATGACCTTAAGGATTAAGATTTAAGCTTTAAATTTTTTTTTTGTAACCTACAAAACCCTTCACAAATTCATCTGCTCCGACATCATCCTTAACTCAATCAACTTTAACAACTACACATCCCTATATTTATTTGGTACTTGTTAATGATGTCAAAAAAGGTGGATGATGTGTTTATTTGGTCAGGGAAAATATGATACTTTACAAAAATAAATTGTTTGGCTTATGTTGTGTTTTTTTTTTATTTAAGCTATTTGGCATGTGACTTGGAATTTGAAATAGTTCAAAAAAATTACTTTTTGTTTTGAAAGAAAAACTTAATTGACCACTTTTCATATTGTTCTGTTACAAATTTTATAATCAATGTATTTTTAATAGATATTAGTTTATATCCCATGAGAACCACGGTTATAAAAGGAATTAAACTTTCATATTAAAAAATAAAAATTATTAATAAGTTATTTTTAATAAATTATTACTTAAGAGATATTTTTTTAGTTATATAAAATTATAATAGGTTATTTAAATAAATACGTGAAGTAATATCACTTATAATCTGCATTAATTTTATTTTATTTTTTAATCTAATGTTATTAATATAATATAATTAGAGAGAGAAAATTTAAAATGAAAAATCAATTGTTAATTTAATATAATTGTTAATTTAATATAATTAAAGTGGAAATTTTAAAATTTAAAATATAAAATGGATAACTAATTATTAATGGGAAATCTTTGAAAATATCCCAAAGTTTTAGCCAATTTATGGTTTAGTTTCAAATTATTTTTTGTTAACTAAAAAGGACAGAATACTGGCTAGTGTAATCAGTTTGACCCTTTTTTTACTTATTGAACCGGTAAATGCTGATGTGGCATCTGATTTGGCGATAATTGCTGATGTGGCAGCTGACAATGCATGCCACGTCAGCTTATGTTAAGAAAAAAAATACAACGGAAGTGAGGATCGAACTCGGTTCCACGTGCTACATCTTGACCAATGTTTTAAAACCTGGGTTGACCCGGCCGGTTCAACCGGTTGGACCGTGACCCGGGGTAGAAGGCGGGTCAATTGAGACCGGTTTTTTGTAAAAATACGAACCGGATCGAACCGGCCGGGTTTCCTCTAAACCGTGGTTCAACCGCTTATGTCGAACCGGTTAAAACCGGATTGACCCGTTTTAATAGGGTTTGGATAGTTGAAAACAAGTAGCGAAGACCAAAACAACGAGCCGTTTGCGGTTTCTTCAATGTTTTTCAATGTTTTTAAATATTTAAACTTTGTGGACATTAAATTATTGGTTTTATATGTTTATGCATTATACATGAAAGTAAAAATATATAAAAATAAAGAAAGACCATAAATCGGGTTGACCCGGCGGCTCAACCGGTTGAACCGTGAACCGGTCATCATACCGAGTCAACCAAAAAACCGGGTTTTAAAACATTGATCTTGACCGTTTCACATTGGCATCGTCATCCCATCGGTTCATCGTTTTCTGCCCACGTCTCCATTCACCGCTTCGTCTGCTTTTTCACCATCCGATTGATATCTTCTGATTCGTTCGATACTTTTCAGGTCTTCATCGACTTAATTTGAAACCTTGATTTGAAGGCTATCCATCTAATTTCTCTTCAAGTCGACGATTTTTTGGTTTCTGGTGAGTATACTTCCGATTAGATTTACGTTATTTTTGCATTTCGTGTTATATATGCTGGATTTTAACGGAATCCAATAGTTCCCGTTTCATAGTTTTGTCGATTGGAACATCAAATCGTTGATTTAGCACTAGACGTGTGTAGAAGGTAATGTTTGGAAGCTTAGGATCTCGAGATTCTCATCCCAGCAGCTTCACCATCACAAGAGATTCCACCCTTCCATCAAAAGTTTTCAACATCGCAGATTTCCTCCACCATTGCTATCGTTGCTGTGTTCACGGGAATAAAAAAAAGGGGGAGGAGGGTAGGTGATGCACCACCGGACAGGGCAAGCTTTTGCAATAAGTACCTAGGAACTTGATTTAGGTACGTCTCAACCCAAAATTTTCTAAATTTCATGCTTTCGATTTAATTTAGGTATGAACATGCATAATTTTTTCTTCAAATTCTTGAAAACTCTCCGATTTTACCTACAACTGATTATTGTATTATTTATTAGAAGCAAGCCATGAGTAGGGTAAATGCAGAAATGGCGAAGATTTCTCCCTGAATTTTCATATATTTTTTTCTTGAACACGTTTTCGATGAATTAAATGACTTCTTTCGGAAATTCTGGATTTTTTGATGTGGGTTATAAACATTCCTTAGAAATTCACAGAAAAAAATTCATTTTTTATTTCTAAGTTTGGGCAATCTTGATATTTCTAACACTTTCTGTGGTTGTTTTTGACTTTAACCAGGTTCTTGCTCATTTCAACTTTGGACCCTTGTGTGCATATTTATCGATCAATTACTTGGACAAATTTCTTGATGTCTATGAATTCCCTGTAAGTTTACTATTCATTTTCATCATGGTTTATGATTGAACACCAAGTTATTTAATTTTGTGTAATATGTTGTGTTGCGATATGATTGAGTTGATGAGAAAGAGGGCTAAAATGGTAATTTTCATCATGTAGGAATTTACTTCTTGGAATTTAAACCTTCTGAGATAGCAGCAGGAGTGGCAGTTGCTGTGGTTGGACAAACTCAAATTTCTGCCCTCTTTCAACATGTACAAAAGGTAATGATCATATAATGCCTTCTTTCTTTTCTACATTCTGCATGTTTAGTTGTATTTTAGCTTAATTTGTTATCATGATGATATAAAAAGATTTAAATCTTTCATCTAAAGCTAATATAATTCACAATCATGCTTTTATAGAATAAATCCAATATTTTTTATTACACAAAAATGAATAGTTCATGATCGTGTTTTTTGGAACACCGTTTTTTCCCGACATCTCTTTAATGCATGTGTCATTTTAACTTGATTCTTTTTAAATTAACTTATAGACTTATTGCTTTTGTTAATATTGATCATGATAGATGAAGGCTTGCGATTGTCTTCATGACAAAGAGAATTGTTGCGACTACAAAGATGATACATATAATCTGGAAATGGAAAATAGGTTAAACAGCGTTGTGGTAAACTATGAAGAGCATTGAAACCGAATACAACTCCAAGTAGATGGAATGGAATGCAACAATGGTATACATGTCATGCCTTAATAGCAAACAAATTTGTAAGAAGTTTGGAATCTTTGTGGAATCTATCATATTCCTGCACTGTGCTTTCATGTGGGATCCTTTCCTAGTTATTATTACAAAACAAAAATAAATATAGTGTATTTAGATATGTTGTAAAAATAAGTTTTTAAATACACTTCTAGAGAAATATGTTTTTAAAATACATATTTGAATATATTTTTTTGAAAACACGTTTCCAAAATACATTTTTAATTAGGTTGTAAAAAATATGTTTTTATATAATAAATACTTTTTTAAAAAACATATATAAAAATATATTTTTAAAAACGTATTTACAAATGTATTATTAAAATGTATTTTGAAAACGTATTTATATGTATAAATACGTATTTAAAATGTATTTATATATTATTTATTGGATAATATTGATAAAATCGAATTTAACAAATAGTTTCTTTCTTTACGTTTTGAGTGATAATAATAATAATAATAATAATAATAATAATACATTCCACACCTTTCTCACATCATATATAAAAAATTAATATAGAAATTTTTTTGTAGCTTAGTGGTTAAAGATGTTAAGTTAAGGTCTTGTGTTCGATCCATACTACTTTAATTTTCCTTCTGGTTCGGTTGGTAACAGCTGCCACGTCAGCAATTACCGGTTCAATAGGTAAATATGGGCCAAATTGATTACATTAGCTGGTATAGCTGGTATTCTGTTATTTTTCGTTAACAAAAATTAATTTGGAAATTAATTTGGGACTAAATCATAAACTGGGCCAAAAGTTTGGGATTTTTTCGGAGATTTTCCATTATTAATTTAATGTAATTAGGGTGAAATTTTAAATTTTGAAATTTAAAATTGATAATTAATAGGTTGACAAGTGACATGATAGATGATATAATATTAATGAGAAGTTCTGATACTATAACACTTGTCAACAAGAGAATAAACATATTCTTTTATTAAAATAGAAAGATATGATGTGATTTATGTATCATGTCATAAAACGTAGAAAAAACAAAAATACTTGTTATTTACCATAAAAAACCAAACTTGCAATTTTTGAATCAAGTTATGAATTATAAAAAATAAAAAAGTTATTTTAACATTTCAACATATAGAATAACTCAAACAAAAAAGATATAACCCTAGTTGTATGTGTTTATTATCGGATATTTTTTGGCACATTTTGTCGGGTTTGTCCCTACAACGATTTTTTGGTCATTAATGTCGTAATTTTGTAACACTTTTTTTCAAAAATCTCTTTTGCGTATTTTTGATTCATTAAAGCCTCACGTTTAAGAAAAATGTATGATTTCATCAATTTTTTGTTTTAAATCCCTTAAATTTAACAGAAATATTCATTTTTACCGGATAAACCTGCAAAATATATAAAATTAAAAAAAATTATAAATTTATAACTTTATTAAACCAAAACATCATTGTAGAGACAAAACCAATAAAACTTGACGAATTTAAACTCTTTTATGTTAAAAACCATTTATTATTTCCATTTTATTGATAATATATTTGTAAAAAAAGATGAAAACATCCTGCACTACCAAATATTTAGCCTATTTTACGATATGTGATAGTTGACTTTCCCACCATAATATTGCATATCCATAGTAATAAATGAAAATCTTTTTGATACATGTCACATTTTTATTCATTTTGACATATGTAATTTTTTGGTTAATTATTAAAAATTAATTTACACTTGTTATTTTGTAGTAATTTTTTAATTTCTTAAATAACTATCTAATTTTTAGGCTGTAGAAAGTAATTAATCTGTCATTAATTTGTTTCCTTATATTTTTAAATTTTAATATGTTTCCTTCAATATATATAGTTCAAAATTATCATGTTTCTTTTAAAGTTCATTATCATTTTAGACAAAATAATCTATATACAAAAAATAATCAAACTTCGTTGTTTTTTATTAACAAACTAAAAAAAGTTATATGGTCAAAATATAATTATTTTTATATAGTTTGTTTTATAAATATAAATTAAATTATTTATTTATTCATCATTTTGTTTGTATATATTCTTAAAATTTATTTTAGAAAATACTTGATATTTACATTTTAGATTTAATGTTTTCTTTAAAAAAAATACTTACCGTTTATATCTTTATATATAATTTTTTTACTCAACCCTTATATTATACGGGTTTCATTGGTAGTATATTTCATATATAGAATTAAAATCATGTATTTATGAAAATTAATTAAAAAAAAAATTATGATACGCCGTCACAGAGAACCTAGGTTTATACAATGATTATCTTTACATTTTTATCGTGGTCATTCACACCTTACTTCCTTATACAACACAATTCATACAAAATGTCTATTCGTCCTCATATCATTGTCTATGTGTGTATGGAATGACTCTTGGATGCACCTCTATCAACCTTGTAGTTATCACAAAATACTTAATACATGACAAATCACATGTTTATATTTTTATTTTTTAAGATCAGCACAATCTTCTTTTATATATATATATATATATATATATATATATATATATATATATATATATATATATATGAGAAAATTACAAAAATGGTCCCTATGGTTTGCCAAAAGTCACAAAGTTAGTCCCTGCTAATTTTTTTTGACGAACATGGTCCCTGTGGTTTCCAAAACTTGCATGAATGGCCCTTTTTGCTGACGCCGTTACTGTTCATCCGTTAGTGTAAGGGTATTTTGGTCTTTTCAAGTAGCAGAGACTGGATTTGTGATTCTGGGTAAACCATAGGGACCATTTATGTATTTTTTTCTTATATTTTATGTTTATGAGTTTGTGACTTTTCCATCCATTTACTTTTTAAAATATCACTTTGAACCCTTCACTTTGAACTTTGAAAAATGTTACTTTCACCCCTCTATTTTCTAAATTTTCGTGTTTAACCCCGTATTATATATAATTTGCTTTTTATTAATAACTTTTGTTCGCTAACCTAAAAAAAACTATTTTTACGTGTTTATTTTCATATATTTGTCGGTATAATTCAAGGTGATTAACGTTTCGACTATAATTTAGAACTTTCTTTCGTTATTTTTTTTAAAGTTACATGTTTTTTTTTTTATTTTTTTTATTTTTTTTTATTTTATAAAATTGTCGGTTTAAATTCGAGCTTATTTTTCGACGTAGTTTTTTTTTTATTTTTTTTATTTTTTTTACTTTTTTACCTTTATGTACGTTTCCTACGTATGAGACGGGTCATATATAATAACTTTCGTTTGTTAATTTTAAAAAATATATTAAATTCGAGATTGTCTATGTTTTGATGTATTTTGTATACACTTTGTGTTTAATTTTATATACATTCCTACGTATCATTTGGGTCATATATAATAACTTTCGTTTGTTAGCTTAAAAAAATGTAGTATATTCGAGTTTGTCTATGTTTCGACATAACTTTTGTTTCATGTTTTTTACGTATCAATATAGATTCGAGTTCGTCTATATTTCGACGTAAATTTTTTTATGTTCCGTGCTTATTTTTATGTACGTATTTTTTTCATTCATGTTTTTTTTATGTCGAAATGCAACTTTTATGACTATAATCACCAAAATTCAACTTACAAAATTCAAACTTATAATTACGCTTTTATCTATTATATGTGAACAAACTTATACGTAGAAACATACATAAAATAAGCACCAAAACGTTTTGCGAAACATATTTTTTTAACGTTTTCGTGCTTTATTTTCTGTACGTTTCCTACTTATGATTAGGGTCACATATTATATTTTCTTTATTATTTAAACTTTCGTTCGTTAACTTAAAAAAAATCTTACTTATTTTTATGCACGTGCTGATATAAATTTGAGTTTTTCTTTTTCTTTATTTTTTATGTTTTGATTTAATTTTTTTGTACGTTTTGGTGCTTATTTTATGTATGTTCCTACGTATAAGTTTGTTCACATATAATAGATAAAAGCGTAATTATAAGCTTGAATTTTGGTGATTATAGTCATAAAAGTTGTATTTCGACATAAAAAAACATGAATGAAAAAAAAACGTACATAAAAATAAGCACGAAACATAAAAAAAAATTACGTCGAAAGATAGACGAACTCGAATCTATATTGATACGTAAAAAACATGAAACAAAAGTTAGGTCGAAACATAGACAAACTCGAATATACTACATTTTTTTAAGCTAACAAACGAAAGTTATTATATATGACCCGAATCATACGTAAGAATGTATATAAAATTAAGCACAAAATGTATAAAAAATACATCAACACATAGACAATCTCGAATATAATATATTTTTTAAAATTAACAAACGAAAGTTATTATATATGACTCGTCTCATACGTAGGAAACGTACATAAAGTTTCAAAAAAAACTACGTCGATAAATAAGCTCGAATTTAAACTGACAATTTTATAAAAAAAAAAAAACATGTAACTTTAAAAAAAATAACGAAAGAAAGTTCTAAATTATAGTCGAAACGTTAATCACCTTGAATTATACCGACAAATATATGAAAATAAACACGTAAAAATAGTTTTTTTTAGGTTAGCGAACAAAAGTTATTAATAAAAAGCAAATTATATATAATACGGGGTTAAACACGAAAATTTAGAAAATAGAGGGGTGAAAGTAACATTTTTCAAAGTTCAAAGTGAAGGGTTCAAAGTGATATTTTAAAAAGTAAATGGATGGAAAAGTCACAAACTCATAAACATAAAATATAAGAAAAAAATACATAAATGGTCCCTATGGTTTACCCAGAATCACAAATCCAGTCTCTGCTACTTGAAAAGACCAAAATACCCTTACACTAACGGATGAACAGTAACGGCGTCAGCAAAAAGGGCCATTGATGCAAGTTTTGGAAACCACAGGGACCATGTTCGTCAAAAAAAATTAACAGGGACTGACTTTGTGACTTTTGGCAAACCATAGGGACCATTTTTGTAATTTTGTCTATATATATATATATATATATATATATATATATATATATATATATATATATATATATATATATATATATATATAGGGTTAGGTTAATGTGAGACGGCCTAATTTTGTGAGACCGTGAGACACATTATTTATTTTTTTTTATTTTTAAAAAAAAAATTAGTTAACTCAAGTTCCGAAAATAATATTTAAAAAAAGAATTTTTTGATTTTTCCATTTATTTTGCATTTTAAAATTATTTTTAGAATATGTACAGTGTAATATTCTATTTAGATTATTTCACGTATTTTTAAAAAAAAAAATAGGATTTTTTTTATTTTGTTTTTAATTTTTTTTAGTTAATTCAAGTTCCGAAAATAATATTTAAAAAAAGAATTTTTAGATTTTTCCATTTATTTTGCATTTTAAAGTTATTTTTTAGAATATGTCAGTGTAATATTCTATTTAGAATATTTCACGTATTTTTTAAAAAAAAACGAGATTATATATATATATATATATATATATATATATATATATATATATATATATATATATATATATATATATGGGTAAATTACACCGATCGTCCCTCGTGCATATGCCAGAATGCGTGTTTAGTCCCCATTTTCAAAAATTAACTCGGAGCGTCCCTCATTTGCTTAAAACTTGCACGCTTCGTCCCTAAAAGAAGATTTTGTTGCAAACTTAGTCCATACCAAATGTGAAATGTCCAAAATACCCTTGTGTTTTTATTTTAAATTAATTTAATGCTTTTATTATGATTTTCAATTTAAAAAGAAATAATAAAAGTACCCTCCCCTTCATCCCCCAACTCATCCACAACCGGAGAGATATAAACACACATACAAAATCGTCGATGAGAGGGAAAATGGAGACCTTCAACTCATCGTACAATCACCAACGACCATCCTCTGACAAAACTTCCCCACCCCTTTCATTATGTTACTGATCGAGAAAACCAAAAACACCAAACACACTAGTTGTAGATCGATGATGGTGGTTTAAGATGGGTTTTCTGGGGGCGAGATGGGTGGTGGGTTACGAAAATTAGAGAAGAGAGCAGGAGAAGGATATCGATGATGGGTTAACGATGATCAGAAGGCTTCCCCTCCGACCCATAAAACCGTCTTGTATCTTTGATAATATCTGTGAGCAAGCTCTAATGCGACCTCCGTTTTCCTAATTCTAGGTTTGCCATTGATGCACACAATGCTTCTTCCAAAGCTTTTGTATTTCCCGATTTTCATTTTCTTGTATTTAGGTCTTTTAAATGAAGTTTTCCCGATTACAGGTTCAACCCATGCTTCTAATTTCAATTCTTTTCACTTTCTGACTTCCAAATTTATAAACTTCCAATCGTTTTCACTTTCTTCATCTGCAATGCCTTTTGATGTGTCTGTTCTAATGTGTGTGCTGGTTTCGTTTTCATTTGTGCATCCAAAAAAGTATTTTTGATCTCTGTTATCTCATTTCCACTTCCGACGAAGAATTGTTCTTAGGTTAAGCCGATTTCAGAAGATTAAGCTATTTCATTTGGGTTTGATCTTGATGGGTTTTTGCATCAGTTTGATTTCATACGACTTGATGATCTTGTCTATTTGTGTTGGGGTTTTTGCCGTCGTTGGTGAAGGAAAAGTGAGAAAGAGGGAGACGAATTTAGGTAGAAGAAGCTGGGATTTGGGGAAGAGTGGGGATTAATTGTTTTTTTTCTTTTAATTTAAAACTAATAAACAAATAAAAGAAAATGAAAAAATAAATTATTAAGGGCAAAATAGTCATTTCATGTCAATAGGGACAAAGTGTGCAAGTTTTAAGCAAACGAGGGATGATCCAAGTTAATTTTTGAAAATAAGGACTAAACATGTTTTCTGACACATGCATGAGGGACGATCGGTGTAATTTACCCTATATATATATAATAATGAAACCATTAATATTTAAATAATAAATATATTAAAAAAACATTTTTTACCTAATTTTTTTTTAATAAAACAAAATGTATTTTAGTCGTATTATATAAAAAAAGAATTTTTAAATTTTTCCATTTATTTTGGCAAACCACAGGGACCATTTTTGTAATTTTGTCTATATATATATATATATATATATATATAGTTAATTCAAGTTCCGAAAATATTATATAAAAAAAGAATTTTTAAATTTTTCCATTTATTTTGCATTTTAAAATTATTTTTAGATTTGGTCTCACGGTCTCACAAAATTAGAATGGTTTCAAATGAACATGAACCTATATATATATATATATATATATATATATATATATATATATATATATATATATATAGTTTTAAGATAAAATAAAAATTTTATTTTTGTAGAGTTTCAGCTCACGTTATTAATAAGTGAATAAAAATTTATCGGATTTTTATTACAGTACATACATTATTCACTTATGAATAAAACATATACTTAACATTTTTTATAGTTCAAGTATCGTTCAAATATAAATATGACACGTAATAAAGTTTTCTTATTTAAAATATATTTTTTTACATCATCTTTCGTCATATATTTTATTTATATTGAATAAAATGTGTATTAGTTGTCGTCATATATTATATTCATATATGAATAAAACATTTATCAGATTTTTGTTACAGTTAATTTGTTATTTATATAAAAATAATAGTATAAATGATACTTAAACTATAAAAAATTAATTATATATTTTTATTCATAAGTGAATAATGAATGTACTGTAGCAAAATTTTGATGCATTTTTATTCACTTATCAATAACGATAGCTGAAAATATAAAAAATAATTTTTTTATTTTATCCTAAAACTATATCAATATGGATGTCTATTTGTAAAAAATAAAAAATCATGAATTTTGGTATATTTAAAATCATTTTTCGATAAAAAGAGCTTCTTAAAAATTAAAAAATCGAAAAAAAACTATATTTTTGTGTATATTGAGATAATGATTAATATAGTTTAAGGAAACATGTTCTGTTAGAAAACATAAGGTATGACGAAGACTTTTGCGGTAAAAATAAATAAGTAACTGAGAATGATTACATCGTTCTCAACATTTTTTATTTTTTCAATATATATATATATATATATATATATATATATATATATATATATATATATATATAGAATATGAGAGAGAGAGAGAGAGAGATCAAGATCATGTGAGTATTCTTTTTCGGTGAGAACTCGAAAAGGACAACTTAAAAAAATTGAAAACAAATACAAAATCATAGAATCTAGCATAGTACTATATTTGAAATAAAAAATTAGAAACTTTTTTGTGGATCTTTAAAATTGAAGCAATACTGTAGTATTATGCTCGATTTTATTATTTGTATTTTTTTAAAATTTTTTTAAGTTGTTCTCACGCGTCCTTACTGAAAAAAGACTCCTCATCGGAACCGGACCCTATATATATATATATATATATATATATATATATATATATATATATATATATATATATATATATATAGCGAGGACGATAAAGACGTATTTTAGAAAATAGTTTTCTTACGGGAAATCTAATTAATAACTTTTATTATTATTTATTATGTAATAACCAATTTATCACTTTTAAATAAAATATGTCTTTTTAGACTTTAAATTTATATTGTCATTTTGCTCCAAATTAAATTTATTAATAACATTCCTTAATTCAAGTTTTTAAATTTTTGGCAAGTATTAATTATTTATTTATCCGTAAATGATTTGTACAAAAAGCTTTGTAACGTATACATCTTAAACTTCAAAAAATAAGTAATATATATATATATATATATATATATATATATATATATATATATATATATAGCATTTGACATTTTATTTATTTATTTATTTGTTTTATTATATGACTGCTGATGAGCACAATCAACAGCCATATGGAATGCTGATAAGCGCAATCAAAAGTCATATGGATTGTTGATTGTTTATTAACAATTAATATGACTGCTGATTGTGCACATCCGTAATCCATATGACATCTGATTGTGATCATTATCAGTCTGTATGACTGTTGATTGTGCATATATGCAAATTTCAACTATGAATATAAAAACTTGACAAATCTTGTTTTTAGCCTAGATATGGCTTACACGCATCATTTGAACAAGATTTGTGTTTTTGGTGTTGAAAAATGATAAGTTGATTATAAATTCACAAGTTGTTACAAATCTTTTGGTTCGCACAATAACTAAGCCCTATATATATATATATATATATATATATATATATATATATATATATATATATATATATATATATATATATATCGAGAGAGAGAGAGACGTAGAGAGAGAGAGAGATATGTGGGTTACTTTGAAATCCAAAGAAATTGAGATCTTTGAAATTCAACATGAACCACATATTCTCATCTGCAACTCTAACGTGGCAGGACAGTTATATTCATAAATGATTATGCAACATAGTATATTCCTTCCCCCCACCGTACCGCAACTACTACCTCTATAGCCACCGTCGCTGCCACCATCACCATCTTTGCCACCAACCGACCCACCACTTTCATCTCCACCACCTCTACCACCACCACCTCTTCCGCCACCAACCACTATAATCATATATGATTAATCTCATAGTGTACAGACATATATGTATAATAATTTAAGATTTGGCATAGATGTATAAACATGTACAATCATATATGATTACAACTCACCGTATGTATAAACATGTATAATCATATATGATTATACCTCTATGTCTTGTAATCATTTATGAGTAGGCATATCCTACCGCATCAGTATGCTGGAGCACCATATTAGAAATTCGTGGCTAATGTTGAATTTCCAGATCTCTAATTTTTATAGAATTTCAAAAGAACCATCATCATCATCTCTCTCTCACTCACTCACTCTCTCTCTCTCTCTCTCTATATATATATATATATATATATATATATATAAATAAAGAGAGAGAGAGAGAGAGTTAAGTTATTTTGAGAACTCAAAAATGTATGAGTATCCGAGAACTCTTAATCCGTTCAATGTTTTTTAAAACGAACACCACCATTTGTCTCCAAATGTTGTGTCTAAGTCATATCTAGGCTAAAATAACGACAATATTTTTTGAAATGTACATATATACGTATATACGTAGATTTTGTATTTTTGTCAACTATTTTCAAAACCAACTCAATAATAGGACTCCAATCTCAGCATTTGAAAGAACTGCAACACAAAAACGTCAAAAAACTCAAATAATACATAAATGTGCATATAGGGATGTCGAAATTCCATGAAGGACCCAGTTCCCGTAGGACCCTGATTTCGTACGGGAAAATATTTTTTAAATATTTCGGGGCGGCAGCGGAAGCGGGTGCGGGGGCTGGATTAAACTCTGTTTTATTTTCGGGATCGGGGTTGGGGGCGCCGTTTGTATATACATATATTATTTAATATATATTTCATACATAAATATATATACCCATATAATCTAATTTCTAGGGTTTTGTAACTTTGTTTCTTTCCTTTTCTCTGGGATGCCGACACTGGAGTTTGATAAGAGAAATCAAAAATCGTTCCCTTCACTTCACTTCTTCACTTTGATACTTCCATCAATCTTCGTCTTCACTTGTTCTTGAGATTATATAACACCCATACAAATCAAGAGAATTTAAAACTTTTTCAACCAATTAAAAACCATTAGTTATGTTTTCAAAATTGTTTCATGTCAGAGTATCTCAGAAATCAAAATCATAAAATGTGAGGAGCTGTACAATCATGCATTCGCCTTCCTACGATCATCCGAAGTACCTGAAACAAAAACTGAAACTGTAAGCCCGAAGAGTAGTGAGTTCCCCCAAAATACCGATACATAACAAATACTACACATAATAACAACATGTAATAGGTCCACAACTCTACAGAATTGATTACCCCTGAGCCCACAGTATGAGTCTGGCTTGCCTTACAGGCCCCCAACTCATATCTGGCCCGCTCCCTTAGTCCTAGGACTATAACGAAATGATTAGCCCTCATTGCGAGTCTGGTATGCTCTCCTGGCCCTCATCTCACATTTAGAATGCTTAGGAGTCCTCAATATGAGTTTGGCATCCCTCCCTAGCCCTCAACTCATATCTGGCATACTCCAGGGTTTGTTGGTCACCGCTTGGAGCAGTGCAACCTCAACCCTACCCATATAACATATCGACGCGTAAAAGATAATGTTCGTACATGTAATCACACAGTATCACAGGTAGTCCTACAGATCTACCAGACTAGCATATCGAACTAATATGCATATCTAACTCATACTCAACATATCATAACTACTAGAATATCAATCCAATTGGTCGGCCTTGGTGCTTTAGACCCCTTAGTTTAGTGAGGATAACTTACCTCACAAATGTCAAACTGTAGTGATAAGGTCAAACTCTCGAATCACATCCAAGAAATCCACCACCTATATTCACCATAAAACCACTTCCATAAATTCCTAATTTACTAGAGTAACCCCAGAAGTAAAACTGGTCAACCCTTGGTCAAAGTCAAAGTCAAAGGTCAAGGTCAACAGTCCATGTTGACCCAACTCGTCGATTGCAATCACTGAATCATCGAGTCCTTCCAGAACTCGAGAAATCGTGAAAACCCTAGTTGATTCGTCGAGTTTCCAGACAACTCGTGGAGTCCATGCGTGTCCAAAAGTCGGGAAAAAGCCTAACTGACTCGTCGAGTCGTCTCACTGACTCGCCGTGTCCATGCAGAAACTAACAACGAACAAACTTCATCGGACTCGTCGAGTTGACCATACAACTCGTCGAGTCCCTTCACTCTATTTCTCATACAAATGCTTTTTCGTGAAACCAAAGCTCCAAGCTGTAGATCTAGGCTCCTAGGGTGTGATTATCATGTAAAGTTGCTAACTTTACATGCATGCAAAGCTCCATGAAGCTATAACACTCATAACTAGCCTTAGAATAAGGTTTTGGACATGAAGTAGAGCCAAAGCCTCATTAAGCTTTAGGCTTTATGTCCATAAGGGCCTAGAGGAATCCAGATCTGAAACTATGCCCTTGTGACAAGCGAAAATCCGAAAGTAACTCCATTTTTGCACCAAAATGCCCATATTCTCAATTAAGAAGGGATCTAATAAATGGAAGACTAAGGCAAAGGTTGTTTACCTTTAAATGCAAGCCAAGATAATGCAGATACTGCATCTACCCTCTTCTTCTCGCTCCAAGCTTCTTCAATCAAAACCACCAAAAACACACTTTAGCCTCTCAAACACTTAAGAACAAGGTTTAGACTGATTAGGTTTTCTTCTGTCCATCAAAAGGTGGTAAGCGAGCTGGAGAAAACGACTTAAGGTCCTTTAAATAGGGTGAAAACCCTAAAAATTAGGGTTTCCATGCACAACCTCTACTCGTCGGGTCAGGGTCCTCCAACTCGTCGAGTAGGAGTCAAAACCCACGCAGGATGACTAGATTCTACACGATGAGTTGGGGCCTCCAACTCGTCGAGTTCCCTCAAAAAATGAATAAAAAGCTTTTAAAATATACATGGGAGTTAGGGTGTTACAATTCTCCCCCACTTGATCTAGACTTCGTCCTCGAAGTCTGTTGCGGTAAATACCTCGGGGTAAGGCTCTCGCATCTCTGCCTCCGGCTCCTAAGTCCAACTGGATCCCCGCCGGTGCTGCCACTATACCTTTACCAACGGTACTTCCTTTTTCCGTAGAACCTTCACCTTCCTCTCAAGAATGGCTACTTGCCTCTCCACGTAATTCAGGCGCTCGCCGACATATATGTCGTCTAATGATACCACTGCTTCCTCATCTGATATGCACTTTCGCAACTGTGATACATGGAAAGTGCTATGAATCTGATTGAGATCCTCTGGGAGGTCTAGTCTATACGCCACCTTGCCAACCCTGGAAATGATGTTGAATAGCCCTATGTATCGGGGACCCAATTTCCCCCTCTACCTGAAGCGAATCACACCCTTCCAGGGCAAGACCTTCAGGAGTACCATGTCACCCACCAAGAACTCCAGCTCAAATCGGTGTCTGTCAGTGTAACTCGTATGCCGACTCTAAGCGGTCTACAGCCGCTGTCTGATCTGCTGAATCCTCTTGGTAGTATGTAGAACTACCTTTGTCCGTCCCATCACTATGTGACCAATTTCACCCCAACAGACTGGGGTGTGACATCTTTGTCCATACAACAGCTCATATGGTAGAGCACCAATACTGGAATGAAATTTGTTTTTGTAGGAAAACTCTGCAAGGGGTAGGTAGCAGTCCTAGCTCCCATCGAAGTCAATAACGCAGGCTCTTAGCATATCCTTGAGAGTCTATATGGTCTACTCACTCTGGTCGTCTATCTGTGGATGATAGGCTGTACTAAAGTGCAACCGCGTGCCCAGTTCCTCATGGAACTTCTGCAAAAAATGGGAGGTTAATTGAACATCGTGCTCCGAGACAGTAGAGACCGACACCCCATGGCAAGCAACCATCTCGCGGATATACAAGTCGGCCAATTTCTCTACCGATGAACGCTCCCGTGTAGCTAAAAAGTGTGTGCTCTTGGTCAACCGGTCCACGATGAACCAAATAGCGTCATAGCCCTTCGCCATTCTCGGCAGCTTGGTCATAAAATCCTTCGTGATTTGTTCCCACTTCTACATGGGAATCTCCAGGGGTTGCAGCTGGTCGTGCGACTTCTGGTGCTCGGCCTTGACCATTGTAACATCCATAAAAATCATGCCAAATTTAAACTTTTTAAAACATTTCAAAACCAATAATAATTACAAAACTTGTTTTCAAAATAGTATAGAGTCAGAGTATCCTAGAATCAAATCGTAAAAACATATGGAGGTGTACGATCACGCCTTCCCTTCCTGCGATCATCAGAAGTACGTGAAACAAAATCAACAACTGTAAACCCGAAGCTTAGTGAGTTCCCCCAAAATACCAACGCCATACAACAATATCAATAACATATAAACAAATAGCATGCATAATGAGTCTTCAGCCTGACTGGATTGCTTCACAGGGCCTTTAGACTATCTGGACCATTCTCCGAGCCTTCGGCACGTCTGGACCGACTTGCAGGGCCTTCAGCCTATCCGGACCGCTCACTGGGCCTTCGGCCTGACTAGTACGCCCTCTTAAGCTAGTAGTCTATCCGGTCCGCCCTGGGTATGTTGGCCTTCAGCATAACGTAGGACTGCCTCAAACCAAATGCCAATAAAAAAATCATGTGCACATAAATATCATACATTAGCATGTATATAACAGTCAAATTGATCTAACAGATCACTAAGCATAGCAACATCCTATAACCAGGATACCAACCTAACCGATCACTAACATAGCGTTATCCTATATACCGAGATATCGGCCTAACCAGTTTAGTAAGCATATCACCATCCTAACTAATAGGATGCAAATCAATAAGCACATTATGCAATAAAATCGTATACAAATCCGAAAAGGGCGGCCATTGGTGCTTTAGACCCGGTTGATATAATGAGAAGAACTCACCTCACAAATGTCGAATTGTAGTGATAAGATCAAACTCTCGAATGACACTCACGAACTCCACTACCTATATTCACCATAGGACCACTTCCATAAATTCCTAATTTACAAAAATACCCCCAGAAGTCAAACTGGTCAACCCTTGGTCAAAGTGAAAGTCAACAGTTAAGGTCAACAGTCCATGTTGACCCAAATCGTCGAGTGTAATTTATCGACTCGTCGAGTCCTTCCAGAACTCGAGAAATCATGAAAACCCTAGTTGACTCGCTAAGTTTCCAGACAACTCGTCGAGTCCATGCATGTCCATAAATTGGGAAAACCATAACTGACTCATCGAGTCGTCTTACTAACTCGCCGAGTTCATGCATAAACCATCAATGGCCAATCTTCATCGGACTCACCGAGTTGACCATGCAACTCGTCGACTCCCTTCAACCCATTTCCCATTCAGATGTTTTTAAGCTACCCCAAATCTCTGAATCATAGATCTAGCTTCCTAAGGCACATATTCCATGTAAAGGTTCAAACTTTAGGTGAATGCAAGGTATTAAAGGCTTAGAACACCAAAAACAAGTCTAGAATGAGGTTTAGGACATGGTGAGAGGTCAATACAAGGTAGGGTTGATAGCTTTACGATTTTGGTACCTTGAGGAGTCCATATCTGAAGTTACAACTTCAGTTCATGGCCAATACCCAAAATAACTCCATAATAAATAGAAATAGCCCTAAACCTATCATGAAGAGATCAAGATTAAAGAAAAGTCAAGGTAATGACTTGTTACCTTCAAAATGACGCCAAGATGAAATAGAGTCAGATCCATAAGCTCTTCTTTGCTCCAAGCTCCTTAGACTTGAAGCCTTCTTCACAAACACCACTTTCCAAGCTTCTTAACACACAAAGATGGAGTAAAATCATGATTAGGGTTTTATGAGATCAAGGGAGACAGTAAGGCAGGATGACGGAGGCTAATGACCCTTTAAATAGGGTGTAGAACCCTGGAAATTAGGGTTTCATTCTCTAGCTCCTACTCGTCGAATAAGGGTCCTCCAACTCATCGAGTAGGTCCAATAATCCATGCGGGCTAAACCACTTCTACATGACGAGTTGGGGCAACCAACTCATCGAGTAGGTCCATGAACATGCATATACGGCTTTAAAACTTATACCTAGGAGTCGGGGTGTTACAATTCTCCCCCACTTGAACTAGACTTCATCCTTGAAGTCTGCTGCGGTGAACAAATCTGGATAGTGCTCTCGCATCTCTGCCTCCGGCTCCCACATCCACTCGGATCCCCTCCTATACTCCTACTGTACCTTTACTAGAGGTACTTCTTTGTTCCGTAGAACCTTTACCTTCCTCTCAACAATGGCCACCGACCTCTCTATGTAATTCAGGCACTCATCAAACTGAATATCATCTAATGACACTACCACCTCGTCATCCGGTATACACTTTTGCAACCGCGAAACGTGAAAAGTGCTACGAATCTGATTGAGCTCCTCTGGGAGGTCCAATCTATACACCACCTTGCCAACCATAGCAATGATACTGAATGGCCCTATGTATCGGGGATCCAATTTCCCCCTCTTACTGCAGCGAATCACACCCTTCTAGGGCGAGACCTTCAGGTGTACCATGTCACCCACCAGGAAATCCTGCTCAGATTGGCACCTATCAGCATAACTCTTCTGCCGACTCTGAGCGGTATGCAGCCACTGTCTGATCTGATGAATCCTCTCGGTAGTCTATAGAATTACCTCTATCCATCCCATCACCCTGTGACCGACCGATTTCACCCAACAGACTGGGGTACGACATCTCCGTACATACAACAACTCTTATTGTGGAGCACCAATACTGGAATAAAAAGCTGTTGTTGTAGGAAAACTCTGCAAGAGGTAGGAAGCAGTCCCAACTCCCATCGAAGTTGATGATGCAGGATCTTAGCATATCCTCGAGAGTCTGTATGGTCTGCTCACTCTTGTCATCTGTCTGTGGATGATAAGCTGTACTAAAATGCAACCGTGTGCCCAGTTCCTCATGAAACTTCTACAAGAAATGAGAGGTGAATCGATCATCGTGGTCCGAGACAATAGAGACCGACACCCCATGGCGAGCAACGATCTCATGGATATACAAGTCGGCCAGTTTCTCGGCCGATGAACTCTCCCGTATAGCTAAAAAGTGAGCGCTCTTGGTCAGTCGGTCCACGATGACCCAAATAGCATCATAGCCCTTCGCCGTCCTCGACAGCTTGGTGATAAAATCCATCGTGATTTGCTTCCATTTCCACATGGGAATCTCCAGATGTTGCAGCTGACCATGCGGCCTCTGATGCTCGGCCTTGACCACTAGGCAGGTCAAGCACCTCTCAATATACCATGCAAGCTCCCTATTCATGCCTGGCCACCAGTAGCTCAAACGTAAATCCCGATACATCTTGGTGGCCCCCGGGTGAATAGATAAGCGAGACTTATGAACCTCCTCCAGAACAATCTTTCGGAACCCACCAGATATTGAAACCCAGACCCGACCATAACAAGTCAATAATCCCCAACTATGCCGCACAAAACGGGTGTTCTCACCCCTAATCTTCTCAAGCTTCAAATTCTACTGGCACATACCCTCAGCCTGAGCTTCCATGATCAAGCTCAAAAGTGGAGAATCCACTGATATCCTCATACATGTCAATGGAGTAGAAGATCCAACTGACTTGCGGCTCGGAGCGTCCGCAACCACATTCGCTTTACCTGGGTGGTAAAGGATCTCATAGTCGTAGTCCTTCACTACATCCAACCACCCGCGCTGTCTCATGTTCAGGTTCGGCTTATCCATGATGTGTCTCAAACTGTTATGGTCCGTGTATATGGTACAGTAGACCCCATAGAGGTAATGTATCCAAATCTTGAGAGCGAATACCACCGGTCCCAACTGCAAATCATGAGTAGGGTATCTCGTCTCATGCAGCTTTAACTACTATGACGCGTAGGCTATCACCTGTCACCTTTACATAAGGACCACACCCAGTCCCATGATGGACGCATCACAAAACACTACAAAATCCTCAACTACCTCCGGGAGAGTCAAGATTGGAGCCTTGAAAAGTCGCTACCTGAGGGTCTCAAATGCCCTTTGCTGCTCAGGGCCCCACCGGAAATCCATCCCTTCCTCGTAAGACGAGTGAGGGGTACTGTAATCTCTGAGAAATCCTGTATGAATCTCCGGTAGTACACTGCCAATCCCAAGAAGCTCCTGATATCCAAGGGAGATTTTAGAACCTCCCACTACATAACCGCCTTAATTTTGGCCGGATCGACCAAAATCCCCTCCTGGTTAACGAGGTGTCCAAGGAACTGAACCTCACGTAACCAAAAATCGCACTTTAAGAACTTGGCATAAAGCCACTCTCGCCTAAAAACTCCCAATAGCTTCCGAAGATGCTCCTCATGCTGCTCTCAAGTCTTGGAGTACACCAAGTTATCATCTATGAACACAATGACCGAGCGATCGAGCATCGGTCTGCAAACCCGATTCATTAGGTCCATAAATACCACTAATGTGTTGGTGAGCCCATACGACATCACCATGAACTCGTAATGTCCATAACGAGTTCGTAACGCGGTCTTCTCAATGTCCTCCTCCCTAACCGTAACTTAATGGTACCCGAACCTCAGGTCTATCTTGTAAAACCAAGATGCTCCCTGCAACTGATCGTAAAAATTATCTATCACCGGGAGTGGATAACGGTTCTTCACCATCAACTTGTTCAACTCCCGCTAGTCAATGCACATCCGTTGTGAACCATCATTCTTCCTGACAAAGAGAATCGTCGCTCCCACGGAGAACTGAGTTGACGAATGAACTGCTTACCCAACAGTTCCTGCAGCTGTGACAACATCTCCTGCATCTCTGGTGGTGCCAACAGGTATGACACCTTGGCAATAGGTGTCGTACCTGACACTAGGTTGATCCTAAACTCGATCTGCCTCTCCGGAGGCACTCCGGGTAACTCCTCTAGGAACACGTCAACAAACTCCCAGACCACTGGAACCTTTGAAATTGAAATCCGATCCTTGACCCGCGTATCCACCACATATGCTAAATAACCCACACACCCGTGCTGAATGTACAACCAAGCCCTGGAAGCTGAACAAAACCCTGATCCCAATCTGGTGCCCTTGCCGTAAACAATCAGTTCTCCCCCACTTGGGGTTCGAACTACGACTCGTTAACCCTCACATTCGATCATGGAACCAAAGGGACTATGCCAGTCCATACCCACGATCACACACACATTCCCCATGAGAATCAAAATCAAGTCTATCAGGAAAGATACCCCGAAGATCTCCAACACGCAACCCCGATAGACAGAAGAAGCGGAAACCCTGTGTTCGTTGGCGATAGAGACTCGCAACAGACACTCTAGCTCTCTTACTGGCAAACCGAACTCCCTACTTAATGACTGAGAGACAAACGAACGACTCACCCCCGAGTCTAATAATACCATAGCAGGTAAATGGTTCACTAAGAACGTACCTAATGATAGGTACAAACATTTAAGCATAAAACATATATAATCAGTAAAATAAGGGATAGAAACATACCAGCAACCACGTCTGGTGCTGCCCTGGCCTACTCTGCTGTAAGCTAGAAGGCACGTCGCTAGGCCATCGGGGGCGCTGCTCTACCCTAACTCGCATCAGTAATCCTCAGTGTAGCCGGCGTTGGAGCCTGCATTGGCCTGGTAGCGAGCTGTAGATAGTTGGTTTTCACGTGAAAGACAGAGATGTTTACGGAAAATAACTACTCAGAATATAGATATGAAAGTTATTCCTTAGACCAAAAAGGAAGGATGGGTAGAGTACTTCCTAATGGTGATGGGCACTTCTCGGACGGATCCTTATGTTAGCCAACTGGTGCTCCATGTCAAGCAGGTGAATCTCGTATACTGACTGGCGTGCTCAGAACTATGTGACCTCAGCTCGAGTGGTAGCTAGTTCTCGTTGCAGAGCTTCATTATCTCTCATAGTTCTCCTGTGAGCAACTTCGAGATTGCGAATGCGGTTTGTGTTGGCATCCAAGTCTGCCTCAAGCTCCACAGTTCGTTGAATGGCCGCCACATTTTGTTCAACATTGCGGGCCACTCGACCGACTATGATTAGAAGGGCTTTGTTTGTGGAAACTCCCTCATTCACCTTGAAGAAGCGGCGATCCCCATCGTACGGGCGGGGTTGGCCTTGCTCGTGACTCCACCTATCCAGGATTCCAACCCACATAGGCATTGGGCCTTCGAATTCAAGTCGAGGGTTAGGATTTGGTATTGGGGCTACTTGAGGTAGGTTCTCGACTTCAGGTTCTGATTCGGCCTCTTCCGGGAATTGTTCTGCGAAGTCATCGTCCAAGGGAATTTCATGGTTCTCTTCTAGTGCTGGTTCGATCCATCCATCATTTCCTTGGTTGGGAAAATACAGTTCGCCAGGGAGATAGAGTCCGGCCATGCTATCTACGCGAGATGGTGGAAAAAGGGATAGTTAATAGGCATTGAATCTAATAATACTGCTAATGTATTATAGTAAAATGCTTGATTCTTGAAGAATGGATCCTTGGGTAAGTTTTCGGTTTGATCGTTATAGCATCTTAAAATACTGCTATAGTATTTTAACCCTTATGCTTGATTCTAGAACTCTTCTGGTGTATACGTAAGTTTTAGGCTTGCTGCAACACCACAATCACTCCCAGGCACATGTTGGTCATGTCTCAAATGAATATAGTTGATCAAGCTATATTGACCCTAGACATGATTACATAACTGCCCAGGTTTAGCCGCGATATCCAACATCCAAATACTTTTGTTTTGTTTTCTTTATGACACGAATTTGGTACTCGGGTATACTTATATACTTTGTTATAATAATACTTATATTTTTGGAAAGTATGATTTTAGTTTAGAGCACTTAGGCCCCTTTAGGATTTATAGTTGTATACTGTGTAAGGTTCAGTATACTTAGTTCGCTATAAACAAGGGCTCTGATACCAATCTGTCACACCCCAAACCAAAACGACGGAAACGTTCGGGGGTGGTTGACGTCATGCGTAGTATCACAACAATTGTATCATAGCAAGCATAGTAAACACAACCAAACATTGAATACATATATGAATAAAGTTTACATTGTTTCAGTACATAGTTTTGTTCATAGGACTGTTCATTATTTGGATAAAACCGAATTGTCCAATTGGACAATTTGGATCGGACTATTTGGTTCGGATATTCGGATTTTTGGATTGGTTTTTAGCAAAACCGAATTATTATTTTGAATTTCGGATTGGTTTTGGTTTATAAGATAAAAGCCGAATAGTCCAAAAAACCCGAATTGCAATTTATTATTTTGTTATTCTTAATATATATGTTTAATAATTTATAAATTTACTAAATTATTCTTTTAGTATATTAAAATTTTTCATCTATTATAATACTTTAATATGTACTTCTTATAAAAAAAATTGTCTATAAAGTAGTAAACTATAATATATTTTCTTGATAGTTATTTATAAGTTTTAATTCACAACTAATTAAATAATATTTTTTAGTTTATATTATAGAGTAAGTTAATACTAAAGTTATACATTTGTTGAACTGTCTTGATTCTTGAAAACCGAATTGTAAAAAACCGATCCAACTGAATTATAATTTGGTTGGATCGGATCGGATTTGAATTTAGTTTGAACTATTTGGATCTACATTTTGAAAACCGAAGTTAATTTGGATTCACTTGATCGGATCGGATTAAACCGATCCATCTAAACAAACACCCCTATTTGTTCATATCGAAAGTAGAATAGAAAGACGTGACTCTAACGCGCCGACTTCTCCAAAAGTCCTGGAAGTACCTGTCTACTAAATCCCTGAGAATACAAGCAATTTTTAAAGAATATCAGCATAAAGCTGGTGAGTTGATAAGCATTTAGTTTTGATGGAAAATGTTTCCTTGAATCCTTTGGAAAAGTGTTCCTCAAGAAAATCCTATATTTTCTTATGAAAAGCGTGTTTGAAAAACCATTCCTTCCATGACATCCAGATTCATACAAGGTATGTAGAATCCAAGGAGTAGTGGAATGAATATGAATATTCGTTACTTACATGTAAAAACAATCCGTTTATGAATAGCCGAGTTATCACGGGAAAATCCTATATTTTCCCTAAAAGTTGATGGCTGATTATCTGTTCTAAACTGAGGTGTACAAGTATCTACCATACTTATATCGGTAAACGTAGTTTTCCTTAAAAAAACCCCGGTTGCTCCCAGTGAGGTATATTAGCCCTATTTTATAAATAAAACTAATAAAAGAAAACGTGTTGAACTAAATCCTGAAGGTACTATTAATACCCTCCAGTAATCAAATCGGTTATTACTTTGAGATTAGTTTACTTCATTCATTATTACAAAAGTAAATCCTTACTATCTAGGTTGTGAGTGTCATGACCATAACTGACTGGATATGGCTCGCAACGGCAAATATCCTTTATGACTTTGTCACCCGTAGACCTGCCGGTCCGACTGTATCTAGCAGCAAGGTGCGGGATTGTCAGTCCCATATAGAACTATACAAAACAGTCACGCTCTCCCTACAAGAGACTCTGGTCACAAGTGCTAGTCCTACACTCTGTTTCTTGTGGTGAGTGTTACCAAGGACGTGTCTCCGACTTAGACTAACAAATTTACAAGTAATAATATAGAAATTCCTATTGTGATTAACATGAATCCTTTATAAAACGATATATTTTGATACATGATTCATAAGTTCATTGCACTAGATTTGAAAACTGTTTCTACGAGTTGATTTGTTAATCGTTTGGTAAAACTGTTTTTCGTGTTAAAAGTATTCTGGAAATACAATTATCTTAAACAAAATAATATACTTACAAGTTTCCTTGTACTTTTTCTTGTATTCCCCCCCCCCCTTCTGAAAACATGAAAAACTCGGAAAAACGTAGGGGTATGAACTCACCTCGGGCGATTTGAATGGAAGATCGATACGAAATGCCGGATGTTCAAGTGAAGCCTTCAACACGATTGGATCCTAATTAACATGTAATGATGCATAAAGGAGACAAATGAAGGTATTTATCTACTAAATGTGAGATAGAACAACTCTAAGTACTTGGGACTACCTACACTAAGTGCTAGAACCTTAAAGGTTTGCATGAGGGAGGTGTATGGCCACCTTAAAGGTGTGTACGACCATGGGTGTGCGGCCGTACACTCATGATGGAAGGTAATTTTGCGGTGTTTTCAAGGTCCATACTTGCATCCATGAAATGTCCTAGGTCCAACTCGAGCATGGAAGCCCAATTCTCACTTTGGAAGGTCTTTTAGGAGTGTGAGTCCACCTTGTGTGGGTGTGCGGCCGCACTCCATCAAAAAGATGAAGAACATGACTGGACTCAATGATTCTAGGCTTAGATTAAGTGGTTCTTCAAGAACAACAAGCTAAGGGAAGGATTACTCATATTTTTGAAGCTTTGGGGCTTTGTGGTTGAAGAAGCTTGAGAGAAATGGTGTTGTGTGCGGTTGAGGAGATGGAAAATGAAGTGAAAATGAGCCTCATCTATATATAGATAATGGGTGTGCGGCCACACACTCATGTGTGCGGCCATACACTTGGGTGTGCTGCCACACAATCATGTGTGTGTCCATACACTCGGGTGTGTGGCCACACACTCCTTTTGATGGAGTGTTTGGCCTTTTTGCAACCCTAATCATAAATCAACCCATCCCTAATTCAAAATTTGGTTGTACAAGGATTTAGATCATCCAAACAGGCTCAAAACAATGCTTATAGATAGCTGAAACGAGTTTAACATTGATAGAATTGGCTAAGTGTACAAGATAAAAGTTTCGGGTTGTCACAACACACATTGGTGTGTGTGAAATCCAACAAACCCTCACCCCTTTCACATGAACCAGTGAAGAGTGACTTGGTGATCTTTCCAAGAAAACAAGATTCACATGTGTCATCTGACTTTAGGTCAAATGACTCCAACACTCCATCCTTTGGGATTTGGCTATGCGCTTCTTGTTGACATGTCCAAGACGACAATGCCACAAGCATGCTTTGTCCAAACCCTTGGACGAATCAATATGCAATACATTATTTCCTAAGTTTTCTACAACCATCATAGTTTCATATATACCATTACAAGGCAATGCTTCAAAAATAAAAATACCATTATAAAAAGAATTTCTAGAACCAATTTCATTATTAAATGAAAATCTAAAACCTAGTTTATACAAACCATGAAAGGAAATAATGTTTCTCGCCATATCGGACGGGTAGCAACATTTATTCAAATCTAATTCTAACACACTACTAAGCAATAAGGAATAAACTCCAATCCTGGTGACAGACGACACTTTCCTATTCCCCATGATCAAGTTCATCTTTCCGTGCTCCACATCCCTACTTCTTTTTAGTTCCTGAAAATCAGAACAAATGTGAAAACCACATCACGTATCCCGGACCCAAGTATTAGCATGAAATGAGTTACTTGAATGAATAGTATAAATACCTACAAAGGTGGGCTTTATCTTCCCATCCACGATGTCCTGCAAGTATTTGGGGAAACTTCGTTTCCAGTGCCCTTTGTCGTGACAGTAGAAGCACTTTGCTTCTTTTGGATTGGAAGAGGAAGTAGTGGAACCACCTTTGGACTCACTAGAAGAGGATTCATCACGAGAGTTTCCCTTGTGATTCTTTGAAGGAGCTTTCCTTTTCTTCCCTTTACCACGTCCAATTTCCAGGACTGGGGCAGTAGTGGTAGGAATGGGAACAACAAATTTTCCTTTTAAACTACTTTCAGTAGGTCTCAATAGGCATTGAAGCTTGCTAAGAGTGACTTCCTCCTTGTTCATATGATAAGTCATACGGAACTGATCATAACAAGAAGGAAAAGAGTGTAGGATAATGTCAATGGACAACTCTTCATCAAAGTCGGCATTCAACTTCAACAAGCGGTCCATAAACCTTTGCATCTTTTGCAAGTGGGCCGTGATAGACTCTCAATCCTTCATTTTTGTAGTTATCATGCAAGAGATGATTTCATACCTTTCCTATTGAGCACTTTGATGGTACCTTTCCATCAAGTCTTGGTGCATCTCGAAAGGATTGTAGTCCTCATAGGAATTTTGGAGTTCAACTGTCATAGTGGCAAGCATGACACACGACACCTTTGTCACGTCCTTCTCATGAGCCCTATATTCAGCAATTTCTTCAGGAGTAGTAGTTGCTTCATCGACCTCCTTTATTACTTTGTCACCCGTAGACCTGCCGACCCGACTATAGCTAGAAACAAGGTGCAGGATTATCAGTCCCGTATAGATCTATGCTCAACAGTCACGCTTTCCCTACAAGAGACTCTGGTCACAAGTGCTAGTCCTACAGTCTGTTTCTTGTCGTGAGTGTAACCAAGGATGTGTCTCTAACTTAGAATAACAAATTTACAAGTAATAATATAGAAATTCCTTTTGTGATTAACATGAATCCTTTATAAAACGATACATTTTGCTACATGATTCATAAGTTCATTGTTCTAGTTTTAAAACTGTTTCTACGAGTTGATTTGTTAATCGTTTGGTAAAACTGTTTTTCATGTTAAAAGTATTCTGGAAATATAATTATCTTAAACAAAATACTATACTTGGAGCACAAGTTTCCTTGTACTTTTTCTTGTATTCCCCCCCTGAAAACATGAAAAACTCGGAAAAACTTAGGGGGTATGAACTCACCTCCGGCGATTAGAATGGAAGATCGATACGGAATGTCGGATGTTTAAGTGATGCGTTGAACACGTTTGGATCCTAAATAACATGTAATGACACATAAAGGAGTCAAATAAAGGTATTTATCTACTAAATGTGATGGAGAACCACTCTAAGAACTTGGGACTACCTACATTAAGTGCTAGAACCTTAAAGAATTGCATGAAGGAGGTGTATGGCCACCTTAAAGGTGTGTACAGCCATGGGTGTGCGGCCGTACACTCATGATGTAAGGTGCTTTTACGGTGTTTTCATGGTCCATACTTTCATCCATGAGGTGTTCTAGGTCCAACTCGAATATGGAAGTCCAATTCTCACTTTGGAGGGTCTTTTAGGAGTGTGAGGCCACCTTGTGTGGGTGTGCGGCCGCACTCCTTCAAATAGATGAAGAACATTACGAGAATCAATGATTCTAGGCTTAGATTAAGTGTTTCTTCGAGCACAACAAGCTAAGGGATGGATTACTCACGTTTTTGAAGCTGTGGGGGGTTCATGGTTGAAGAAGCTTGAGAGAAATGGTGTTGTGTGCGTTTGAGGAGAGGGGAAATGAAGTGAAAATGAGCCTCATCTATATATAGATAATGGGTGTACATCCATACACTCGGGTGTGCGGCCACACAATCAAGTGTGCGACCATACACTCGGGTGTGCGGCCACACACTCATGTGTGTGGCCACACACTCCTTTTGATGGAGTGTTTGGCCTTTTTGCAACCCTAATCATAAATCAACCCATCCCTAATTCAACCTTTGGTTGTACAAGGCTTTAGATCATCCAAACAGGCTCAAAACAATGCTTATAGATAGCTGAAACGAGTTTAACATTGATAGAATTGGCTAAGTGTACAAGATAAAAGTTTCGGGTTGTCACAACACACATTGGTGTGTGTGAAATCCAACAAACCTTCACCCCTTTCACATGAACCAGTGAAGAGTGACTTGGTGATCTTTCCAAGAAAACAAGATTCACATGTGTCATCTGACTTTAGGTCAAATGACTCCAACACTCCATCCTTTGGGATTTGGCTATGCGCTTCTTGTTGACATGTCCAAGACGACAATGCCACAAGCATGTTTTGTCCAAACACTTGGACGAATCAATATGCAATACATTATTTCCTAAGTTGTCTACAACCATCACAATTTCATATATACAATTACAACGCAATGCTTTAAAAATAAAAATACCATTATAGAAAGCTTTTATAGAACCAATTTCATTATTAAATTAAAATCTAAAACCTAGTTTATACAAACCATGAAAGGAAAAAATGTTTCTCGCCATATCGGACGGGTAACAACAATTATTCAAATCTAATTCTAACCCACTACTAAGAAATAAGGAATAAACTCCAATCTTGGTGACATGCGACACTTTCCTATTCCCCATGATCAAGTTCATCTTTCCGTGCTCCACATCTATACTTCTTTTTAGTCCATGCAAATCAGAACAAATGTGAAAACCACATCACGTATCCTGTACCCAAGTATTAGCATGCAATGAGTTATTAGAATGAAGAGTATAAATATCTATAAAGGTGGGCTTTATCTTCCCATCCACGATGTCCTGCAAGTATTTGGGGAAGCTTCGTTTCTAGTGCCCTTTGTCATGATAGTAGAAGCACTTTGCTTCTTTTGGATTGGATGAGGAAGCAGCAGAACCACCTTTGGACTCACTAGAAGAGGATCCATCATGAGACTTTCCCTTGTGATTCTTTGAAGGAGCTTTCCTTTTCTTCCCTTAACCACGTCTAATTGCCAGGACTGGGGCAATAGTGGTAGGAGTGGGAACAACATATTTGCCTTTCAAACTACTTTCAGTAGTTCTCAATAGGCATTGAAGCTTGCTAAGAGTGACTTCCTCCTTGTTCATATGATAATTCATACGGAACTGATCATAACAAGAAGGAAAAGAGTGTAGGATAATGTCAATGGACAACTCTTCATCGAAGTCAGCATTCAACTTCAGCAAGCGGTCCATAAACCTTTGCATCTTTTGCAAGTGGGTCGTGATAGAATCTCAATCCTTCATTTTTGTAGTTATCATGCAAGCGATGATTTCATACCTTTCCTATCGAGCACTTTGATGGTACCTTTCCATCAAGTCTTGGTGCATCTCGAAAGGATAGTAGTCCTTATAGGAGTTTTGGAGTTCAACTGTCATAGTGGCAAGCATGAGACACGACACCTTTGTCACTTCCTTCTCATGATCCCTATATTCAACAATTTCTTCAGAAGTAGTAGTTGCTTCATCCACATCCTTTATGAATTAGTCACCCGTAGACCTGCCGGTCCGACTATAACTAGCAGCAAGGTGCGGGATTGTCAGTGTTGTATAGATCTATACACAACAGTCACGCTCTCCCTACAAGAGACTCTGGTCACAAGTGCTAGTCGTACACACTATTTCTTGTGGTGAGTGTTACCAAGGACCTGTCTCCAACTTTGACTCACAAATTTACAAGTAATAATATAGAAATTCCTTTTGTGATTAACATGAATCCTTTATAAAACAATACATTTTGCTACATGATTCATAAGTTCATTACTCTAGTTTTGAAAACTGTTTCTACGAGTTGATTTGTTAATCGTTTGGTAAAACTGTTTTTCATGTTAAAAGTATTCTGGAAATATAATTATCTTAAACAAAATACTATACTTGGAGCACAAGTTTCCTTGTACTTTTTCTTGTATTCCCCCCTGAAAACATGAAAAACTCGGAAAAACTTAGGGGGTATGAACTCACCTCCGGTGATTAGAATGGAAGATCGATACGGAATGTCGGATGTTTAAGTGATGCGTTGAACACGTTTGGATCCTAGATAACATGTAATGACACATAAAGGAGTCAAATAAAGGTATTTATCTACTAAATGTGATGGAGAACCACTCTAAGAACTTGGGACTACCTACACTAACTGCTAGAACCTTAAAGGATTGTATGAGGGAGGTGTATGGCCACCTTAAAGGTGTGTACGACCATGGGTGTGCGGCTGTACACTCATGACGGAAGGTACTTTTGCGGTGTTTTCAAGGTCCATACTTTCATCCATGAAGTGTTCTAAGTCCAAATCGAATATGGAAGTCCAATTATCACTTTGGAGGGTCTTTTAGGAGTGTGAGTCCACCTTGTGTGGGTGTGTGTCCGCACTCCTTCAAAGAGTTGAAGAACATGACAGGAAGTAATGATTCTAGGCTTGGATTAAGTGGTTCTTCGAGCACAACAAGCTTAGGGATGGATTAGTCACGTTTTTGAAGCTGGGGGGGGTTGTGGTTGAAGAAGCTTGCGAGAAATTGTGTTGTGTGTGGTTGAGGAGAGGGGAAATGAAGTGAAAATGAGCATCATCTATGTATAGATAATGGGTGTGCGGCCATACACTCGGGTGTGCGGCCACACAATCATGTGTGCGACCATACACTTAGGTACGCGGTCAGAAACTGATGTGTGCGGCCACACACTCCTTTTGATGGATTGTTTGGCCTTTTTGCAACCCTAATTTTAAATCAACCCATCCCTATTTCAAACATTGGTTGTACAAGGCTTTAGATAATCCAAATAGACTCAAAACAATGCTTAAAGATAGCTGAAACGAGTTTAACATTGATAGAATTGGCTAAGTGTACAAGATAAAAGTTTCGGGTTGTCACAACACACATCGGTGTGTATGGAATCCAACAAACCCTCACCCCTTTCACATGAACCAGTGAAGAGTGACTTGGTCATCTTTCAAAGCAAACAAGATTCACATGTGTCATCTGACTTTAGTTCAAATGACTCCAACACTCCATACTTTTGGATTTGGCTATGCGCTTCTTGTTGACATGTCCAAGGCGACAATGCCACAAGCATGCTTTTCAAAACCTTTGGACGAATCAATATGCAATACATTATTTTCTAAGTTTTCTACAACCATCACTGTTTCATATATTCCATTACAAGGAAATGCTTCAAAAATAAAAATACCATTATAAAAAGCATTTATAGAACCTATTTCATTATTAAATGATAATCTAAAACCTAGTTTATACAAACCATGAATGGAAATAATGTTTCTCTCCACATCGGACGAGTAGCAGCAATTATTCAAATCTAATTCTAACCCACTACTAAGCATTAAAGAATAAACTCCAATCTTGGTAACATGCGACACTTTCCTATTCCCCAAGATCATTGATGTAAAGATCCCGACTAGGTCCCGATTAATCTCCGATTAATCCCTAGGCACTACCTGACCGATTAGAGGGCGCCTAGCGATTAATCCGTACCTACAAAATATGTGAAGTAGTAGTAAACGATGAAATTTTAACAGTTTGAATAAATTCTAACTCAATAGAAACTATTTGACGAATGATTATTTTTGTATTAATCATATTAACTTATTTTATTATGATATTAGTGTTATTTACGAACTTTGTTATGATATTAGTCATATACAATTTTTTGAAATTCAACGAATTAGCAATTAATGGTCCGCGATTAATCCCCGCCTAGCCGATTAATCCCTTAACCCTAGTCCACCGACTAGCTAACATCATGCGTTTTTTACAACCTTGCCCATGATCAAGTTCATCTTTCCATGCTCCACATCCCTATTTCTTTTTAGTCCCTGCAAATCCGAACAAATGTGAAAACCACATCATGTATCTCGGACCCAAGAATTAGCATGCAATGAGTTATTATGAAGGTGGGCTTTATCTTCCCATCCACGATGTCATGCAAGTATTTGGGGAAGCTTCGTTTCCAGTGCCCTATGTCATGATAGTAGAAGCACTTTGCTTCTTTTGGATTGGAAGAGGAAGCAGCAGAACCACCTTTGGACTCACTAGAAGAAGATCCATCACGAGACTTTCCCTTGTGATTCTTTGAAGGAGCTTTCTTTTTCTTCCCTTTACCACGTCTAATTGCAAGGACTGGGGTAGTAGTGATAGGAGTGGGAACAACATATTTGCCTTTCAAACTACTTTCAGCAGTTCTCAGTAGGCATTGAAGCTTGCTAAGAATGAGTTCCTCCTTATTCATATGATAAGTCATACGTAACTGATCATAACAAGAAGGCAAAGAGTGTAGGATAATGTCAATGGCCAACTCTTCATCGAAGTTGACATTCAACTTTAGCAAGCGGTCCATAAACCTTTGCACCTTTGGCAAGTAGGCTATGACAGACTCTCTATCCTTCATTTTTGTAGTTATTATGGAGGAGATGATTTCATACCTTTCTTGTCAAGCACTTTGATGGTACCTTTCCATCAAGTCTTGGTGCATCTCGAAAGGATAGTATTCCTCATAGGAATTTTGGAGTTCAGCTGTCATGGTGGCAAGCATGACACACAACACCTTTGTTGCATCCTTCTCATGAGACCTATATTCAACAATTTCTTCATGAGTAGTAGTTGCTTCATCCACCTCCTTAAGATCTTTATCGAGAACATATTCCTTGTCCTCGTAACGAGGGACCATCCGAATGTTTCAAATCCATTCATTGAAATTCGATCCATCGAAAATGACCCACCCACACAAGTTCATGAGGGAGAAAGAGCCAGAAGGGTTTGAGCCAGAAGCGGTGTTGGAAGACATCTAAAAAGAAAGACAAAGTTTAGATTAGATAAGAATCCTTAACACAACACCCAAATGAAATATTAAGGCTAGGATCCAACACAATATTTTACAATTCGGAAGAGGGATGTCGTAATCATATTGCAAAATATTTGAAGGTAGGTAAATGAAAATTTACCAATTTGCACCATGAAAAGCAAAAAAGAGAAATAAGTTTTAAATGAATTGAAATTCCTAGATTCTTTTGAGATTCATTGAACTTTTCAATGGCATGTTTAAATCTCGATTATGCTCTTCAAGTTTGTAACTGGGATACCGAGGATCACAAACAAGGTGTGAATAACCATGCAAGTGTTCTTGGTACTCTTGATGTCATTTGTCACCTAATCAATGTGCCGATTAACGACACACACTCCATTGATCTATGACAAACATCAAGCTACCCTTTGCATCCTTTGCTAGTTTCAAATTAGTGTGCCAGTTAACCACACACGCTCCACTAACGAATTGGCAAGGTGCAAAGTGCAATTTCATGGAATAACATCATTTTCACATTTTTCCTAAAGTAAGATTGGAAATTTATAAGACATTTAGTTACTTTATAATTATCATTATACTTTTTTAATGAGAATTAATGTCCTATCCTACCTTTTTGGCTAACGACCCTCCAACAATCAAGGAAGCGGTGGGTGAGAGTGGACACCCATTCAAACACCATTTTATAGGCAGTTTCCTTATACCCGCCTTATAAATCGGCTTAATGAATGAAGACTACTAACGGTAAGACTGACTTGTCTTATATATATATATATATACACACACATATAATTATTAAACATTTAATATTATAATAGTATAGGGTTGAATTTTAAACTTTTAAAATTCTAGGTTTTGGAATTTTAATGTTTCATAAATAAGATTTTTCAAATTCCAAAACTTAAGGGCATGTTTTGAAACTCTTCAAAACTCTTGAATTCCATAACTTAAGGAGTTAATATTTCATGAATGAGACTTTTCATATTCCATAACTCGAGGACAAGTTATGAAACTCATTAAGAAACATTTAGATCAAATTTAACTAATAAAATTCTCATATTTATTGTTTACCAAATTGACCTAATTTAACTCTTATAGCAAGGCTTCAAATCAAATAATACAAATAATCAACTTATTATCTTAAAATTTGATAATTGTCTTTTAATTGGATGAGGATAATCATCACCATATTAAAAAAAATGAACTTTATGATACAAAACATTTTATGGTAATGATCCTAATTCAATTTTGGCCAAAAAAACTCGAAAATCTGCAAGCAGAAGATCCTACTCATTGAGTGCATGAACTGAACTTGTTGAGTTGTCATTCAGTGAGTGAACTTGTCGAGTTAGATAATTGGACTCGTCGAGTCCATCATTTAGAGGCCAGAAACGAGACTTTTTCAGCTTTGAAAATCAACTAATGCATCAATATAACAAAAAACATCCTAGTCTCTGATACCACTGTTGGGTTTTAAGTACTATAACACTCCTATGGTGCACATACAACCCTAGATGCTTTGGATCTAAGTTTTCTCTAATTATACATGCAGTTTCATTTTCCAAAGCAAATACCCTAACTAGCATGCAATTGGAGATGTACAACATGAAAAACTAGTTAGGAGAATACCTCTTATTTGTAGCTTTTAGTTCTTGGTCGTTCAAAAGCTTAGCACCTCAAATGTGATGCCTCTAATGTGTCACAAACACCAAAAGCAAGAGGAGGTTTATGAGAGTGAGGCTAAGAAGCACAAAATCGGTTATGGTTCTCCTTTAGGATGCCTTAGCCTATTTTAGGTGTTAAGGGGTTACTTTTATAGTGTGACATTGCTAGGGTTTCTTCCATGCAAACCCTAATTCACCATGACTCTTCATATTTCTTAGGCCCTTTGGATTAAACATTCATCGACTCTCATATAGGTTTAGCCCATCCCTAATCAACATGGATCATTAGCCCAAACTATAAGTATTACTGATTTACTTAATCGGTCCCTGCAAATTTAATTAGTCTCTTTTTATCACTAAATTAATTCCAAATTAATTCTTGATCAATACTAATCAAATAATATGATTTCTCAATTAATATATTATTTATATAATATATTAACAATCACAAATAACCTCTTTCTCAAATATCCACCTTGTCAAGTTGCTCCGGTGAAGGCAACCCAAAAGGACCATGCTACTAGCACTACTAGAAAAACAACCTTTTACGACACTCATTGTGTGTCATAAAAGGCTCAGACGACGCGCAAATACGTGTCAAGAAAGGCGCTGTCATAAAGAGGACGACGCGCATTTACGACGCTCATTTACGACGCGCAATTACGACACGCAATGCGTATCAAGAAAGGCCCTGTCATAAAGGAAGACGACACGCATTCGCATGTCGTAACCTTACGACGCGCATGTTAATGACACGCATTGCGTATCAAGAAAGCCCCTGTCAAGAAAGGCCATGTCATAAATGAAGATGTCACACGTTTTTGCGTATCATAATTTTAAATGTTTTAAAAAAAATATTATTTATAGATTTACTTATTTTCAAATTAAATTTGTATTTAATGTTTCATAATAGAAAATAAAATATCATATACAAAAAATAGAATCCATTGCTTAAATTTAATGCCATACAAATAATCGTTCGAACGACTAAGGGGATCCGATTATACATTGTTATTAAGAAAATGGAAGTATATTGTTATAGTTAGAAAATAAATGAGAGTACAATGCGCTACGTTTGGTTCCTCTCATATAGTTTCCATCTTCAAGATTGCTATCCAATAAGCTTTTAGTATTTGCATGTAGAAATTCCATTACAAAATGCACACCTGAGAGCTCACGTCCAGGAACAGGGAGGTCTCGTGGCTTTGTTGCCCCCATAACTAAAATAACTGCATCATTCTCTTCGCGAAGGTGTTCAATTGAGTACACCGAATCGCTTCCTATTTCCAGGACAGAGGAACTGCAAAATAGACAAGAGGGTATTTGTGTCTTTTTGCAAGTTTCTTCATATAATGAAGAAACAATCTAATATTTTTATAAGCTAAGTAAACTATTTTGAACCTCGTATTGTGGTGCTGCTGTGGGACTGCAATCGGACTTTAACAACTTCACCAACAAATTTGAAGAAATTAACTCTACAAAGACAACTAGTTGTCGTAAAACTGATCATGGAAAATGAAGTTGAAAGACTCAAGGACAAAAACCACATACACATCTTTTTCTTCAATTTGGAAACTCAAATTTCCCATAAACAAAATTTTTGATCCAGTAGCTTGAGGAGTCGTGGGGGTTTGAGGATGCAATTTTACATTATATTATTATAATAATGAAAAAATATAGATTACACATAAACAGGGTATAAAAGTGAAACATATAAAAGCACTTACAGCTTTCTTCCTCATCACCTTCTTCAAACGCTTCATCAGAGCTGCTATCTTTTTTTGTAGCTTGATCCCATTGTTAAACAAATTTATCAATTTAGTAAAACAAGCTAGATTAACCAACAATCAGTAGTTCAATACACAACAAAAAAGTTAAATCCACCGACCTTTTTAGCAGCTTGAGGCTTTGCTGTCTCTTCATCGGAACTTTCATCTTCCTCATCAGATGAACTCCCTTATTTTTTTGCTATTGGTTTTGCAGCAACTTTTGTCTTAGTTGGCTTACTCTTTTTCTTTTGAGGTTTCACATCATCGGATGAACTCTCTTCGTTAGATCTTTTATCATCAGAATCAGCCTTCTATACACATAAAAAGCAAGAAGAATCAACATCTTCGCACAACATATAAAACACGCAAGTATATAGACAAAACCATGTATTGAATACACACTTTGGTTGCAGCAGTAGATGCTGTAGGTTTCTTATTAGGGGCAGTCTTAACCTCTTCTTCAGAATCGCTTTCTTCAGGGCTGCTGTCATCAGAACTTTCTGCTTTCTTTGCAGGAGTAGCAGCAGCTCCATTTTTTACAACAACAGGTTTTGTTTGTGAATATATTATTGTTGCTCCCATGATCGGTTTCCATACCTCCACTCAGCAGAAAACTAATTGTTTCCAAGCCACTCAATAGATTGATTGTCTAAAGTCATCACATGTGGAGATCGTCTTGTCAAAAATTATAGGTCTCCTCAATCTGGAAGAGAGAAAGAAACCAACAGTGACGTAGGAGCTGCATAAACCAGTTTCAGTTTATTAAGGATGTCGGTTTGTATTCCTTGAAAGAGTCAATAAAGTATATCTTTGAGGACCTTGTTTTGTTGTACTAAAATAAATTCATAGTTAGACTCACTAGATCTTTTATCTCGTCTTCTTCTACAGAGGAATCAACAACAACTCATTCAGATTAAGAAAAAGAACCATTATACAGTTTATGATAAGAAAAACTTATACAGGACATTGTACTCCTTATGATGTTTCGCATCAGTACTTTGATCTCAACTAATTCACTTTTTTCCAAAATTTTGGATGTAACTATTCTTAATCACAAACCTATTATGCCTAAAAAATTAACTTATTTGAAGCTCTGACATTTATCATGAAAATATTACAGCAAAATTGAAGTTCATGTCTTCTATTTTTGAGTTTTTACGAGAGAGAGAGAGAGAGAGAGAGAGAGAGAGAGAGTGAGTGAGAGAGAGAGAGAGAGTAAGAGAGAGAGAGAGAGAGATTCTCGTAATCCATTTTAAGTATCTGCAGAACTCAATATGGAAGCCCAACCATCCATTTAACTATATGGAGCTTAATAGATAGCTTGAAGAGTACCCTAGTGCTGATTCTGGCTACAATATAAACAATAATAATATTATTAGATGTTTCTTTTACTATATTAGTCAAGTATTTGGTTCTTAGATTTGTCACCCGAAACAACAATTCGTGTTTGATTTGGAGAAGATGGAGATCGTTTCAGGTAGTACATGACAATTTAACAGGACCGCATTTCCTCTAATTATATCCATCTTCAGATGAGGCACTATTGGAATTATTACCAATATCTCCATTTATTTTTTGATCTGCATCATCTTCATGATGTTCTTGAGATCTTTCTGAATTGCCATTAAGAAAGCCTGAGCGAATATGGAGTGAAGATGTTTCATTTTGTGTTGGTTCAATCTTTTGTGGAGGGAATTGTCTTTCAGATTGAAACAATCATTAATGTTTAAAAAAATATTCTGAGAAAATAACTTTTAAAGGTATGTTTACTCTGCTTACATGATCACGAGATACAGGAGCTGAATCTGGTAAAGGCTTAAAGGCAAAAGAAGTGTTATTAGTGTCCTCAAAGAAATGTTCTTTAACCCTATTAGAGGAATCCAAGAACATGATGCAGCTTCTACCATTACCATTTGGAACAAATTGGAACTTTCCAGTAGTTGGAGATGGTTGAACCTACAACAGAAAGGATCATTTAGTATAGTAAATTACTAATATACCCCTAGTTTATCTAGTGAGCTTACCAATGAGTTGGAAAGGAAAACAGGTGATTCTAGAAAAGAAGTTGGGCTAACACCAGGTGAAAATAAATATGGAGATTGTTGAGTTTGTGAATTATCAGAAGATTTTATAATCTTTGTATTCAACCTAGGAGCATTATGACCAGCTCTAGCTGCCATTCTTTCAACAAGAGGTGCCCTTGAGCTCGTTTTTTGATCACCAAACTCACTTGATTTTGTCGCATCGCCATTTTCATACCCGATTTGGGGATTTGGTCCAAGGAAAGTGAACCCGGTGTCGTTATTGGTATCATTTTTTGGAGGGTCGGGTACTGATCTTGAACCAGGATCATCCCCCAACATAGCTGCAAAAAAAGACCTAGGGCTAGGGCTCGGAGGCATCCAATCGCCAATTATCCCACCATGATCATCAAAACCACCCATGAAAATCGAAAGCTTTCTTCCTTGATTATCTGTTCAGTGGTTTGTTAGTTTTTCAGACTTCGAAATTTCACACAAATTCGAAACAGTGATGATGGTGTTTTATGTATGAAATCGTAGTGTTTTGGTCGTTTTTTTTTGGAATCGTCAAGCTTTAAACAGTAATGATAGTGTTTTTATGTACGAATTAATCGATTGCGAAATAACAACAACAAATAAATGTATAGATTCAATTTCCGCTTTTGGTAAAACGATAACCTAAAAAAAACATTTGAATCGTCTACCCGATTGAAGTGGGTAGACCACAATAATAGAATATAATATAGTTTTTCTAAAATGGGAATCGAAAATCAATGATATTCAAACATTCGCTTTTCACATATTCTCGTGGATTACGCCCAATTTTTCAATCCCGAACCAAAAATCGATATCCAAAAACGATCTAGCTAAAGGGAATTCATTAAAACCAGAGATCTGAATGGGATTGAAAAATCCAACCAACTTCAAATCAAATGTATCATTTCTTTCACACGAACAATTAAGCGTATAAACTACAGAAACTAAAAATGGAAATCCAATTGAAGAATCGATGGAAATGATTGAAAAAACATGATTAAGGGTTGTGACACGAACCTGGAAAACAACACACAGACAGTCAAGGGTAAGTTGATAACAAAGGAGACCCTTTTGTCTCCTCTGATTAGTTGATTCTCTGTGATTAACAGGCCACAACGCAGAGCACACGTCTCTAGGTCCTAAGAGCACATGTCTCTAGGTCCTAAAACATACCTTTGGCGAATTAGATCTAACTGACAGACCATGGGAAGGCAAGAATTTGGAGATCTGGAGACCATTGGTCGGCTGAGCAAGTCGACGACTGTTGTTGAGAAGTGTCGAGATAAAGATAAGGTCGGTCATGTAAACAAAAACATAGCTTAATCGTACTTAGGGCTTGCAAATTTGAGCAGTCGTTGTACTCTCCGGTGACGTGAGGTGAGCCCGAGGTCGCTGGTGGAAACAGATGAGCCGAGGTCGCCGGTGGAAAGAGATGACTTGAGGTCGTCGATAGGAGGTGAGGTGAGGGAACGAACATTACAGAGAGCACTCCTTGAAAAGCCCTAGATAATGGTCCCTGCAATGGCGGGGTCTTCAACTTTTCTAATTTTTTTGAACACGAGGTTTTAGATTTGGTCGACGCCATTAATGAAGAGACCTCGCAGATCAATTACGATACACCTTCGCTTCATCTTCTTGTTCTCCTCTTGATGATTTGAGACTCTGTCTCTACGACTTTACATGATATTTTTCAGAAAGGAGTCTTTATGGAGCATCAGGGTTTTTCTTTATTTCATAACCCTCGAATGTACTAGGTTGAGAGAAAACGAGAGAAGAGGAAGCTTGGAAGAAAATAAAACCCTAGCACGTGCTAGAGAGAAGGGAGGTGGCGATGGCTTAGGGTTTACAGAGAAACGGGAGGTAGAGAATGAAAGGAGAACTAGAGGAGAGAGTATTAGAGAAGGGAGAGTGGATTTCAAGGATGAAAGATAGATAGAAGAAAGAAAAAACGAGGCGGGTTTTCAAAATTTTGGAGATTCCGTTTCCCCCCTTGTCTACTAAAAGCGCGTTTCATTAAAATTATAAAGCGACAGGTACAGACGACGCGCGTTTAAGATAAAGCGCCCTCCGTGTTTTTAATTTTTTTTTCTTGAGACACTAAATTAAGGGCACGCAATAATGCGTGACGTAAATCCTTAAATTTTTTGGAGAGATGACACTATTTTAAGGGCACGTCCTTTTGCGTATCACTAATCAGTGCGTGTCGTAAAAAGCGCATCATTAAACGTCATTTTTCTAGTAATGTAGCGGGTCAACTACATACCAATTATAGTTATGGGCTTAGACACCTAATCCAACAGAAACAACCCTCCACGTCAGACAACCACTTCAAGGCTACAATCGGGTCCTATATCCCATCAAAATTTAGGGCTTCGTGTTATCGAAGTCCCGGTACTGAAAAGCCCGACTAGATCCTCCCCTTGATGTCGTTACAGCCCTTGTAGCTGCTGCGGCAGCAGTCTCAGCAAGGGCTACATAGTGCTCGTTGAAATACTCAACCATGACGGTCTTAATAGACCCAAACATCTCCGAAAACTATGCCCGGAATAGGGTAGCAACCTCATCATGCGGGATCTCTCGAATCTTGGCGTCCAGCTCATCCAACCTCATCTGACCAACAACCTCGGGCACTGCCGGCCCCTCCTGACCGCCATCTCCTGATCTTGACCCATTTCCTATCACAAAGCGTCTCGTAACCACCATACTGAAATACACCAGGAAAAATATCAGATAATCTGTATAAATAACGGGGAACCAACTCCCAACTGAACCCTAGGGGTTATGACTTCCTTGCTACGTGTATGGGTCCTGTGCTTTCAATAGTATGGGCCCATACTACCTTCCACACCTACAAATATTTGTCTCAAGTATCATCACAACTCCCTAACAATATACATAAATATAGTGAGTGCTTAATCCTCACTCCTAGCGGAATGCTATCTATCTTATACTGGCCTACCAACCTCGCACAACCCACCCATGAAACTTCCACCAACCCTGAAACACTCGTGTATGCTAGCCATACATAACGTTGGACCCTATTGACTTTCGAATACATGATCCTACCCTAAGCCCTTCATCAAATAAGAGCATGAAATAAGGCCAAACCAAACATTCTCAGCTATAAGATCTTAATTATGTACAGCCGTGATGCATACACTAAGCAACTACAATAATGATGTCAATTTCATATAAGGAAACCCCTAGGCTACTAGGCATCATATAATCAGGAAATTCTATCATGCAATTCCTGAAGATCCCTAACCTAGTACTAGCATGTTGTTCTAACATATCACAAAATGAAATAATCCGTAAGGTAATTTGGGGTCTACTTATTGGCTCCGACTGATCGTACACTTGCATCCTCCTTTATTATTTTGAAAACCATTTTAAAAAAATCATTTTAAAATCCATGTCCTTAGTTTTAGACTGGAGATAGATGAGTGCTTCTCCAATTCACTCAAACCAAGGCTTTGATACCAACTTGTAACATCCATAAAAATCAGGCCAAATTTAAACTTTTAAAAACATTTCAAAACCAATAATTATTACAAAACTTTTTTCAAAATAGTATAGTGTCAGAGTATCCCATAATCAAATCGTAAAAACATATGGAGGTGTACAATGACGCCTTCGCCTTCCCACAATAATCAGAAGTACCTGAGACAAAATCAACAAATGTAAGCCCGAAGCTTAGTGGGTTCCCCAAAAATACCAACGCCAGACAACCATATCAATAACATATAAACAAACAACATGCATAATGAGCCTTCAGCTTGACTGGACAGCCTCGCAAAGGCTTCAGCCGATCTGAACTGCTCTCCGAGCCTTCAGCATGTTTGGACCGCCTCGCAGGTGTAACAGCCTGAAATCCAGGTACTTTTCTATTTAGCCCTTCATCTTTAAATTGTTGCCATTTAGGGTTTTGCGTGTTGGGCGAGTACGCTGGGCGTACAAGGAGTACGCTGCACGTACTCGCGCGCTTCATTTAAACGTGTTCACCCTCGGGTACGCTGGGCATACCCAAGGTTACGCTGGGCATAACCGGTCCAGACACAAAAACCCTAATTGTGATGGTTGGATATAAAAGGAATGTGATGGCTTGATTCCCTAGCCACCATCCCTCAGAAAGAAACCCTAAGAAAGTGTTCCTTCGTTCCTAGCCCTTTTGTGTGTGTTCTAAGCTTGGTGGTGTCATTTTAAGGTAGCAAAGGAGAAGAAGAATCCTTTGGGAAGGCTAGAAGTTGGTGTTCAAGTGTAGATCCGGGCTTAGCAAAGGTTGGAGCTTCATTCTAAGGTAAGAAGTTCGGATCTTGAATTGTAGTTCTTGTGGTATGCTTTATGGACCATTTTCTAGGGTTTTGGTCCCAAAGGTGGAGAATTTATGAGCAAATGGTCTCCATTAGCTTAGATCCATCATATTTCTGGTCTATTTGAGTTTTAGACTCATAAAAATGTAATCTTAGATGTGAAAGTTTAACCATGCATGAGATCTAGATCCTTGAGTTGGAATATAAATATGTTAAGGAGTGTAGGAGCCTTTAAAGCCATGCCAAGGCTTAAAGGTTTCGAGTTTATGGGTAAAGATGCTTAAATAAAGCCGGATCTAGAAGTTGAAGTAATGGCTTAACCGATTAAGACCAAAAATAAAGAGTGTTTAGAACTGAAGGTTATGCTGGACGTAACTCCCAGTACGCGTAGTGTACTGGGTGGAGACCCCGATTTTGGGTTGGCGATGTACGCCCCGCGTACTGGAATGTTGACTTTTGTTGACTTTTAGGGTTTTGGTCAACATGTGGACATTGAGTCAAGGAAGGGTAAAATGGTCTTTTACCCTCTAAGGAATGATGATAAGGGGTAAAGTCTAGATGTGGAAGTCTATATTAATTAAAATAATATTCGTTATGATTAGGCGAGGTTGAGTCTTCGTTGGGATTTGGAGATAGCGAGTACGCGAGATTCTAGACTTTCCACGAGGTGAGTTTTCTCACTATACTGTACCCGGAAGGATTTTTATTGTGTGACCGGAAGGTCGGATACGTTATGAGCTATATGCATTGTATATGATAAGTTAATCGTTTATGTGTGCTATGTTTGATATGCTTGATGTGGGCCGGAAGGCATTATGTTATGGGTCGGAAGGCATATATGTTATGGGCCGGAAGGCGTTGTGATGTGGACCGTAAGGTTGACACATGTAGGACCGGAAGGTTTACCGAGTCGGGATGGAAGTCCCCTGAAACACATGAACCGGAAGGTCAGGGCCTGGAAAGGCGTATGTGCGTAAGTAGTATTTTTGGGAACTCACTAAGCATTTATGCTTACAGTTGTTGTGTTATGTGTTTCAGGTACTAGCGACGACCGTGGGAAGGCGCCGACGTGATTGTAGACACTGACGAAGGAACTATTTTATGATCATGGGATGTATTTTGTTACAATGACATTTGTTACACATATGATTTTAGAAAATAAAATGTTGGTTTTTGATGTTTGAAAAAATGAAAAATTGTTTTGAAAATTCATGTTGTTAGAGCAGGGCCTTCAGCCTATCCAGAACGCTCATCGGGACTTCGGTCTGACTAGTACGCCCTCTCGGGCTAATAGTCTATCAGGTCTACCCTATGTATGTTGGCCTTTAGCACAAAGCAGGACCGCCTCAACCCAAACCCCAATCAAACAATCATGTGCACATAAATATCATACGATAGCATGTATATAATAGTAAAACCGATCTAACAGATCACTAAGCATAGCAACATCCTATAACCAGGATACCGACCTAACATTTCACTAACATAGCGTTATCCTATATACCAAGATACCAACCTAACCATGTCACTAAGCATATGACCATCCTAACTACCAGGATGCAAATCAATAAGCACATCATGCAATAAACCCGGAAACAAATCCGAAAAGAGCCGACAATGGCCTTAGACCCGGTTTATATAGTGAGAAAAACACACCTCACAAATGTCGAACTATAGTGATAAGATCAAATTCTCGAATCACAGTCATGAACTTCACCACCTATATTCATCAGAGGACCAATTTCATAAATTCCAAGTTTACTAAACACCCCCAGTAGTCAAACTGGTCAACCCTTGCTCAAAGTCAAAGTCAACGGTCAAGGTCGACTATCTGTGTTGACCTAACTCATTGAGTGCAATTTACCGACTCGTCGAGTCTTTCCAGAACTTGAAAAATCGTGAAAATCATAGTTGATTCACTGAGTTTCCAGACAACTCGTCGAGTCCATGCATGTCCATAAATCGGGAAAACCCTAACTAATTCGTCAAGTCGTCTTACTGACTCACCAAGTTCATGCAGAAACCAACAACGGCCAATCTTCATCGGACTCACCGAGTTGACCATGCAACTGGTCGAGTCCCTTCAGTCCATTTCCCATTCAGATGTTTTTAAGCTACCCTAAAGCTCCAAATCGTAGATCTAGCTTCCTTAGGCACATATTCCATGTAAAGTTGCAAAATTTACGTGCATGCAATGTCATAAAGGCTTAGAACACCAAAACCAAGTGTATAATGAGGTTTAGGACATGGTGAGAGGTCAATACAATGTAATGCAGATTGCTTTATGAATCTGGGACCTTGAGGAGTATAGATCTGAAGTTACAACTTTGGATCATGGCCAATACACGAAATCACTCCATAATAACCTAGAAATAGCCCTAAAGCTATCCTGAAGAGATCTAGCTTAGAGAAAAGTCAAGGTAATGACTTGTTACCTTCAAAATGATGCCAAGATGAAATAGAGTCATATCCACAATCTCTTCTTTGCTCCAAGCTCCTTAGACTTCAAGCCTCCTCACAAGCACCACTTTCCAAGCTTCATAACACATAAAGATGGAGTAAAATCATGATTAGGGTTTTCTGAGATCAAGGGGGACGGTAAGGGAGCCTAGTGGAGGCTAATGACCATTTAAATAGGGTGTAGAACCCTAGAAATTAGGGTTTCATTCTCCAGCTCTTACTCGTCGAGTCAGGGTCCTCAGACTTGTCGAGTAGGTCCAATAATCCACGTGGTAGAGTCAAGTATTCGACTGTTTGTGGGATCCAGTGTTATCTATGATGAACATGCATGAGTGGATGCATGGCTGGTAGAAGTTTCATTAGTGGGTGCAGTTTATAGCAGGTAAGTGTAAGTAATGATTATTTACTCTTGATAGAGTGAGGACAAAATGAAGGTGTATCCTTGATGCTTGGGCCTAGAAGTGGGGAATTTTGTATGAGGATCTGCTTGATCTTATTGTATCTTAGTGCCACTCAACTCCAATGGTTGAATGTTGCTTGCTTTGTGCTTTGTGGGAATCATATTGATGTGAGCTAACTATCAAATGAATACATTAAATTACATGCTACAAAGCTTAAATAATCTGCGAGTGAAGGATTTGGTCATACTGCACAACTCTCGCTTGAGTCTAACCGTTGTGGGGATGAGTCTTTTAGTCGAAAGATTATTTAAGCTTTGTTATATGTAATTGTATTCATGAAGTGGTTAGTTGAAATTATTAGGGGATCTTCAGCAGTTGATGGTAGGGGAGGTGGAGAATCCTAAGGGAGCCTAGGAAGTTCTTTAGTACGGGTATTACGATGTTGAGAAGCTATTGGGAGTATTCTTATGTGTAGATGATTTAGAAGATTTTGGACGATTCTTGAGGAAATTATGGATAGGTGTGGATGGTAGTATTCGGTCCATACAACTAGAAGCATAGGATCCATACTCGAATCAAGTAAGTCATGAGGATTCTAAGGAGCTGGTTGAGGGTAAATAGCATGGTTGGATAACCATGACTCGTGGCAGTGTTTCTATATATGTCGACCTTTTGGTTATGGTTGTTTAGGTTGAGGATGAGTCTGGTGATTGTTTGGGTTTTAGTGGCTATATCAGTTTTGGTTTGAATGGGGTAGACCTAGGTGAGTTAGTTGATTTTGAGGTCCCGAGAGCCTTGCTTAAATTAGTGCATGTTCTGTTGCGGAACTCAATAAGGAAGCGGTTGTCGTGATCGGATCGAGGATTTTGGCTGAAGGATGAATGATTGGCAGATGGATTGGAATGTGACTATCTACGATAAGGGTTATGTCCTTCCATTTTTCTGACTGTGGAGGAAGGTGTGAGCAAACATGTGACTTTCAGAGTTCGGATGTAAACCCAGCACAAGACTAGTTGTCTGTGTTTTTTTAGCGGCAATATGGCAATGTGGAAATGCACAAGAGGATTCCAATGTTATGGATGCCTTGAGATGAGATCTAGGGCCAGCTTTCTTTGGATATAGGCTAGTCAGGTGTTGGTTGATGGGAATGAGGAGGAAGCAACAACTTCTGTTATCTCTGGTGTATCCTGACTATGACAAAGATGCCTTTTGTATTCATGAATGGTTCTCGCGATGAAATGACAATTGGGGATTTGTAGGCGAGGAGTGTGAGAACCCATTTTTTTTCTTGATTAGAAGTTGATGTTATGGATGGACTATTAGAATTATTGCTTGTGCATCAACATGGGGTTCTTAATGATTATAAATTGTTATAATTAGAAATTTCCGAGGTCTCCATTTGAGATTTAGAATTTCGTTGAGTTGTTTAGTCTTTATATGGAAGATCATCTTTCATTGTGTTATGCCTTCAAATATTCAGAGATTTCGTGTACCTGGTTAAGGTGGTTTGGGATATGGGTTGGTTGCAATACCAGTTGATGGTTGTTCGAACCCTAAGTGGGCGAGAACTGGGTATTTTTCTTGGAGGAGCATTGATATGTTCAAGTCTATGGTGTCGGATGAATGGTACATAGGGGTTTGCGGTTCGGGTATGCGAAAATTTGATTCTAGATTTGGGATAACATAGGAATTGCAGAGCAAGTTGTCATCAAGTGTATGTATTCAAGAATGCAGGCATTGTTTTAAAGGCAAGAAGCTTTTGATCAAGGAGCTCGTTGTGGCTAGTGGTTCCTTTCGAGAACGTCGAGGAATAGGTCGAGAGATGTCTGGTTCGCTCAGTTTGAGCATCGACTGTTGAGGGATTTGTCTACTCGTTGTATGGATTTATATTTATAGTCTAGATTACACAGTTTTCGATTGGTTAATCAATTTTAAATATTGGTGTGTTCAGCTCCTCGTGGGTTTTGGTTCATTGGATTAGGCGTCAATGCATTCTCGATCATTGGTCATTTTGTTTATCATCAAATTGGAGGTCCTTCGAAAGTTTTGAGCTATATCTTTAAATTTCAATGGATTCATCAACCTATCATCAAGTTCGTCTCGATTTTGGAGGATATCCTTGGTTGTTAGGAGTCTAGAATTTGGGACAGTGTTGTTCAGTTTTCCAGACGGGACATTGGGTATGCGAAGAATCTAATTTTGGCATGTTGTGTTGGAAGGGTTGATAATTGGATGGAACCGACCTGGGTTTAGCAACATTTCAGGATAACTTTAAAAGTTTCATCGAGATAGTTACATATTGATAGGGTTTGTTCAGTCTCAATCAAGGTATGGGATCTTGTTTCGATCATTCATGAGGATGTTTTCTGTTAATGATTGATGTTCGTCATTTTTTTAGATCTCCGATAGTTCACCCTTTATGAAGGGTTGTGGTTCCTTTAAGGGTGTTTATTGTGGTAAGTTCATTAGATATTGTCGTGAGGTGTGTATGTGGGATGGACAAGATAACAATGGAGCATTTGGTTCGAATTATATGCATGGCTCTTCTTTAGGTTATATCCTTTGAATTGGAACAAGAGTGCGGATGTCTATCTCATTCTCGGGTAGTGTGTGACCATGTTTTTTTTTGAATTTTGCATTAGTAGCATCCTATACTATGAAAGGAATTATGTGTGGTAAAAGAATATGGCAGTGTTGTGTTTGGTTAGCATTGAGAGGCATGTTGATTGGGTTCCTACAAGGTGGTAGAATGAGTTTGAGTATCATTAGTCCCCTGTAGTAGTCTTCGTGAGTTTTCAAGTGGGTGATGGAATGGTGACAAGATCTATGTGATACTGGGAGCATTCCAGACATGGGTTGAGGGATGGGAAGGGAATTCTAAACTCATGTAGTGGGCTCAGAGGCAATCCATACTTATGTTAAGGACCTTATAGGGGTATTCCAGACATAGGTTGTGGGCCTAGTGATCATGATTGTTTATTTTTCCGTGTGTGGTACTTTTGGTGTTAGTGCATTGTTGGAAGTCAGGAGATTCACTAACCGACTGATTTGGATCATGTGGGTAGTTAATGGTTGTTGGGAGTAATAGTTGTGCATCAGACGTCCCTTGCGAAGTGTTTGCATTACGAACCCCATTTTCTTACTGACTGTTTATTAGGAGTTTGGTTACCAAGATTAGGTATCGGTTATAGAATCTTGAGTCATGAAGTTCATAGTAGATATCTCGAGTATTTTTTTTTAGGTGGATGTACACCTGAGCCGATGAGGAATTTGGATGCAACATGATAATTCTTGGATTGACCACCCTTATACACTTTGTTACCATGGATTTCATCACCATGTTACCTTAGACGGCCAAGGGATTTGATGCAATTTGGGTTATAATGGATCAGGGTGAGTTTGAGGATTATTTATGAATAGCTGAGTTGGGCTGTCATAGCCGAGTAGGAGTGTGGTCTAGTTTAGTATTTGATAAGTTATTTTTCATTGTGATGGTGCACTTATGTGCGGATCAGCATGGCGACGTTTGGCCAAGAAGGTTTTATGATGATCAAGTCTCTTGGTTTTTGGACAACTTGGTCGTTGTGAGGGGTTGCATCATGAAGCGGAAGGGAGAGCTAATTTCAAGGATGAAATCTAATTTAAATGGAGGGGGGGGGGGTTATAACAACCTATTTCCAATAATTTCTTTTTTCAAGGCCATGGGCCGAAAGTCGACTGTGTAAAGGCTTTGGTCCATAAGGAGGTAATTTTTAGACCTTTTGGAAGGAGGCAACGATGGTTGTAAGACCTTAACCTTTGAATTGTGTTTCGGGTCGAAGGGTAGAAAAAGGAAAATCATAAGTCGGGGTCATGCATGAAATATGGATATTTGTTCGAGAAATTTTTAGTCCAAGATATCTAGATAATAGTGTGGGGCTCTTCAATAACATTTCATGGATATAAAGAACGCCAAAATCAGAGTTGTATCAAAGAAGTTGTGATAATTTTAAAATCTGTTGAAGTTGGGAAGGAGGCTGGTACACTGGGTGTACCAACATGGTGATGTCGTGTATTCAGAAGCGTACGCTAGGCGTACACGATCAGATGCCAAAACCTAATTTGAGGGTTTTGAGCCCTATTAAAGCTCCTTAACTCCCTAAACCCGTTCCATTCTTAGCATCCACCCCTTCAACGTCCTCCTTTCAAACACGAACCCTAGTTTGAGCCTTTTGAGCAAAAGAAGGTGTTTTTGAGTGCTTTGGAGTGTTCTTGGTGTATCTTGGAGAAGAATGATCATGTTGGAGAAGTGTTGGTTGCATTGGAGCTTGTAGATCTAGACCTTGTTCACCTTGATATTTCTTTTGGAGGTATAAAGTTTGAATCTTAATGATTCATTTGTTAGATCTAACTAGTTTTGGGTGTTATGAGCTTTTGGTCACTTTAGTGCATAAAGTGTAGATCTTGAAAGTTTGTGAACTTGTTATGGATAAAGTTGGAAACTTTATACATCTAATTATCATTTTGATTCAGATCTAAATATTGGAAACTTGGAATTAATGAATGAAGTAAGAAAGATGCACTTTTGGTCCCTTTGGAACTTAAAAGACTAGATCTTGGTTGCATGGGTCATTTTACTGGATAAAGTTGGACACATTATCCATTATGGTGTATTTAGGAACCATAAAAATGTAATCTTGGTCATCAGTTTCGTTTCATGCATGGCTTATAATCTCTTAATGGGTCAAGAAGTTAGCGCTTTTAGTTTTGAGCACTTCCTATCCATGCAAAGTCATAAAGTTGGAAACTTTATGACTTAAGATGATATTTGGGGGCTAGTTCTGTATTTGGACGAAAAAAGTTAATGGAATAATCCCTTAAATGGAAGGATTTCATTCAACCAACAATGTTGGGCATACATGAGCGTACGTCGTGCATACATAATGAGAGGCCCAATTTTGGACCTTGAGTACACTAAGCGTACAAGCTGAGTACGCTGGGTGTACTCAGCTGAGTTGAATCGGTGACTTTTTGACTTTTTGGACATTGACCAGGATTTGACCGATTTTTACCAAAGGGTACTTTTGGTATGATATTTAGTTAAGTTGGACAATGATTTGACTAATATGTGAATGAGTAGAGCCAGTATTCGGAGCATAGATTTATTTAGCTATTTGTTTAGACTGAGAGGTGAGTTTTCCTCACTGTACTTGTGGGTCAAAGGCACAAATGCCAGGCTACTAGATTCCGTATCTTGGTATAGAGGATGTTGATATCTAATAGTGATCTGCTAGATCGATATCATGGTAAATAGGATGTAGTATGCGGTAGTGGTATGTAGATTTGCCTGTTTTCCTGATGACTGGTTATATGTTTATCCATTACTAGATATATGTATTATATTATGTATATGTCGACATTGTATGGTTGGGTTCAGGTTGTACTACTTTGTGTGGTAGCCAACAAACCTGAGAGCAAGCCAGACATAAGTTGTGGGCCTCGAGGGCAAGCGAGACTTATGTTGTGGGCTCGAGAGCAAGCCAGACATAAGATGTGCGCCCTAAGGGCAAGCCAGAATTATGTTGTAGGGTCAGGAGCAAGCCATATATGATTTGTGGGCCAGATAAGCAATCCAAACTCCTATTGTGGGCTTAGGGGTAATCCAGTCTTTTAACTGTGGACCCAACATATGCTGTTATATGTTGTATGTATTGGTACTTTAGGGAAACTCAGTAAGTTTTGTGCTTACAATTTCAGTTATTGTTTCAGGTACTTCAGATCATCATTGCAAGGCGAAGGCGTGATCGTACACACCCTTCGGATTTTATGTTATTGGATTCTGGGATTGTTTTCGAAAAATGAAAATTTCACTCTAACTTTTGCGATGTTACAGATTTGGTACACCGTTATTGAATATATTGAACAATACACAAAGTTTTATTATAAAACACTACTTTTTATTTCTTATATAACAGAGGTTACATAATTGTCTTAAGTACCAACACAATAAGAATACAAAGTAAATAATCAGAGAACAAATGCTTCCAACTTCAGTCTTGATGATTTCCCCAAAACACTTGCCATTTCCGTTACTCATTCTTCCGAGAATACATCTTGTTTTGAAAGATCAACATAATGTTGGTGAGTTCACATGTTTTTATACTTTAGAAAATGTTTTGTGTACTTTTTACAATTTAATAGTTTATAAATAATAATATTTTCCTTGACTCGCTTCCTCGAGTTAGTGTGACTACTTATTAGGTTTTTCCTTTTAAGTAGCTATGTATTGTTCAATAAGTTCCTATAATGGAGCTTATGACTGGTTTACATCCCCGAGACGAATTTTCATCGGTCGTCACCAAAGTTTAGAAAGTTATGCCTACTATGACTCGACCTTCAAGGTTGTAGCTAGCAACTCCAAGTGAGGGTATCAGTCCTGTATAGATCTATACGTACCTCTCCCACTCACTTAAGACTTAAAAATAATAGGTCGAGGTTAGCTAAAGGTTATTTGGCTAAAGAATGAATAATGTCTCATTTAACAACTGTTTATGTGTAGTCGTGTTCGGTACTTTGCTTTCTCTTGGTACGTTAATTATGTTTAATATATATATATATATATATATATATATATATATATATATATATATATATATAGGTGGGTTCAATTGAGAAAATAAAAAAGGTTGAGAATGGGGGAATCATTCTCAGCCACTCATTTTATCTAAGCATAAAAAGACACAGTGACAAACTTGTAAATATGATAACAACCTTCAATCTCAAATACGTATGTGTAGAGAATTAGATTACAGTTCAAACCCATTCATCGTTCATCATCCAAATTTCTTCTCCAACTTTCAACAATCATCCAGATTTCTTCAATTAAACCATCATCAACATCATCCAGTGCTAATCAATCATCGATCTTCGTCAATAACATGTTTATCAACACGATTCAACAGTTAACAACAAAAATTCGTTTTTGGTTCTTTTAATTCAACCTTCAATTGTGCATGAATACGATCAGATCTTCAACATCTATGATTAATTATACTCCCAACGTTATTAGATCAACATCATCGATAATCAACAAAAATCCACTTCATATCATTCATTCAACATCAATTATCAAATAAAACTTCAAAATTGAGGTTAGAAAAAGATCAAATCGTTTTTTTTTTTTGAAAAAAATTCATATAATTCTCTATCAATCTACTCTGTTGTAAGATTTAAATAGTCAAAATATCATGTTTTTAACATTTTTAAAAAAGTTAAATTGTATGCAGTCCAACTGTTTGATGAAATGCATAAACTAAATTACCACGTTATATTCATATATGAATATGTTTTCTCAGTATATGATTATTAAAAAAAAAAACAAATATGCAAGTCTGTATGTTATTTATATGTGAATAACATATAAAAATTATATATATATTTGTGAAAATACCTTGTAAATATGTGAATATACTGTGTAATATTCATATGTGAATATGCTGTGTAATATTCATAAGTGAATATATCATCTAATATTCACAAATGAATATACTATGTAATATTCACAAATGAATATACTATGTAATATTCACATGTGATATACCATGTAATACTATGTAATATTCATATATGAAAATATTATCTAGTATTCATAAGTGAATATACCATCTAATATTCACAAGTGAATATACTATGTAATATTCATAAGTGAATACATCGTCTAATATTTAAATATGAATATACTATGTTTATTATATGCTATATTCATATATGAATGCTACTTAAGTTGTAAAAAATAATAATAATAATAATCATAGTTTTTATTCATAACTGAATAACGAATGTACTCTAGTAAAAACCTGATTCCTTTTTATTCACTTCTGAATAACGATAGCTGAAAATATAAAAAAAAATTATTTTATCTTAAAACTATATCAATATGGATGTCTATTTGTAGAGAATAAAAAATCATGAATTTTGGTATATTTAAATTCATTTTTCGATAAAAATAGCTTCTTAAAAATAAAAATAAAAACGAAAAAACTATGTTTTTGTATATATTAAGGTAATGATTAGCATAGTTTAAGGAAACATGTTTTGTTGGAAAACACATGTCTTCCCATTTCTGCTGATACGACGAAGGTTTTTGCGACAAAAATAAATGAGTGGCTGAGAATGATTCGCCCATTCTCAACCTTTTTTTTTCTCAATTGAAACCCCCTATATATATATATATATATATATATATATATATATATATATAATTTTTTTATTCCAATAGGATATTCAGACATAATAACAACGCTACCCCAAACGTTGGCCAGGGTAACGACTAGGTATAATGTATTTCCTAAAGAGTTGCCAACATAATGACTAGGTACGATGTTGTATCAAAAGTTCACCATGGAAACAATTAGGTACGATGTTCTATCAAAAGTTGGTCAGGGTAAGGACTATGTACGAGGTTATATCAAAATTTGGCCATGGTAACGACCAGGTACGATGTAGTTCTAAAAATTGGCTAGGGTAACGACTAGGTATAATATTATCCTTAAGAGTTTGACAGGGTATCTACTAGGCATAGTGTAATCTTAACAATTCTAGATGTAATTAAACCACTAATACCATATATAGTTAGCAATAATTTTCAAATTAATAATGTACTATTATAACATATATTCCCCCTGAAAACATTACAAAATTGTAAAAGTGGGGCCGTGAACTCACCTTTGAAGCATGCTATATATACCCGGGGCGTGGTGTCGGATCTTCGGGAGTTCGAGAACCGCTTGGGAGATAAGAAGGCTTGAAATTCAAAAGAGAATGTGTGAATAAGGTGTGTAGAACTAAGCTGCCGCACCTCCCTATTTATAGGAAGTTTTGAAGAGTGTGTCATGCATCGCGGTACATGTGTGTGGCTCCATCAGGGGGGCTACCACGTGTCATCCTCTCGTTGTGCCACGTCACCCATATTCTGACGAATCGGTGTTTCAGAACGCGCGCCACGCGTGAGGCGTGGACAAAGATTATATGTAAAAAAGGTGAAGACCTTATGGACAAAGATTATATGTAAAAAAGGACTTGCATGAACTCTTGTCTTGGATGCCTCTTGAAAATCGTATCCTCCCTCCACTCGCTCACTTTGTCTCTACACGAGTTTACTTGAGAGTTTACTTACATCTCTTTTATGCTCTGTTCAAGTTCATATTGGTTTTGAACTTCAAGCTTAAGGGATTAAGAGTTTTTCTTACAAGACAAGCAACTTAAATCATGTTGACAACTTGATGGTGTTTCTAAAGTTTATTATTCTTCATCAACTTCCAAGCCTCCCAGGAGGATTCAAAGAACTACAAAGGTTGTAATTTCTCCATCTTCTTCTTTGGTTGGTGTTTTTCTTTCCAAACTTTGCAAGAAGATCCTTGGTGGGTTATAAACTTCTTTTATGTTATTCAAATAATCAAGTCTTCCATTGCTAAATATCATGTTTTTGAAACTAGTTTTTGAATAAAACCCAACAATTTTTCCCATGTTTCCACCTTCCCTTTCGTGTGTTCTACCCATTTTAACAAATAAACTTGAAACAAAACCTTCTTCATTACCAGAAACTCTACGTTTCAATTCCTTGGATAATAACTAATCATTCATGTCATTGACAATGATCACTATTTAACCATAAACATTGCATCAACTAAATTCTCATATGAATTTGATATATATCACAACAAAATAAGGGTTTGATACAAATGATTCATGAGAAAATTGTTTGGTGTATGCTATTTTCTTGATTATTCCTAAAAAGGGTACACAAGCATTGCTTCGTATACAACCAATTTGTGGGAGATTTATTTTGGTACTCGCCGCATACTTTATCATAAAGCCCATTATTGGTCTTTTGATCCACAACCTACTGTAACACCTCGCCAATTATGCTTACCATAATAGTGATATGTGTTTTTTCCAAAATATCATTTTTCATCAATTTAGCCATATATTTTGGTGGTTTCTCTTATTCATCTAAATCTTTCAAACAACCCTATTGAACCAGAAGATCTCTCATCTTCACCTTCCATAAGGTGAAATCATTCAAGCCATTGAAGTTATCTATTTTGAATTTGTGAGACGTAATCTCTTCAATCAACAAAACAAAACCACAACTATTATACAACTTGTCTTGAATAATCGAGAAAATAGCACACATGTACATAAAGACACACTATTTAACGTGGTTTAGTCGATGTGACATATGTCTACACCGCATGAAAAAGTATTTTTATTCACGAGTTTGAAAACGATAGAATCATAATCAACCGTTACATATATAGACAAAGTACAAAAGTACAACTAATTAGAATCAATTCGGGGCAATCTACTCATATCAACACATGTTGATATTAATTCGGGTTGGATTGTTAATTCTGAAGCCTCATTTATCAAACTGAATATTTCAAAATTTCATAAAATGAAAGTCGTACATAATTATATTCATTTTAAGATTATTTTTTATCATCTAACCGAAAGCTATGAGCATTTAGGTATTATTATAACACACATAGTATTTTTCTGGCAAAACATATTTGCCTAAATTTATCCATTTTCTCCTTGATTTTCGCCATACTTGTATAACTTGCACGGGTGAAGAAATGACGATTATATTTTTGTCCCGGTACGGTTTAACCCGTGATTTTATAATTAAAAAAAAATCGTAAAACACAGTACATTTAAGCAACAATATACTATATTTAGTACTTTAATAATTAATCTGTTTCAATATTAATTATTCTATTATATAATGTTATATTAGATAAATAATATATGTTATTAAAAAATTAACATAAAGCATGTCACTGTTATATCTTTATAATTTAAAATGAAATAGATACATGTTGCTATTCTTGAATATTATCTACTTCAATAACATATTGTCTAGTTGCATGTGCAAAGACATTTAACTCCGTCGATTCTATTTAAATATATTTTTCAAACAAACATTTAGATATCTTTTTCAACTTTATAATCAAAGAAGAGAACATGTTAATTCTAATCAAATCTAATATACTGCTAACTTGTTTTATATACCAGTACAATGTTTGGAATAATAAATGTAAATGTTTATCCAATTTCTCTTCTCTCTTGTATATATCTACAAACCCATCACTTGTCTAGGGCAGTCAAAGCTTAAACAAACCATTCCAACTCCATTTCTACACACGAAAAACATCCATGGCTTCATCAAATTCCAACACAGAAACCATACAAGAAATCATGGCAACATACAAATCACTTCCACCAAGACCCGCCATTGAAGAGCTTGAAGCAGCCATATCTGTCATCAAAACAGTCAACACCGAAGAAAAACAGAAAGTTGATCAAATTTCCATACAAATCTGCCCACAAGATGTCTCACCACAGCTCTTCTCTGTCCTCCAAGAGATTCGACAAACCATGGTCGTGTTTCAGAGCCACGAACAGAGGAAAGAAGCTCTGCATATTCTTAACGTTGATCAGACTTATCAAACCTTTGACGAGTTGATACAGAAAGCTTCCAAGTGTGTTTTGGGAGATACCCAGTTGGATAAAGACGATGATTTGAAATACCCAATTGGTAATTTTCAAAAACAACCACCGATAAGTGATGAAAGTTTGTTGATTTCCAACAAGATCAGTAAAGTCGAAAGCTTTAAGGGTTTAGTCATGAGTTCTTCAACAAAAGCCACCAATTTACCCTCAGGTTTGTCAATTTCTTGTTCTATGTAAACTATGAACTCATAATCTTACATGGTGTTGATTTGAGTGTTCGGAGATGAGTTTTCCCTGTGTGTGTGTGTGTTTTTGGTGTTTGTGTGTGTAATCTTGAACAATGATTTCTTGTTTTGAATTGATAGGAGTAGAAGAATGTGAGAAACTTAGCATGATGAAAGTAGCAGCCTTGATTGAAACGATAGCCAAACAAGATGGAAAAGTTCTTGATCTTCAATCCAAATTGATGGAAAACATCGAATGGCTTCCTGTATCTCTTGGAAAACTATCAAACATCACTGAACTTAATCTATCAGACAACAAAATCATGGCTCTCCCACAATCCATCACCAATCTTACCTCCCTAACAAAGCTTGATGTTCACTCAAACCAACTCATCAACCTTCCCGATTCGTTTGGTGGACTTGTCAACTTGCTCGATCTTGATCTCCATGCAAACCGATTGAAATCTCTCCCAGAATCATTCGGTAATCTGTCAAGCTTGATGAATCTTGATTTAAGCTCAAACCATTTCACCCATTTGCCAGACCTCATAGGGGAGTTAAACTCTTTGCAAGTCTTGATTGCTGAAACAAATGATCTTGAAGAACTTCCTTACACAATCGGATCATGTTCTTCGCTCGTCGTGCTCAAACTAGATTTTAATCAGCTAAAAGGGCTTCCTGAAGCAATTGGAAAGCTAGAGTGCTTGGAGATTCTTTCTTTGCATTATAACCGGATTCGAAAGCTTCCTACAACAATGGCGAATCTCACTAAATTAAGGGAGCTTGATGCTAGTTTCAATGAACTCGAAGGGATACCCGAAAGTCTTTGTTTCGCGACCAGTTTGGAGAAACTTATCATTGGTAAAAATTTTGCTGACATGACAACTTTACCAAGATCGATTGGTAATCTTGAAAATCTTCAAGTTCTTGATATAAGTGATGATCAGATAAGATTTTTACCCGAATCTTTCGGGTTGTTGTCTAAGTTGAAAATATTCCGAGCTGATGAGACACCTCTTGAGGTTCCTCCAAGGGAAATCACCAAGTTAGGGGCTCAGGTAAGATGGGTGTAACATGGTTCTTCATAGGTAAAGTTTCCATTACGCATGTATACAAACACTTGGTTGACATTGTTTAATTACTTTCAGGTGGTTGTCGAATACATGGCTGATTTAGTTGCCAAGAGAAATGCCACACCTCAAGAAATAAAGAGAAAGCGCAAAGGATTTTGGTCATGGATTTGCATGCTCTTTTCAGGCTAATCATTTTGTAAGATTTGGAGGAAAGTCGTTGTACATAATCTTTTTGTCATTTTACACGTATTTTGTAAAGGTTGTACCAAATGAACTCCATTAAAGGTACATATGTATTGGGTCCCACCATATATGTATTTAAAAGTACCTTTTTACATGTATATTCCTATGTTACATAACAAGATTTATGGCTGAATTCGTCAATAACGAGGATAAGTATTGGATTGATGGCTACTGGTATGATAGTGATTAGATTTTGTTGGTGTAGTTGCTCTTATCCATAGATAATAAAGAAGAGTTATTAACAAAATATCATAAAGCTTTCATCATATTTTTAAAAAAGGTGGTTATAATTGAATATCCAATGTTTCTTATAGAACCGATTCAATTCAACTCACGTTTTCAATACTGAATATTGGATATAGTCAACCGATCAAATCCAATTAATTTCGGACAACCGAACCGAACCGATGTAATTAAACATTAGATTAGATCGATTTCATCCATTAGTGTATATATATATATATATATATATATATATATATATATATATATATATATATATATATATATATATATATATATAGAGAGAGAGAGAGAGAGAGAGAGAGAGAGAGAGAGAGAGAGGTTCAAATTTGGATCCACATCTATTGTGTGGATGTAAGGATCATTCTAGACTAAATAATTCTATTTAATATATATATATATATATATATATATATATATATATATATATATATATATATATAGAGAGAGAGAGAGAGAGAGGTTCAAATTTGGATCCACATCTATTGTGTGGATGTAAGGATCATTCTAGACTAAATAATTCATTAATTAAATATGATATTATTCCTAATCAAATCTCATGTTTTTAGGCTAATTATAATTATAATTTTAAATTGAGTACATTATCCTTTAACCTATATATAATATGTGTACGTCTGACTTCATCAGTATTCTATCATTAATTTGAGAAGTCATTTATCAGAACTAATTTCTCGAATTACATTATTGGTACCACTCACCATTGATTCTATGAAGGTGTTAACGAATAGAGTAAGAAAGTTCATCCTAAATATCATATTGTCTTCTTCTATACTTCTAATATGTTTCACATCTGCTTCCCGTGAAACTTTTTGTCTACAAATTGTGCTTTCCATTCTTCCAGAATCTCATTACCGGTTTCACAGTAAGACATTCTATTCAAATCCTCCCATTCCATTGGTAAACCCGTCATCTTATGCACCAGCTCTTTTGTTATTTCAATGACTCCATGCTCCATCACAAGTCTATCGGTTACTAGATTGTATACATCTAGAAGATAATAGTTTAGCAAACCTGGTACAACATCCATCTAAATCCAATAATGAACCAAATCCCATATCAAAAATTGCTTTTATTTTTGTGCTACTGACAACACTTTAATGACTGCATTAAGCCTGTTGGTGTCATTCTTGTAAGAAGCCTTCTTAAACCTGGTGGATAGTCTCTTTCAATTTTTTTTGATCTTTTCATTCAACTTACTTACCTTCTTATTAGGTTCATTTTTTTTATCCCTTCTACCACAACATGAACATGTTTTCCTTTACATTCTCTGTTACCATCTCGTTGTACCTTTTTTTTTTCCTCTAACATCACAGGCACCTTCTCAAGTTTTGTCGTTGACCTAAGTTCCCTTTCCCTTATTAACACATTTAAGGGACGAGGTTTTTTCTTCTCTGGGATTGATCTTAATGAGAGTTGTCGTTTCTTCTTTTTCACGCTCGTACTAGGAATGACTATTGTATCTGCATTCACTGCATGATAAACGACATTCTTAAAACATAACATTAACATTTTAAAAGAATAAACATTTTACAAGTTACTATCATTCTAAAAGAACATATCATATTCTAACAAAAGCGTTCCAATCTAATGGTAGTACCATACTTGGAAAACAAAAAATATAAGGTGCGTTTAGTTGTGAAAAAATTGACCGTTTTCCGGAAAAAATTTCCAAGAAAAATAA